>NC_091133.1:34101830-34761830 GCF_040183065.1 Periplaneta americana | reverse complement strand
TACAATTGTAATTATTATTAGCACTAGTTTATCGTCATTGCCGTCAAACATCGTCATATCATTGCATGTAATAAATTTTGCCTCTCGGGTGCCTGAATTTAAGAAATGATAGTCTTCATATTAGTAGATTGCCAGAAACACAGGACATATTTGAGATGCGTGCAACCAAAGTAATAAACAAATTAATTAGCTAAAAACAACCAAAGTAATCAAACAAATAACTAAAACAATTAAGTGTAAAATAAGTAAAGGAATATTCGAACGAACAGTCAATCAAACAACCAAACAGTCAATAAAATAACAAATAATTAACCAAGCCAACATTCTAACAACCATATCCGTCAAACGAACATCGAAACAAACTTACTCAAAGAAATACAAAAAAAAAAAGCAATCAAATCTCCAAATAAAGGCTCAAACAAACAAACAAACCAATAATAGAAAATTGGATCTATCAATAAATTACACAGCACAATCAATAAACCAACTCTTTGAGATGTACAGTTACCCTTAAAAAGAATGAGATGACTCTTGGTCATCGGAAGTTAAACTTCTACAGCGCGGTTCACTCGATATCGACGTAGACAGGAAGACATCTGCTCGTGCATGCGTAGGCCTATTTTCAACCTATTCCAAAGTGCACACAAGTGCAAAATGTTATCAGTTGTCTGTGTATTTCTGGTGTAGGTCTCTTTTTACGTCCTTGATCATTTACTTTTAATGAAAGATTGAAATATACCGTGTAACACGAAAGTCATACGCCAAAGTGTAAAAACAATATTAATTTTGAAAAGAGAAATGTAGACATATGGCACAGACAGGAAGAAACTTTATAAGGAACACGACAAAGACAAAAAAAGACCACGACAAGGACAAACATTAGGACCATGGTTACAAACAAGAAACACGACAAACACCACGACAAGGATTATGCCACGACATAGACCACCATAAGGATTAAAAGGACCACGAAGAGGACCATTAGAAAGATAACAAGGACCGCGATAAGGACCAAAATAAGGACCATGATAATATACAACAAGAAAGACGACAAACAACTAGACAAGGATTACGATAAATACCAGGACATGGACCACGATAAGGATTCGAAATTTACCAAGATAAGGACTATGACAAAGACAACAAATACTTATTAAGGACCATGACAAAAGCAGCACGGAGAACTGTAATAACTATTACAATGCCAACAATGACCACAATAAAGACAACATAGATCACGATAAGGGACATGTCAAAGGCCAACAAGGACCACTTCAAAAATAATAAGGGTCACGATAAGGACCATGACAAGGAAAACAAGAAACAATATAAGAAAAGCGAAATGGATAAAGACAAGGACCACGATAATAATTACGAATTAGACCACGATAAGAACAAGGTTCATGATAAGAATCATGACATGAAAAACGATAAGGACCAAGACTATGATAAGGATCATAACAAAGATAACAAATACCACGATAAGGAAAATTATAAGGACCGCAACAAAGACAAGGATTACGATAAGAAACATGACAAAAACAACAGCGACCACGATAAGGACCGTGGCGAAGACAACAAGGATCATTACAAGATCTACGGCAACGATCACGATAAGGACCATGACATGGACCACGGAATAATCATCATAAGGACTTCGTCAAAGACAAGGACGATGTTAAGATCCATGACAACAACAAAACGAAGACAAGGACCACGATAAGAATAACGCCATGGGTCACGACAAACACTATGATAAGTATCGCGATAAAAACCATTATACACACTACGATAAGGTCCATAAAGACCAAGACAGCGATTTGGATTATGTGAAGGCGGATACGGACCACTATAAGAATCACGATAAGGATAAGGACGAAGACTACGATAATGCTCACGACACAGTTAACGACACGCATCACAAGGTTCATGATGATAAGAATCATAACATGAACTACTTTAAGGACCGCGACACTGACTACGATAAGGATCACGACAAGGAATACGATAAGGATCAAGACCATGAAAAAGACAAGGAGTAAGACAAGGGCTATTACACTAACAACAAAGATCACGACAAAGGCAACAATGATCACAATAAAAAAAAATACAAAAAGAATGGCGATCACGAAAAGGACTATGCCAGAAACAACAAGAACCAATGTAAGAAACGTCACATGGACGAAGACGAGAACCACGATAATAAATCGCGACATGGACCACGATAAGAACCATGACAAAACAGAAAGAACTATAATGGCCATTATAATGACAATTAGGGCCACGACAAAAACAACAATTTTCACGATTAAAAATATGACAAAGGCAACAATTACCACGGTAAGGACCATGCTAGAGACAACTAAGACCAATATAAGGACGCGAAATGGACAAAGACAGAGACAACTATAAGAATCATGACATGGACTACGATAAGGACCAAGACCACGATATGGACCATGACAAAAAGAAGATCGAGAAAGACCGTTACAATGGAAACAAGCACTGTCATAAGGACCCCAACAAACCAGAGAATAACCATAACAGAGACAACAATTACCACAATAAAGACCATGGCAAAAACATCAAGGACCACTATAAGGACCTCGATAAGGACAAAGTCCACGATAAATATCACGACATGGACCATGACATGTACCATGACAATGACCGCAATAAAACATCATGCCTTGGACAATAATAATGAGCACAAGTATTACGACAAAGAAACAACGACCATTATAGGACCACGAAATGGACGAACACAAAGAAAAGAATAACGACCGCAGTAAGGATCAGGACATGCATCGCCATACGCATGACAATCAGGACTACGACATGGACACAACAAGAACCATGACAAGCATTACGACAAGCACCAAGGCCACGATTAGAACCATGACAAAGACAACAAAGACCATAATTAAGAATACAACAAAGGCAACAAAATGACGATAAGAATCACGAGAAAAACGACAAGGACTACAATGATGTTGACGACATAGACAATGTAAAGCACCAAGACTAGGATTACAATAATGACTACGATATGGTTCACGACTAGGAATACGAAACAATCACGATAAGGATCAAAACCACGATAAGTACCATGACAAATACAACAAGAATTGTTAGAAGGACCACAACAAGGACAAGGACAAGAAGAAGGATCACGAAGAAGACAGCCAGTGAAGGCCACGATTTCACAACATATCTCGGGTCTAAAAAATATCGTTGTTTCTCTGTACCGAATGGCGAATGTCTGCTGAGGGATCTAAATTCTGGACTGCTGCTAATGTCACTCCCTTGTCTCGGTAGCTCATACGAGTACAGTAGCGTCTCGGTTCCACTGTATAACCGAAACGTCTCCAGCTATTTTAACGCGTTATAGTATATAATACATACATATTATTGACTACTTAAATATTCAAGATTTTTCAAAAGATACTATAATTCGTTATTTAACAGATGCATTTAATAATTAGTATTAGGCCTAATATACCTAATTGGTCAATAAATGCACCAGTGCTTTTTCGTTCAATCATACCATGAATAAAATTGAATGCACATTGAATTAAACACTATTGCAAACACGTAAATAAAATAGTTAAAATCAACTGAAGGGGTGAGAATGAAATAGTCCAAAGCCATACTTTTAACAAAAATTGTTTTGTGCTAGTGCATTTCTTACACATACTGTATGGGGAAGCTACTAATAAAATATTGTAATAATTACTCAACAAATGGCATAGGCCTAAGGACTCTAAACCTTTGGAAAAATTTGTCTGTTTGGCATAGGAATATTTTTAATATCATCCATTGCGATCTTACCTTTTCGCATTTTTGCTTTTGTGCTTTTTGTATTTGTATTTATAATGTTATTTGCATTTCTTTCACTTCTCTCTGCATTTGTTTATATATCCCTATTTGCATTGTGGTGGTGTGGTAGAGAAGGCCTGATGGCGTTAACTCTACCAGATTAAATAAGTAAATAAATAAATAAATAGGTAAATAAATAAATAAATAAGTAAATAAATAAATAAATAAATAAATAAATAAATAAATAAATAAATAAATAAATAAATAAGATAATTTAAAAGGCAACAAAGACAATTTCACTAGAAAAGATATTCAAAGTTGTGTTTTTATGTAGGTGCACAGTATATGATTTTATTTCTGTATGCCATGTATATTATTCATTCATAATGTTCTCCCCAAGGGCAAGTCTTTCACTGCAAACCCAGCATTACCTAATCTTTCCTACTTTCTGCCCTCCTCTTTGTGTCCTAATATGATCCATAATCTATGTCGTCTATCATCTGATATCTTCTTTCGCCCGAATTCTTCTCCCGTTTACCATTCCTTTCAGTGCATTCTTCATTAGACAGTTTCTTCTCAACCAGTGACTCAACCAATTCAATTTCCTGTTTCTGATCAGTTTCAGCATCATTCTTTCTTCACTCATTCTTTCCAACAAAACTTCATTTCTCATTCTCTCTGTCCATTTCACATATCCATCCTTCTCCATATCCACATTTCAAATGCTTCTAGTCGGTTCTTTTCACTCCATCGTAATGTTCATGTTTCTACCCATACAATGCTACATTCCACACAAAACACTTCACTAGTCTCTTCCTTAGTTCTTTTTCCAGTTTCCTTTGTCATTGCTATTCTCCTTTTTATTTCTTGGCAGCAGCTCATATAACTGCTTACAGTACACCCCAAGTATTTGAAGCTGTTTACTTGCTCTACTGTCTCATTTAGAATTCGCAAGTTTACCTTCTTTATTTTTCTTGCAACAACCATAGTCTTTGTCTTGTTGGCATTTATCTTCATTCCATATTGTTCACAGCTGTTATTTAGCTCCAGTAGCATACCCCTTAGTATCAACTCCTCTTCTGCTAACAACGCCATATCATCAGTAAATCTTAATGTAGATTATAGCTAAACATAATTCTTATTCAATATAATACATTTATTATGTAAATTGGCGAGACGTATGTTTGAGATTTCAATATGGCTTGTATGGATTTGATGTAACAGCTTCACAATTATTGTCTTTATAATCGATAATTTAACAGTGCTTTACTAATTCTGTGGTTACCTAACATCGATGGAATTGGTGGTAGTAGAATGATATAATATTTTAATAAGATGAATCCGAGGATATTCATTACAGATTTTAATTGCTGAGAGTCTAACAAAAAAACCTAGCCAGGTAGTGAGGTCTGTACCACTAAGATGTTAGTGATGCTACATACACACAGATATTGGCAGGATGATCAGGGTATAAACATCTTCTTTATTACTTCTTTCGAAAATAAAGGAAGACAACAACTTTTCGTCTTGCTTGAACAGAGTTAACTATTCGAGCCCTTGAGTTTAAACGATGTTTACAGTAACGTCAATAAAATGCATAGAATTTAAGTTCAATAGCTCCTAATGAAGATGGATTCTTTTCAGCTGTGCGTCTTTTGTTTGCTTCTGTTTCGCTTTGTTGCTAGTCGAACAAGAACTCTTTCTCTGAGTGCTCTATGGTCAGCAGTTACATGTTAATTAAACTACATGCATCAGGACACGTCGAGATGATTTAACAATGCTTTGGCTTCATTGTTTTTAAAAAGGAAATTCGGAAGCAGCTTGGTTCTGAGTTGACCTGGAATTTTCGTCCATCGTCATGTTTTATGAAACTATTCATTCTCTGTCAATTCTTCAACCATTAGAGAACACAGATTTGTGTCAATATTATATTTAAATACGTTGACAGAATAAATTGATAACATAAGACTCTCATATTAAAGCGTCAAATGTGCACGACTTTGCAAACTTTACAAGGGAAGGAAGCGTCGCGACATAGAAACATCATATTTCATTAAACTCACCCTATTTATAGAGCTTGACGGATAGATTTTTAACCACATAATGTATAGGAATAAACGGTCATTAATGTCATAAAAATAGCACAAGCTAATCGTCTATTCTTTATTTTCTTGAACTACCATTGAAAAGACTTAATGAATGAAATCTTTTACTGTGCACCCTACTAACATGAACATTCGTTTTTCTCAATGCACACCATAATAAATTGTTATATATTTTTATGAGAAGTACTTAATTCATTTATAAATTATATTGTGTAAGACAGCGATGAGGAAAATGTAAGTCTACTCACTGAGTAACTTCCCATCTTTTTCTCCTTCAACCCAATCTAATGCCAGTGCCGAGCACATGGTCTTGAACTCCCTCTGCTGTGACCACTGGCATTGACCCATTTCTACGAACCTCATAGAGTAAATAAAGAAGATAGCTTCGAAACAATGGAAAAAAAAGTACGAGTATTTTTTCTCCCATCTAGATGGAAAACCTTAATATTTATTTAGGATTAAACATAAGAAACTTTAATTATATTCTCTACTAAGTACATGCCACTGCTAATTGACGTTGAGTTAACTTTCCGCGTCGCTACTTCATAAACAAACGGTGATAAACCTTCGAAGAAGATGTTTTACCCATCGCTGGTGTAAGGCGATGTAACCTATATTATTAATGTTGTGTAAATGTTAAAATAGTTGGTCACCTTGGTAGTTCAGCTAAGCGCTGGCTTACAATAACTTAGCGCCCGACTTCAAACCCCGGCCAGCCCCGGCCATGGCAAAGGTATGTGTACATTTTGTGGTAGACAAAATAAAGACTAAGAGTTTTTCTCGGAGTTTCCGCGTTTTATCTCTTAATTTTTCTAAATTTCCCTTTCGTTATTACCTCCGTCTCGGAAAATAGGGCCCTACTTATCCTATGTGTATGAGGCCCAATTGAATGCCTGCCATGGTAGGTGTTCCTCGTGATTCGTCCAAAGATCGATAAATAACAGTGGTGATGGATTCTACATTACTCATAGGTCTGCATAAGAGGCACTGGTTCTTCCTTTCATGATGGCACATGAAGGTCCGTGAGGTGTGACAGACCGTCACTAGAGGTACAGTATGTTATACGTTCATACGAAGGATAGTGTGGCAGGTTCAGCCAGGCAACACAATCGGCATAAGGACCATTCTACAACAAATGCACAGAAAGTCTATTTGATAATTCATTGTAGTGGTTAACGTCCGATAAGTCTAATATTATTATATCAATATAATTAATTTAATTTTCATTCAAATGACTTATCTAATTAAAAAAACAATTTTTTCAAGATATAATAATTTGTTTTTAATGTTAGTTCTATTGCGAACGGTTTCTCCTCAATGGCATCTTCAGGCATTTTCAAACAATAATCTAAATATCTGTGGATGCCAATTGAAATAGTCTACACCTGTGGAGTAACGGTTAGCGCGTCTGGCAGCGAAACCAGGTGGCCCGAGTTCAATTTCCGGTCGGGGCAAGTTACCTAGTTGAGGTTTTCTCCGAGGTTTTCTCTCAACCCAATATGAGCAAATGCTGGGTAACTTTCGGTGCTGAACCCCAGACTCATTTCACCGGCATTATCACCATCTCATTCAGACGCTAAATAATCTCAGATATTGATAAAGCATCGTAAAATAACCTACTAAAAATTGAAATATGTAAGTTACATAATAATATGTGAATAAAAATAAAATGGAACATGTTAAATATTGATAAAACAGACTAATAAAAAATATATAATTGTTAAAATGAATTACCCTTATAGTTTATCAGTTAAGGGGAGTCATCAAGGCCCAAAATAAAAAAATAATTGACATTTTTATTTTTTTTTAACACGTATGAAATTATGATTCATTCTTCTTAATCAGGTGGCCCGGGTT
This sequence comes from Periplaneta americana, assembly GCF_040183065.1. NCBI lineage: Eukaryota > Metazoa > Arthropoda > Insecta > Blattodea > Blattidae > Periplaneta > Periplaneta americana. The sequence goes on along the minus strand of NC_091133.1, from coordinate 34,754,049 downwards.
CGATTCCCGGTCGGGGCAAGTTATCTGGTTGAGGTTTTTTCCGGGGTTTTCCCTCAACCCAATATGAGCAAATGCTGGGTAACTTTCGGTGTTGGACCCCGGACTCATTTCACCGGCATTATCACCTTCATCTCATTCAGACGCTAAATAACCTAAGCTGTTGATAAAGCGTCGTAAAATAACCTACTGAAATAAATAAATAAATTCTTCTTAATTTAGTGTTTGGTTTATTAAAATATTGCAATATTTACTATTTTAAATATATTTTAAAAGATATTAGTGTATTTATGTTTCAGACAAAAAAAATGTATCACATTTCACAAAAAAATTATCTCAGAAACTAATTCCCTTAGAAGGCTGTGGTTTGGTTTGTTTTGTAGTAAAATTAATGCTTCATAAAGGCTGTGTTTCAAGATCTTGCCCATTCTGCTTTACTAAAACAAAATGTTTGAGAGGAAGAACTCAAAGTACTAATAAATCGTTCAATATCGTTGTTTGGTATCGAATCCCAAAAAAATGTGTTTGTTGGTATGTCAACGTTGGAACTTGGTGAAGCCCATTAGTTGCTGTACTCAAATTTAACGATGGATTCACTGCAAGAATGCAGGGTTTAAGAATCTAGGTATTCAAATAGGATATAATACCTCGAAAAACATGGCGAATTTGGACACATTGCGAATGAGATAGCGGTAACAATCACAACCAAACAGGCAAGGTCCAAGAGAAGGAGGGCTGCATTAGATGAGCAGGATAGAGAAGAAGATAAGGACTACCAACCAGGTAGGTTTTAAAACATTTTTTTTTTTCTTTAATAGTCGAGTTTTTATGGAAATTTTTATTTTAAACGTGATTTAAGTCTTACTTAAAACTACATTTTTCAACATAAATGACCCGTTTCATCAGACACTATTAGGTCTATTTGCATGACATTTTTACCATGCATTTCAATTAACACTGTGATGACGTGGAGTTCCTTAAATTTAGTCTGCTGTAACAGCATATAAAGAAAATAAAATGTCTATTTTATTTAATTTTATAGGTTTATAAAATAATATCTTTTTTCTATTAGATATTTTATCATCAAAACGAATCAGTGCTCTCCGAAGGAATGCATAATCATCCTGTAAAAATATCACATTTCTATACCTAGTATTATGTTCTGAGATAACGGGTCATTAATATTGCTGTTTTAACATTAGTGAGATAGTTCTTGACGACTCTTCTTAAAATTACAATAATTATTATATCATATAGAAATTCATTACAGCTTATACATAGTATTTTGTGCGAATTATCAAATCTGCATCTATTGTCATAATATTATGGTGTTTGCAACTAAAATGCATATGATATTGATATAAATCAAGGATTCCCATATTAATTGTAATGAAATCAATTTATAGTTTGACCTTTACACTACGTTACAAATTGGTCTTGTTATTGTTATATTATTATACGTATTAATACGTATTGTGTACTTGTTACAATTCATTTGACATGCAAACTTGTATCAAGTTCTTTAGTGGAATACTCGTAATGCGAGTATTGTTTTAAATTTGTTAATTTAATTTTATAAACCTATTTTATTAAAAGATTGACAAAGTAAATAGAACAAAAATGCTTCTTTCTATAAAAATATTTAGACTATCTTACAATGAAACATATAGGTTACAGATATATGATAGAGGTACTTCGGCAATACCTACCCTCTTATATCGATGTGAGGCGTGGATTATTAAAGAACGAAATAGGTCACGAATAACGAAAGCAGAGATAACAAATTTTAAGAAAAAAAAAAGCGGCCTATACCTTGTAGGAATACACAACTAATGAGGAATGTTGTCAAGGCTGAACCCAGTGTTAGACAAAATTCAAATCTACAGAGAAAAATGGATAGATACAATACATGCAAAGTACAGGAAGAGATACAGCGATGAATTTAATGATGAAATGGTGACCAGAAGAAAACCTACACCAAGGCAGACCTGTGAAATGTCTTCCTGACAGCTACTGTAACAAGAACAGGCCATTATCCCTAAGTATAAATCCGTGATTGAATGATAACGTTAAATTATCAGTGGAACCGAAAACTTCTTTAGATAATACCAATTTTAAGGCTTAAGAATACCTGCAGGAATAACATTCTAAAATTTAGCTTCATTTCCAGCAGTTGGGAGGGGGGGAAACAGGATCATTGTTTTTGCGTGAAAATTTTATGTAAGTACTCCAGAGCCACCCCTACATAGGAGGCCTTAGCCCTACATGAGACATAAATGCTCATTCATTCATTCATTCATTCATTCATTCATTCATTCATTCATTCATTCATCTACTTATAGCCTACTCCATGATTAATAAATTGCTTTCTGAAATTATAAAATAATTTTTTGAGAGCAATAAAAGGAAACGGAATGTTTAATTATTATTGAGTGTATAGTAAATTATTAAATTTATGTATTGTTTTTAATGATAATTTGAAAACAATGTTGTATACTATAAACGAAATAACATTCGCAGAAAGATAAAATAACTAATAATTTTTGCGAGACTGTTAAACTTCCGTATGATGAGTCATCTTCGATACATTGATTTTTTAATTTTTGTAATCAATTTAATGTAGAAAGAAGTCTTTTATTTCGAATTAATTGGAAACAGAGGTAGGCATCATTGTTTCTTTCATTTGGGCTCTTGAAAGAGCTCATGTTCTTAGACGTCACACTACGCATCTGTTTATTTCGGAACGTTGCGTTGGAGTCATTCAGCGTATTATGTAGAGTTGATGAATCTGTCAGTAATTTGTTCTCTACTGACACACTATAGTTGACACGTGACACCTATTTAAAAAAATACGGTATGGCTTGTACATGACGTCTTCTAGAAAAATATGCAGGCTTCATTGAGACTCTGGTGTACAGAGAAATCTATCAGCAAAGTGAGGGAATTTGGTCAGTCGAGATACTTGATTGGAAGTTTTGTCTAATTAACTTGGAATTCTTTCATGCACAGTAAATGTAGGATATGAAACATTTCGTTTCAACTCTCTTTCCATGGAAGTTATATTACAGGTAAGTTCTTACATATAGGATCATTTAAAAGTTAGAATATTTTTTAAAAGTCCTACATTTTCTATAAATAAAGATAAATTATGAAAAATCTATTTCATTCAAAAGAGAGTAGAGCTTCTTATCATGACAATTACATTCAATTGTTTCATTTATCTTTCTTTCGGAATGCTTACTTCGATACATACTAAATCTAAAAAATATTCAAATTATTTTCGAATACAGAGGCCTGTGGAGGACAAAGCAAAAACTAAAGAAGGTGTATCATTTGACACCATGGTCCTTGAAAAGCACTAGTATTTCTAAAGGATCTGAAAATGAAATGGGCACTGAATCTGATTTAGAACTGGTTGAGAAATTTTTCCTCATCCTTTTGATTCAGAGCTGAATATTTTTCATCGTTTGATTCTTGGACTCATTTCACCGGCATCATCATCCCCATCATCATCGAATGTGGAAAGCAACGGAAACTACCTTGTCTATCGTCTATTTACCTTGTAGGCTAAAGTCTAGTAGCTGCCGATTCGCAAATATTGTACCATATATATATATTTTTTTTAAACTTATTTGAACACCAGTGTCTTTTCGGCCAGACACTTAAAGAATAAGATAGGTTATGACTTGGCTTTTCGAGGGTGGACAGGTTCTTATCTTAGGCATGTCTTGGACCATTGTGCGTCTGCTATAGACTGATAATTGTCCAAGTCCGACAGATGGTTCGGGTGGCATTCATTAATCCGGTGCTGACAGGTGAGTCATCCTGCCCCAGCTCCTGATAGAGCCAGGTCCCATCCGCAGACGAATATCCTCTGTCTGCAATGTCCACTTTATCCACCACAAATTTCATCATGATGTGCGGATCACACCTGAACCACCTGGATGCAAGACCAGAGACGTGAAGGTAGAGCCACCGGCGGGCGGCGTATGTCTGAAGTAAGTGTGTTTGTCTTACGGGAGCAATTTGGAATGCCGTTTGAACTGATTACATGATTGGAATTTTTTTCGAGATTTTTCTCAGATGTAAGGCGAAAGAAAAGTACCATTTCAATATCGCCAATTCCATCGGCGTCAGATAATCTAGTAGTTGATGCAGTGCCATTAAATAACCGATTCAAACAAAGTGAAAAGTAGTATACTCTTACGTATATATACGGAATTTATTTTAAATAACATGAGTTATAAATTGCCATAATGAATAATACAATTAAACCTAGAAAAACATTGTTGTTATATATCTCCAAAATAAAAAAACTATCATACGCAGTAGAGAGTACCTAAAGATTTGGCTTAAAGCCAAGAGACAAAAACAGATTTAAGCATTTATTTTGAAATGTTCAGAAAAGAAAACCAGATGCACATATTTGAACCAAAAAGGAAATTATGAATGATAGAAGAATTTAAATTATAACCAATTGTGAACAAGACTAATTAACTTATACAAAAATTATTGGAAAAATTGTTCTGATAGTAATAAAAATGCCTAAAATGGTAATATATTACAAACAAAATGAATTAAAGTCGCAAAAGAAAGTATGAAGTTGAAAGAGTTACTAGGTCATCATTGATAGACTGTGAATGAATGTGCTCAAGATGATGAAATATAAAGTTAGTCAGATTCAAGAATTGAACATTAAGCGTTTCTATTTTGAGATCAACCTAAATATAAATTATGTGAAAATATGCGAGCCAGGTCGAGTCTGTTTTCTGTCCAGTCGGCTCGTTAACGCTGACGTGCAGAACACATTTGATCGCACTTGATGTGCGCTCTTCACTCTCTGTCCTACTAGCTGATATTGGTAACTAAATTTATCGTTGGTTGTCTTCAGCCAATTTGCAAACTAAAATATATTCATATCCGCACCCGCATTTACATGACACACAGGTTACATTTCGTTATCAGGGAGACATGTTGATGTTATGAATAAAGAAACTGAACTTGTTCTAGAGGAAATTTCTCTCATAGTTCTAATTCTTTGTCGGCTCTAATATTTACTAGTTGTTAAAATTTAACTGAAGAATATTACTGGAGAATCTTTCGTGTATTATAAATATTCATAATTTAAATATGCATGTCACTATTGTATTGATTAAGGCTGGATGGCCTTAACTCTGCCAGCGAAAATAAAACATTCTATTCTATTCTATTCTATTCTATTCTATTCTTGGTGCTCTTTAAATTAGAAAGGGAAAGACGTGATTTTCTATAAGGAGTTCACTCCCGCCAATAAATGGATCCGACAACCTGACCCCCTCACTAGCAGTGAATGGAGGCTAGCTCTTAAAATGACAACTAATGTTTGTCCGTTGCGTGCTATGCCAGGAAGGTCCCGAGACGGAAACCACTGTCGTCGTTGCGTCAGTGAGATTGAAACTCTTGGCCACGTTTTGGATGCCTGTCCTTTCAGCGAGATGCTGCGGAGCTCTAGACATCACAGAATCAGGTCCATGAAGCCTTGAGGAAGAAAGGTGTCACTGTACATGAAGAAGTCCATGGCATCTCTCAAGAGGAATCCTATCGGAAAATTGACATGCTTGCCATTCCACCAGGCTCTACATCCGCCTACATTATCGACCCAACAGTCAGGTTCGAGGCACAGGAACAACAGCCCATTGACGTCCACGCAGAAAAATGCAGAATTTATGAGCCCACAGTTCCATTCTATTTGGAGAAATATCACCTCTCCTTCACTGAAGTAGTTGGGCTAATAGTTGGCGCTAGGGGCACAATACCTCGCCTCTTTGTCAGTTTCTGCAAGAAGTTCGAGCTGAACAACGACTTCATTCGTGATGTTTCCCTTGCTGCTATCAGAGGATCACTTGTCATTTTAAAATACCACGTATACTTTGTTTCCTAAAAAGGAAGAACTTTTGTTCGAATGTCTAATCTGTTTGTTTACTACATTTAGGCCTGTTATATATATGCTTTTATCTTTGCTGTACTTAATTTCCCTTTTTTGTTCGTTCCCCACATTTCTCTTTTGTGGTCTGTTTTTGTTTTCACTCTGTGTGTTTGTTATGCTTTGTCCAATGAGCCAGTCCCGTTATTGGGAAAGCTGAACGAGTGCCTTTCTTATTATTTATTCCACTTTTACGTTTTTCAACATAGATGCGATAACATGTTCTTGGATATTCAAACGTAAGGTTTTGTATGAATGAAAGCTATACTGTTCTTCATTCTTCACATTTATATTGATTCTGTTTTATAATAGATTTTGATATAAAAATGTGGTTAATTTCGGTATTATTTCGCACAAGAAACATAAATTCAATGGTAATTCACATTAAAATATATTTTTTACTCTTGTCGTGAAAAATATATTACTGAATAATCCTACAAAGCGAAACGGGACCTGGATCTATCAGGGGATGAGGCAGGATGGCCCTCCTGTCAGCATCGGATTCACCCAGACCACCTGTCGTACTTGGACAGCCATCACAAATAATGACCGAAAATGGACCAAACCGTGCCTAAGTGAACGGACACATCCCGAGTCCAGCCACGTAAAAGCCAATTTCTACAAAGACTAGAGGTCAATATCATCAAGAGAATCTTAAGGATCTGCGTACACTTCAACAATACAATTAATGTACTTATAGTTTTCCATCGGCACTTACCCGTTGTGTGGAGAAGTTTATGTGACAGTGTCCCATACTGTGTCTGAACAATGTAGACTAGTAGCCAACACAAAACATTTAGGTCATTTTACTTTATATTTAAAAATAAAGTCATTCGAAGTAGGCTAAGGTTTGAGTATTAAATGCAAAATTCTATACGGAAATGAGATTTGAACATGAAATTGAAAATACTGTATTGAAATAGGTTTTGAATATTAACTAAACATTCTGTATATAAATGCCAATACAAAACAAATTAAGTATGTTTAATCGCTTACAATTTTTAAGAACTTTGTACTAACCAATTAAAGTAAAATCCGTAAGTTCAGCTAATTCAAATCACTGTCACGCCTACCAATATTACAGAGAACGGTGAACTTTGGTTCACGAAAGTTTATTGTATTAGCCTAATTCAATTACATATTTACATGACTTCCAATAACTAGGCCTATGTCTTTGAAATTAAAATTTCCTATATAAATTCAAATTTTCTCTTGCCAAACGCTATTTTTTAAAAAATACGTTTTTAAACAAAAATTTCGCCTATACACAAAATTTCGCGTTATTTTCAGAGTTTAAACTTACAATATTTTGGAATGGAACGGCTTTTATCAGCTCAAAATAAGCATTTCGCGAAACTGTGGCTTGCGAAAACTATGTTCCTCTATTCAAATAATAGAACAAGGTCACCAAAATAACGCATACCTTCTGATTATATGTTTTACGTTGTGTGCAATAATTGTTTCTTTGTCACATTGCGAATTATAATACAGATTACAAATAGTGGGAAAAACGTAATACGGCGAACGCATAGCTCCGCCCACGTCCCCTTTCCACTTTTCCCCCACCTTTTTTTCTTACGACTTCGCAGGAGGGGAGATTCGATCCGAGAAAGTTCGTAACTAAACCTAAACGCACGCTTTTTGTTCACGCTTTAGACCTCTTGGCTACCGAGGCGAGTTGGGGGTAGAAGGGAAAATGAATCTATTTATGTTTAAGGGAACTGCCATTACGTATTGTAGAAGGGGACAATGACCGAATAGCGTGGGTAGAAACTGGTGGGCTAGTGAATGTCGCTTGGTAGGGGTTGACTACGGGGGTGGCATAAGTGTTAACGCGCTCTACTTGCTAGTCATTACGAGGGTCCAACCTGTAGGAAAAAAAAAGACTATTGTGTTACTTCGAGGACGTGCAAAGTTAACAGGTGAGTGTTGTTTAATGAAAACCACATTACGTTGTGTTGTGTTGTGTCAGTACATGTTGTGGACAGTTGTCTAATGCGTATTGTCCAATGCGTATTGCATTGTGGTTGTGGACAGTTGTCTAATGCGTATTACTTTGTGGTAGGCAGTGATCCATCGAAGCGGGACAGATACTAGAGAGAGACAGTAGAGAGAGAGAGCATGAGAGCGAGGTGCCGAGCGTCGCGGGTGGGGATAACTTCCCCTACTGGCGTTCGCCGTAATACGTTTTTGCCCCCCGTAGTCAACCCCTACCAAGCGACATTCACTAGCCGACCAGTTTCTACCCACGCTATTCGGTCATTGTCCCCTTCTACAATAGGGAAAAACGTAATACGGCGAACGCAAAGCACCGTCCACGTCCCCTTTCCACTTTTCCCCTACAAGCTCACCACACACCCTAGCGGGATAGAGTGGAAATAGGGGTTTAGGGTGGGGTGACATCTAGTGTAGGAAAGTGGAACAAAAAGAGTAACGACATCTACGAAGCAAAAGAGGAACTTCGTCCTGTCAATCTCTCACCCTCTCTCTCTTTCTCTCTCCAGCCTCTCCTTCTCTGTTCCTTGTTTCTTGTCTCTCTCTTTTTTTTATTCTTACAACTTCACAGGAGGGGAGATTCGATCCGAGAAAGCTCGTAACTAAACCTAAACGCACGCTTTTTGTTCACGCTTTAGACCTCTTGGCTATCGAGGCGAGTTGGGGGTAGAAGGGAAAATGAATCTATTTATGTGTAAGGGAACTGCCATAACGTATTGTAGAAGGGGACAATGACCGAATAGCGTGGGTATAAACTGGTGGGCTAGTGAATGTCGCTTGGTAGGGGTTGACTACGGGGGTGGCATAAGTGTTAACGCGCGCTACTTGCTAGTCATTACGAGGGTCCAACCTGTGGGAAAAAAAAGACTATTGTGTTACTTCGAGGACGTGCAAAGTTAACAGGTGAGTGTTGTTTAATGAAAACTACATTACGTTGTGTTGTGTTGTGTCAGTACATGTTGTGGACAGTTGTCTAATGCGTATTGTCCAATGCGTATTGCATTGTGGTTGTGGACAGTTGTCTAATGCGTATTACATTGTGGTAGGCAGTGATCCATCGAAGCGGGACAGATACTAGAGAGAGACAGTAGAGAGAGAGGAGCATGCGAGCGAGGTGCCGAGCGGCGCGGGTGGGGATAACTTCCCCTACTGGCGTTCGCCGTAATACGTTTTTGCCCAAATAGTTTTATTGAACTATCGTTTAAAAGACAAGAATAAATGAAAACTTTTAGTACATACAAAAATAATATATTCCTCGAATAGAGACATAAGAAACATAGGAGCAATGCATTGCCAAATATTGCTTACAAGGTTACCTGAGTGCTCAGAAGTAAGTTGTACGTATAATGTTTTCAGCGTCGACTGATACGTAGGCCTTCGCCTATTTCAGAACAGGGTCATGATTACACCAAAGACGTTGATTACACGAAAGTATACGGGACAATTCCATTAAATCAGATTCTTCATGCGTATATTCTTCGGTATGTCGAGTCTCTCAAAATCTAGTAGGATCCAAGTATCTGAACTGGATGACCATAACGAGCCCAAAATTATTGGCAACCCACTATGGTAATATAAACCTGCTCATGGAATCTATGATTGTTTCGATACTTAGGAGGTTGAAAATTGGAAAACCATCCACTATAAATGTGTTTAGTAACAGTACGATTCCACAGATTAGAATTAGAAATTTAATACCGCAATTTTCTTCATGCCAGTATGTGATGCTAATTGCAAAAATGATCTCTAGTTTTTAAACGTATCTAATACATTTAACTTACGTATCTTCAAAATTTTATTACATTAACTAATCGCATATAGTAGCAAGAGGATGTGAGATAATACTTCCACAGTGATAAGAAAACAAACCTTGAAAACTATTAATGACTGTGATGACAACGATGATGACAGAGGCTATGATGACAGCGGTGAAAGCGAGTATGATCAAAATAGATATAGACCTAACTATGACGATGGGCCATTATGAGCATATAGGAAGAAAAATACTTTCCAAAATTAGTACAAAACACTATTCACATACAAAATTCATTGACAACCATGAGGACGGTGGCGAAGACGAAAACTACGATAACGATGATAATTATAATTAGTAATATTTAGTTGTGATATGTTAAAACTCAGACAATAATTGTCTTAAACCATACGTGGAATCAAAGAAACATCGGACAAAAAGTGAATTCTTGCAATTTAGATTACAGTAGGCTAATTTGTAAAAATATGGGCCATGCATTGAGATAATATTCGTTAGTAACCCATGTTTCATTATCTTATTTAAGCGAACAATAGAGATATTGAAAAATATATGCAAAGCACTTAACCTATTTAAAGGGACAGGTGCAGATACGCCCGACAACTTCCTCAATTGTCATTTCTTCGTCCATTTAAATTATTACTCATTGTCGCTCGTTCTCAGAAACTTTAAAATTTACATTTTGTTGTCACTGATACCTAAAAGAGATTTTGACATATTTTAATTAAATGTTGCATACTTAAGTGTATTTTAATAATAATAATAATAATAATAATAATAATAATAATAATAATAATAATGAACTTGCTTATGCCTTTTAAAGAACCCGGAGATTCATTGACACCCTCACATTATAAGCTCGCCATTGGTCTCTATCCCGAGCAAGATTAATCCGTTCTCTACCATCGTATCTCATCTACCTCAAATCCATTTTAATATTATTCTCCTATCTACGTCTCGGGCTTTTCGAAGGTCTTTTTCTCCGGCCTCACAATTAACTCTCTATATGCGTAAAAATAATGATACAAATATTTATTTATTTACTTATTTATTTATTTATTTATTTATTTACTTATTTATTTATTTATTCATTTATTCGTTTATTTGTTTATTTATTTATTTATTTATTCCGGCAAAGTTAAGGCGAATAGGCTTTTTCTTCCAGTTAGCCAGGAACAAAAGAAGCTAATGCAATTCGCAATGATACAAGTACAACATAGATTATAATCTTAAATTTAGCCTTTTTATTTAGTCTATATACATGGGTCATTCAATAATTAGTATCAACATTTGAATTAACAACAAAGAAAACATTTTTGGAACAGTCACATTGTTGCAGTGCTCAGAAGTAATCTCCTCTAACATGAAGAACCCGCCTCCACACCTCAGGGAGACGACGGATGCCATCCACAGCGTCTTGTTGCACTAATCTTCGAACAGACTTCTCTACTGCTGCTATAATTACCTGTTTGGTTGTAAAGCGAACTCTTCTAAGTGGTAATTCCATTTTCGGGAATAGGTCAAAATCACATGGACTTTGTATCTGTAGAGTATGGAGGATGTTCCAGAACTTCCCAGTTCCATCTGCGAAGTAAATTAACCATAAGGGCAGCTATGTGAGAGCGAGCACGATCATGTAGCACAATAGAACGAGAATTCAGGAGATTTGGACTTTTACGGCGCACCGCTGGTTGTAAATGTTGTTCCATTAAGTAACTGTACTATGCACCATTCACACGATTTCCAACAGGAACTGACTGAGTGAGAAGGATTCAGTCAAAATCATAAGCAACAACGGTGTTCTTCCAGCAGCGTTCTTGCAGCGTTCACTTGCGCATTACGATTTGCCAGCTTCACGTTTTTGATGAATATCTTCCCTTCCTCTGCGAAATGCATGCGCCCAACTAGCCACGGTACGATATGGTGAAGTCTGTCTACCACGAGCTTCCAGTATTGTTGTATGGCATTATCGAGCATTCTTGTCTCTTGCAATCTAAATTTCAATTAAGCATCTTTGTTCTTGTTTGTTAAACATTTTAGATCGCTATAAATAACAGTGTACAAATTAAAGTCACTACAAAATATTCTATAAATGAGATTATTGTCTTCAGACTTACAGATAACACACATCATCTTTCTCATTGTTATCACCTTCCATCATTTACCGCTAATAGTGCCACATACAAACACTGTTGCCACTAATTATTGAATGATCCATGTATTAGAAATAATATGCATTATGAAAATGCTATAATAATAATAATAATAATAATAATAATAATAATAATAATAATAATAATTACTTACTTACTTACTGCCTTTTAAGCAACCCGGAGGTTCATTACCGCCCTCACATAATCCCGCCATTGGTCCCTATTCTGAGCAAGATTAATCCAGTCTTTATCATCATATCCCACCTCCCTCAAATCCATTTTAATATTATCTTCCAATCTACGTCTCGGCCTCCACAAAGGCCTTTTTCCCTCCGGCCTCCCAACTAACACTCTATATGCATTTCTGGATTCGCCCATACGTGCTATATGCCCTGCCCATCTCAAACGTCTGGATTTAATGTTCCTAATTATGTCAGGTGAAGAACACAATGCGTGCAGTTCTGTGTTGTGTAACTTTCTCCATTTTCCTGTAACTTCATCCCTCTTTTCTCCAAATATTTCCTAAGCACCTTATTCTCAAACATCCTTAACATATGTTCTTCTCTCAAAGTGAGAGTCCAAGTTTCACAACCATAAAGAACAACCGGTAATATAACTGTTTTATAAATTCTAACTTTCAGATTTTTTGACAGCAAACTGGATGATAAAAGTTTCTCAACCGAATAATAGATAATACAATTTATAAATGCACAGGAAAGAATTATTTTTCGAGACAGAAGTAAAATACTTAAGTTTATGTTGTTCACGCATTTTAAAGTAGGAATCGTTTAAACATTCTTAGATTCGCAGAAAATATCAGAGAAATATATGATGATTGCACAGTTCACATCCAAAATTTTGGAAATTAATTACTGTTAATTAAAATAGTTTTTTGAAACTATTAAACATTCAGAATAAAGCAGGAGGGATACCCTCTTTCAAGTTCGTAAAATTTTATTGCAACAGGACTGAAAGTACTGAGATATGAATGTTTGGAATCGGTACACTTAATTTATAGAATTGGACAGATGATCCTATCCCACAAAATGGATTCTTGTAATTTAGATTACAAAAATACTGTAAAAATAAGTGTTGGGATCATACACTTGAACAGAGTTTACATTTTCCAGTGTACATGTGTAAGCATAAAGGAATAAATGTGATAAAAGTTTGGGAAGTGGATTTTGCAAAATCGAGGAAAAGTTTGAAAAACGAGCAGAGCGAGTTTTCAATTCCCAAGATTTTTCTGTGCACGCCACAAAATTGTATTGTACAACTTTTTTTTTTTTTTTTTTTTTGCAAAATAAAATATTTAAAATTGCAAATACAACATATTTTGCATTAAAAGTTAAAGCAATATTATTACAAAAGTTTTTAAAAACTGCACTATAATGGTAACTAAGTAACAATAACTGCACTATAATGGGTATATTTCAGTATAGTTTTATGTTAAGAAGAATGGTTTCCTTAGCAACAAGTTTCTATGTGGGAATTCTAACTTTCAAGGCCTAACAACGATAGCTGTAAATACAGCAAAAAACACGATCGTGCAAAAAATACACAGTGAGTCAGCCAGGGATAGACCGACGTCAGTGGAAGTAGTATGCGTATTAACTGCTGCTCCATCGCAGTGATCAGATCTCTTTCTCGCGTACGCTTCGTGTTTAATTATGTAAACACGTTCACACAGTGGGAGTGCACTGTATACCGTACATTTAGAGTGCAGTAAAGTGTCCATTATGAAATAGCCTTCAAAAAAGAGTGTTTATTTATGACAACATTGTGAAATACGAAATTTGGAGAACATTGTTGTAACAAGCTTCCGTAAGTCATTCCCTGATTAGCCAGAGCCTTCTAAAGCAATGATTTACAATTTAGTGAAGAAGTTTCGTAAAACTGGATAAGTATACGAAGATGTGTGAAGCATGTTCTCAATGAGAAGATTTTAGATGAAATTGGCCACTGACTAGAGAGAAGCCCTATGACATTTTCCCGCCGTGTAGCCCAGCAAGTAGGAATGTTACAGTCTTCAGTGATAAGAAGTACGAAACAATTGAAATTAAAACCTTACATTATTCGTGTAGTTCAGAGGTTAAGGGAACCCGATTATTATCAGTGCAGACTTAAGTTTTGCATGTGTTTCCAACAGCCAGTGTATGATGGACTACTTGACCCACCTTAATTTTTATGGTGACAAAACATGGTTCCACCTCAATGTTTACATGAACACTCAAAACAACCAAACAATGAAAATCCACACCGTTTTCACGAACAACCGCTACATGACATAACAGTAGGAGTATGGTGTGCAGTGACATACACAGTTCATAGTCAGTCTATTTTTAATGAGCTGAGTGAGGAACTGAAACAAAATATCCTGCACGAAATTCGAGCCATTTCAGAGAACGAACTGCGGCGAGTTGCTGGATATATCTTCAGGAGATGTGCAACCTGCCAGATATCACAAGGACGTCATTTGGAACATGAATGTAAGTACATAATTATGCAATACTCAACGCAAAAGCGCGGAAGGAATCCTCCGCATATGGTAGCGACGTTACGTACGACTCAGCCGCCGTGACTGCCGTTAGGAGTCTAGCCCTCGCTGGTTCACCCTGTAATATTACATTTGTATGCATTTCTTGCAACATAATTTTACGAAAAAAAAAAAAAAAAGAATCCACTGTGATTTTGCAAAAATAGATTTCGACATTTTTATAAGTGATTTTTTGTAAGTCTTGTGTATACAGCGATTTCGGTTGAAGTGTAGGAAATATTGTGTTGACATACAATATCCAAGAGCCAATTAGTAGACGAGAAAGTTTATTACGCAAAAGAACTTAAAATACTGTACAATGAAAATCGAGTCTACGTATTTCATGATTTTGTTTCTTACGTATTACCATGTGATAAATGTTTATATATCCAATGGAACATTTATTTAGACTAAAATTGTTTGTGCTTAAAGTTTAACTTTTCGAAATTAACATATTTTTCACCGTTACGGAAATCTTCTTTGGACTAAATTTTCAATCTGATGCATGAAATACCAATTCACACGATATATAGTTTCCCTAAAGTTAAAGACTTGGGATCATTTCGAGCTACGTGGGAAGCATACATTCACCGGTGTAATAACTGCCTTATGTTGGAAATCATTAATGATTGCCATGTTAATGCATCAAAAAATCTAGAAGCCGAGGCTGATAAACTGTCTCAATAAATTGGGTATAAAAAAGAGAGCAATTGCTTGCAGAGACTAAAAAAAAAAATAACTAGATAGATAGATTTGGATTTATTCAGAAATTATACGTGGGTAATTCCACGAAAACCATGGCATCAGATGTCACATAAGAAGTTGTTGTTTTAAAGCCTTTACTGTTTTTAAGTCTGAGAGTGATGAATGGACAAGACCGAGGCACAGAAGAGAGCTTGTTTTCGTTTATAGTTTGTTCTGAATGTGAGCGGAAAGTTAGAGCATATTATTCCTACAAGCGAAGCAACTGCAGTGAACTTTGGTCTCCCTTATCTCATCAGTCTGTGAATGATCTTAACAGTGAGTGGTTTGGTTGAACGTACACCTTCGCGAAAGAGGATGAAGCAGGTATAATACATTGCCTCATTCGATAGTTTTAACTTTTGTTATGAGGTCATCTAAATCAGCTCAAGTTTATGTCCCGTCCGTTACCAAATGTTTGAATTTATTTAGTTTCAAGCCATACTATTGCAAACTAGCCAATGAAATAACATATTCTCTTCCAATATTCCATGGTGAACACCATGAACCTTCAAGACCTTAATTAAATTCAAAACAATATTTTTAATCGTGGCAACAGACGGGACAAGAATAACTGTCCCATCCGTTACTTGTCCGTAATCATGAAGCCCATACCGTGAATTCGTTATTATTGTTATTATTATTACTAGCATCATCAGCATTATTATCATCATCATCATCATCATCATCACAGTCATCCATATAGTTAAAGTGTATGTTGCAGGTTAATAGTACTTTAACAACATGGCAAATATGTCTCCAGCCGACAAAATGAAGCGGTATAGAGAATGCCTGAAACAGTCGGAGAATTATGAAGCTGCTAAAATTAAGGATGCAAGAAGAAAGAAACGTGCACGGGCTCTGAAGAAGACAACTATGACACCGAAGTATATGAGAAAGCAAAGAAAATATGATCGTGAACGGAAACGTGTCTACCGGTAAAAATTGAATAGCCTGAAGAACCAACTTGTTCAAGTATTCTGTTTCTAACACTAGGGCTAAAGTTGTTCATCGTGCTCTCCGTAATCTGCCTCAAAGTCCAAGAAGGCATTATGAGGTTGTGGGTGTATTAGCGAGAACCGTGTGAATTATGGATGAAGGAAAGCAACATATCTGTAATAGAAAGCCCTGTCAAAGATGTCGAAGATGATACAATTAATTTTTATTGAAGGGAAGATATCAGCAGACAGACTTCCGCAAGGAAAGACTGTTTAACAATTTACACAGATACTGGGAAGGTAAAAATGCAGAAACAACATCTTGTGATGACCATTCAAGAAGCTTATAACCTATTCGTTGCAGGAAAAGGGACAAACATAATAAGACTTTCAAAATTTGCACCCCTTCGTCCCAAATACATTCTTCCTATAACTTAACACCACACAATATCTCTGTGTGTATGTATCACTGTAATGCCGAATATTTTAGTCAGAAACTTTGTCTTCCTACAATGAATACTGTTCCAGCTTACATGGAATCAGTAGTTTGTGATGTAGCAAACGAAAAGTGTATGTATGTTCAAATATTACTAATAAATATGGAGACTACGATAACTTGGACAAACGATTAGAAATTATGGAGGAAGATTTAAAGAAACAGGTTACATATAAAAAATGGGCGCGTGCAAATGGAAGAGTATAAGAAATTGAAATCAGTAGTCAAATTGCAGAAGATGTGCAAGCATTGAAAAAGCAGACACCAACCCTCCTGATACATTGCTTCATCACAAAGCAACAAAGTGCATTTTTAATGAAGTAAGACAGGGTTCATTTGAAGTGTGCTACCAGTGGACTTTTCGGAGAACTATTCCGCTATGTTTCAAATTGAAATACAGGCTGTCCATTGGAATAAGAAGCAAATTACACTTTTCACAGCAGTGGCGTGGTTTGGCAACGAACCTTGTAATTATGCCTTGACGTATGATAAATATGCTGTCTTCGCTTTCTTAGACGAAATTTTTAGAGACATAAAAATAATCATCCAAATGTGAAATACCTACACATATTTTCTGCCTCTCAATTCAAGCAGAATTTTATGGAATACAACTTTCCTAGCCTTTTTTCTCCTCGAGCCATGGGAAAGAAGCTGTAGATGATGTAGGGGCAACTATTAAAGGGCTTATTTGGACTCAGGTGAAAATAGGAAAATACACGGTTGAAGATGCACAATCATTTGTCGAATGTGCTGCAACTTCTTCCGTCAAGATAATTTTGATTACAGAAGAAACAGTGAAACATGATATGTTGAACGCGCGTTGAAACAACACAGCGTCCCTTCCAGAGACATAGAAAATACATTCCATAATTGGAGTATCTCCGTACAAAATCAAATGGAAATATTACTCTTACAGCTCTGATGACCATAAATTTACAATAAAAAAATCAAATCTTCAAGTACAAAATAAAAATATACCTATTAAATGCATTTATGGTGTGTATGTTCAATCTGATTTTTTTACTCTTTGTTTTATTTGTACTTGCATCAATCAACAGTTTTGGTATTACAACGTTAAATGATTACGTTGTACAATATGAGACATTATAGACCTACTCAATTGTATTATTTTGTTGTTATAAGAGATATGCTAAAGTAATATGTGCAGATATAATGTCTATTAATTGTTTAAAATTTTTTATAGTTCACTGTTTTATTCAGTTGTTCTTTCCATTCATTACAAGACACATTCGGAAAATGTCCCGTCCGTTACCTGTATGTCCCGTCTGTTGCCCATTTTTAGACAGTTTCTCTCAAGACACAATTAATATTACACAAAGTTTGAATGCACCCATGAATAGCTGTGTACACTCGCAATATTTGGTAATATTGTGGTATTTTTGCATTTCATAGCAGGACAGAGATTGTATGGAGTTTGTGTTCATTGTATATACTGTGCCATTTTTATGTCCCGTCTGTTACCTTTCTTTAAACAGTTATAACTGTTGTAATATATTTTATAATTTGCTTTTCAACAGAAATAATATCAGCTTATAACCTGATGCAGGCATTCTGACTTTTATTTTGTATATTACATAATTTCCGTACGAAATAAATATATGTATATATTATACTGAACAACTTGTATGATTGTCCCGTCCATTACCGTGGAATTACCCACATACAAAGGCATCACATTATCAAAATTTGCCCTTAAATCCAGAACACGAGTCTTTTGACTGTGCGTGCTTTGCACAACCGGTCCTTTGAGTTTCCAAAAAAAAAATAGTACAACGCTGAGAAATATATTAAGAGATGAAGAATACAAGTAATGGTTCACACACAAGCAGAAAGTCAGAGGTGTGGCATTATTTCAGGAATGCACACCAACTAACCATTGTATAGCAACAAGGGATGGTCTCTCTGTATTAGAGTGTGAGGAGGCAATTAAATGTTAGGACAAGTACCAAACGTGCATGCCTTGCCAGGTCGGTTTCAGGATGGCTTCCAGTGCAGACATTGCACTGAGATGAAAACGTTACCCCACATCCTGGGATTCTGTCAACATGGAACTCTCATCCGGAATATTAGACACCATTCAATACGAGAACGTAATGCTAAACGTTCTTCCTTCTGCGAGGTTCACCAAGAACTCCACTGCCTTGCAAAAGATGGAAGTTCTAGGCGATTTGGCATCATTGCCATTGATAGAAGAAATGACAGAGCAATTATCATCGATCCCACTGTGCGCTTTGAAACTACAGTTAAACAACGTGTGGCAGTAAATGAAAAGAGAAGACCATCTATGAGTCTACAATTGAATACTTTAGTGATTAATCGCACAGCTTCCTGCTAGCAGGACAAGATGTCCTCATTGTCCTACCAAGTTAAAGTGATTATGTAGGATTTCGTGTCCTGCCGAGAGCATGTTCACCTAGACCTTTGACAAGAGCGTTTATTTCTCTATTAGCGCAAAGTGTGACAAGAAACAATAAGAATCCAGAGAATATGTAATGTTGGCTCCAGAATCAGAAAGATACAACAAAAAGCTAGTTACTTTTGTGTTGCTTGTGGCCCAAGAGCAGTTATGTGTAGTCCTCAAACTAAACGTGACTGTTTTCCATTTCACATTCAGAATAGAATTCCTGCATAATTCATTAAAGTTAGAATTCATTGGACTTAGTCGAATCATACAAATTACATTTTTAAATTATTTACTTTCAAATATCTTTAAATAATCTCGAGTAATATCTGGCCTAGTATTCTATTTCACAAGCAAGTATTAATAACAACAAGTTTAAGAAATAAAATAAGAAAATGTTATGATTCACACATGTATGTAGGCCTACATTATTTACTTTCCTGATATGTTTTGAATAACATTTTATTTATTCATTTATCATCATAATGTTACAAATAAAACTAATGTAAATTGTATTGAAAATAATAAATAGAAATATTAATTTACTACTTTTCTCTTTCTATTTACAAAGTCAATAGAACTAATGTAAACTGTATTGAAAATAATAAATAGAATAAATTAATAAATAAACGAATAAAACAAAAAAAAACAAAATAAACAATACGTCCTTCCGACAGGACAACAGAGTACTACCGGCAGGACCCTGCCGATAGGACGTTACAGAAATACGTCCTGCTAGAAGGACAGCATATGGAAAATATTGCTTAAGAATCTGTCCTACCGGAAGGACAAATTGCTATGTACAAAAGTTCTTCTGGAAGCGCTTCGGGAAGGACATGACTCTGTACGATTAACCATTAGGGATTATTATCATATACAAGAACAGACTGAAGTCTTTGAACTATTTTTGAAGCAAGGGGAACAATTTCAAAATTGTCATTTGAATGTTTTAAGCCTTTTGAAATTCCTTTAAAAGCTTTGAAAATTATTGCTGTAGTCTTAATGAAATATTCTGTTCAGATTTTACGTAATCATTTGTAACTTGCATATAAATTGCTTTTATTGTATCTGATTATTAATTATTGAATAAACTTACCTTTCCAGGGGTAGCTTTCTTTTGAAAATAATAATATTGTTAACACTTCATTTTTTTAATTAATTTTAAATACCAATTAAATACACATTTTTTAAACTGCAAATACATACGACCACATTACACCTTTCCTTGAAACGCTCCAATGGGTAAGATTACAGGACCGAAGATCTATCCATTCCCTAATTTTTCTATATCGTATCATCAATAATTCTTCGCCTAAACAAATCTCGGTGCGTTTTAATTTCTTGTCCTCTTATCACATCGTTCTAAAAATGACCCTTTATTATCTATGCCTTGCCACAAAACAGCTCACTATTATTCCTCTTTCACAGTATCAGCAATTCGTTTCTGGAAGTCCCTACCCAGCTCCCTCAGGAACTGTCGAACGATATTGCAATTTAAAAGTAAATTGTTTAAATACGTTACCAGTTTTCATGTTTAATTCTCCTTTGTGTATATATATGTATATTATATGCAATTTTCCTCAGTGTTGTATAGTTATAATTTGCTTTGAATTTGTTATTCTTGTAATTTGTAATAATGGTTCACTTACCGCTTGCATGTTAATTGAATATAACTTAGAGCCTTATATTATTTTGTAATTATTATTTAGTATATGTGCATTAATTTACTCAACTTGTGCTTGTATGACTGTATAATTTTTTTATTAATGTTCTTTAAATATTAGTAAAATTGTATCAGCTTCTTTTGTTTCTGCCTAAGTGGAAGAGAAGTCCTGATGGCCTTAACTTCGCCAGAATAAATAAATAATTTTATTATTATTATTATTATTACTATTATTAATAATAACTTATTACTATTATTATTGTTATTATTATTATTTTTTTCTACAGATTTATGCCTGAGTTGAAAACTTCTCCAAATAAACATTTAGGACTTAAAATATCTGCAGAAATTATTTAATGAAATTAGAAAAGCCTGGCCATTAGAGACATAGACAAAAAATTAATGTCGTGATTATGACGCGTACGCGGGTCCACGGTTTCCCGGACCCCCGGTCACCCGGCCGGCGCCCGGTGGTAAATCTCACGGAGCAGGCCTGCTAACCCTACAGGACTCTACTAATAGTCGGTATGTACACTATTTAATGGAGTGTAATTGATGTATTGTTATTTGAAGTGTTGTATCAGTGAAGAAGTGTGTTGTGTCAGTGAAGTTTTATATTGTATAGTGGTAGTGCAGTGTATTTGAACAGTGAAATGTTTTTGAAGTGTTAGTGAAATCAGGTTAGTGTCAGTGAAATGTGTCGTAGCTCCAGTGCAGTAAGTGAGTTGATAGCGGGTACTTGTGCATGTATGGATATATCATACTAGTGGGTTTTAGTTAGAACTTAGGGTTAAGATACAAATTTGATTTACTTTAAATGGTATTTTAAGTGATCGTGCATAATTTAATTTAGGATGCTCCTTGTTAATATTATTATACTAATGTTGTTAATATTTTATAATTATTATTTATTATTAGTATTAATTATTAATAGTAGTATTATTAATTTATTATTAATTTTCGTATTTATTGTAATTAGTTATCACTGCCACCGGGTATTTACCCATTTGCAGTGTGAATAAATACATTTATCTTGTACGTTTTTCTTTTCCTTCATCACGTTGGAGATGATATTAACGTTTACAATTTTATTTTAATAATAAAATTATTATCAAGACAAACCAAAATAAAATAATTTACTAGTAATACGCTCCGCAATGAAGAGCTAAGGAGTTAAACTTTAGAATCCCACAAAGAATTTTATATAACCCAGAAATTAAGACATTTGACTCAATTTAACATTTGTATGGTCTAATTTCTCGCAGATTTACATAAGATAGTTATATTCATGTTATAATTATTTATAATATTGTCTTATCATTTGCAAAAATTCGCATTCAAAAGTGATACGAATGTTAAATTAGAGTAATGCAATATTGAGTCTCTATACATTGCAACAAACGAGAGTAAACATTAGAAGTGTTTCAAATGAAAATTTCTCCCTCTTTGTGATAAAATACGTTTTCTTTTTTCCTAATGAAATGCTAAGTTCTTCTAGTCGTATTATGCAGCCCTTACATGCTCAATAATACTGATCAGTAATAATGAATAAATAATATTGGCAGTATGCATCAATACGAATCCACACGATCAGTAGGCCTATTA
Source organism: Periplaneta americana (assembly GCF_040183065.1). Classification (NCBI taxonomy): domain Eukaryota; kingdom Metazoa; phylum Arthropoda; class Insecta; order Blattodea; family Blattidae; genus Periplaneta; species Periplaneta americana. The sequence continues at coordinate 34,731,770 of NC_091133.1, read as the reverse complement.
CTGTAAATATTTCTGGCCAGTGTTAATGTGCTTCTTCTTCAGTACAGATGCGTATGTATAGTGGATACTAATGAAAGGAAGATATGCTTGTCTATAATATTAGACACAAAATAGTGTTAAATGGAAATTATAGGTTAAATGTTAAACACTGGATACAAAAGCATTAGAGCACCGAACTCCAATTGCCTAGCTTTGTTTTGTTCTCGCATGTTCACTGAACAGCAGACTTGAACTATGCTGGATGCCGTCGACTTATACCTACTTCATACATCACTACATTGTTGCGGATTGCTTAGGCTTAGAGACTCTAGGTCTCTAATCATTAGCTTCTCTTTGCCATTCTTTTCCCAACGGTAAATAACGCTGGTCAACAATGATTTTGTTAAATAAATAATTTCGGGTGTTTCTTGTATATTGCCATCTGCTGATTCCAAAAATGAAGTCAGAAATTTTCCATCATACACCATTTTTTCTAATTTTGAAAATGATTTTTTTTCCTGTTTATTAGCATTTGTGGTATATGACATGCTGATTAGAAGGAGTATTTTACATTTATATTTCATTACATTGTGTCAGCAATTGACTTATAACGTTTGGTAATTGTTGCCTGTGAATTCACGAATATCAACAATGACATTTCCCCCACAGAACTGTCATTGCAAGGTAAAGTCCCAGATGAATAGACGCTTCCTTTAAAGAAATAACTTAAACTTGTGCTGTCTTCCGTTGTCAATTGAATTGTGATAGAAGTGTATATATCGTACCTAATAATGCATTACAAAGTGCTTAGTGTATAAGAGACATCTCTCGAAAGTGTCTTATTGATGAAACTACTTCTGTTACGTGTGTGGTGAGCTCACTTTAAAATGGCAGAGGCAAAATTTTACTCCTCTAGTTAGAAGAGCTTATGACTGATATTTTAACAACAAAATACACCAGAACAAGACATGAGTCCCGGAAATCTGGCTTACCAAATGTGTAACACTACTAACTGACTGGTTAAAAGGATCCCGTCATATGCCTTTTGCAGTCCCTATGATATGGCACGAACCTAAGGATCATTTGACAGACTGCTACTTCTGTTTGACAAATATATCTGGAATAAGTTCGAAGTCCAAACACACTGTTAAATATCCATATTTAGATTCAGCAATTCGACCGGTGCTTCATGAGCCAGGACTTCCCATACCAACTCCACCAGATGACATAACATTGACTGAAGTAATTCGAAGTGTTCCTGACGTTCAGAATGAATTATTCATTCTGTAAAATAATGATCCAGATTTTGTGGAAAATGATACTACAAATGAAACTCACTTTCTAACACAGGAGGATTTAAATGATTAGGTTCGGGATCTTGGTTTATGTAAAAGCAAGGCAGAATTATTCGCCTCAAGATTGAAAGACTGGAAACTGCTGCAGGGTGACACCAAAGTAAGTTTATTCCGCCAACGGTAAAAGAAATTTGAGCATTTGTTTTCTAAAGAGGAGGACCTAGTTTTCTGCAATGATGTTGAGTATTTGTTCGAGTCCCTGGGTGTTGAGCATAAACCTGAGGATTGGCATTTCTTCATAAACTCCTCGAAAACAAATTTTAAAGGAGTGTTACTACATAATGGAAACAAATATCCATCCATTCCTTCAGCCCATGCAGTTGGTATGAAGGAAAATACAGTAGATAAGAATATGAAGCTCTTACTATCCACTATCAAGTATGACAACTTTTCTTGGCAGATATGTGGGGATTTGAAAGTAATAGCTATCTTACTTGGGTTACAGTTTAGCTATACTAAATTTTGCTACTTCTTGTGCAAGTCGGATAGCAGAGATAAAAGTAATCATTATATAAAAAAGAACTGGCCAAAGAGAGAGTCACTTAATCCAGGACAAGAAAATGTTCTTCACCAAGCACTTGTAAGTTCTGAAAAAAATCTTATTGCCTCCACTGCATATCAAACTAGGCTTAATAGAGAATTTTGTGAAAGCAATGGATCGTGATGGGAGTGCATTTATCTTTTTAAAAAATAGTTCCCAAGAATCAGTGAAGCTGAACTAATAGAAAGAATATGTTTTGACCCTCAAATGAGGAAACCGACAAAAGATACGCAATTTGAAAACCAGTTAAATGTGCAAGAAGAGCTCCATGGTTGTCTTTCAAAAAAGTTCCCACAAACTTTCTAGGAAACTTGAGGTCTGAGAACTACAGAGAAGTTGTCAGTGAAATGATTGAGAACTACAAGATCATGGGATGTGATATGTCTTTAAAAATACGCTTTCTGCACTCCCATATCGATTTCTTCCCTGAAAACCTAGGGACTATGAGCAACGAACACGGGGAGCGTTTTCACAGGATATCGCGGAAATGGAAAAGCGCTACCAGGGTAAATAGTGTTCAAATATGTTGGCAGACTATTGTTGGATACTGAAGAGAGATGTTCCTCAAGCGAAGTACAGCCGAAAACCTACTTCACATACATTTTAGGTCAGTAAATGTAATTTCATCTAAGATATCGTAATACTATAACGCATAGACACAAAAAAATGTTTTTTATGAGATTACTCTAAAACCCGGGTGATGGAAAAGTTCTGTAAAAAGATTTGCAATCAGAATAAAAAAGTCACTTGGAATCACCCATTGTTTCCCTTTTAACACACGAAAGTTTAAACTTTGTTGACCATTGTAATTAATGATCTGTCTTATTTGTCAGTCTGTTCTGCGTAATACAAAAATTCGCCAAGAAAATCGCGTAATATGTCTTTAATAAAGCGCTATTGTGTTTTCATTTCAAAGAAACACCCATTTATATTTTATTAAAACTATTTATTTAATTTTTATAATTTCCTGAGAAATTGACCTGTATTTTTTTTTGTTCACTTATGTCTTATTTGGTGAGAAGGGGTAGTATCTGTCCAGGTTGGAGCCAGTGAAGCGTATCAGCACACGACAGTTGCAAGAAAGCAAGCGCGGTTGCAACACATTACTTGAAGGGTCTAGTTAGTATCTATCGCTTACAATTGAAAATATGTTTGAGTATAGATTAGTTAAAGTGCAAATCAGTTGTTATCATTGTGGTGTCCTCGGGACTCTGTGTCTCGAAACATTGCTAGAGATGTTGAAAATGGACATTACAGTATATGTCGTCAATTGGATGGAGTAAACCCATACATACAGTCAGGTAAAATCATTCAAAATGTATGGAAATATTTTAAGAAGGGAGGAACAAAATTCCACGAACGACTTACAAAGCCGATTGCTGCGATAGGAGTACCGTACTCAACATGGCCTCAGTGGTATGACGGTTTGATTTGCATAAAAGTAATGTACTATTTATTGTTCAAATTATGTGAGGACTATATTAATCGATTCTAAACAAATCTATTATTCCCTTTTGGTCATACTTTTTTGTGGGGTGGAATATTTTGCTATATTAACCGCAACTATTTTCTTCAACGTTCAACGCACAACATGTTGCACGCGCTTTTTTTATAACTGTCGTGAGATTATACGCTTGACTGGTTCCAACCTGCAAACGTACCATACTTTCTCACTGGCTAAAATATTAGTGAATGAAATTATATACTGAACATGATCAGAATCTATCGATAGTTAAGAAGAGATCGATACACGCAGAGAAAAAAGCAAAAAAAAAAAGATTTCCTTGATGTCAAAATTGCTGAAAACTTGCATCAACGGGAATATTTTCAAAGTAATACATTTTTCGAAGCATTAGGTACAGTACCAGAAAAAAGAAATGGGCCGATTCTTGGAGGAGGTTTCATAGCACAATTCACACGATAACGTTTGTAAGGATATTGACCCGCCGCTCAGAAGAGTGGTCTTTCTTCTCCGCTCCAGTAGCTCAGACGGCTCAGATGTCTTCCGAAGGGAGCGGGTTCTAGCTTCAACCCAGTGAGTATTTTTTTTTATCATTTCCTGAATAACGTTAAAATGGAGTTTTACGGTGTCGGGACAGATGTTTTAGTTTAACAAAAAGTGGAATAATTACTGCTAAACTTTTATGGATAATTATTATTCTTGACCTTGAAGTAACGTTACAAGTGTTACCGGTATAAAGTTCAGCTGCATCTTTTCGCCACTATCTTATAGGCTATAATAGTAAAACCCCAATTATCGCTATTACGCTATTAACTGATTGGCGGAGTATCCGACTGTCTTTCTCTCGCATTGTTTTTTGCTGCGGAAGAATATGAAGTATTGTATGTAGGTACATGTTACTACGTATTTTTTTACCGGTTAAGTCTATGCAGTAGCCCATGTAGTAGGTGTCCATACTCAGTGCGGAGACAGACATATTCTACGTCAAAACAAACTATGATTACAAACAACGTTTATAATTATTTATAATTAATGTTTGAAAATCGTGGTTCTATACATTACTCATATCCGAGTAATGGGTGCTGCACAGCGCCGAATCCTAACTCGGTCCCGTTGACAATATAAGGAACCAAAGTCTGTCCTATGCAAGCAGCATAAGTTGGCCCCAAAGGCAATCTAACTCGGTCCTAACCACAACTTCCTTCCCATTTGAAGAGATTAAGTACTGTCTGTACACAATTTGCGTACGAAAACCATCAAGCTATGCAGGTATGATTAAAATTGTTCTTATTCATATGTATGCACTTTTATCAGTCATTGTACTTTAAAAAAATTGGGAATTAAAAGCAAGTTTTTAAATTAAAATTCTGTAGCTGGCAGAAATATTTTGCTGACTGTCTTGACAAAGTGAAGAAACGAGATTTCTCCCTCGTCTTTTTTCATAGCTTCTCGAAAAATCGTCTTTCCAACTGTCGATGTATGTTTTCTTCCACTAGTGCGACGTTTTACATACATGAAGCGCTGTACAACCAGAAGAGCTTTCACAAACACATACATATTGGGAAGTAAAACAATATTGGGACAAGGAATGTGCGGAAAACAACAATCCATAAGAAGAAAGCATATAAGAGAGACTTAAGTACCACAAGTGCAATGAAGTGTAGTGACACGGGTAAAAATTCAAGTGATTCGGGAGGTGAATGAAATAGCTTAGGGAGAAGGAAGGTCCATGCTGAGAGACGGTGCGAAACTGTACCTATGAATGCAAGGGTTGAAATGTGGAGAGATGAAGGGAAGACAAAGGAAGAGAGTTTATAAATAGTAATGGGTGAAGGTGATGATTCTGACCCAGCAAAGTTAAGGATATATATATATATATATATATATATATATATATATATATATGATAGAGTTAATGAAAAAGGCTAGAAGGCGAAGCATAGCATGGCGAAAATAAGTGAGATAAGAAAATGTAACGCACGAAAGATACAGATATGATAACGATCCTATTGTGTAATGGTGTAGTAAAGATTAGTAATGACTACTGTTAGAACAGTCAGTGTTCGTTCGATATAAGTGAAGTGGAAAATCAAGAAAGGAGTTGTATAAGTGTCAGTTTCGAATTAACTAAATTAAATCATTAGGTTTTAAAGGTGAGAGTACAAATCAATTTAGATGGGGACAGACTATAGTAAATAGTGAATGAGTGTAAGGGAAAGAGTAGGATACAATGATGCGGGAATGCAAGTGTTATGAATCTATATTATAAGAGCGTCTACAAAAAAAGTATATCTGTAATGAATGGAATAGTGACACCGGATACAAAATTGTGAGGTCCACATTACATAGATGTAATTGTTGACACAAAATATATCATGTCATGTCATGTCATATCACATCATATCACATCACAACATATCATATCATACATTGGGAAGTGGGTGATAGAATATTGCATCTAATTTTGAATGGAACGATGATTACAGCATTATTTGTTCTGTATATTTGAATGTGAATTCTGCTTATAACGAACGAGGAAACGAGTTTCGATCGTGTGCTAAAAATTGCCGGACCAGCTAGGTTGTGTACTTAAAAATTGTAGGACCGACTTATGTTGTTTACACTTGAAGCTGAAATAGAAACAGAACCGAGAAAGGATACAGTCCTGCACAGAATTGTTTGGTGGTGGACTGCCATATCTCTGCTTCCAAACTATCAATATATTCGCGACAGATCTAGAATTAACATACACCGACCGGTTATTATTAAATCTTAGCTTCCCCCTTTTTAGTTAGCAAAGCAGTAAAACCAGACTTTTGACATTAACAGTAAATTCTGTAATAATAAATGACTAATAACCATTGGTTCAATCATACATTACGAATAGATAAATGTAACAAATCTGACTTCTTCATTAAGAAAGTAGAAAGGTTATTTAAGTGTTAGTAAAACTGAATATTTTACGCTATAGCTATTTCAAACCTAGCTTAGTGGAGCTGAAGTCAGTGTCTCTGATAACTAACATTATTTTCATTTCACTGTTAATTGGAAATCTGCAGGTAGAAGAGCATTTGAAGGAACGCAAATTGCTGTATTCTCTATGTCTTAGAGTTAATTTTGAAAACTACGTTCTTGTAGGTCACTTGTTTTTACTTACTCATTAGAGAGCGTGTTCTGATACTGTAAAACATTAATTTCCGCGAAAATATACGTTTTCAGCATTCCTTATGAAGAAAAACTAATTTTAAATATATTGTCTGTCTGTGTGCAGAGTTTTCCCCTAAAGCAGTGGTGACCAATTCGTGCTCTTTATGCAAGAGCACTCTTCACTGCCTACAAACAGTATGCGAGAGATCTTCCCAATGCTTGCAATGCCAGCGTTGCTCTTTTTTGCTAGTGAGTGCACATGAGGGTATACAGTGCTTCGTAAGTGTGGCTGAGACAGTTACAACTGTCCAAATGTATTAAAGTTTTCATATTTAGTACTACGAGTTAATTTATCTGGAAATGTTTGATATAAAATATAACATTTTTTATAAAAAAAATCAAAGCTTCCTTATTTCAAACTAGCCGTTTCCGTGCGCTCCGCTGCACCCGTTAGAAATAAATATAAAGTAATTACATGATTAAAATAGGACATTTGATCCAGGGAACATTCGTGTTTGATAGAAGGATAAATCGTTTAATATGTTACTTAATTTAAACTGTATTTAAATAATTAAATGCGATCAATTTGGTCTAGAGATCACTCATTTGGTGCAATGACAATTCCTTTAACATGTTTCTTAATTGTTATTACATGCAACCATTGTTTAATGAAGACTGACATCATTTAGATTTATTGTGTATATTTTATATTACTTGCTATATGTTTCCATTGAATTATGGTAATAACTTAATTTTAACCCTTGTTTTCTACGTCTTCAGTAAATGGCGCTTGGCCCACTGTGGTTCTGAACCCTTAAAATAACTTAAATAGTGATGCAGCATATATAGTGATGTGTAATTATATTTCTTTCTTTCGAAAATGTAAGAATTCACGATATTCTTTGTATCATTGCCATGGAATGAATAACTGTGTTTTTTCTTCCTACTAAAAAATTTCATATTTTACACATAGGAATTATTGCATTAACAATAACGCTTTAATCTGAGGTGGCGGTGCAAATTTATTATACTATTATTTTAAAAGTCTTGTATATCCTTAAATATCAGTCTTATCAAAATTTTGCATGAGTAAAACTTACCGGAAATCATTTTTAAAGAAATTTTGTTATGTTACATTTTTCACAGAAAGCAATAATAAGATTTATTTAATTCAGGCCCCTTTGAATAATGTATTTTGAATGCCACATAGCCTAAAGTCTAAGCTACAACGAACTTAATTTATATTTCAATTTTCATCGAAATCCGTTCAGCCATTATCGTGTGAAAAGGTTATAACATCCAGACAGACAGACATACATACAAACAAAAATGTCAAAAAAGCGATTTTCGGTGTCATGATGAATAATTATTACATTATATTATATTATATTATATTATATTATATTATATTATATCATATTATATTAGGGGAGAGTCGGGTAGTATCGGACATCGGGTAATATCGGACAGTGAATTTCTTTCATCTACCACACGATGATAGTACCTGATTGACATGGATACGTTTCTGCGATGTCACATAGAGAAACGTAACTATGTCATCCAGGTACTACCATATGGTGGTAGATGAAAGAAACGCACTGTCCGATACTACCCGACTCTCCCCGATATTATGTTATGTTATATTATATTATATATTAATAATATATAATAATATTATATTATATTATATTATATTATATTATATTATATTATATAAAAGTGTTTTGATAACAAATGTACTCCTATAAGTAAGTTTTTAATTTGTTATGGGGGCTCTTGAATCTCAGGAGAAACAACTTTTACAACAGCGCAACGGTTATTTGTAACATAATCTGCTCGGCTTATTACCCAATTTTTTGCATTGCGTTTATTGCATATGTATTATATGTACTTTAACACGATTCAATTGAGCATAGCTAAAATTTGGATTATAAAATAATGGAATGCTAAGCTAACATACTATTACTGCATACTAAATCAATACACTCTCATTGTTCGTTAATTCTCTTAGATGAAAATAAATGTGCACATAAACATTATTTTAAGAAATACAGGAAGCGAATATACAGAATAGCCTATCAAGTTTTCTGTGCGTAAGAAGCTATTTTAATCTTACCGGTTCTCAATTCACTCAGACGTTACTTATAAGATTAAGTTCATTTAGAGAAACTACTCGTTGCAATGGTGAAATAATAATTATAAAAACGGTTAATTAGCTTTCGATATTACTTCATACAAACATAGAAACATTCTCTGTAGGCTATGTTTAATAGCTTTCGTTTGTTGTGGTCCAAGGCCCCTTATAGACGAAAATTATAGTATAGATAAAACGCAAAGAATGGCGAAATAATGAGGCTATTTTCTTCTCTATTTGTATGACACAAAATAAACTGGTAATGGAATGGATTCAGTTACTCGCAGTAGCGACAGAAAGAACTCCTTCTTAAAATATATTTACATATAGTATGAAGAATAATTTCTCCCTTTCGTTGTCATTTTTCTAAGTTCTAAAAGCCTGAGGCTGCACATAGGAGAACATGCTCATTGTCCAAGAATTTATCTTCCCACATAAACACTTTTTCACGCCTACGTGAACCACTGAAGTGACGTAATACAATTTATATTGAAAGTAAAGAGTTAAAATATAGTTACCAGTAATATATTTTAATATAATTGTATCGTTTTAAAGTGCAACTTTTCGTAAATAGGAAATATAATATTAGAAATGATTATAATATACATATAGTTAGCCATTTTATGTAAAATTGTAAAAAGATAATTACATTATGTATCTACTTACAGTTATGCACTAAGTTAAATGTCTACATTTTGGGACGATTAAAATGTCATTTATGTGTAATCCAGAAAACAAAGTTCCACTTCATATTAATTGATTCCATTTATGTAGCCTACGTCTTTTGAATAACAGTTCACGAAAGTAATATTAATGTAAATGGTAACGTGATAAAGGGACTTAATTGTTGCGGAACACAAAGTTATTAAAATAAGGAAATATTTATCACCTTTGTGATATTAATTATTAGTATTTACTCTCACACGCACTTTCAAAAGTGGTTTTTATGTTCTGTCATGAAAGATATTCTTTAAATTTAGGTTGAGAATGAGGCTAACATTTTTATGTCAGCTTGTTGAATTTTCCTAAGTTTCCAGACATAACATTTTTAAGGATTTTTTAAGAGGCATATTGGGCTGACAAGTTAGCATATAAGTGAAATAAGTATAATAATCCTTCAATAACTGTCTTTTTAAGCTAATAAATAATACAAGAAATTACATTAGGTCATTACACAATCAAAATACATAGGTAAAAATCAAAATAATAAAATGTGATGAATTGCATGATGTAAGATAATTAAAACAATATTATATGAATGACTGTACAATCACAAAGTAATGTAATAATAATAATGACTTGAAAAGGCGTAGTGGTTATAGTAATTGAACCTCATATAGATTTTAGATGTTAAAATACAGAATCCATGCATTAAATAGAAGGCTGCAAAAACAAGTGTGCAGCTTAGAAATATGAAGATGACACGGTTAAAATGGGTAAAAATATTGCAGCAGTCATCACGACGCAAAAAATGGGCAGCGTGTTATGAATCTGTAAGAATCAATAAAAAAGTGTTTAAGTAAGAAAAGTAAAATATACGGAGCAGAAAGGAAGTTATCTAGCAATAGAAAAACTTACAAAATTTGAAGCGGTAAGAAGAACCGATGTTTCATGGCCAGTTGCGTGGTGTTGACTGGTGCATTGACATATGAAAGAACCAGATTATGATGTAAGTGGAGGGGGGTACGTGGTGCAGTAAGAAGAGCTCCTATTGGCAAACTTGAATAAAGAGTTAATAAGATTGGGCAGTTGTTCATTAAGTAAGAAATTTAGCTATGTAAAATTCTTCAGCAACTAAATTGATATTTCCGTTGTTGATAGGTTTTAAAATTTGTAAAGCATCTGACATTTTTTTAAGTTCATGGTTATCCCTATTAAGTGGGATGCGAATTTTGATCTATTCCGTCTATGACAAAAATCTGCTTTATGTTCTGAATATCTAGTTTTGAAATTTCTTTTAGTTTGGCCAATATATTTCTGTGTGCAATTCTTACAATGAAGCATGTATACTCCACCACTAGCATATTTATCAGAGTTACAAATATTATTAGGGATAACATTATTAAGTTCGTTACCAGTTTTAAAGGTGACCTTTACAATTTCTTTCTTCAAAAAGTTAGGTAACTTATATGACACATTATTATAGAAAGACATTACATTCCAATATTTAGATTTTTTTATTATCTGTTAAAGCATTCCAATATTTACGTTTTTTATTATCTGTTAAAGCAGATATTTTTCTAGAAAAGCTAGGCCTACACCAAAGGAGGCACAATTTGCTTTTGCTTCGATGGTTTCTGTGGGATGTAGATAGTGATAAGCACATGATTTTAGCTTGCAGTCACAAATACTTTCAACATAAAAATCGTTTCGATACTTACCTGTTTATTCTTCTGCACAGTTATGACCCTATCACTTGTTACTAATTACTAGTGAAACCCAAAAGCATAAAAAGCATAACAGCACTTTAGACATGTGGTTGTTACCCCAAACATGATCTTGGTTATAAAATAGTCACGTTGAAATAAATGTTAGAAGTACAATAAAGCATAAATTTTTAAAAATAAAGCATAAAGTATCATATTTAAAATTTCGGGTAGTAACTCATATCAGACGCTTGTACAGACTCTTATTATACCACATTTCCATTATTATGACGCTCTATTGAGTGATCTCAGTTTGGATTTATCCCATAAACTGCAACGTGTTCATAATGCGTGTGTTCGTTTCACTTGTAATGTCCGCTACTACGATCACATTTCGCCTTCTTTCGACAAATTATTGTGGCGCAGGTTAAATGAGAGGAGAAAGTTACATTTCCTTTCTCTCTTATACCGAATTTTGCACACCTCTGCTCCCTCTTACTTATTTGTCCGATTCCACAATCTTTCTCGCTATCATAACTTAAATACTCGGTCACATACTCGGTCACAATATGATAACACGCTAGAAATACCACTCCACACATCATCTCTTTATTCTTCATCTTTTACTGTTGCTACCTCTCGTCACTGGCATTCTCTCCCGCCTGAAGATAAGAGAGAAAAATATTTTATGATGAGTTGCCAGACCAAACGCGTTGCAAATATTTAATACAATGTATTCCACTGTACTTAGTTTTATTTTTTGTTTCTTATTTTTATTGTGTAATCATGTAAATCATGTTTATTTATCACTTAACACCAATACGTATCCAACTGTGTTGTTTTTATTATTTTTTATTGTGTACATTTTATTAAATTCTCGATTTCTGGTTTAATTATTTGAATCCTACCTACTTATTTATAATCTAATACTAATATGTATTCCAATGTGTTTATTTTTATTTTTACTGTGTACATTTTTTATTGAATTATCGGCTTCTGTTTTTGTGTGATTCGTATTTCATTCTAACAACATTAATATGTGTTCCACTTTGTTTATTTTTATTTTATAAGGTAAATTGTTATGTTACGTTATGTTGATCTCATTATGTATCTAAATCATATCAGTATGTAATTACTTAAATCCAATCCAGTTGTATTTTCAACTATGTAAGCAGGCTTTAATCCTGGTTGAGTGTAAGAGAAGGCCTTACGGCCTTAACTCTGCCAGCTTAAATGAAGCCATTATTATTATTATTATTATTATTATTATTATTCTCTGAAAGAGATTCTATACGTTAACGTTAAGTAAATACGCCTATTATATTTTATATAACAAGTACTTCAAAATGACAAAACAGAAAACTCAGTTATACACACTTTTTAAATAATGTAAGACAGTGCGACACCAGTGGCATAGTTTTCTGCGAAAGATATACATAAAGTGAATTATATGCTAGCATTTAAAGTTCAAGCATAGGCTTATCATTTAATTGGAAGTCTTCTTCTAGCTGCGTAAGAGCCCTCAGTTCTTACGAGTACAGTTTATTTCAGACGCTGAGCGATTGTTTATTGAATCTGATATAATATCAAGTTTAGAAGTATAATTGACTGAACAACTCCAGAAAGTATTGCATGATAACAGTTACATTCATAGTTTTAAATGCAACTTTGAAACTTATTCAGTTGCAAACGACTTACAACATATAAAGCTATTACTCACTAAGTAATTACAAAACTGTGTTTAGGTTTAAGTCAATAAAAGTTATTTCTAACAAGTCCAGCGAAGCGCACGGGTATGGATAGTACTTATAATAAATTTTATTTTTTTTATTAGGTTATTTTACGACGCTTTATCAACAGCTTTGGTTATTTAGCGTCTGAATGAGATGAAGGTGATAATGCCGGTGAAATGAGTCCGGGGTCCAACACCGTAAGTTACCCAGCATTTGCTCATATTGGGTTGAGGGAAAAACCCCGGAAAAAAACCTCAACCTGGTAACTTGCCCCGACCGGGAATCGAACCCGGGCCCCCTGGCTTATAATAAATCTGTAACCAAAATTCTTATGGTAATTTTCGCTTTTCCACAAATAATTGATGTTAACATGTATAATTAACCATTTTGGGACCAAAAATTCGCATTTTTTAAATTTTTGTTTTTATGTCTGTCTATCTGGATGTTTATTACCTTTTTACGCGATTGTGACTGATCCGATTTCTGTGAAAAATTGTATATAAATTAAGTTAGTTTCAACTTAGATTTTAGGCTACATGGCATTCAAAATACTTTATTTAAAGGGAGGGGGTTATAAGGGGCATGAATTAAATAAATTGAAATATTTCGATTATTATTGATTTTTATGAAAAATGTTACATTACACTCTATATTGACATTAATTTCTAGTAATGTTTAAAGGATGCATTCAAGGCTATTTAGAAAAATGTTAAACGATTTATCCTTGTACCAAAAACGAATGTTTCCTCAACCAAATGACCCTACTTTTAATTATTTTCATATAATAACAATTAGAAAACATGTTAAAGGATATATCTTTGCACCAAATGAGCGTTCTCTGAATTAAAATGGTCATATTTTAATTATTTAAATACAATTAAACAGTTAAACGATTTATCCTTCTGTAGATCAAACACGGATGTTCCCTCAACCAAATGTCCTATTTTATTTATATAATTACTTTATAGTTTCATCTGGTATTGTATGAAGTTGTTATGACTAAGATACGTATTGTTAATTGTAAGCCATAGCGATCGAGCATTTAAGGACTCGCACAGAGTGGGATAGAGGTCGAGACTTTGAATGGCACACAAGCCAGAAGTCATGTTAAATAAGTTACGTACTTTGTTAATTTATTCAGTATGGAGTGTTTTGCAGTAGCCTATACAGAATAGTTACCCATATAGCTTTCTCAGTGACCACAGCGTATCTCTAGAGACGTGTGTTATAATTCTGAGATTATTTTCAACTTTTTAAGTACGTTTTTTCTCCCGTGTGTGTTGTGGGAGGATATCGAAGTTGCACCTTATTCTGTAGTGTAGGTTGGACGTTAATAAATTATGTGTCCCATTTTGAATCTTTTATATGCTAGATGACACTGCGCAGCTGTTCCCTACTTTACCGAGAATCATGGCAGACAGCATCCTCCGCTGCCTCCTAGAGGATTCGTAGTGCGTGTGGAACTTTGAATTCGATTTGTGCTTCATTAACTTTAGTGAATAAGTATAAGCTGTAATTACATTGATAATTTCGCATGTAAAAAGAACTACTGCGGGACAAAGTTCTGGCACACCGGCGACGCTCATATAACCTCGGCAATTGCGAGCGTCGTGAAACAAACTATAATATATATATTTTTTTTTTCTGGTAATATTCTGTGAAAAGTTTCTATATGTTAACGTTAGGTAGATATACCTATGGTATTTTTATAGTACGTACTTCAAAATGACAAAACAAAAGCGTCAGTTGTACCGAAACACTTCTGTCTCAAGGCAAAACAAAATTCAGAGATTTATTAAAAATGAGGAAGAACGGGGATTCGTTTAGGAACTAATAACGCAGTCATTTCAGTGGCTCCAATCAAAAAATAGAAACAAGCATCGAACACTTCGATCGGCTTGCCGATAACAGAGTTCTAACTTACCGGACTCGAGAAAGAGGAAACAGCGCTGAACGTTCTCAGAGAATTAACAAACAACGAGAGTGTAATGATTTTGAACCCCGTAATAGTACGTTAGTGGAGGATTCAATTATAATCCAAATATTGCCTACGCTCATTTTAATTGTGTTAAAATAGGTAAAATGAATAAACTATGCAGTAAATTCCATGCAAAAAACGGGGCAATGAGCCAAACAGATTATGTTGCGCTGTAATAAGTTGTTCCTCCTGAAATTCAAGACCACCTACGAACAATTAAAAATTTACTTATCGGAGTACATCCGTTATAAACACACTTTTTAAATAATATAAGACAGTACGACACCATATTTAAAGTATCATCGTTTGGTGCAAAAGAAATACATAAAGCCAATTATATAACATCATTTAAAGGTCAAGCACAGGCTTATCATTTATTTGGAAGTCTACTTCCAGCTGGAAGTAAGAACCCTCAGTTCTTACAAGTATATTTTATTTAAGTTACTGACCAATTGTCTATTAGGTTTAATATATTACCAAGTTTAAAAGTAGAATTGGCTGAACAACTTCAGAAATGATTCCATAACAATAGCTGCATTCATAGTTTTAAATACAGCCTTGAAAATGATTCAGGAGCAAACAACTTACAATATATTGTATAATAAAATATTGTTCAGTTAGTAATAATTACAATACTGTATTTAGATTTAAGTCAATAATATTATGTATTTGTAACAAGTGCAGCGAAGCGTACGGGTATGGCTAGTACTGAATGAATCGTTGATGTAGCTTCAGGCGTGTACGTAGTCGTAAATAAAATAGTACCGGGGTCCATGGCAAAAGCAAGCTTATTATTATTATTATTATTATTATTATTATTATTATTATTATTATTATATAAATGGAAGAATTAAGAAAGAAAAATCAGCAATTTCAAAATTAATTGGCATTCTATGGATAAAGATATCAAAAACATACCTATATAATTCAATTGTTAAAAGCACACTATCGTACGGCTCAGAAACATGGCATTTGAAATCAAGGACAGTAGCAAAACTATATACTACAGAGATAGATTTCTGGCAGAGATCTGTAAGTGTATCAAGGAAGGACAGAAATTAGGAACAGTATTATAAAAGAAAAAATGAAAGTAGAAGGATCGCTTGTAGACTGTATTAAAACAGAACAATTAAGATGTTTTGATCATATGAAGAGAATGACGGAGGATAGATTGTCGAAGAAGGTGTATGAATGGATTCTAACTGGGAAAAGGAAGAGGGGAAGACCAAAATTGACATGAACACAAGGAATAATTAGAACAATGAGAGAAAGTGGATTAGAAGATGGTGCATAGTAGAATAGGGAAGAATAAAGAAAGGTAATATAATCCTGAAAATGGGTACACAATGATGTCCTAGAATATTGTGAAACCTGA
The DNA here is from genome assembly GCF_040183065.1 of Periplaneta americana. Classification (NCBI taxonomy): domain Eukaryota; kingdom Metazoa; phylum Arthropoda; class Insecta; order Blattodea; family Blattidae; genus Periplaneta; species Periplaneta americana. The sequence goes on along the minus strand of NC_091133.1, from coordinate 34,715,700 downwards.
TCATAAATGTTATTATTAAGGTAAATCCCAACAAGACGTTCTTCAAGGAACAGCATGTAAAGAGCGTATTTACAGCGACTGCGTATTAGGTGGGTAGGCTAATTGTTACTTAGGGGAAGCTGTTGTACCTAGGGATAGTTTTTTAAATTTCAGTTCTTTAAATTTTTTTATCAGCTTTTATAACTTTTTATTATTATCAACAGTATCTTTGAAGTGTAACGTATCTTAGAAAAAAATAAGGTTTCAATGAAATAATTTTTTTTGGTACAGATTTTTTTAACTTTCTTAAAGTGCTACATATTGTCCCTAGGTACATAAGGGTAATCTACCTTGGGACACAGGGTGATGTACCTTGGGACATGGAATTATATACCTTGGGACATTGTTCAACATAATATAATTGTAACTAATATTTTATCAAGTTTATAATTATTCAAAATACAAACAATTTACTGTTTTCTAATTATTATTAATGATAGATTATTTCTTTAAATCTATATATATAATTTGAACTGGTAATGGAAATTACGGGAAAACGGCTGAACGGATTTTAATAAGTGACCCCTCATTTTCATGCCTGGCATCCAAAGTTTTTCGGAAAAGTAGTAGTTTTCAGTGAAATGTCAATTTTCCTTCATAATTGTTCTATTTTCCAAAATCCATCTGTTGTCAGTTTTGAGAATTATTTTATTCAATCACAGCCGACTTGATTGAATTTCAGAACAAAACACACACTACAATAAACAATAGACTATTACACGAAGGCCATGACCTGCAGGATTGCCGACATATTTAGAGCTCAATTCAATTTGTTATTAAAAACGGATTCTGCAGTGTATAATTTTCTGAGTACAGCTGTGTATTGGATATTCAAATCTACGAAACTTGAGGTGGTTTGATGACATTATTACCATTAGAAATTAAATATTATTATAGTTAATATCATGATGCATCTATTTTTTCATTAATTGTACATAATATTGATGCCATATTGATCACATGAAAGTGAAACGTTTTGTGGTTATGTAAGTAAATGTAGAGAATATCTTAATTTAGATCTTCATTTCTATTACCGAGTGGCTGCTATATATAACTACAAAACTTAAGTAAGATAATAATATTGTTATTAAAAATCAAATATGTTTATACTTATTAACCCAGTGGGGTTGGGTCATTTTCATATACTTAATGGCGGTGTAGTGTAGATATTGATATGTGTCATTGTCTTCAGTATTACAGTTCCTAAGGAAAGATCAAAAGGTATTACTTACTGATAAAATAAGAGGCCTAGAAAATTTTGTAGTCTCCAGATCATTTCAGCACGATCTCTTAGTAGGATAAAATGATTTTACGCTCTACATTTCAAGTTCTACATGCAGCAGCTATACGAAAATGCTATTGTTCGAAAGCTTAGCAAATATGACATTTTTTTTTAACTTTTGCCTACAACCCACAATGACCTGAAATAGCTACTGCTATCGTCCTGACATTGATACTTGCGTTTTCGCGTTGAAACTCAAAAACTGAAGTTGGATAGGTTCAAGAGAAAGTATTTGGCCTAAAAAAATCCATTCTGAGGGAGTACGTTTCATTATTCTGGAAGCATATAACTATCAAAAAGACTAGTATTCTTCATTGAAAATAAATCTGAAAAATTTTTATTTGAACGTCTAACGAACTTAGTTTGCAGCAGTATTTGCTGCACAAGCCACTAGTTTAATATAATAACAATAATGATAATGTTGCTAACTTTAAAGTTTTAAAATAGTTCCCAACTTTCTTGACAGAAAACAATATTAGGCTTTCCAGTTAAATGAATTTCTTATTATCCAAGGCCGTATCCTTCAAATGACATTTTGAAAACATATTCCTTAGTGCCCCTTAAGCTTGAACCTTTTCTTTGAGAAGGCGAGGAAGTTTGATCACAATATCCTCTAAAGAAAGGTAAAAAAATTTCTGATTGGCCATCATGTAAAAACAAATAAATTCTCATATTTAGTAAACTTCTTTAGACACTCACTTACTTATTTACTTACTGGCTTATAAGGAACCCGGAGGTTCATTGCCTCCCTCACATAAGCCCGCCTTCTGTCTCTATCCTGAGCAAGATTAATCCAGTCTCAATCATCACATCCCATCTCTCTCAAATCTATTTTAATATTATCTTCCCATCTACTTCTCGACCTCCCCAAAGGTTTTTCCCTCCAGTCTTCCAACTAACACTCTATATGCATTTCTGGATTCGCCCATACGTGCTACATACCCTGCCCATATCAAACATTTGAATTTTATGTTCCTAATTATGTCAGGTGAAGGATACAATGCGTGCAGTTCTGCGTTGTGTAACTTTCTCCATTCTCCTGTAACTTCGTTCCTCTTAGCCCCAGATGTTCTCCTAAGAACCTTATTGTCAAATACCCTTAATCTCTGTCTGTCTCTGAAAGTCAGAGTCCAAGTTTCACAACCATACACAACAACCGGTAATATAACTGTTTTATAAATTCTAACTAGATGACAAAGCTTCTCAACCAAATAATAACAGGCATTTCTGCGTTTAATTTCCTCCCGAGTATCATTTATATTTGTAACATTTGCTACAAGATATTTGAATTTTCCCACCTCTTCGAAGGATGAATTTCTAATTTTTATATTGCCATTTCGTCTTCTTCAAATAAAGTTTCACAAATCTTCTTACAAATTATACCGACAAAAAATTTATAATTAGTCTCTCTTTCCTGCCAAACGATGAGAACAAAATTTTCTTCTCTTATTTCTACTAAATTCTCTTCTTTCGTTTCTGAACTTTATCCATTATATTTGTATTCTCTCTCAACTTTCTTTTCCTTTCTTCTATCTCGGTTTTCTCTGGCGTATCTGTTAAAACGCATGCCTTTCGTTTGTATTATTATGAGTTATTCTTTTCCTGGGAGGAACATAGTTTAGCTTTGTCGGAGTTTGTCTCTTTTTTTTAATTTGCTGCGTGGCATTTCCACTCAAGGTGAAACCCCACAAAAGCTATTACTAAATACTGTTGTTTAAAATATAACGAGTTGCACCTGAAGACATTTGTTCCTAGGTACACCGTTCCTAGGTACATCAGGAATCAGTAAAATATATCTCAGTAAGATTTCAAGACTGAGGTATCGAAAACAAGCCAATAACCACATGGGTTTGTAGCTAGAATAACAGGGTTTAAACATACAAATTTAAGTTTTCAATCGTTTATGTAAAGAATTTTTAAAAATATTTCATTCATTTGAAATTACTTACGTTTTAGGTTCTAAAACAGATTTTTAAAATAAAATCTCTCCAGTGTGCTTCAACAGAAAGTAAATCATTCACAGAACAGCTGAATGATGAAATTAAAGTGGTCAACTGCGAAAACAAAAATTCCACCTCGTAACCTTGAAAATAAACCTAGTGTCGCCAGGTAAAACTTGTCCCTAAGTACAACAGCTTCCCCTACATACAGTGTATGTTATTATTTTCTTATTTAATGACAATTGTCATGGACAATACAGTAGTAACTTATATACTCCACTATGTAATACGTAAAAAAATACTGTACGGGTATGTACTTAAATATTTCGAGAAAAAAAGTCCTTTATGGTCATTTCTCTGATATGTGAACTCCTGAAATGAAACATTTTCAAGACGATTTAAATAGTAATTTACGGTGAATGTTATATCTCAGAACCAGAGCTTTCCTTTTAGTACGTATTGTAATCAGAATCACAGTCACTGAGACTTCAATGCAGCAAAAAACATAAACTGGCCAGCAGAAATTTCCAGAGTTACGGCCGACTGAGGTAAGTTGTTTGAGAAAGAAGCACTAGGAAAAGTTATGGTACTGTAACTATATGTAGGCTTACGTGAGCAGGTAAAGAGTCGAATAAGGGGCGCAAGTAAATACTATTTTATTGTTACTACAACTACTGTTGCTGTTGTTAATTAATAATCCCGCAGCTATGTACTACTAATACATACTTCCAAAATGCAAAGTTGAGTTAGAATCCGGTAACAAAATTATAATTTTATAAAGTATAGATAAAGAAGCAAAGCACTACCAGATTGCAGAAAAAAGTGTTGGGGCGGAGCTCTGATACGACTGGAACCCTGTGTAGCTTCGGTCTATACCGCATTTCCAACTTAAGATACTGAAATTGCAGTGACCAGGACCCATGAGTCCGAATTTCGCTGCAGCTGTTACCTGGTTGAGTACAGTAGAGGGAGTATATACAGAGAGTTTCATAATTTAACCGAAGAAATTTCAAGGGTTGTAAATGTGTCCTAGGTAAGTAATTTGAAATAGAGAAGTAGGGGTGTTAGGGTTCAAACTTGCAAATAATTTTATGACATATTTTTTTTTCGGCCAGTACGTCTCTCATTAAACCAGCACGTGGCTAGCGATACATTTGAAAATATGTCGGGTACAATATTGCTTTGTCTCAATGGCATGTACATGTTTTTTGTCAGAGGATGAGGTCGAAAGTTTTAACTTCATCACGTAACTTTTTTTTTAGCGTAGCGTATGTAACTTTAAACTAGTTTTGTAACATTGAAAAGCCAACTTTAGTTTTTTGTAATGTACGTAATAACCGGAATAATCACAATAATTGCTTAGAAGAGTGAATGAATGTAGTTTGAGAATGCAAATCCATTACTCTGAACAAGTCACAGATGTTTATCAATTAACGTAAAGTATACAAAGACCATGACCTTTTGATAGACGAAATACATAAATATTCGTCTGAAGAAGATAAAAGGAAAACAGGTGACGAAGAGATTGAACATGGAAAAATTAAAGAACAAAGAGGAAAGAAGAAAATTTGAAGAAAATTTTTAAGAGAAAGCCGCTACATTACAATACACACCTGAGAATAGTAATAACTACTGGACCTATCTAAAAAACTGAATACATAATAATATAACAGCAGAAGAAACAATAGGATAAAGACAAGGTGTCAGAAATTAGAAACTTTGAGTCACAGAAAAAATGTTGGAAAAGATAGAGCATAGCAGAAAATGGAAAAATATCAACACCGAAGAACGTAGAAGAAATTACAGGAAACTAAACAATGAACTAAGAAGAGAAACTGATATGGCGAAGGAAGACTTGATGAAATAAAAATGTAAAGAAATAGAGGATCTAGAGACAAAATGAAGATATGATTTAATGTACCGCAAAGAGAAAATATTTAGACTTCACAAATGAGAATAAGGAATCCATGCGGTTGATAGAAGAAATCGGGAATGAAATAATAGACAAACAAAAAATACTGAAAACATGGACGAAATATGTAGAAGATGAGACAGGGAATCGCCCAGATGAGTTAGCTATACAAGACGAAGCAGCCATATCAGAAGACGAAAAAGGATTTCATATTTTAAGAGAAGTTGAACTTGCACTGAAGGAAATGAGAATGGGAAAGCAACAGGAATTGATGGAATCCCCATTGAATTAGTGAAATGCTTGGATGAAGACAAAAAGAACATTATATCATTATGCAACGAAATATTTGAGAAAGGCGAATGGCCTGAAGATTTTACGGAGAGCGTGTTGCTTCAAATACCGAAGAAAGATAATGCCAAAAAATGTAAAAAGTTCAGGACTATCAGCCTGATAGCGCACTCGGAGAAAATCCTCTCGCGAATACAGAATCGACTTTTATATACTAAGATGAAAGAACAGCTGGAAGAAGAGCAGTTTGGCTTCAGGAAGGGAAAAGGTATGAAAGATGCAATTGTACTACTAGGAACAATCGGCGAAAGATACACTTCTTTATTCTTCTATAGGTAGGCCTATGTAGTATTTATGGATCTAGAAAAGACGTTTGACACAGTGGATTGGAACAAACGTATGAAGATCGTGAAAAAAATAGGTGTGGATTGGAAAGAAAAAAGCTCTTCATTAATATTTATATGAAACGAATGAAAGTCGTGATAGGAGAAGAAATCCCTGAAGGAAGTGAAATAGGAAGAGGAGTGCGACAAGATGCATTTTATCACCAATCCTGTTCAACATCTACTTCGAGGATTTGGTGAGGAACTGTTTTCAGAAGGTGAGAGTGGTGATAGAAGCAGGAAGAAAAATAAAGTGCATTAAGATCTGTTGATAATATGTCGTTGTTTAGTGAGACGCGGGGCACGATCATCCTCTCTTATCTCGGGTTGTTATTCGCCAGATGGAATGGTGCATCGGATAATTGGGATGTTCGCAGTGGAAGACTTACAAATAAATAGTGTGAATTTTTGTAACAAATATAATTAACAAATAATGGATAACAATAACAAATACATGAACGATTGAAGGAGAATAACATCTAAGTATGAAGATAAATGAAGAGAAAAGATACTGCAAATTAATCTCAAATATACAATAAACAAATCATTGAACCGTCGAGACTTCTGGGCCAATATACCTACAAGTTATGACACAATCTATTTAACCAATTCCCAGTAATAGGTTGCTGACCTATTAAACGTTTGCCCGCTGGAACATTCTCGTAATATATATATATATATATATATATATATATATATATATGTTATATGAGACTTTAACATGAATTCCCAGGTAGTATCATAATTCCTAATGCGTGCCCCATCAGATTACAATAACCATGAAAAATGCAACTAACAAATTCAATATATATGTTGACTCAGTATAGCATAAGGAAATAACCCAATATAAAACTGTCACACGGCTGATCAATGTACACATAACTAATTAAACATTAATCTTACATAATTTCCACACATAGTAATAGTATCTGTACTATTACAATCAAACCTGATGCCCCAAAAGAGAGAGAGAGAGAGAGAGAGAGAGAGAGAGAGAGAGAGAGAGAGAGAGAGAGAGAGAAACAGTGAGTTACATATGACCGACGATAGCTTCAAATACGCGTACTTGTTTAAATACCAACTGAAACTCAATACACTCGGACTCATAAATACCACCGCGCAGAAAATAATGATGACCAATTTGGAATAGTAATAACTAGAATAATCACGAAACCCATACTATTCTAGTTTCATTGCACCGCCTATTACGATGTAAGCAATAGAGATCGTAATCACCGCAATTTCACCAAACTGTCTTGGAATTTCAATTCGACGTCACTCATCACAACTATATATGCTCACACAATCCCAAATACATAAATCAAGACCTATCATCAGCGAGTGATTTCCATACACGATCCACCAATATATCGCAAACACATACAACCAAATATCAGAATAATTTCACAACCTTAATTTAACTACTTCAATGATAAATCTAATACAATCTTATCGCACAGCACTGAATCCCAACATAGATTTCAAACAACCTTTCATGTTGCTCGTAGATTCCTAAGTGAAGTTAATAATGCACAATTGTCGGAACAATCTTACATATCGAACTTAAGTTCCAAAGTGTAGTTTACTATTCGAGCCCTGCTTCCTGAGTGTAGTTGTATGTACGAGCCCTGGTTCCTGAGTGAAGTCAAATATAAGTGAGCGTAGCCAAGAAACCTCGCCTTTCTCTCTCTTTTGTTTAACAAAAGCGACCGGCCAATGGGAAATTAGGTACGAAAATGAAAGGATAATTGGCGCTATCTATAATATGCTGTCGGAGTGAACTCTGTCGGGCGGGATGTTGTACTAACTGGATGACTGAAGCGTCGAACTCGGCTCATTAGCAGAAGAGGAGGCAATACAATGGGATATGCTGCTGGATCTAAATGACAGCTGTGATCAGTATGGGATGAAGATAAATGAAAGAAGACGAAGACCATGGCCATAGGAAGAAGAATAAAGAAGGGAAACTTTCGAATACTAAATGAGACAGTAGAGCAAGTGGACCACTTCAAATACTTGGCGTGAACTATAAGCACTAGCATGACCTGCTGCCAGGAAGTCATTAGGAGGATAGTAATGTACAAGGAAGTTTTTAATAGAAAAAGGAGCATCTTCTGCGTAATTCTGGGAGAAAGAACTAAAGAAGAGACTAGTGAAGTGCCTTGTATGGAGTGTGACATTGTATGGGGTAGAAACATAGATATTACGACGAAGTGAAGAATGGACCGTGTTAAATAGACAGAATAAGAAATGAAACTGTGTGGAAACGAGTGAGTGAAGAAAGAATGATATTGAAACTGATTAGGAAGAGAAAAAGGAATTGGTTAGGTCACGGGCTGAGAGGAAACTGCCTATTGAAGATTGAACTGGAAGGAATGGTGAATGGGAGAAGAGTTCGGGACAGAAGATATCAGATGATAGTAACTTTAAGACATATGAATTTATGCGGAGACTAAGAGGAAGGCAGAAAATAGGAAAGATTGGAGAATGCTAGGTTTACAGTGAAAGGCCTGTGAACGATTCCTGACGCTGCGTTCACATGAGCACGTTTTCTGCATTTCAGACAGGTTATTATTCGATTATGGAAGAAAGAGGAAGAACAAGTCGGAGATCTGCGTGATAGCTACGCGGTTAGAGGTACAGTACTGATTGGAATCGACGGGTGACAGTTGGAGACTGGCGTAGCTTCAAGTCCTCCTAACAACCTTTTTTTCTTAATTTAACTCATTACACGTTATTATGCGAGATGTGGACGATACCAAACAAAGAGAATATAATAAATATTATGGATATACTTCACTCATTAGTTTAATTTTTGGCTTTGAGCTCTATAACCATAGAAGAAAGAAAAGAAAAGATAAAAACAAGAGGAAAAAGTAAGTGTCAGCCTGAAGTCATGATTTCCGTCTCTACCCGAGACAAATAAACAACAATTAATAAGATAGCTGTCGAATTTTCTGCTGTATGACCTCTTGAAGTCGATGGAGCAGATAAGTACCGAGGTCTTTGAAGTAATTCTCTTTGAGAACGAGTTTTTCCCAAAGCTTGAGTAACATCGACCAGAGTTGATCCTTGGTTGTTGGTTTGCGACGCCATTTTCGAAGAGTCATCTTCATTAGGCTCCAGACATTCCCAATAGGGTTCAGATCTGGAGAATGCAGAGACTAAGGTATCGCTTTGATCTTTTGCTGCCGATCAAACCACTGCTGAACATTAATTTATATATGAACTGGATGATTATCCTGCTGGAAGTGAATAAACTGTCCTTGTGAATAATTTAGGTTCAGGACTGGAATCAACCAAAGACTCAAAATCTTGATATGTCGGGGCATTGGGAGTTTCCAAAAGTCTCAGTAGCATCCCGGCACTGTGAGATATCATCCAACCCCAGAAATTAATACTAGAACGGCCTCTTCTGTGAGTAGTGGCAACATATTTAGGATACTATCTGACGTTGGATTCAAGGTATACACTGAAATGTTCTTTATCTCCTCGGGGAAAACTACATCGTCCCACTCGAAGTTCAGCATTTCCGTGGCATACGCGAGGTGATCAAAATATTTAAGCATCTGTCAAGTAGACATTTTAAGTCCCGTATCCTTAAGTCGTTGCGAACAGTTTGCAGTGAACCAGGGAATGAAGAAAGAATCCTCAGTCTGACAGTAGTTAAGGGGGTTCACCGCAACTGCTGCCAAGAGGGCCTCGTCTTGCTCCCAATTAGAGATGCGTGGGTGGCCTGTAGAATGACTCTTTGCTATTTGAGCACTAACACAATAAAACTGCTTGACCCGTCGTCTAGATGTAAAAACAGGAACATAATATCTCCGACATGCTCTGTTGCCGAAAACCCTACCCTCTCAAGACCTGAAACTGCTGACCTTTCTCTGAGCTCCGCCATTTCATGAATGATCATAAACAAAGTTCTGTTGTCATCTAGCGAAAAATAATATTATATGTTCACTATATTATTAAGACATTTCATTAGAACACACAACAGAAATCTGCCCTTTTTCATAATAAACACTAAAGAATTAAACATTAAGATTAATAAACGTTTCTCAAAATATTACCTGTAAACACATTTACCGGAAACGCCCTCTATGAGATAAATTGAAAAATTTGTCTTAAAAAATAATAATGGACTGGAATCGAACTCGCAATCTTCACTTTTGTTTGTCTACATTTTAACCAGCTACGCTAAGTTTTCATATTTAAGAGCAAAGTTGCTGTTTATCATACTACTAAACGTTGACGGATAGGCTATAGGCTAAGGAAAGGTATTTTCGTGAAATAGGTATATTCATGATAATTTTTGTAAAAGCTTTCAAGAACATGCCTACTGTATGAATTAGTTCTCGCGTATGCTAGTAATACTGTATTGTATCACGGATAGCGAAACATGATTGATTCCATCTTAGTTTGCTTGTGCTGGCCGTAACAGAAAGTTGTATTGTGCGCTGCGTATTTTGTTAAGAATTGCTATAGCTTTTGAACTGTTTGTAGTGTTGCAGTGATTACTGTGCACATATTTAAAGTAAGAAGCCCATACTTGTACTATACTTTAGTACTTGAGTTCCTCTGACTGCACATATATTTAGATTATATTACTGATATTAATGGCGTCAATTAAAGCTTAGGAAATGGGTGCGATTTCTTAGCTTTCTTCTCGTGAAAGTGATTGCGGAAGAACAAGCCTCAGTATTTCGGACCTTAGCAAGGTTTCTGTACCTTTGCCAGAAAAACTTATTGAAGAAAATTATTACCCATAAATCGTACTTCAATTTCTATCTATTTCTATTAATTTAGTGCTGTCACGAAATTACCTACCCTATTTTGATTATAGGTCTGACATGAGAAAAGAGAGAATTGAATACAGGAAATCCGGTGGAATCAGCTTAATGCAGCCGCCAGAAAGGTGAGGGAGCAGAGAGTATTTAGTTATAAAGATCCAAAACAAATGACTGTGTCATGGAGTTCACTCAAAGATTTCATGAGCAGAAATGACAGTAATGGAAATCAGACTCCTAAATTAGGAAGGCTTTTTGCTCTTAAGTACAGCTGTATATTAATTATACGAGGGTGAATCGAAAAAGTAACGCACAATAAGTTTAAAAAAAGTTTAATATTTAAACAAAAATGTAAAAGTACACAAATGAACTCACATATTTTAGGTACTTTTCTACATAGGCGCCAAGTTTCTCAACACATTTCTCCCATCGTGGTACCAGTTTCAGTATACCCTGTTCATAGAAGTCCGTTCGGTTGGAGTATAGCCATCTGTGGACAATTGATTGCACTTCAGCGTCGGTCGCAAAGCCATGGCCATTCAAGAATTTCTTCATGGGAGCAAACACATGGTCCGACGGTTCAAGGTCTGGGCTATATGGTGGATGCTGGAGCACTTCCCAACCTAATGTGCTGATTTCTCACAAACAGAAGCTGCAACATGGGGGAGAGCATTGTCATGAAGAAGTTTTACACCGTCAGCATTAATGTTACGGCTTTTGTACCGAAGGGCACGACACAACTTTACCACGCTTGAATGTAGGCTGCAGCATTCACAGTAATCTCCTGTTTAACAAAGTTCACCAACAAAACACCATGCATATCCCAGAACATTGTCACAAGCACTTTCTTTGTAGATTGCGTCACTTTGAATTTTTTCTTTACTGGGGAAGCAGCAAGTTTCCACTCTATAGAAGCTTGCTTTGTTTGGGGCGTATAGTGGTACGGCCAGAACTCATCACTAGTGACAACTGCTTCCAGAAAGTCATGCCCTTCTGCAGTGTAACGTCTTAAGTGGTCCAAGCATGTCATCATCCGCTGGCCCTTGTGGTCGTCTGTCAGGTTCTCAGGCACCCAGCTCGCATTAACTTTATGAAATTTCAATATGTCATGTACGACATCGTACACCACACCGTATGAAAAGTTGAACTGCTGAGATAAGGTTCACAGTTGGATTCGCTGGTCGTTCAAAATTGTCGCCTCAATGCCTATGATATTCCGCTGGTTTGCAGCTGTTACCGACCTCCTGGAACATGGTGAATCATAAAGGTTGTCACGGCCGTCTGCGAAGAATGCGCACCACCTGGAGATATTGCTACGGTCCATACAGTCTTCCCGTACAGCCACACATGTCCCTGTGAATTTCACTCGGGTTATGTTCTTTAGCCCACAAACATCGCACAACACTTCGCTTTTTTTTCACAAGTTGACGACAGTAACATGTGCGCCATCTTTGTTGCGTATTTCATGGAATTGCTTCTCTCGCTACAGCTGCACATGGAAAAACAAATTGTGTCAGTAGTGAAAACTTCAAATTATATGTCGGTGAAATGTCAACATCCCAGCCGCAATACGAATACAGGAAAAAAAAAATTATTGTGCGTTACTTTCGATCCACCATCGTTGTATAGAAATGCGAGAGTTTGGATTTGGCTTGAGAGTGCCAATTATGAAAGTGGCACACCAGATGGCCAGGAGTGTTGGGCGAGAATATTTGTTGAATGCAGCTAGCGAATGTGCCAGTAAATGATGGTGGTTTCATTTTAAACAGAGATACAATCTCAAAATAAGGGATCCTGAAAATCTTTCTGTCAAGAACTCACAAGAACTCTAAATGTATTTATGTTTCATGTTTTGTTCTTTGTTTAATATTTTAAACTTTATTACCCTAAGATGTTTGAGAGACTGTTGTCCGGACGATCTTTTATTTTTACATCAACAGTCCCTGTAAAATGTTCAAATGATCTCTTATTTCTGCATCAACAGTCCTGTAAAATGTTCAAATTAATCAAAATAACCCTGCCTCTACATAACGGTCATAAATGAACTGTTAAAACTGATGAAATATTCTATATCATTGAAATACATTTATAGGTTTCCATAAATACGAGGTCATCAAATATCACGAAAATACCTTTCCTTACCCTACCTAATTAAAAGAGATATATGTATTTCTTAATATAAGTGATTAAAATGAGCTAATTTAAAGGTGAACTAAATTGAACCATTTCGTTCTCCAGAATAATGTAATAAAATTAGGACGAGGAAACGGCTTAGATAACATTATTACTTTCCATGTCGTATGACCTGATCGAGATGGTATAACACATGCGCAGATGTGTCCAAGAGATGGTTTGAAAATATTATGCGCTCAATCTTTTTAGGAGTAACTATACAGACCCGAAAACAAAATTTGGGCTACCTAATTTTACTAGTTACAAATAAAACGCATTGCGTATGTATTGTAAGCAAGAGTTTCTAAATGTATGTTAATTGTGGATAGTCTTGCCAAGCTTGTTGCCTACATAGAAAAGGACTCGTACTAAATCATTTTTTAATTCCATATTCTCTGCATAAATTGTGCAGAACAATATTCTCTTTAATAGAAAATATCTTAACAAAATGGTAAAAAGAAAGAAATTTCCCTTTTCGTCTTCCTTAGAGAAGGAAGTAAGAAATATTCAGGAGTTACTGTACTGTACAGGATGCATGTCTCAAGCCGTTCATAAACTGTTTTAGGCACCACGCACAACAGACTAGAGGTGGACATACAATATTTTTCATCGTTGAAATTCTTTAAATCGCAGCGCTTGTATTTTAGTTTAAGTAACGATTGAGAACAGCTAAAATAATAAATAGATATAGGCTCGGTGGACTGATTAATGTATTAATTCATACGATGCGTCTGATTACAGAAACAAACATTAACAATACGGTGATCTCTCGAGGATAGCTAGAATGATGTGTTCGTATGAATGCTTCGACTCTCTGAAAGGATTCGATACTCGGTCCTTCCTTTCATAGTTTTTAATTTTGAACTTCGATTTCAGGCTCCTAAAGATTGGGAATTGCTGAGGTGTTTGTGGGGATGAGCTCCTACAAACTATAAAGTACCTCAATAGCTTGCGGCTTATAGCCTCTTCCCATTAAACTCCTATCACCTACCTGCACGTGGTGGAGCTGCTTTTACTGAAGGTGAAGGTGTATCTGGCGAGTTTTCGGCGCCATAAAACCGATCAGCTCAGGGAAGGTAGATCTCTTTAGCCTTGGTAGGCAATCTACGTAGGAGAAGGTACTCCGAAATAAAACCCGGTCCTCCAGAGTGGAGGTTGTGCAGTGGGCTGGTTACCCACTCACGTAAAAACTTACCAACTCATAAGTCTCTAAGGAATCAGCCGGATAGCAATCAATTAAGACGGCAAGGCCATAATAAAGGACAACGAACTGGTATTAAAGATATTTTACATGTAGGAACCTGGAATATAAGAGGAGGATTCAATATAAATGAACTGGAGCTAATAGAAAACTTGAAACAACGAAATATCAATATTGCAGTTATAACAGAAACTAAGAAGAAATTGAGAGGAATAAAAGACTTAAAGAACTATACTTTGATCTACAGTGGAGTTGAACAAACACAACGACCAGTGGGTGGAGTAGGTATCCTAATAGATGAAAAATGGAAAAGAAAGATAAAATCTTATGCCTACATAAATGAAAGAATAGTAATTGTTAGATTTAAAATCGATAGAGGATATTTATGTGTCATAGGGGTATACGCACCTGAGGAAGGAAGACGTGAAGATACTTAAATATTTTATGAAGAATTACAAAAACAAGTGAATAAATACAATAAAACTAATCACACGTTAATATTAGGAGACATGAATGCCCGAGTAGGAAATGTACCAATAGTAAATATAATGGGAGCATTTGGTGAAATTACCTTAAATGAAAATGGTAAAACACTACGAGATTTTGCTTACTTTTAATCAGCTTAAAATTACCAACACCTTTTTTCGAAAGAAAGACATAAATAAATATACTTGGAATGCAAGGGGCTCACGCTCAATAATTGATTATGTAATAGCCAATAAGAAAATGTCTCCCCAAATTCGAGATATCCACGTATTTAGAGGCAATGATATAAGCTCCGATCACTTTTTAGTTACTTCAAAGGTTGAAATATGGGCAAGATGGAAGTAACAAAAATGTTCAACGAAACTTCAAAATCAGAATTTTAAATTTAAGGTGCATCTTCTACAGGAAGAGAGTATAAGGAACTTATACCAACAAAGACTCACACGTCAACTGCAAATGGTTGAAACTAAAGACAATATTGAAGAAGAATGGAGTAGGTTAAAATCAGCAATATTGAAAATAGCTAATGAGGTACTTGGAAAAAGTAAAACATCAAATCGGAAAAGGGGTCTGAAAATATGGAACACAGAAATAGCTAATAGTATTAAAGAAAAGCAGGATGCCTATAAATCGTACTTACAAACACGAACGGATGAAGCTTGGGAAATATATAAACAGAAAAGAAATGAAACAAAAAATTTGATAAAAAGATCTCATAGTGAATCTTGGGAAAGATTTATTGCTAACATTGAACATGACATCCACGGAAGACAGAACGTAGCCTTTAAGTTTATGAAACATATGAATAAAGCAGAGAAAGATGCTGCAAGTATTAACATTATTACAGAAAACCAATGGATACAACACTACAGAAACTTATGGTATGATGAAAACTGTGAAGAGAATTATTATGTAGAAAGTGACAGTAGTTCTATAGTTCAAATAGACATAAAAGAATTAGAAGCGGCTTTAAAAGTATCAAAAAATAGAAAAGCTACTGGATTGGACGGAATTAATGCTGAACTAATTAAATATGGTGGAATGATATTAAAATTCTGTTTCCTTCATTTTCTGAACATGTGTTGGAAAAATTGTTCAGTGCCCATGGAATGGAATACAGCCAAAGTTATTTCCCTATTCAAGAAAGGTAATAGAAATGACACAGGAAACTATAGAGGAATAACTTTATTAGATGCAGGATATAAAATCTATGGAAAAATTCTTAATCAAAGATTACAAGCTATTGCTGATATAGTAATATCAGAGGAACAATCAGGCTTTAGAAAAGGACGCTCATCTAGTGATAATATATTTATAATGAGGCAGATTATTGAAAAACGTCGAGAGTTTGGTTTGGAAACCCACTTAGCATTCATTGACTATGAAAAAGCTTTCGATAAAGTGAAAAGACCCCTTTTATGAAAAATACTGGAAATAAGAGGTTTTCCTAAGCACCTTATTAGTGCCGTGAAGAGTTTATATGTAAATACCAAAATAGTTATTAGCTCAGGTTTTAAAGTGTCAGAAGCAATTTTAACAAATTTAGGTGTTCGACAAGGGTGCAGTTTATCACCCACTCTGTTCAATTTATATATTGACGATCTATTTTTGAAGTGGAAAGATGAAATACAGACTGCGATTAAAATAGAATCTATCATACCTTTAAATACTTTACTATACGCTGATGATCAAATAATTATCCAGGAAACAGAAGATAACCTACAAAGAGCAGTGTATAGATTAAGTCAAAATGCAATATTTTACAATCTAACTATATCTGCAAACAAAACAAAGATAATGGCTTTTAAAGGGAAAAATCCTGTTAGATCTAAGATACTAGTAAATGGAAACATTTTAGAACAAGTATCCCACTTCAATTATCTAGGATGTGATATTAGTTTTAATTATGAGAAAGATATTGAGAAGAAAGTTAATAGATTTCAGATGATATGTGGAACAATTGGAAGAACTTTAGGAAGAAAAACGAGAAAAGAAACTCAAATGAAATTTTATAAAGTTATGGCTGTACCAACTCTTATATATGGCTCTGAATCATGGACAGTAACAAAAAAAAAGAATCACGTATACAAGCAGCAGAGATGAAATTTATGAGATACGTAAGAAGATGCACTAAAGCCGATAAAATAAAAAATGAAACAATAAGATCAAATCTCAATATCTTCTCAGTACACGACATGGTAGAAGAAAATAAAAAAAAATGGAAAGATCATGTTGACAGAATGGGAGAGAATAGGTTACCAAAGAAGATAATGAATTATCGCCCGATCGGGAAAAGGGATCTGGGTAGACCTCGCAAGAGGTGGCTGGACGATAGAGACCGGAACAGGTGATACCACCTAATCCTTGAAGGGAGAAGAAGAAGAAGAAGAAGAAGAAGAACTTCGATTCCAAGTGATTCTAGAATATTCTAATCAGGGCAATACTACTTCAAAATATAAATACGCATCCTTCCCTACATCATATGAACCAGAATGTTCCACAGCAGTAGTTATAAACGCTTGAATTCTACAGTCGATAAGCATTCACAATTTGAATATCTGAAGCTGGTAACAGCAAACGTGAAAGACAGCGAAAGTAAATGTAACAAGATGTTGCAGCGAGCAAACTACGTCGATATAGTCCAACTCCATGAGGATTGTTATATATCTCGTATGTTAGACCATATGGTCTGTCACAGTCTGAATCCACCTTTTTTTTTATCTAACCCAGGTTTTGACATTTTCATGGTAATGTCACTAGGCGTGATATATTCAAAATATATTGAAATAAATTAATAAATTATATTACAATTCTGCAATTCTTTAAAGATGCATTGCTGATTAGTGATTGCGAATGAAACAAAACAAATAATTTAATCTGAAGGATAGGACATATCTTGCGTATTAAGAAAACGATGTTACAGGAATTATAAGGAGAGCAAATTACTCGATAAAACATTATCCAAGATTACAGTAAACGTTGAAAAGGAGAGAGAAAATAAGTAATTCATATAACATATTGACAGCACGTGTTTAACATAACATTATCATACGAAGACTAAAATTCGTAACATTCACGTGATGTCAGTGAACGTTATACAATCCTGATTTCGCTTACGAAATCAATCAATACCTCCCACATGTCTCAACTGTTATTTGGGCTGCCTAATCAAAAATGAACGGCTTAAATTAGACACTCTATAACTGTCTGTTAACACAATAGCACATGACGTTATTATTGCATAATTCTGCACATGATATTCCTATTATCTAATATTTCTTACGTGTTTCATAAGGATATTGCATATGTCGCTCATCACTGAAAACCCACTAATTTTCTGTGTACTTTTCTAAGAATTTCCTAAAATATTGATTATTCAATTTATTAATTGGAATTTTGGCATTGAAAATCATGGTTGGCTACAGAAATTATTTTTAAATGTCGAGTTAATATCTTCATAATTTTCAGATTATGATGGTACTGGTTCTTTTGGATTACGTTCAACACACTTTCTTTGCCTTTTGTTATACCTGTGTTTTTCAGTGCACTGTTCGTGTCACTTTTACGTTTATTTTACACAATTTATATATAATGTGTATATATTGACAGTGAAAATATTAGTTCAAATATCTTACACTATGCTCTGCAATATTACACGCTTGAGCGTCTCTTCTAAGGCATTTTATCTTTGCAATGAGCCTTCAATCAGTCACAAAGATATAGTTATTTAAGTAATACGGCTAATAAGAACAGTGATCGATAAGACTACTCACTATGACTGCGTCTCGATTTTGATTTTATCGAAGAAGAGGGCAGAGGATGCGTAACTATTTTGTATATGAAATGTACCTGTACCTGTGTTGTGACGTCACATATATTTCTAATCAGCAACCTCATTCCAGTTTATAGGTAGCTGGAATACGAAGCCCAATAATATACTACATTATTTGACGTAAAGCAAGCCTATTGTTCATTTATAAGTAAATAGTCATAGTCATAATTATACGAGTATATTACAAATGTCTCAATTTTCAAATACTGCTTTGTACAAGTTATTATATAAATTCATTACAATTTATTTTCTAGAGATTATTATTATTATTATTATTATTATTATTATTATTATTATTATTAATATTGTATATGACGTGCCTCAGGCACTCATAAATTGTCTCATTTGTATGATTATGATTTATCCTATTATTACAATCCCTTACTTATTGTAATCCCTTCCTGAACGCTGAGTAGTTGTACAGTTATATGTCGTCTTTGACAGCAGAGCACGTGCAATAACGAATACTATTCATTTAAGTCCTTGACACACCATGTGTTTGCTAACGGGGGCGATGTTTTTACGGAAGTTTGGCTTCAGTAATGAATAGACACAGACTGTCTGTTTATTTCCTTTATATTCCATACACTTCAACTGTCTTCATAGGTACCGTTTTAGTATGTAGAGTATATTAGCTTTTTAATATTGTCGATATTGTTGGTTGTTTGTTCTGATTAAACCATTATAATCAAAAGAGATCGTTATTATATATATTTTGTTCATTGGACTTTTTTGTATCACTTTTATGAATATGCCAGATTATATGCATTATACTCTATGTTTAAGCAAATTAAATAGAATAATTTTGTATAATGAAGTTTACATTACATTTTGGAATAGTGTGCACTGTGTATTACAAAATATTAAAGCAGAATTTTAGGCTTTATAAAACAACAAACTGTTCACGTTTACTTACATTTTCTACAATAAGTGTGGTAGCATAGTCAGAAATTAACCAAATCTATTAAGTTACTCCTTATTTTGTTTATTATATCGATGGCGTTGAACAGCAACCTCGCAAGTCAAAATATTAAATTTTACAAGAGAGCGAAAAAACACTTTAATATCTGTATAACGAACAAATATCTGATATAGAGGGTAACTAAGCATCTTCTTGTAAAGTTTGTATCCATGCCTGGACATAAGATGTGTTTGCAGAAGACTCGGAAATACTTTTTTTTATGTTAAGTATAAATTGAAATCTCATTTCGTTATTTTTGACATTCGATGTTGCTATTCAACGCCAACGTTATTATATTTAAGCGCCTATACAGTATAATATGGAATACATTGCTTGTTGTATATCGAAAGTATGTACAAACCTCTTTAGAATTCGGATTGCTGAATTATGGAACATAAAATTAATATAATTTATCTAATATTTTTAAACATACAGTATTTCAAGCGATACATGCATCACTTGTTTGCAATATCGGTTTTTATATGCAAAAGTGCAATTTAATATTTGCATTGACAAAGAATGTATTATTTTAATATGACTAGATGTTTAAAATTATGCACAACTGTTGTATCTGTACAGTTTGACGTTATATGTAATGAATTCTTTTGTCTATCCAGCACGCTGTAATTGAACAATGTGCCCATTGTAGACGTAACGAAGCGGATTTTCTTTCACAGCTTCCAAATGTCTCTCTCTCTCTGCAATAGGAACGTGTCTGGGTGTTTAATTCTATATACACCAATGTGCAATTCAACACACATGACAAATGACCATTGATTTATTTAATACCAATGCATCAAGCTTAAACATACATGGAACAAAGTTGTGGCGTAAATGCTCATATTTCGAGCCTCATAAACCCCGGAACGTTCTGATTATGAAATTAATGCGAAATATTAATAAAGTAGTAGCATATGCGACTATAAATCAAGAAAACCTTGGGTTCGATATTCGGCAGAAGAGTAAAGCAGTCTATCTATTATTTTACTTCCTTACTATATGAACGAGTCCCGTGCTTTTTTTTTTTGTTCCATGTATCTGTATTAGTATTAGTATTTATTTATTTAACCTGGTAGAGATAAGGCCGTCAGGCCATCTCTGCCCCTCTACCAGGAGATTCCAACCACAATATGAACAATAAAATTACAATTAGTTTTGAATTTACAATTACAGTTACAAATAACATTACAATTAGTATTAAATTTACAATTACAATTACAATAAAATCAAAGTACGAAAAGATTATCTGAATAATTAAAGCTACATAATTTATCATAAAGAAACAAAGAATATTTTATATTTTCTGAATTACAAATTAAATCTAGAATAACAAAATTGTATAGTGATGAAATTACTGAATATTAAAATATTTTGTGATAGATTAAAGAAACTATTTACAAGAAATCAATTACTGACCAAGTGCCTAGAAAGTTTTCGTTTGAATTCAATTTTATTTCGGCAGTCCCTGATGCTAGTAGGTTGCAAATTCCAGAGTCTTGGCAGGGCTATTGTGAAAGAAGATGAGTATGAGGAGGTGCGATGGGATGGTATTGTTAGTATTGTTTCATGACGAGAGCGTGTGTTCAGATTATGGTAGGAAGAAAGGTAAGTGAAGCGAGACGACAGGTACGAAGGAATAGAAGAGTTCAAGATTTCGAAGAGAAAGAGAAGTGAATGTAAATTTCTTTTCTTATCTAGTTTAAGCCAACCTATTGCTTCCAGGGATGGGGTAATATGATCATATTTACGAACATTGCTTACAAAATGTACACACAAATTATGAGCACGTTGAAGTTTCATTTTGTTGTCGCTGGAGAGGTCAGTCAGTAAAATGTCAGCATAGTCGAAATAGGGAAATACAAGTGTCTGCACAAGGGACTTTTTTAAGCAAGAGGGAAGATGAACATTTATTTTATCCTTTTTAGCACATGGATAATAGAATATACTTTTCTGCAGGTTTCTGTGATTTGCATGTCCCAGTTGAGATTATTATCCATGTGAATGCCAAGATTTTTTACTGAAGAACTGAAAGGGATATGCACTGTACTTACTTTAACAGGGGAAATGTCGAGGTGTTTTACAGCGTCGGTTTGCGTTTGTGTCCTAATGTAATTGCTTGTGTCTGTCCAGGATTGATTTTAAGACGGAGTTTCTTTGTCCATGTCACAATCGAGTCAATGTCTTCGTTCAATTTATCTATAGCGTCATTTACTCGGTCTAAGCGGGAAGAGATGTAGCATTGAAGGTCGTCAGCATACAAGTAATAGTTACAATGCCTTACAAGAGATGTAATATCATTGACATATATTGTGAACAACAATGGTCAGAGTATCGACCCCTGTGGTATACCTGATGTTATGTCAAGCCAGGAGGAGCTTCGATTCTCGGATACAACACATTGTTGTCTTTCCCGTAAGTAGGATTCGAACCAACTCACAGCAGTCTCTGACAAATACATATTTCTCAATTTATGGGTGAGCAGGTCAAAATTTACAGAGTTGAAAGCTTTGCTAGGGTCAAGAAGTGTTAGTATTGTTACTTTATTAGAGTCGATTGCTTCACGAATGTCTTCGGTCACTTTAAGTAGAGCAGTGCTTGTGTTGTGTCCAGCTCTGAAACCTGACTGATACTTGTCGAATAGTTTGTGTTCGTTCATGTAGTTATTAATTTGTCTGTGTACGATTCTTTCCAGTGCTTTTGAAATGGCTGGCAGGATACTTATTGGTCTATAGTCGTTCGGGTCCGTGGGAACTTTGACTTTTGGAAGAGGAAGAACGAAAGCTTGCTTCCATATTTTAGGGAAAGTTGAAGTGATTAAGGAACTATTGAATATATGTGCAATCGTAGGTATTACTATCTCTTGTATTTTCTGTATAAGTATTATGCTAATGTTGTCCGGCCCTTGGGCTTTTATCTTGATGCGTCGGATGGCTTTCATTACGTCAATGGGAGTGACGTCGGTAAAATAGAATTTGTCTCGAGTTGGGGGAACTGAGTCAGGCAAAACTGTGTCTTGTTTCGTTGTGTCGTTTATGCTCGGGTCCTTTACAAAGTGTTCGTTCAATCGGTCAAGTGCGATGGGAATGTCTGCTTGTTCACTAGCCCTTCCAAGTCCAATAACCTTCTGTAGGGAATTCCTACTCAAGAGGAGACTCTGAGGCTACTTTTTTAAATACTCAACCGAATCAAAGTACGTATAATAAGGAAATTTCTCTATATAAAACAATATGAAGTACATACGTCAGTTGATTGACATATGCAGAAAAAATCCCACTTTCTAAGTGGAGAAGTGACTTTTGTGGGGGATGGTACGCGCTAAAGGAAACGACAGTTGATACCTTGGCGCACTGCAATATTAGACTGCAAAAATATTAGATATCTTCTTTGTTTCCTAAGTCCTAGTCCAAACCCGCATACAAATGTCCGCAAACATATAAAAAGTAAGATAACAACTTTTTAAAGCTATATAAAAACCTTTGCAGACAAATGTTTAAGATGCTTTCAAGGAAATGCTCGTGTTTTCTTCATTCCAACTCGGATGGAAATCACATGTCATTGAATTCAGAAGCAAGCAAGTCTAGACGTGTTTATGAGCAGATTTTAAATTGCAATAGGGATCTCGGGCGTTTGGGTCATTATTTTTTTTTCATTAATGAAACGTTTAAAAACTGTCGGATTTGCCAATAATACTGTCATTGATTCTGAACTTATATTCAACTCAATGTACAGAATTAAGGCTGTAAGAGTCGAACAAATATTGAGTAGGTGTAGCAATTTTGTATTTAGTATAGGATATATTTTGCAGAAATGAGGACCTATCATTTGAACCAATATTTGAAAATCAATTGGCGCTACTCAGGCGAAATTTCTGAACTAGAATCTTGCTCAATCAGTTAGGAAAGAAGGAAATATTCTTGCTACTGAACGCCTGGCTCTGTAGGCGATATCCAAACTTTTCCGTCTTGCGAACTGCCTGAGTGTTGGGTTTAACGAATCTTCGATTTATTTCGCACTCAATCTGGTAAAAAAATATTTCTTAATCAATAATTAAATATTCGCTTAGAGTAATCAATAATTATTATATATGAACAACTAGTTTTTTAGGTATGCATTCTGAGTTTAAAGTATAAACGTTATAATGGCTTGTGTGTACTTATTTGTTACCTATTTTGTTTTGTAACTAAATTTTAGCACTTGTTTACATACCATTATGTATTATGCTCATTTCCTTTACTATTACCGATATTCGTTGGTTGATTTGCGAAAAAGTTATGCTTTTTATGCAAGTTCAAAATAATAAAAAATCATAAATATATTAATGTATTCAAACAATTGTAGGCATTTTTCAACAAACCATTTACATATTTCTTAATTAGACAAAGTAAATTTCTTTAATTGTTTATCCGTTTGTGTACTCAGAAAATATGTGTCTCCATGTTTGATGAAGTGCGCCTGATGCTCTGTCTAACCTGCAAAACATTAGGAGTAACCTGCTGGAAGTTGAACATTCAGTCCTATGCTAGACTTTGACGGATGTTCTCTAACTGATCGAATATAAATAGGTTCTCAGCCCTATTCTGCAGCTCTCTATTCTGAATGAAGCTCCATCTTTTAATTTTAAGTCATTTGAAATGCTTTCAACATACTCAGAACCAGATTGCGCAGATTTACAACGTATTTAATTTTATGTCTTATTTATACATTTAATCCTTGAATACAAGATATATAAGGAAGTACATTACACCCGCGCAGGCATTAGGGATTTATAACATGCCCACGGGCCTGTACAGTTTGCAATGGTTACAGGCTATTGCAAGAGAGTAATGTTTTCAGTTTACACAACTTCTGAAACTGAAAAATGTAAAAATTAATGAAATGAAACACGAATTATTCTTTAGCAGAATTGAAATAAAAATTCCATGGTGACAGACAATTGCAAGAGAGTTTTTTTTTTTTTATTTACACAACTTGTGAAACTGAGTGTGTTAATAACAAACTCCCTAGTTACTACTTCCTTAGTAACTACATTGTTGACTCTGACGTACATAAAATTGACAAACATTCACCAAATCAATGTGATATATTAATATTTATTTCCTTTGTAGTAAAGAAGTAAGACATAAATTATTGTATGCAACTCGTTAATTATTAATAATTAATTAAAACATCTCGGGTAACTTACAAAACCTCAGGCCACAGGCCACGGTTTAACAAATCTCTTGCCCTTAGTAGTTAATTAAAAAAAATAATACCTTTGTTAAATAAATAACTATTTCTTATACGCCAAAAATATGGAGGGCTAGTAAAAAGTACCGCACCATCTAAATAATTTTTGAAGCATGTGGTTCAGTGACATGAAACTCGGTGTTTGGATACAGCCTAATACTAAGAACTCAATAATAAGTATTACCGAGTTTTTTTTTCGAATAATGCTCATTAAGAGCTCTACAAAAAGGAACCCCGCAAGATATTTCTGTACTACAAATTTATTTTATTAAAGATTTTTTTATTAATTATGTCCTACATAATAATATCTCTAATGTTGACAATTAAATTGAATTCGGCATAGCTCAGTAGTCAGAGCGCTTGGTACGTAGAACCAAGGACCCGGGTTCGACCCTTAGCGCCGGAGCGAATTTCTCTCCTCAAATATTAATTACAAATATATTGCTGCTAAATCAAGAAAACATAAAAGCGTAGGTCTAACGAATAATACGAAAAAAGCGCTTATTTTATTTACTGTGATTTGACTCTCCTTTGTTTATATCCATGGAATCATGTTCCCTGATACAGAAACATCTTATTTAAGGGATTGAATCTGATATTTAGTGCGTTAAATAATTCCATCTGATGTTGAGCGAAAGGGAAAGAATACTAATTTTAATAATTATGGTTGGCTAAGGAGACCGGCAAGGATCTCATCGAGGGGCGGCGAATTAATTTAATAATATGCATCCGGATAGCATTCCAATTCCACATACAACAGTGACAAAGATTGTAAGGAAATTTACTGAAACTGGAAGCGTAAAGGACTTACCAAGATCAGGTCGCCCGAAAAGTATAACTGATGAGAATACTTTATTGGGTGTTCTCCTCCGAGTGAAAGAAAACCCAAAATTTCTACTACAAATTTGGCGTTAGAATCCAATATAAGCTTGATATTTTGTGATGAAAATCCTTAAAAGTGTGAAGCAATATGTTTCAACTTTTGTAGTAACTTTCAGAGAACGATCCTGATTGAAGAATGCAGTTTTGTGAATTAATAATGGAGCGCATTACAATAATCCAGTTTTTCTTAGACAAATTGTATTCTCAGATAAAGCTACATTCAGCCTGAATGGATTTGTCAACAGACACAACTGTCAATACTGGTCAGATGTAAATCCACAATGGATTGGGAGAACCACACGCAGTATCCACAAAAACTTAATGTATGGGCTGGTATTGTTGATCATATCATTGGTCCTTCCTTCTTCAGGGAAAGCTAAACGCTAATAGATATTTGGATTTTCTTTGAAATCATGTAGTACCGGCTATCGCAAACTTGTTTCCACATCCAGTCAACCGTGGGTTACCCAGAGCTGACATCTATTTCCAACAAGATGGAGCTCTAGTTCACCATGGACATACTGTTTATCAGCACTTTGACAAGATTTTTCCACAATGATGGAGGAAGGAAAGGTTACATAGTGGCCAGCAATAACACCAGATTTGTCGTCTTTGGACTTATTTTTGTGGGGACACTTGAAGTCAGTAGTATATAGAGAAAGAACCAACAAATTAGAAGATCTGGAATATCGAATAATGGAAGCGGTGCAAGATATTCCTTAAGCCTGATGAAATCATCTCTTAAATGGTTTCTATTTTCGACTGCCACATTGTTAAGCAGCTGAGGGTTATCAGTACGAACACAGAATTTAGCTTTGTTTTCGTTTTGTGAAGGAAAGAGCATTTTAATATTTTATTAACCGATATATTTTTCTTTTTTTTTTATTTAACAACAATAAATTTTGTACAGAAGTATCTAGTGTGGGTACTTTTTTAAAAGTCCTTAATGATCATTATTCGAAAATATTTTATTAATCGATATATTTTTCTGTTTTTTTTTTAATTTAACAACAATAAATTTTGTACAGAAGTATCTAGTGTGGGTACTTTTTTAAAAGTCCTTAATGACCATTATTCGAAAATATAAAAATATATTGGGTATTGCATTTAGAACAAGAGAGTTGAAGTTACTTCCGGTTAAACAGGAATTAACTCTTACTCGGTAATACCATTTTTGAGTTCTTTAGTATACGGCTATCACCATACACCGAATCTCATGTCACTGAACCACATGGTTCGAAAGTTATTTAGGTGGTGCGAGGCTTCTTTCTATCCGTGTATAGCCAGCACTAATTACAGCAACTATTTCACTCGGAGACATGTTTACAATTGAATGTCTATACGTATGGATATGCCTTTAGGATTTCCGAAAATGTTTTTGAGGCACCATGAAGTTATTTAGGTGGTACGGGACTTTTTGCTAACTCTGCATAACCAGCACTAATGCCCGCAACTATTTCACTCAGAAACATGTTTACTATTGAAAGTCTATACGTATGGATATGCCTTTAGGATTTCTGCAAATGTTTTTGAGGCACCATGAAGTTATTTAGGTGGTACGGGACTTTTTACTAACTTTGCATAACCAGCACTAATGCCCGTAACTATTTCACTCAGAAACATGTTTACTATTGAAAGTCCATACGTATGGATATGCCTTTAGGATTTTTGCAAATGTTTTTGAGGCACCATGAAGTTATTTAGTTAGTACGGGACTTTTTACTAACTCTGCATAACCAGCACCTAATGCCCGTAAGTATTTCACTCAGAAATATGTTTACGATTGAAAGTCCATACGCATGGATATGCCTTTAGGATTTCTGCAAATGTTTTTGAGGCACCATGAAGTTATTTAGTTAGTACGGGACTTTTTACTAACTCTGCATAACCAGCACCTAATGCCCGTAAGTATTTCACTCAGAAATATGTTTACGATTGAAAGTCCATACGCATGGATATGCCTTTAGGATTTCTGCAAATGTTTTTGAGGCACCATGAAGTTATTTAGTTAGTACGGGACTTTTTACTAACTCTGCATAACCAGCACCTAATGCCCGTAAGTATTTCACTCAGAAATATGTTTACGATTGAAAGTCCATACGCATGGATATGCCTTTAGGATTTCTGCAAATGTTTTTGAGGCACCATGAAGTTATTTAGTTAGTACGGGACTTTTTACTAACTCTGCATAACCAGCACTAATGCCCGAAACTATTTCACTCGGAGACATGCTTGCGATTGAATGTCTATATGTATGGATAAGCATTTAGGATTTCTGCATATATTTTTGAGGCACCATGAACTTTCTGAAAACAAGCAATGCATATATTTGAGGACAATTATGTAGAGAAGAGTTTTGGGCAACTGTTTAAATACATTGCGTTCTTACTTGTTTATGGGCATTTGAAAGTAGGCATCGACTAAGCCAGCCTTGTCAGACTTCAGTGCATGTCTAGGAGAGGAGAGCGTGCAGCGCGAAATGAAAGGAAGAATTGTTATCTTACTTACAAATGAATTTTAAGGAACTCGGAGGTTCATTGCCATCCTCACATAAGCCCACCATTGGTCCCTATTCTGAGCAAGATTAATCCAGCCTCTATCATCATATCCCACCTGCCTCAAATCCATTTTGATATTATTCTCCCATCTACGCCTTGGCCTCTCTAAAGGTCTTTTCCCCTCAGGTCTGCCAACTAACACTCTATATGCATTTCTAGATTTTCCCTTACTGGTACACGCGCTGTCCATCCAAACGTCTGGATTTAATGTTCCTAAATATGTTATGTGAAGAATACAATGCGTGCAATTCTACGTTGTAAAACTTTCTCCATTCTCCTGTACATAACATAAATATTACTATAAACTACGTACAAATAACTGAACAATGCTTGGACTAAGAACACTTATATTTATATTCACAATGCAACTCGTAACATTATCTCATGAAAAAATTCAAGGTAACCTACACACCAACAATAAGGTGAACAGTTTTTGATTTCCGTGCAATAGTTAAGCCCACAGAGATAAATCATATTAACTTCCCTTCTAAACAATGAAACGTTACAATAATTGATGATAAAAACAGACTTTTCTATAATCATTACCAGACATCGGATCCTAGAGCAAATGCCTATTTTGTTTCTTTAGGAGAAAAGTAAAAATAATTATTAATATTTGTGTTTCATGGATATTGAAAGGTATTCAAAGAGTTTTATAGTGCCCTAAAATGCCCTAAAACGGTTATTAGAGCCTAATTTTTTAATATTCACCTAAAAATGCCTAATTCACTGTAAAGTTTCGCATTTTACTCATACTTTTTATAATTTATACATGCATTCACTGCGAAATTTAAGCATTTAAAAAGTGGAAAGTTTGCTTCACACCGGCCATGAAACCATTGATAAAGGAAACAAAATGTTTTGAATCTCACGACACTCGCAATAGATTTCACCGAATTTAACATGTTTGGAGGCATAAATGCCGACAAAGAACCAAGCTTAGTTTTGAAGCTGGCAACAATCACAACATGTGCTGCTACCGATTCAGAGATATACTATACTATAAAAATGACTGTTTTCGGTCTGAAACCGATTAGCTGTACTGCCCTTCAGAGTGTCATAAAATCACAATTTTTGGAGAAAGAGTGTTTTTGAAATACTTATGAAAAGTCGTAAAACTGCGAATTAGTAGGGTAAACCGTTACAAAATATTTAAAAGAATGGCCCTCCTAGTGTTAACACTACCAGGAAATGCAACAATAAGTGGAACTTTGTATTTTTGCCCAATTGAATCTCAATAACAACGGTTCATTTGAATGCTCGTTAACAGTTGCTCTTTCCCTCACCTTATTTGTGTTGAGAAGTTTTGAGCGGTAGGACGTTTTCCTGTGAAGTTTAACGCGATAATGCCGAAAAATATAAGTGCAAAATGTACATTGATCCGATAATGGCTAACAGAATATTCAGAATTCACTTATGATGGAAAAATAATATTCTGCAAGATTTGTAGCAAACAGGTATGTAACAATAGTTGAAATATATAAATTCTATTAATTTTAATGAGTAGGCCTATACTATTTATACATTGACTGAGCTATCCTGAGGTATAATTCTTTTTAAGACCACTACACTTTAACCTTTTAAATTCCGATAGTTAAAGTATTTGCAGGTCATTAAAATTTTTATTGTTCGAACCCACTAACTTTGTGATAGGAATACGGCAATACAACAATTAGGATTTTATTTTAATCCAGTTTACTTTACATTTTTAGATTTCGCAAGAAAAGAAGTGCCACCTAAAGTAGCATGTGCAAGGAGCGGCTCATAAGGCTAAAGCTCAGCAGAAAAATCAACTGCAACAAACTTTACTAACACAGCCTACTTCATCCAATCTCAGCAGCAATTTCTATGCTGATTTAACCGGAGCGTTTGTTGCTGCTAACATTCCCTGGAATGCAATTGAAAATCCGGTTTTAAGACAGTTTTTACAAAAATACTGCAAACAAAATATCCCATCTGAGTCGACCCTAAGAAAAAATTACTTAGACAGAATATACAATGAAACTTTAGCTTCCATTCGGGAGGATATAGGTGATTCTTACATATGGGTCTCTGTGGATGAAACCTCAGATCCTATGAATAGGTATATAGTAAATATGGTAGTAGGAAAACTTAGTCCTGATGGACCTTCGATTCCACACCTCGTATGTGTTAAGGAACTTCCGAAAGTGAATAGCCAAGCCATTGCTTATTTTGTAAATAAAGGCCTACAGTCTTTATACTCAGGTAATATAGACGATTCTAAAGTTCTGTTGTTTTGTACTGATGCTGCCTTATTCATGGTTGCTGCAGCTCCACTTCTTAAAACATTTTATCCCAACCTCACGCATGTAACCTGTCTAGCACATGGCCTTCACAGGGTTTCTGAAACAATCCGGAATGAATTTCCTCTTGTCAATTCGTTTATTTCTAACACAAAAAAATGTTTTTGTAAAGCCCCATCCAGGATTTCAATATTCAGAGAGAACTTTCCAGATATCCCACTCCCACCTCAGCCGGTTGTTACACGATGGGGAACCTGGATTCAGTCAGTGGTGTATTATTCTAAGTATTTTAAAGAAGTGGTCACAGTTATTGATAAATTACCTGAAACTGATAGTGTAGCGTGTGTGAAAGCAGTGAAAGATTGTCTGAATGATTCACGAGTGAAAAACGATATTGCCTACATAACATCAAACTTTTCTTTCATACCTGCAAGCATTGAACAATTAGAACGTGAAAAACAATCTCCTTGTAGCCAAATAGCAATAGTAAAGGAAGCTCAAGTGAACATACATTCTGCTTTGGGCGAAACTGGGAAAAAAGTTAAAAATAAGTGGGACAACGTATTAAATAAGAATGTAGGATTTTCATTGTTGGAAAAAGTATCAAGAGTGATATCGGGGGAAAGTGTAAATGTTCCAGTAAGTATTGATGTTTCTATTGTACCTAATTTAAAATTTGCGCCTCTCACATCAGTTTCGGTTGAAAGAAGTTTTTCTGCTTTCAAAATGATTCTCAGTGACAAAAGGCAAAGGTTAACTGTAGAGAATTTAGAAAAAATTCTGGTGGTGTACTGTGCAGATAATTATAATAAAGTCTGAGCATGGAACTGAATTTCAATAACTTAAAATGAGTAATCTTGATATCAATAATCATTATTTCATTAGTTTCAATATATTAAATTTGTACAGCTCTGTTTATAAATATAATATAGTATTCTTTTTTAATGTTTAAACATACTTTTTTGTGCGTATTTTAGTGTATAACTAAAAATTTCAGTGAAAGAAATAAGTATGATACCTTGATGTGCCTAAAATGCCTATTTTCATTAAAATAGAGCTTAATTTTACAAATTTTGACCTTATTTTAGGCGCCTAAAACTGCAGTTTTTAGTGCCTAAAAATCCGATGTCTAATCATTACACATATTATTTAAATTAAAATGTTAATTCTTTTGAACTATGATTACTTAAAACAGCAAATTTATTTACGGTACAAATTTAAAGAGGTAACTTAAGAATGCATTAAAGAGTGCTATTTTTTACAATAGGTGGTTTGCAGCTATGATTAAAGTGTTTTACCTATAAATGAAGGGCATTAATTTCATTCTGCTTCAGTAGGGCGATGTTTGTTTGCAACAATGATATAATTGTTGGATTTGAAAAGTAGCCACAGGCGCAAATGGCTACACGTCAATATGCGCGGCGTTAGATAAAAATACTTTTAGCAAGTCTCATTTGGACATGAGATGATTATATCTGTCGAACGAGATATCTGTTTAGTTCTATTGAGATTCTTTGTACAAATACTGTTCACATCTGTATGTGCTTCCAAATATTAAAATGACCTCTGCAGCAAAGTGACGTAACCGAGGGAAGCAAGAGCGATAAGTGATTGGTAAAAAGTAACAAGACATTCTTGTTGTATTGTTGTTCCAGTTTTCTGTCAAACACGAAACAAAATATGAGTTCTAATTGGAAGTTTGATACGGTTTAAATACTGAAAGACCTGTGTATTTACTGCTGCTATAAAATATGCTTTTGCTCCCCCTCTTACAACCGCGGGGGAGGAAACGACGTGTGTACCTACGAGCAAGGACTGGCTAGATCGAGCAGATTCCTGCAGCGAGTACTGATTGACTTGGCTTGACTAGGCTAAAACGAGTTCATAAACACATGACTATTAAAATGATTGATGCTTACATACCTCTTACGGAAGTAAACACATTATGGAATATCTCCTGTTCTTTTTTAGTTGTTTGTGTCTGTTGAAAATATCAATATAAGAAAAATGGACACTACTAAGCTTACATGCGTGCGTGTTAATTTTTTTTTACAAGAGCTCTATTGTGTGTCAGATCTGGAATTGGAAAGCCATCGCAACACTGTTCCCATGAGACCATAATCCAGGATTAACTGGCACTTCTCTGTAGCTTTCGTTCGAAATCTTAAGAGAAATAATCGTGAAATTTAACAGGTGTAAAAAAATTCAACATTTGCGATGCTATACTTGCAGACTCTCTCTCACCAGAAAAGATATGGAAGGGACAATATAATACAAGCTAAGATGTAAATACTGGGTAGTTTGAAAAAAAACTTTTACCTTATCGTTAGACATGCTTGTAACAGACATGTTCAAACCTAGTTTTGATTCGGCCATGTTTTCATTCAATTGATTAAAATATAAAAACAATATAATTATTACAGTATTAAAACACACATTAAAAATCATGTTTAGATCATACATGTTCCATGGCGTGCGGTCCTATCTTCAATGGTCATCAGTAACGAAATAATCTTACCTTATATTTTTCTACAGCAGGTCCAGGCGTCGATTCTTTTTGGAATCTTTCATTCTTCATTGAATTATGATGTTAATTTTTACGCCTTTCAATGTCCTCATACTCCTTTCGGAGGAAGCCGTAGTAATTGCGAATACCAAGATCAACTAGAGAAATCGTGTTAACTCTTTATAGATGGTTTGAAGACCATTGCTAATTATGAATTTCAGTAGATCTACAGGGAATAAATGCTTTTGTTCATCTACATACATATACTCTAATTCATTTTATAATCGGTTTTGTTGAGAAATGGGTATATGAGCAGAAGATTATTTAATTTTATAACATAAGGATAGTTTATATCCCACAAATATATTTTGATCTAGCAATTCAACACATTCAACGCGTTTCCATTTGTAGAGTCATTGTACTTGATGTAACTTTAAAGACGGAGGAGCACTGCAAATGATCGCATATAAACTGTTCTTGTCTGGAGGGAAGTTCCAATAATAATTCAAGAAATTCCCTTTGTTATCGAAACTTTCATTTTTAAGGTCTTGTTTATCTAAGAAGCAAACAATTCCGACAAGTCTCTCAATTACAAATCTATTTTTTTTTTCACAATTTCATTATGTTTGTTGGCTTGAAGTTTGGCTCCTTCAGATATTGCAATTTCAGTTCTTCCACGACCTATCAAGAGGAAATTACGAGGCGCATCCAGAAAATAAGTTTCCCTATTTAAAAAAAAAAGAACACACACTTTCAGGAAAACATTTATTGGCAACAGGTACAGTAATGTTTCAGCTATTTTTCAAAATAGCCACCATCAGAATTGAGACACTTGTCGTATCGTAGGATCAACTTTCGTATCCCTCTGTGGTAGAACTCTGCCGCCTGTGAATGGAACCAGCGTGTGACAGACGGCTTCAGCTCTTCGTCGTTGCCAAAAAGCTCACCGAAGGACAGGAATTTCTTGAGGTGCAAGAAAACGTGAAAATCGCTGGGAGCAACATCAGGACCGTAGGGTGGATGATCAAACCACTCCCAGCCAAATTCCGTCAAAAAGCTGCTGTGCGCCGAGCCGTATATGGACGAGCATTGTCATGGAGGAGCACAACACCTGCAGTAAGCATTCCACGCCTCTTGTTTTGAATGGTACGTCGCAATTTTCGCAGTGTTTCACAGTATCGGTCAGCGTTCACTGTTTCACCTCTTGGAAGCAAGTAAATGAGTAGAATGCCCTTCCTGTCCCAGAACACCATGCACATCACTTTCCATTCCGACAGCGTCTGTTTGAATTTCGTGCTGACCGGAGATCCACTATGCCGCCAATGCATTGACTGCTGCTTGGTTTCCGGGGTGAAGTGCGAAATCCAAGTCTCATCGCCCGTGACGATCCTGTCAAGGAACTCGTCGCCGTCATCGTGATACCGTTGCAGAAATGTCAGTGCTGCTCCTAAACGTTACATTTTGTGTACGGGTATCAGGTTTTTCGGCACCCACCTGGCGCACACTTTTTTGAACAGCAGGTGCTTAGTGACAATCTCATGCAACAA
Organism: Periplaneta americana; assembly: GCF_040183065.1. Lineage (NCBI taxonomy): Eukaryota > Metazoa > Arthropoda > Insecta > Blattodea > Blattidae > Periplaneta > Periplaneta americana. The sequence goes on along the minus strand of NC_091133.1, from coordinate 34,681,434 downwards.
GGATCGCGATATCTGCGGAAAATGGCTGCTCAGCTCCGTAATCGTGAAGCGACGATTCTCCATGATGCACTGCCGCACCAGCTCAACATGATCATCATTGATGAGGGACGGTCGCCCACTGCGCTCTTCATCATGGACACTTTGACGACCTTCGGAAAACTGCCTACACCAGCGACGCACCATCTGCTTACTAATGATGTTCGGCCCATAGACCTGACAGAGCTGCCGATGAATTTCAATTGGCGCAATGCTTTGTGCATTAAAGAACTTTATCACCGACCGAACCTCGCAGGCGTTGGGAGAAGGAATAAGAGCTTCCATTTCGGACCACTGCTGCCACGCTACTGGCACCAGGCGGGACCTGTCCAGCTGGCATATGATTGATACGTCATAGACCTGTTACGCATGCGCAATATGACATGGCTGATTACTTTTACTTTCAAGGGGAAAAAATCTGGTATCTTACTTTCTGGATGCGCCTCGTATATTCAGTCTGAGGATGTCTCCTTTAAATCTGATGATTCTCGGGTTTTCTATCAACTTTTTTCCTGACACGGAACACAGAAGAAAATGATAACCACTCATTTTCACCCAATACAGTATACAGGTTTAATAATATAACTTATTTGTCTCAGAGCACGCTGTTATCCAAGGATACTTATCATATAATAAGAATTGAAATTTTCTATTTTGTTTTCCTCCATCCGCTATTTTAATAGGCAAAGGTGTTGTCGATCGCCAGTTTTTGTAAGCACATTTCATTTCATACGTCCAACTTGAAAACGGTTTCTTTTTTAATTCAAGAAATAATAGCTTCAGTGATTTTCCAATGTGATCAGTTTTACACAAAATTGATATGTAAAACACACACACACACGAATGCACTTGAATAAACTAACGCACAACAGCGCAGCGCATTCACAGAAGACCAATAAGTCTTATAGAGCGGCGTGTTATATACATATTGAGGCCAGCCATATTTCCTACGAGTTGTAGTAGTGAATCGATACTCCATCCCCCCAGCTTTCCACAAGCTTGCGAGTGCGACTGCCTATGAGGAGGCTTATGACACAAGTCTCTCGCACAGAAGTATTCATCCTGGAATGTCTGTTAACGGTGAATTTAATATATGGAAGGATCGAAGTGAAACCAAGTGTTACGAAACTTCGTCATTACGAACTTATACTATTACTAGGTATCATAACTCAAATTTGATGGATAGGCTAAACCTCTAAAGCCTCTAAAGAGCTTCGAAAATGAATACTGTAATTGAGTCTTCCACAACTAGTTTCAGGACTGATAATTTCCTTTTCATTCCCTTTTTCCTTTGCTGAAGCTCCTATGTAGCTCTGAATCGTGGAATGTTTTTACGCTGAAGTAGAAAAAATATGATGTAATATACACATTTGGCTGAAGCAGTAACAAGCTATCCATCATGCTGGAAAAAAGTCACAAAAATGTCACGATTTCATACATAAGATCATATACAACTTATAATTTAAAGTATTAAATATTTCAGGGAAGTATAAAACAATTTTGTTCTTTCATAAAGAGTCCCCATATCATGATTAAATAAATGGGATATATATATGAAAATTAAGTCATGTGTGATGAGAGACTTCTACGATTGCCATATGAAGGCTGATCTCATTTTCTGTGGTTCTGTTATCTAGATTTCCATAGAGGATACAGTGTGCAGGGACATGTAGCCAAATGATCTGAACTTCTCCCATATTACTCAGATTCTCGAATTGGAGACGAATGAATTATTGATTTAAAGCTCAGTTGAAGATTCGATGAAGGCAAAGATTCCAATACAATTTAACGACTGAACAATAGGTATAACAGACTTATTATCGTTCTGCAGGTCGACATGAAATAAATATCAATGTGTAAAGTCAAAATGTAATAATTTTTAAGAGATATAAGTCACAGATATCTGCCATCATCACTCATCAATTATCACTATTGTCACTGTTGTCATCATTGTCATTATATTCTTAGTTATCCCCACTGTTTCCATCTTCGTTGTCGTCACTACTTTTATTTCCGCTATTACCACTGTTGTTTTTGTTATTGTACAGTTGTCAAAAAAGTGGGCGCACTTGTGAACAGCGAATATTTTCTAAGTCCACTTCGGGTCACGGCGATGTTACAGCATGCATGTGCTTGTAGAAGCAATTCCGAAGCTATGGAATTATTCCATATTTGTATCTCGTAGACCAGCAATAGAGTCCCCGCTTAATGATTCGAAGGTTGTTAATTCGGGCCTTATTCAACTTTAATTTTACTTTTGAATCGTAGTTTAGCCATATAAATAATATTCAAATTATAATCATATTCAGTTATCGTCCTTTAGCTCTATAAATAATATTCGAGTTACCGTTTGTATTCTATCATAGTTCTTTATCGATATATACAGAGTGTTTCAAAAATACAGGGCATAATTTCAGGTATGTATTTCCCACATGTGGACAATTAAAATAGTTCATTACAACATGTGTCCGGAAATGTTTTATTTCCGAGTTATGGCCTTCACAACATTGAAATTAATCGGAACGTTTTTCTTTCCGCAGGTCGTTGTCATTACAGAAGATGTTCAAAATGTCCACTCCTGCTTGAATACAGACCTCACATCGATGTCTCATTGACCTGCGAACACGATCCCAAACTCCAGGAGTATTGCGTATGTCCTCAGAACATGCCACAATTCGATTCCGAAGGGATTCCAAATCAGGCACCGGAGACGAATAAACCAATGAATTTAAATGGTCCCACAAGTAGAAATCGAGAGAGTTCAGATCAGGTGAGCGTGGAGGCCAAGCAATTGGGCCACCTCTACCTATCCATCGATCAGGAAACCTTCGATCCAAGTACCGGCGAGGCGTACGACTGAAGTGTGCAGGAGCGCCATCATGCAAGAAGTGAACGTGTTGACGACTGATCAGTGGAGTGTCTTCTAAAACATGAGGTATGGTGTTTTCCAGGAAGTTTGTGTACGCATGCCCGTAAGTCTGTTTACAAGTACATGGAGTAAAAGTAATCGATCACCAATGATACCGGCCCACATGTTGAGGGAGAACCGCACCTGGTGATGAAATGGAACAGTTGCACGTGGGTTTTCATACGCCCATACATGCTGATTGTAGAAATTTGTTATGCCATCTCGTGTGAACTGTGCTTCATCTGTAAATAATGCGAAGGCAGGAAAATTCGGATTTACACCACACTGCTGCAAGAACCACTGACAGAACATAACTCGTGCAGGGTAATCTGCTGGTGACAGGGACTGTACACGTTGCAAATGATAAGGATACAATTGATACTCTTTCAACAGTCTCCAGACAGTCGTATGAGGAACATTGACGTGCAACGCTACCCTTCGTGTGCTGATAGAAGGAGTCATGTTCACAGCCTCCAGAATCTCCTCCTGTACTTCTGGAGTTGTAGATCTTGGTCGTCCCCTTCCCAAACCAGGAGAGTTAAATTTTCCATACTCGCACAGACGGTAATGGAGACGTATAAATGTCTTCCGATCTGGACATTGTCGCTGTGGGTACCTCTCCTGGTACAAACGACGAGCCAACGCAGCATTGTCGTCCGCCTTACCGTACATGGAGTGTATCTCTGCCAGCTCTTGATTTGAATACATGTCGTACAGCCTAACGCCTACACAACACTGACTGTAACCTTCGCCTCGGAATGAACTGTCAGAGTGCCCTCTTAATGTCCCCTTTGACGGCAACGACCTGCGGAAAGAAAAACGTTCCGGTGAATTTCAATGTTGTGAAGGCCATAACTCGGAAATAAAGCATTTGCGGACACATGTTGCAATGAACTATTTTGATTGTCTATATGTGGGAAACACATATCTGAAATTATGCCCCGTATTTTTGAAACACCTTGTATATATATATATATATATATATATATATACAATATGCAAGTTATTTATGTTTTGTTATCGTTATTTTAGCGATGTAAGTAATATTAAAGTTATAATTTGTTATATTCCGTTATCGTTCTTTAGGGATAAAATAATATTAAAGCTATCATTTGTATTCTGTTATCGCTCTTTAGCGATATAAATGAAATTCAAGTTATCAATTATATTCTGTTATCGTTCTTCGCGATATAAACAATATTCAAATTATAATTCATATTCTGGTATTTTTTCTTTAGCGATATAAATAATATTCAAGTTATCATTTGTATTCTGTTACCGTTTTTAGCGAAATAAATAATATTTAAATTATCATTTGTATTCTGTTATCGTCCAATAAATATATAAATAACATTCACGTTACTTATATTCTGTTTTCGTTCTTGTGTGATATAAATAATATTCAAGTCATCATTTATATTCTGTTGTGGTTTTTAGCGATATAAAATATTCATGTTATTTATATTCTAATTTGGTCCTTAGTGTTGTAAATAATATTCAAGTTATTTATATTTTTATCGTTCTTTTAACGATACAAATAATATTCAAGTTATAATTTCTATATTCTGTTATCGTTCTATAGCGATATAAATAATATTCAAGACATAATTTGTATTCTGGTATCGTTCTTTAGCGATATAAAAAATATTGAAGATATCATTTATATTCTGTTATCGTTCTTTGGCGATATAAATAACATAAATTCAATATTAGGTTTAGAACAATACAGTTGCATAACACTGACGTTAGCCTTTTTTTTACTATCTTATACTATCTTGAAACACAACAAAATGAAAAGGAGTGACGAGGAACTGAATCTGAGATGTTGACATATAAATTCCGACGTTCTTCCGACTGAGCTACGAGTGTACAATTAAACAAACATTTGCAGAAGAATTGGCCCAATCCCCTTCCAAGATTTTCTGTTGATTTGTAGAAGCTCGTCCAGGATGCGGAGGGCTAAGGGTAATTGGGATTTCTCGGTAACTGATCGGATCAAAAATCTTGATAGAACTAATATTAACTATTGCGGTGAATTTCGGTGAAGTCCGGAGGGCCCAATTATTCAAATCCACTCTCTTCACCTCCACGCTCGGGCCCACTGGGATCTATTAGGTTGAGAAAGAGACAGTGGTGTGCGGAAAGCAACGGGAAGTTACCGCATTTATCCTTCCTAAGAAAAACTGCAAACTTGAATAAAGGAAGCTTTTAATAGAAAAAGGAGGATCTTCTGCGGACTTCTGGAAAAAGAACTAAGGAAGAGACTAGTGATGTGCGTCGTGTGGAGTGTGGCACTATATGGGGAAGAAACATGGACATTTCGACGAAATGAAGAGAAGCAAATAGAAGCACATGAAATGTGGATGTGGAGAAGAATGGAACGTGTGACGTGGACAGACAGATTAAGAAATGAAGTTATGTTGGAAAAAATGGCTGAAGAAAGAATGATGCTGAAACTGATGATAAAGAGAAACGGAATTGGTTGGGTCACTTGTTAAGAAGAAAATGTCTACCGAAGGATGCACTGGAAGGAATAGTGAACGAGATAAGAGTTCGGGGCAGAAGAAAATATCAAATAATAGACGACATTAAGATATATGGATCATGTGCGGGGCATAAGAGGAAGGCAGAAAATACGAAAGATTGAAAAATGTTGGGTTTGCAGTGAAAGACCTGCCCACGGTCAGAACACTCATGTATGTCCAGGATGCTTGGAATATGGTGGCTCAGAACAGTCGCTATTTGAAATGACGCTAGTCTATTTCATGTGCACTCCACTGCAAGATGTGATCGAGATGTGGGATGATAGACTAAATATTGAATCGTGGCTTTTTGTTTTTTTGGTTTTTTTTTTTTTTTGAACGCTTAATTGTTTGAATGTTCCAAGGCAGACGCCAGTAAGTTTGTTTTGTTTATGCCACGTAAGATATTTTTGTTGAGATTTAAATCTTTTTTTCTTTCCATTTGCAACCATAATATCATAATTAATAATTATAAACTCATGGCAAAATACATTCATGAATGTGATGTTAATTACTAAAAGAATTTTGAAAGAGAAAGGAGAAATTATGTATATTTTGTCTCTCACTCTCTCAAAAACAAAAAAAAAAAAAAAAAAGAACATGAAAAAACATTAGGTTCTATTAGAACGCAGGACGTCACGAATTCCAGTTCGGAACCCTATCATTACGCTATCAAGTAACACATAGATATTTTAATTATAAATGTAGTAATCAGGTAACCTGGTCCAACAACATGTAACATCGCCTGTCTCCGAACTGTAGCGAAGATATCCGAAGGGAACTCTGCAACTAGATAGTGACCACTTTTTCTTTTGACTACTGTGTACCTGAGTTGCTGTAACTGTTACATTCGTTACCGTCACTAATGTTATTTTCGTTTTCATCACTGTAGCCATCTTCGCCTTTTTTACCGTTATCTCCATCATCATTACTGTTATTATCTTCGTCGTCACTGTTTTCATTCTCGTCACCGTCACTGTTGTTATTTTCATAATCGACACTATCACCGTCATCGTCTTCTTGTTACCTTCATCATTGTCACTGTTATCTTCATAATCATAATTTACGTTATCCTCATCATTTTATCTTCGTTATCACCACTGATTTTAGTTTCGTTATTGTCAACTTCCTTATCGTCAGGTTATCAGTTTCGTAATCGTCACTACTGTCATCTTTGTTATTGTCATTGTTCTTATCATCGCTTTTATCGCTGTTGTTACTCTTGTCTTGGTCGCTATCAATACTGTTGTTATTTTCGTTATTGTCATTGTTCTCAATTTTGTTGTGACCGCTGCTGTTATAGAGGATTTCACTTTAAGAAAAGAGCATTGAATATATGGAGGCTGTCCCCATCAACTACTTATTAATGTTTTCTTGCGAATTAGTAATTAATTAGTTCCTTTTAATTAATGGAACACAATTTCATTGAGAACTAGAGCGATTTCATGTGCTAAAATATTGTTACACTTCTTAAATTACCATATATTTAATTTACGAATAACGAGGTAATAGCTAAATTAGTAGAATAGCCTTCCGCTCTCTTGCCAAACATATCGACTGTAGACTTCAACAGAAAAGTAGGTGCGGTACAGTTGAGGTCAAGATTTCACACTGTTAAAATAACTATAACATTGTCGGCGTTGTTTAGAAATATATGTATACTGCATGTATTATTCTATAATTAGGCCTCGGAATTTAGACTAAATGCCAATTTTATTCTGCAAGAATAATCTAACACTGCTGAAATAGCTTCAAGTTCAAGTTTTACACACAGTGTTAACATTTGGTATGGGCTTTATGGTGCATAAAATATCTATTTTTCCTCATTGTGAGTTATTTTGAAGTTTTAGAGCAGAAAATATCTATTTCTGTTTCATTAATATAGTAACTTTTATTTCTACATTTACCCACTACTTGGCAATAATGTGACTTTTATTCTTAATCATTCACTCTACAACAATGGATATTCCACTCAATACAACAACACAATAGACATTATTGCACTCAACACGATGACAATGTCAATACATGTGTATTATTGAGAAGAACAGCAATGTACTCCTAATATCAACTAATGTTCACAAAGCACTATGTGCAGAACAAAACTGTCAATTCTCACTTCAAGCTCCTTGCCTTGGCTAGTTTTTCTAGCTCACTGTTCAAGTTCACTGCCCATCGAACACCGGTCTTCCAGCTACGGTCCACGACACGTCGAACTCGAGTCTCTCCAGTTGCGGTCCTCCTCACGTCGAACCGCGGTCTTGAAACATGGCTTACTTGCTCGCTCGAAGACTCGCGTGTAAGCTACTTCCGAAAACTAACTTCTGAAGATTCACTCGCGCTTTTATATATTACATCTCACTTCTCAGATTTTCAATTCGCGTGGCTTACAGAATATTCGAGAGAGATGTCCGCGTTTCGACGCTTCCTTACTTTCGCCCAATCATAGTAGCTTTTCTTCCACCATCGCGCCGAACCGCGGCTAGCGTCAGGGATTCCTGTTTCCCCACACCTCCTTCTTGCTAGAGGCGCGGAAATCCCGGACGCAACGAGAATATTGCAAATGGCGCCACACTGCTCCCTCTTAGGACTGTACGTTTCTGGACAGTTCCTTGGTAAGCCGCTAATCGGTCCATAATCTTTTCTCTGGGCTGTGGTCGGAACCGCTACACCACGTCGGTAATTCGGGTTACCACGCGGTAGGGTCCATCCCAAGCACGCTGTTGCTTCGGCGATTTCCCTTTGGTCCTGGTTGCTCGACAAAGCCACAAAAGTTCGCCCTCCTGGAATACCACAGAGTTGGCTAATCTGTCGTAACGCACTTTCATTCTGTCGCTGGCCATCTTGAGGTGCTCTCTTGGCAGTTGATGAACTCCATCCAACTTCTCGGTTAGCTCTGCCACGTAGTCAGTCGCTGGCTGGTCGGCGTTGGGTGGCGTGCCAAACAGCAGATCACACGGCAGGCGCAGCTCTCTTCCGAAGACCATGTTTGCCGGTGCCATTCCTGTTGTATCGTGGACCGACACTCGTTAGGCCAAGAGGAACAGTGGCACTCTGGCATCCCAGTCTCGCTGATGGTTGGACACTACCATCCGCAAGTGTTCTTCCAAGGTTTTGATGTAGCGATCCAACATGCCATCGGAATGTGGGTCAACAGGAGTGGTCCTAGTTTTATGCACCTCCAGACGCTCAAACAATTCTCTCATTAGGTTGGATTCGAATTTGCGCCCCTCAACACTATGCAGTTCCAGGGGCACACAGAATCGGCAAATAAAGTTGTCAAGCAGTGCGTCTGCCAATCTTGAAGCCTTTTGATTTAGAATCGCGTACAACTCAGGCCATTTTGTGAAATAATCCATGGCGACTAGCAGGTAGCGGTTCCCTCGTTCCGTGGCCGGGAACATTGCAGCAACGTCAATGGTGATTCTCTCAAAAGGAGCTCCCACGTTGTACTGCTGCATGACTCTCCTGCTGCGTGTCCTTGGGCCGAGACTGGCTGTACATGTGTCGCAAATTCGATACCACTGTTCCATGTCGGTTCTCTGATGCAGCCATTAGAACCTCCGCCTTAACTTGTCGAGCGTCTTGTTGGCTCCCAGGTGGCCACCAGTTACACCAGCATGAGTCTCCTCCAGCACTTCCTACATTTTGCTTCTGGGTAGGACAAGTTGTTCTATTTGAGTCCTACCATCAGCCGACTCCCAAATCCTCTTCAGGATACCTTCCTTCACCGTCAAGGATTCCCACTGGGGCCAGTAGATCTTGTAAGTGGTGCTACGGTTGGCAATATCGGCCCACACTGGTCTCTGAGTAGACTCCACATCACGCTCTAGCTGTCCAATGTTTAGGTCCTTCAACTGCTCCCTCCTTATGGCGGCGATATCCCATCCTGGACTAGACTGAGCGGCAATTGCTCGGTCTCTTCTACTTTCAGGCATGGTTTGCAGCCGTCCGGACAGGGACGTCGTGATAGGGCAACAGCTTCGGATTGTTTCTTCCCATGGCTGTGTTCGGAAGTGAAGTTCTACTTCTGCAGGCGTTGAACACAACGGGCAGTCTGCCCCACGAGATTCTTGAAGCCCAATAGGAGTGCAGAATGGTCTGTCCTGAGATGGAATTCCTGGCCATACAAATATTTTTGGGAATGCTTAAGTGCTTCCACGATGGCAAAGAAGTTCTCTACGAGTCACGCAGTAGTCTATTTCTGCCTTGTAGAGTGTTCGGCTGAAGTAGGAAATCGCCATCTCTTGCCTGTCCTACTCCTGAGATAGTACTCCGCCGATACCTATGTTGCTAGCGTCCGTATCGAGCGTGAACGTCCTCCCAGGGATGGGGTATCCGAGTACAGGAGCAGTGCAGAGCACCTCTTTCAGCGTTTGGAAGGATGACTCTCCCTCATCCGTCCATTGGAATTGTCGCTACTTCTCGAACAGCTAGGTTAAAGGCTTGGGATATTGGCGTACCCAGCTACGAACATTTTCTAATAAGTGCAGAGGCCGAGGAAGTGGCGCAACTTCTGGTTGTCCCTCGGTCTCGACCATCAAAGTGACGGTTTGCAAATTCTTCGTGTCCGTGGCCACTCCGTTGGTCCCTAGTACGTGACCCAGTTAGCTGACTTCTTCTTCTGGAACAGACGACATTTCTTCGGGTTCAACTTCAGCCTGGCTTGTCGTAGTCTCTCGAACACCTCTTCAGGTTCGACAGTTTTTTGCCGAAAGTATTGCCGATCAAGATGACGTCATCAAGGTACAGTAGACAAGTGTCAAATTTATCAGGCCTCTCATTACGGACTCCATTAGTCTCTGGAATGTAGGAAGAGCATTACAGAGACGAAAGGCATGACGGTGAACTGCCATAGTCCCTGACCTGTAGAGAATGCCGTTTTTTCTTTGTCCTCAGGATGTAACGCCACCTGTCAGTACCCTGTCTTGAGATCCAACGTTGACAACCACTCTGCTCCTGCCAGGGTGTCCAAGGTGTCGTCAATTCGTGGAAGGGGAAATCAGTCCTTCTTGGTGACGTCTTTCAGTCTTCTGTAGTCCACGTGGAAACGCATGTCCCCATTCTTCTTCACCAGCACCACAGGTGACGATCAAGGTTGTCGTATTCTTCGATGACCATCCAGTTGGTTGTCAATCTCCCTCTATTTAGCTAGAGGGATACATCGAGGAGGGATTTCTGATTAGCCAGCATTTCCGGTGGTGATGCGGTGCTGAACTTTCTCCGTTCTCACGTAGTCATTTTCAGACATACCCAACACGAACTGAAACTTTGCCAATAGGTAGCGCACTTCTCTTCTTTCTCCTCTGCTTAGATTCTCCGCCAATTCTCCAGACAGCTCTTTCAGTGATGGGTCTAGTTCTCGACGTGGTCGGTGATGCTTCTCGTTATCACCCAGAGACTTCACAGACACTACCGGCTCGACTACCAGTTCCTCTAGGCAATTCCTTGCCCCGACGGGTGACATTCAGCACTTTCACCGGTGTGGTACCGGTACAATTTGGGGGTAAGGATCTGGCCACATATACCCCATTTATCGGAGTTATTTACGAATCGATGAGCAGGTTCCCCTTAGGCTGTCCATCCAGTCCAGATTTTCCCATATAAATCACTGATGTGTGGCGTATATAGAGAAATCGTATTCACATATCACTGTTCTTCAATACTTTCTGTTAATTTTTATCGGTGTGACAAAATACCGATGTAATTCATGCATATTGTGCTTACTTACCGATATAAAAAATATCGATGTGACAAAATCACTGATTAGTGTCACAAATATTTAATTGTCACAGACACAGTTGCCCAGATATTTGGAAAATATCGTTTAATCTCATCTCTATACAGTGGGAGCCAGGGATTTTGGCAGATGGATTTTGTTAATCTGAACTCCAGAGCGAGTTACTCACTGCTGCAAGGTCGGCTGGTATATCTGTCACAAGCAATGGGTGGGACTTATAAGTAAACATATCCAAGTGAATTCGATGGACAATCACCTCCAGGAACTATGCACATATACTAGCTAACGCGACGCTGATATAACCTCTGCAGTTGCGAGCGTCGTTAAATAAAACATAACATTTAACATTACTAGCTAACTATAGAACTACGGTAGTCTATGATGTTTGCATACATATGAAAAGGGACCAGTTCCCGACAAACAGTTTTCCAGATAATTTCAGTTGCCGTTGCATAATCTTTTCCTCGTTACTATTAAGTGTAAAGACAACGTAAACAATAATTAAAAAAAGAACTATTCTATAACCAACAGACTGACTGACTCATCACCTTAAATCCCTTTAAACCCTATCTGTAGCTTCTGTTAATCTTTAGTAAAAAAATAAAACAGAGTTTTACGAAATATGAACATTAAGGAATAGAAAATGGGATGTATCAATGATCAAAATAATTATACTGATTTATCTTTTGCACCAGCAGATATGCAGCCTTTAAATTTAAAACAAAGTCCACTTTATAATATTGGGTTAGACAGCTTGTCTCTCAGAATTGTTACAAAAACTTATAAAGAACGTAAAAAAAAATCAACTTCATGTACCCCATTCAAATAACTTTTGAGAATTTGTTTATCCCATAACGGGGCAGAGATGAGAGAGAAAGTATTTGACGGTTTTAAAAATTCACTAACTACCGACGAAACGACTTGAAATTAAAAATGAATGTAACTCTCCACAATTTTGGTTAAATATTCTTAGATTTTTAAATACCATATCCTGAGGTACTGGTGAAAAGGCAGAAGGGAGTAAGCAATCTCATGTCATCCGATCTCGACGAAAGTCGATATATGGGGATCTTTGGGATCATAGAATACGAATATGGTACTATTTTGTTCGAACTTATCCCTGAAGTGGTGGAGTGGGACAAAAATGGGTGAGAAATATTAAATTTGATATCACAGGGGTTTTCGAGACGAAAATTACGAATAATAAAATGTATGCAAATTCAATATGACAGATTCAGTAGTATGAATTATATTAAAAGAAAACAAACATCTGGTAGCGCAAACAGACAAAAACATAGTTAACATATGCATTTTTAAGGGATATGTAAAACCTTTCGATAGCATAAATTTAGTAAAATCCAAAAATTTAATTTGTACATATTCTGAATGAATTTTGTCAGGAATTTGGTACAGTCACCCAATACTTCTAAATTGATAAACATATTGTGGCGCCATTTCGAAGATCTGGTTGCCTCGGAAGTTGCGCACGCATCTAGTGCGAGGGAAGGCGCGGGGAGACAAAACTCGAGCTTTGGAAGGAGATGTAGCGCGGTGCGTGGCGACTCGGAGCAGAGGGAGCTGGGGGGACCATCTAGAAACGTATCCCTCTGGAAGGTTCGCAAAGCCACACGAACCGAAGATTCGAGAACGTGTGATTTAATAAATAAAAGCGCGAGCAGCCTTCAGTCAGTAAGTCAGTTAGTTAGTCAGCTGCGAGAGAGCTAGTTAATCTTCAAGCAAGATGAACCTGAACTCGACGTGCAGTGAACTTGAGTGAGTCTGTAACTGTGGCAGTATCCAGGCGAGTGCAACGTACCCGGAGGTCTTGGGTTCGAAGTGCAGTGAACTGTATCTCGAAGACTTGGGGTTCGACGTACCGTAAACTTGATTGAGTGAGCTAGAAGAACTAGCCAAGGCGAACGAACTGTGAACTGAGAACTGACAGTTTTGTCTTGTACATAGTGCTTTATGAACATTAGTTGAAATTGGGAGTACATTGTTGTCTTTCTCAATAATACACGTGAATTGTCATTGTCGTTCGGTGGAGTACATTAACGACTACTGTGTTGCTGTGTTGGGTGGAATACCCATTGCTGACGGGTGTGTCATTAAAGTCAGAAATAAAAGTCAAATTCATTGTTGTATAAAAGTTACAATATTTTTAGAATCCATAAAATATTTATTGTGAATGGTAATTATATTCTTCAATTGGTGCAATTTGTGCAGGAAAATTATTTTCCCCGATATTTTTTACGATTCTGAATATTTATAAATGCCTTCTTTGTGTTCTATTCACAAAACTTTTGCGGAAATTTCATTAAAAAAAGAAAAAAAAGATAATTTCCTCCATTTCCTTAGGTGTACAATGCCTCCATAACCGATAATTGTCCTGTTCTTGTAAGGCACAAATGAATGTTGATATTTGCCTTCATAATCAGTGAAAATGTTATAGTAACTAGTTCAGCTGCATAAACATCTGCAGAAAAACAATATATCATGTTCTACAAAAAGAAAGTGTATTTTTTTTTACCAAAAATTACAAAATTTTCAACCATCACGTTTCTTGTGGTGCTGAAGTTTACTAGGCAAAAAAACGAAAAAGGATAATTCAAATTTCGTTTCAGAAGACCGCCACGAAGAAAAAGGACCTTGTTATTGGAGAAGAATCGAAATTGCTATCACAGATTATGAGGATGGTGATAAAGTCACACATTTTTTCCGTTCCATAGTTTGGGGATGTCTTAAGAAATAATAATTTAAATCTGTTAACGACGGATGCGACAAGTGTAGAAATTACTGTACCTCGGTAATAAAAATCATCCATCAAGCTCGACAATGCTGTCAGACTCAGGCTAAACAACACAAGAATCGAATCGACGACATTTCTCGTGCTCTATTGCTCAGAGAACGCCTCATTGTCTAAGCATTACCATTTTTTGTAAACACATTCTACATATTAATTAATTCATTAAATTAAGTTTTTATATTCATCTATTTGCATTAAACCTTTGAAACTTGAGGTTCCTTGCTTGGTTTATCGAATTACTTATTTTCTTATTTCAGCATGCCTCTTCTTTCGGTTATTTATCGCTCTTCATATCGAACCCTGTCGCTTCTGCAACTCATTCTCGTACTTTAAGAAAACATTTCATCACGTGCCTTACTTTCAAATGTATATATATATATATATATATATATATATGTGTGTGTGTGTGTGTGTGTGTGTGTGTTTATTTATTTATCCTGGCGTAGTTAAGGCCACGAGGCCTTCTCTTCCACGTCACCAGAAATACAAATAAAATAATAAAGTAAAACCAAACGAACATATATAAGATACGGTCACACAAAATTTTAATGAATCAGCATTGTCTTGAAGAGCAGCAAAACAAAAACACACCCGTCGGTCCCTATAGGCCCACTTAGTACATATTGTATCACTGTTCTACAGATCTTATATTTTATCTCTGTCGGTCAGTGACTGTTAAGTTTCAAGTGCCTTATCTTAGTCATGGGAGTCAACGTTTTAAAAAGTATTGCAACCTTTTAGCCGTCTCCTTTCCTCCCCCGTAAATGTGACGTTGCACAGAGACAGAGATAAAATAAGATCTGTACAAATCTGAAGCTGTGCATTTCGCCTAATTTCATGTCTGTGTGTGCTTTCACTTGAATTTCAGAGACAGCTGACGATAAACAGGGAATTCCCTTGTTCCCAGTCTGAACCCATTGGGATGTCATCGAGAGCCAAAATTTCTCTATCGGTCGTACCAAAGAATTAATATACACGTATATAATTTAATTCATATTGGAAGATTTTTTACACTTTGACCGCTGCACGACTGTGTTTTATATGACTTGAGAAACTATACCTCACAAATTCAGAACATATTATATTAATTCTTATTTAATACATAGAATACAGATACAATATAAACTCGCAATAAGTCACTTTTTAATATAAAGACTAATATACTGAGAGACATATATCGTTTTTCTTATAAATTAGGAGATTATTTTCACAATACACACAATACTACATTGTCTATGTGATTATACAGTTACATTAGCAATATGACAAAAATGTCATTGAATTGCTTTTTTCATGTGTGTAAAATATTTTTTTTCCTACTTCTATGTATAAAATACAGTTGATAATGTGAAAAACACGGGGTTTTTAAGTTAATGTCTGCAAGTTTGAGCGACTGTCCTTGAGCTTAATTTTAATATGGCCATTACAAAATTTAGTCGCACTGAAATTGCTGTTACTTAAAATCGAAAGGCATGTTAGCGGGTGTCATAAGAACGCGTGGAATAAAAACATCTTCTTCTTTCGTTTGCCAATTAATATTGTTGCTACTATTACCTTAAAAACAATATACTTTGCATATTTCCACTCGGTAATGAGTTTTGGAATAATATACTGGGGAAATTCCACAGATAGTAACAATATATTTCTATTACAAAAAAGAGTAATTAGAATAATAGTAGGTGCCAAATCTAGGGAATCCTGTAGACTATTTTAAAAAACTACAAATAATGTCCATGGCTTGTCAGTATATCTTTTCATTAATAATCTTCATCGTATGTAATCGTGAAAACTTTGTAACTAATTCAACAGTTCATAGCATAAATACATGTCAAAAAATGACTTTCATACTCCATCGACAAGTCTATCGTGCTATCAAAAAGGAGTGCGTTATATGGCAGTAAAAATTTTTAATAGCCTCCCTATCGATATAAAAATGAAACTCAAAACATAAAATTATTTAGGACCAAATTAAAGAAGTACCTAATTTCACACGCCTTCTATTCTGTAGGTGAATTCATGACATTTAATAACACTTCATGAAATTGATACTAAAACTATGTGTTGTACTAGTAGACTAGTAGACTATATTGTAAATCTCGTCTTTATATGTATTTCATCATGACTGTAACTATAAATTAAGATTTTATAATAGTACTAGCCGTACCCGTGCACTCCGCTGCACCCGTTAGAAATAAATATAAAGTAATTACATAATTAAAATAGGACATTTGATCCAGGGAACATTCGTGTTTGATAGAAGGATAAGTCGTTTAATATGTTACTTAATTTAAATTGCATCCAAATAATTAAAATGCGATCATTTTGGTCTAGAGACCACTCATTGGTGTAATGACAATTCCTTTAACATGTTTCTAATTTTTATTACATGCAACCATAGTTTAATATGTATACTTTATTTTACTTGTTATAGGTTTCCAATGAATTATGGTAATAACTTAATTCTAACCCTTGTTTTCTACGTTTGGCCCACTATGGTTCTGAACCCTTCAAATAACTTAAATTATATTATATAATATTACATTACATATATTATATTATATATTATATTATATGATATATTATATTATGATATATTATATTATATTATATTATATTATATTATATTATATTATATTATATTATATTATATTATATTATATTATATTATATTATATCAGAAGTTACTGTAATAACATTATAGCATTATGTCCATCTAGAGAAGCTACACTTTCCAATGGTGAAATAATAATTAATTATACAAATCGGTTAATTTAGCTTCCGATATTACTTCATACAAACACAGAAACATTCTCTGTAGGCTACCTTTAACAGCTTTCGATTGTTGCTGTCCAAGGCCCTTTATAGACGAAGTTATTTGTTTTTTATTTCATTATACGGCCTTAGATGGCAGTTATTTTAATTTTAAAACTCATTTATCTCATTAAATATCAGTCCTACGAAAATTTTTCAATGATTAAAACTTATCGCAACTTATTTTTAAAGAAACTTTTGTTATGTAACATTTTTCACAAAAATCAATAATAAACTATATATTTTGATTTATTTAATTCAGGCCCCCTTATAACTCCACTTTTAAATAATGTATTTTGAATGCCATATAGCCTAAAATCTAAGTTACAACGAACATAATTTATATTCCAATTTCCATCGAAATCCGTGCATCCATTATCGCGTGAAAAGGTAACAAACATACAGAAAGACAGAACAGACATACAAACAAAAATTTCAAAAAAGCGATTTTCGGTTTCAGGGTGGTTAATTATATATGTTACGACCAATTATTTTTGGAAAATCGAAAATTACCAGAAAAATTTCGGCTACAGATTTATTATTAGTATAGATTAATTTTTTTACTTGTTCCATATTCTAGCTGTAAGCAAGTATGAATACCATGGAATGTTAATAAATACAATAGAATACAATACTATGTTTTGAATGACTTTTTCATACCAATTCTTGTTCCATTGAATAATTTTGGTGGGTCAATATTTCGAAATAATACTGTTGGTAAGTGAATATTAAGCATTAAATTATATGGTAGCAATCCTTGTGGTTTCAAAGAATTCAAGAACTCAGTTGGATAAAACGCAGTCTGCTCATTATTTACAACTGCATCGGGAAATTCATAATACGATCCTGAACTACATGAATGATCTAGTTTTAGCCTTCTGTGTATCAACAACATGTTATTTAATTTCGTGTTATAACTTTCATGGCCTCGTGAAAGTCGATGTTGAATACAACAGATAATAATAATAATAACAATTGACTATAGAAGATTGCATTTTAATATTATACCTGAATGTTTGATCGTATTAATTTATATTTTTTATTTTTTAATTAATTTAACGTTCATTTGCACAATTTTAATTTAGCCTATGTTTTTCTCCTAGTTATGAAGGTTAAATGTGTGACACATATCGGTCAAAGTGTATAGATTTGTATAGAGAACATACCCACATTCACTTTTATATATTACTAGCTGAAAGCACCCGGCGTTGCACGGGTTTTCCTTTCTGCTTCTACTTTTAATTAAACTGGTTATACATTTTCGGAAATCTCGGAAACCAAACTATAGACAACCAAAATTAATTATCTTTACTAGCTAAGACGAATCTTTACTTAACATCACTTACATGAATTGATGAACTCCTTATCGAAATGTCTGCCAGCGTTAACTCAATTTAAAACAGTCGTAAATCAGGCACCGAAAAGAAAACATGTCATCATGTTCAACGTTTCAACGGTTTGTTTAAATTCATATATTTATTTGTTTTTATTTATTTATTTTGGTGTAGTTAAGGCCATTAGGCCTTCTCTTCCACACCATCAGAAATACAAATAAAATAATAGAAAAATCAAACTATGAACAAAGTAAACCCCAACGAAAATATGATTCCTTTTTTCTTTCTGATCAGTTTCAACATCGAATCAATATGTACATATATAATTTAATTTATATTGGAAGATTCTTTACCCCTTGATCGCTGTACAACCACTTATATCTTACCCAGCTTTTTTTAAAACTATGACTTGGAAGACTATATCTCACAAATTCAGAACACATTATATTAATTCTTATTTTATACACAGAATACAAATACAATATAAACTTGCAATAAGTCATTTTTTTAACATAAAGACTATTATTCTGAGAGACGTATAGGCTTAACGGTATTTTAGAAATTAAGAGATTGTTATTTTCACAATGCATGACATACTACATTTGCAACATGATTATAAAGGTAGAATTTCTCAGTAACATATTTTCGGACGTGAACAACAATATTTTGAGAGACGTATATTTTAGAATTAATATAGTGTTATTTTCAGTCGCCTTACGTACATTGGCATACTACATTAGCAACATGACAGAAATACTGAATTGCTTTTCGATATGTGTAATTTTTTTTTCTTCCCACTCCTTTGTATAAAAAATAGTCGAGGATGTGAAAAACACGCAATTTTTAAGTCAATTTCTGCAACTTAGAGCTACTGTCCTTCAGCTTCATTTTAATATGTCCATTATTGCTTTCCGATATGTGTATTTTTTTTTCTTCCCACTCTTTGTATAAAATGTAGTCGAGGATGTGAAAAACACCCATTTTTTAAGTCAATATCTGCAACTTAGAGCTGCTGTCCTTGAGCTTCATTTTAATATTGTCATTACAAATGCTAGTCGTTCTGAATTTGCAATTGCTTTAAATAGAATGGTTATCATAGCAATACATGGGATGAAAACATCTTCTCCTTTCGTTTTTGCAGTTAATATTGAGACTTCTATTACGTTTCGTATGAGTTCTTCACACCAAATTCTTGTTGGTGCATAATTTTGGTGGGTCAATATTTCGCAGTAATACTTCTGGTTATTCAGTATAACGTAAATTATGTGATAGCAATCCTTGTAGTTAGAAAGAATTCTAGAATTCAGTTGTATAAAACAGTCTGCTCACTATCTACAAAACTGCATCGAGGAATTCATGCTGCGTAAAGATACTTTTTGCAACGAATTATCTAGTTTTAGCCTTCGTGATGTGTATCAACAATGTTATTTAATTTCGTGTTATAATTTCCATGGCCTAGTGAAAGTCTATGTTGAATACAACAGACAATAAAAAAAACAATTGACTATAGAAGATTGCATTTTAGTATTACACATGAATGTTTGACCGTATTTATTTTTATTTATTATATTTTAATTAATTTAACTTCCATTTTCACAATTTTAATATAGCCTATGTTCTTCTCCTGGTTATGAAGGTTAAATGTGCAAACTTTGGCACATATCGGTCAAAGCGTGTAGATTTGTATAGAGAACATACATACATACATACATACATACATACATACATACATACATACATACATACATACATACATACATACATACATACATTCATACATACATACATACATACATACATACATACATACATACATACATACATACATACATACATACATACATACATACATACATACATACATACATACATACATACATACATACATACATACATACATACATACATACCCACATTCAATTTTATATATTAAGATGATATAAGATTTCAGTATAATTGTGCGGTAACTTTTTTTTGAGACAGCATAAATAAAATACTACGGATATATTACTTATGTAGTAAAACCCCTCTTTGTAACGATTTAAAATAAAATAACGTATCTAAAATAATGTGGTATATTAATTATGTCATTTTTATTTTACGTACAGAATATGGTAAAATCTTGTAATAAATCATTTTTGGACTTTAAGAATAATATTTTGAGAGAAGCGTATTTTAAAAATTAACAAATTGTTATTTCCAGTAGGCTTAACATACATACTACTGTACATTCACGACATGATAATACAGATATAATTTAGCAAGAACTCATATTCGGACATGAACAACAATATTGTGAAAGACATAGACTATATTTTAGAATTAATACACTATTTTCAGTGAGCTCAAGTACGTACAGTAAATTGACATAATTGTATGGTAACTTTGTTCGAGACAGCATAAATGAAATACAACGCATATATTATTTATGTAGTAAAACTTCCTTTATGTCGGTTAAAGTAAAATAACTTATCTAAAATAATGTAAATAGATTATCAAAATAATAAAAAAAATTGATTTAACCGCAGGTTTGAACCTTGGTCCCCCTACACTAATGTCATTCACCTTAACCACTACGATACAGAGAACTAAGTATAGAAGAGCTTGAATTTATGTGTTATGAATGCTTTCATATTTGCTGTCTATTATGTTTGAATTTGAATTCTTCAATATTAAACAAAACTGTGTATTGTGCCATATTATATTGTATATTATTGCCACATCATACATTCAATCAAGAGATCGTCTCTCATTTACGTAATTTTAATTTAATGCTATTTTATTTAATACTAGTCAAAAGCACCCGGAGTTGCACGGGTTTTCCTTCCTGTTTCTGTTTTTAATTAAACTGCTTATTACATTTTCGGAAATCTCGGAAACCTAACTATAGACAATCAAAACGAATTGCCTTTACTAAGCTAAGATTAATCTTTACTTAACGTCACTTACATGAATTGATGAACTCCGTAGCGAAATGCCTGCCAGCGTTAACTCTATTTAAAACAGTTATAAATCAGGCACCGAAAAGAAAACATGTCATCATGTGCCTGGCGTTCAAGTTTTTTTTTTAATTTACATATTTATTTGTTTTTATTTATTTATTCTGGTGTAGTTAAGGCTATTATGCCTTCTCTTCCACACCGCCAGAAAGACAAATAAAATAATAGAAAAATCAAACTATGAACAAAGTAAAACCCAACGAAAATATGATTCCTTTTCCTCTTTCTGATCAGTTTCAGCATCGAATCAATATGTATATATATAATTTAATTTATATTGGAAGATTTTTTACTCCTTGACCACTGTACACCCACTTAGGGTAAACATTGGTAATTTCGTGATAATTTCATGAAAACTAATTTAAAATTCAAATGTGCAAATATATCCTTATTCCGATTTTTTCATCTAAAAGACGATAACTTGCAGTACAAATCTGGAGACATAAAATATTGGATACGTTCTTGCATATGTGCCAAAAACCTCTTTTACAACTTAAGCTGAAAGGTTGGTTATTTCGTGATATTGCATTGATAATTTCGTGAGAGGTAGAAGAATTGTGGGAAAATTCATTAAAGTCAAATGAAATTCTCATTTATTGTTATAAGACTTCGAACATAGTAATTCCGTCTAATATTCATAGCAAGAAAACACAGAAATACATATGAACACATAATAAGAATGAAATCAAAGTAAAAATTGAAATTGAAAAGGGATCTTCTTTGCCCTGAAAGGGTGAACACTTTTATTACGAACTTTACTATAGCCTATATTACTAGGGTAACTCCAAAAGTAATGCATAAAGTTTGTTTAAAAATTATATTTTTATCCTACAGCTTTGATATTTTCACAGAATGTAGATGCATCCTTAAGGAACAAAACGTCACTTTTCCACATAATCCCAGTCCCTTTCAACTGCCTTACGTAACCTAGGAACGAGGGCCAGTAGACCAGCACGGTAAAAGTCTGGACCAACACGTCTGAGCCACTCTTTAGCAGCGTGCACAAGGGAGCCATCTTCTAACCTCGTTCCGCGAAGGGATCCTTCAGTTTACCAAAGAGATGGTAATCGCACGGTGCCAGTTCAGGACTGTAAGACGGTTGTTTCAGTGTTGTCTATCCGAATTTTCTGATCTGGTCTGTGGTCTTGTGACTGACATATGGCTGTACGTTGTCGTGCAATAGCAGAACATCCTGCTTCTCCCGATGTCGTCGAACACGACTCAGTCGAACTTGAAGTTTCTTGAGAGTTGCAACATACCCGTCAGAATTAATGGTGGTTCCGTGTGGCATGATGTCCACAAGCAAGAGTCTTTCTGAATCGAAAAACACAGTAGCCATAACATTTCCTGCCGAAGGTGTACTTTTGAATTTCTATTTTTTTGGTGAATTTGCATGATGCCACTCCATTGTCTGCCTCTGTCTCCGGTCCAAAATGGTGGAGCCATGTTCCATCTTCTGTCACAATTATTGCAAGTAAGTCCTCTAGCACTTATCATCGACACTTAGCATGATAACAAATCAAACAGAAGCTACAGTGAACCCATTGCGTCTCCGTTTTCTTTTTTGTTATCACATCTTGCCTTCAAATTTCAAAAATTCCTATTGCAATACAATTTTTAAAATAGTATAAAATGTAACACTTAATGCTCAACAAAATTTCGCCTCAAACAGCTAAGATTTCTATCAGTAAAGCTAAGCCTATATGGCGACTACAGCTGTATCTGAAATTCCAAAAACATTTCCTAAAATTTCATGAAGATACAATAAAACTTTGTACCAAATATCATATGCTAACCTTTTGTAATAAGCCTGTAATGTAATTACAAACATCCACAAAATTTGTACGCCTGAGAAGTCGACGCAAACTTGCTCTCTCCAAACATAAAAGCTCACTGAAGCAACTACAATAGTCACACAAAGCTTAGCTGTATGTTTCTGGAAACTGGACAACATATGCAATCCCTTGGCGGAAATTTGGATCTCGTAACACCATTGGTTAGTTCACAAAAGAGCAAAGAAAAAGCATCACGAAATAACTACTGCCACGAAATTACCAATGGAAAACTATATCTCACAAATTCAGAACATATCATATTAATTCTTAATTTATACACAGAGTACAGATACAATATAAATTTGCAAATAGTCATTTTTTAACATAAAAGCTAATATTCTGAGAGACGTATAGGCTTAATGGTATTTTAGAAATTAAGAGATTGTTATTTCCACAACGCATAACATACTACATTTGCACGTTATTATATAGACAGAATTTCGCAGTAACATATTTTCGGACGTTAACAATAATATTTTGAGAGACGTATCTTTTAGAATTGATACAATGCTATTTTCAATCGGCTTACGTACATTCACATACTACATTAGCAACATGACAGAAATATCATTGAATTGCTTTTTGATATGTGTTTGTATAAAATATAGTCGAGGATGTGAAAAACACGCAGTTTTTAAGTCAATGTCTGCAACTTTGAGGTACTGTCCTTGAGCTTCATTTTAATATGGTCATTACAAATGCTAGTCGAACTGAAATTGCAATTGCATTAAACAGAATGGGTATCATAGCAATACGTGAGATAAAAACATTTTCTCCTTTTGTTCTTCCATTTAATATTGCGACTTCTATTACGTTTCGCATGAATTCTTCACACCAATTCATGTTGGTGCATAATTTTGGTGGGTTAATATTTCACAATAGTACTTCTTTTTATTCAATATTAAGTAAATTATGTGGTAGCAATCCTTGTAGTTTGAAAGAATTCTAGAATTCAGTTGGATAAAACACAGCCTGTTTACTATCTACAACTGCATCGAGAAATTCATAATACGGTCCTGGACTGCGTAAAGATATTTTTATTGTACGAATTATCTAGTTTTAGCCTTCATGATATGTACCAACAATGTTATTCGTGTTATAATTTCCATGGCCTCGTGAAAGTCGATGTTGAATACAAAAGGCAATAATAAAAACAATTGACTATAGCAGATAGCATTTTAATATTACACATGAATGTTTGATCGTATTTATTTCTATTTTTTTATTTTCTATTAATTTATCGTCCATTTGTACAATTTTAATATAGCCTTTTTTCTCCTGGTTAAGAAGGTTAAATGTGCAAAAACTTTGGCAGATATCAGTAAAAGCGTGTATATTTGTATAGAGCACATACTGTAACATCCACATTCGCTTTTAACATATATATTAAGATTTCAGTATAATTGCATGGTAACTTTTGTTTGAGACAGCATAAATAAAATACTACGGATATATTATTTATGTACTAAAACTCCCTTTATGGCGGGTTAAAATAAAATAACGTATCTAAAATAATGTAAATAAATTATCAAAATAATAAAAAATAGAAAGTTGAGCTCACGTTCCAACCTGTAACCCCTTATACTAAAATCGCTCACCTTACCACAACGCTACAGAAAGCTATGTGTTGAAGTGCTTGAATTAATATCTTATGAATACTTTCATATTTGCTATCTATTATGTTTGATTTTGAATTCTTCAATATTAAACAAAACTGTGTATTGTGCCATATTATATTGTACATTATTGCCACATTATACATTCAATCAAGAGATCGTCTCTCATTTACGTAATTTTAATTTAATGTTATTTTATTTAATATTTCAATAACAACATGGCCGCTTTTACAACAGAAGAAGAGATGACAGAATGACGTCAATAAAACACAATTGACTATTGAATCGGCCATTTTAATATCATACCCACCGTGTTTCTTTCTAATTTTTAGTGTTTTCAATAATTTAACGTCCATCTGTACGATTGTAATGTAACCTATGTTGTTCTCCGGATTATGAAGGTTAAATGTGCAAACTTTGGCAAATATCGGTCAAAGCCTGTAGATTTGTATTGAGTACATACATACATTTATACATACATACATACATACATACATACATACATACATACATACATACATACATAGACACATTGACTTTTATATATGAGATGTCAATAACAACATGGCCGCTTTTACACCAGAAGAAGAGGTGACAGAATGACGTCAATAAAAGACAATTGACTGTTGAATCGGCCATTTTAATATCATACACGCCGTATTTCTTTCTAATTTCTAGTGTTTTCAATAATTTAACGTCCATCTGTACAATTTTAATGTAGCCTATGTCCTTCTTTGGATTATGAAGGTTAAAGTGCAAACTTTGGCAAATATCGGTCAAAGCGTGTAGATTTGTATTGAGTACATACATACATACATACATACATACATACATACACACACATACATACATACCTACATACATACATACATACATACATACATACATACATACATACATACATACATACATACATACATACATACATACATACATACATACATACATACATACATACATACATACATACATACATACATAGGGGAAAGTAGCCTAAATCGTACCGGCGCCGAAATCGTACTACTATTTTTAATATTGAGGTACGTATTGCATGCAGGGACCATCAGGAGAAATTTTCACTAAATGCAAATAGAAACTGATACTCGTTCAGTTTTCCACCTTTCACCCAAGACAACAGCTGTATTAAATCGTGCTTAATAGTAAGTTATAAAATTTCGTTACTCTTTCGTAAGCTTTTATTGAAACATTGATTGAGTTAGTTCAATGAATGTGCTTTATTACACCTAGTATATTAAATTGTTCACATTATTTAAACGATAAAAATGGTCACTGTAACAGCTATGTTTAGGTTATAATCTGAATAGTTTGCTTTGAGTGCTAGTTTCTTAAATCGTACCTTTAAAAGGTTGCTCATATCGTACCAGTACGATTTTGGCAACGTAAACAAATAACGTTAGGTGCATAATATTTTCAAATTCCAGAATAGGTAATGACCAAACGAGAATACGGAAAATCGAAACCAAGTGCTTTACTTAAGGCAGTGGATGAATTTCGATCCGGGGCAGTGGGATTGAATGAATGTTGCCGTAAGTACAAAACCCCAAATTCGATTTTCAAGCTATATTTGATGGGCAAAATGAAGAGAGGCCTGGATCGACCTACAAATGGAACCGTCAACGGGAGGAATACAGCTATTTCACTGGAAATAGAAGAGGAATTGATCTAACATATTCTGATGTTTGAAGAATATCTTTCTCAACTTACTACAAAAGACGTTAGGAAGTTTGCTTTCGATGTGTTAGAAGCAAACCCACACCTTCCAAATCTGTTCAATAAATAAATACGACTGACGAGAAAGAAGTGCTATTATGGGTTCATCAAGAGGCATTCAAATTTAAGTTTGTGGCAACTGGAAACTGTATCTGGATCGTTGCAAAGGATTTAATAAAGTTAATGTTAAAGGGTCTTTTTACGTTTGGAGAAGGTAGTCGACGAGTAATTACTTCGTAGACGCTTTGTACTTATTTAACGTTGACGGAACGGGTTTCTCCCTAAACCAAAGATTTCAGCTCAAACGAGAACGAGAAAAAGTGTTCAGTAAGCTGTTGTGCTAACTTCAAGTCCCTACCCTATAAGAATCAATTGCAACAGAAGAAATCGAAAGGAAGAGCTTCAAGGAAACGAATAAAAAAAAAGCAAATCAGCTATCAAAAAGAACGAAATAATCATCTAAAATGTTTGATTTTGATGTAAAAGAAGAGGACTGGTTTTATTTTATCTGTGAAGAAGCTGTCATTGAAGATATCATTCCTTGCTGTGTGCAATCAATGGGTGCATGAGACGTGCAGGAGTTTCTACGCCACAAGAATCTTCTCATTTTTCCTGTGAAATGTGTAACGACAGAATCTGACAAGTAGGTATCTTTCATTTGTGTTAAATGTGATTTAATCTTGAGTGACCCTTCGTGTTTCCGTTTTATTAGATCTTGACAATAGCCTATTTAAGATTTATATATTACAAAAATCTTTGTCCCTTAAAACATCTTTGTTTCTCATTTGTATTAATAAAATATCATAGTAAATGACAATAATATAATGAAATAAGTTATTTTTATGTAGTTCTTATTTTGAAAATTGTGTATTTTACAAATGGGTACGATTAAGCAACCCTATGTACGATTTAGGAAACTAGGCGCACAAATCGTACCACTTACAGAGTTTTAAATAATGTCTTTTAAAACAACTAATAATTATTTAAAAATTCTGAAAAAAATATATATATTTTGTGTCCCAAGGTCCTGTCTCAATGTTTAACAGTATATGCAGTTAAAATTCCTTAGCATTTAGAAATAACTAAAGAAAAACTGAAAAGTGGTACGATATAGGCAACCTTCCCCTACATACATACATACATACATACATACATACATACATACATACATACATACATACATACATACACACATACATACATACATACATACATACATACATACATACATACATACATACATACATACATACATAGGGGAAAGTAGCCTAAATCGTACCGGCGCCGAAATCGTACTACTATTTTTAATATTGAGGTACGTATTGCATGCAGGGACCATCAGGAGAAATTTTCACTAAATGCAAATAGAAACTGATACTCGTTCAGTTTTCCACCTTTCACCCAAAACAACAGCTGTATTAAATCGTGCTTAATAGTAAGTTCTGATTTCTCATATAAAATTTCGTTACTCTTTCGTAGGCTTTTATTGAAACATTGATTGAGTTAGTTCAATGAATGTGCTTTATTACACCTAGTATATTAAATTGTTCACATTATTTAAACGATAAAAATGGTCACTGTAACAGCTATGTTTAGGTTATAATCTGAATAGTTTGCTTTGAGTGCTAGTTTCTTAAATCGTACCTTTAAAAGGTTGCTCATATCGTACCAGTACGATTTTGGCAACGTAAACAAATAACGTTAGGTGCATAATATTTTCAAATTCCAGAATAGGTAATGACCAAACGAGAATACGGAAAATCGAAACCAAGTGCTTTACTTAAGGCAGTGGATGAATTTCGATCCGGGGCAGTGGGATTGAATGAATGTTGCCGTAAGTACAAAACTCCAAATTCGATTTTCAAGCTATATTTGATGGGCAAAATGAAGAGAGGCCTGGATCGACCTACAAATGGAACCGTCAACGGGAGGAATACAGCTATTTCACTGGAAATAGAAGAGGAATTGATCTAACATATTCTGATGTTTGAAGAATATCTTTCTCAACTTACTACAAAAGACGTTAGGAAGTTTGCTTTCGATGTGTTAGAAGCAAACCCACACCTTCCAAATCTGTTCAATAAATAAATACGACTGACGAGAAAGAAGTGCTATTATGGGTTCATCAAGAGGCATTCAAATTTAAGTTTGTGGCAACTGGAAACTGTATCTGGATCGTTGCAAAGGATTTAATAAAGTTAATGTTAAAGGGTCTTTTTACGTTTGGAGAAGGTAGTCGACGAGTAATTACTTCGTAGACGCTTTGTACTTATTTAACGTTGACGGAACGGGTTTCTCCCTAAACCAAAGATTTCAGCTCAAACGAGAACGAGAAAAAGTGTTCAGTAAGCTGTTGTGCTAACTTCAAGTCCCTACCCTATAAGAATCAATTGCAACAGAAGAAATCGAAAGGAAGAGCTTCAAGGAAACGAATAAAAAAAAAGCAAATCAGCTATCAAAAAGAACGAAATAATCATCTAAAATGTTTGATTTTGATGTAAAAGAAGAGGACTGGTTTTATTTTATCTGTGAAGAAGCTGTCATTGAAGATATCATTCCTTGCTGTGTGCAATCAATGGGTGCATGAGACGTGCAGGAGTTTCTACGCCACAAGAATCTTCTCATTTTTCCTGTGAAATGTGTAACGACAGAATCTGACAAGTAGGTATCTTTCATTTGTGTTAAATGTGATTTAATCTTGAGTGACCCTTCGTGTTTCCGTTTTATTAGATCTTGACAATAGCCTATTTAAGATTTATATATTACAAAAATCTTTGTCCCTTAAAACATCTTTGTTTCTCATTTGTATTAATAAAATATCATAGTAAATGACAATAATATAATGAAATAAGTTATTTTTATGTAGTTCTTATTTTGAAAATTGTGTATTTTACAAATGGGTACGATTAAGCAACCCTATGTACGATTTAGGAAACTAGGCGCACAAATCGTACCACTTACAGAGTTTTAAATAATGTCTTTTAAAACAACTAATAATTATTTAAAAATTCTGAAAAAAATATATATATTTTGTGTCCCAAGGTCCTGTCTCAATGTTTAACAGTATATGCAGTTAAAATTCCTTAGCATTTAGAAATAACTAAAGAAAAACTGAAAAGTGGTACGATATAGGCAACCTTCCCCTACATACATACATACATACATACATACATACATACATACATACATACATACATACATACATACATACATACATGCATACATGCATGCATGCATAACTCCTTCATACGCATACTAATTACTTATCTATATACAAGCCTCGAACCCAGGACATAATGCACTCACGGAGTTCAAACTATGGCATGTTACTACACGGGCAAGAGTCATTGCTCATACCAATTTTTGTATCTTTTCAATCACTCTTTCATTGGTAGATCCAAGAGCTAGCTATACACCAATGTAATCGGATAATTATTATGTAGTCGAGGTTATATTTTCTTTCACTTACACTATTTAGAGACATTTATTCAACCGATACAGTTAGAAATTTTAATGTGTATTTAATGAAACCTATATCAATATCAATATACAAAATATTACTGTCAATAATAGGAATAATCATGTAGGCCTAACTATAATGTTACTGGTATGATATAATACCCATCACTAATATAATGTTATTAGATAGTCAACAAAATGCTATTATATCCATTGTTGACGTCGTAACTTCATCGAAACGAATGTCACGATCTATGTAGCTAATGGTTCAATATTACGTTACCAACATAAGCATCTACCAGTGACTTAAAAATTAGCGTCAATTAATGAATCTTTTCATGATGTTTACATACGGAAGTAATAATTATTACTACGATTATATTCCCATTCCTTTGCCTCATGTCTTTCAAATTGTTAAAAGATGAGTAATAAACATTTTCAGTTAAAATTAAATTATGCCAGCTCTGTCGTAGATGGAGAACCATTTGGTGGAGGTTCCAGATAACACACCCGATTTCGTGACATGCGCACTCAGAATTAGTTCCCACGAAATGGGCTATTTATCTCTACTGTATCTTCTTTTTACTGTGGTCTGGATTTAATGTTCCTAATTATGTCAGGTGAAGAATACAATGCGTGAAGTTCTGCGTTGTGTAACTTTCTCCATTCTCCTGTAACTTCATCCCTCTTAGCCCCAAATATTTTCCTAAGAACCTTATTCTCAAACACCCTTAATCTCTGTTCCTTTCTCAAAGTATCATACAGAACAACCGGTAATATAACTGTTTTATGAATTATAACATTCAGATTTTTTGACAGTCAGACTAGATGACAAAAGCTTCTCAACCGAATAATAAGACGCATTTCCCATATTTTTCTGCGTTTAATTTCCTCCCGAGTGTCATTTATATCTGTTACTCTTGCTCCAAGATATTTGAATTTTTCCACCTCTTCGAAGGATAAATCTCCAATTTTTATATTTCCATTTCGTACAGTATTCTGGTCACGAGGCAATAATATACTTTGTCCTTTCGGGATTTACTTCCAAACCTATCGTTTTACTTGTTTCAAGTAAAATTTCCGTGTTTTCCCTAATCGTTTGTGGATTTTCTCCTAATATATTCACGTCATCCGCATAGACTTGTAGGGATTTGTAACAAGCTATTTTTTACGGTGATGGGTTGTTAGCCCTTCCCCAACCCCCAAGCTGGAGGACCACTCCTTATCGGCTGTTCACGACTGCTTATTCAATATATTCGCAATTCAATAAAAAGAAAAAATGATAATTTCCTCCATTTCCTTAAGCGTACATTATTACCTTCTTAACCGAAAATAGTCCTATTCTTCTAAAGCACAAATGAATGTTAATATTTGCCTTCCCAATCAATGTGTATATTATAGTAAC
Organism: Periplaneta americana; assembly: GCF_040183065.1. Taxonomy (NCBI): domain Eukaryota; kingdom Metazoa; phylum Arthropoda; class Insecta; order Blattodea; family Blattidae; genus Periplaneta; species Periplaneta americana. Next base: position 34,650,232 of record NC_091133.1, on the reverse strand, counting down.
TAGTTCTTTGCATAAATATCTGCAGATAAACAATAAATCATCTTCTACAAACAAATATGATTTTTTTAACAAAAATTACGAAATTTTCACCCATCACTTTTCTTGTGGCGCTGAAGTTTACAAGGCAAGAAACGAAAAGGATAATTCAAGTCCTGGCCTTTCGTTTCAGAAGACCGCCACAAAGAAAAAAGAACCTTGTTGTTAGAGAAGAAGCGAAATTGCTATTACAGACTATGAAGATGGTGAAAAAGTCACACATTTTTTGCGTTCCGTAGTTTGAGGACGTCTTAAGAAAAAAGAATTTAAATAATCGGTTAACAGCGGATGCGACAACTGTAGAAATTACCACGGTAAAAAAAAAGTAATCTATCAAGCTCGACAATACTATCAGACTCAGATTAAACAACACAAGAATCGAATCGACGACCTATTGCTCAGAGACTGCCTGATTGTGTAAGCATTATCATTTCTTGTAAATACATGCTACATAAGAATTAATTGATTAAATTAAGTACTTATATTCATCTGCTTCCATTAAACCTTTGGAACATGAGGTTTTTTGCTTGGTTTATCGAATTACGTATTTTCTTATTTCAGTATGCCTATTCTTTCGGTTATTTATCGCTCTTCAAATAGAACCCTGTCGCTTCTGCAACTCATTCTCGTACTTCACGAATGTTTGTTATTAATGAAGACAATTCGTCACAACTCACATCTATTTCTCGCCTGTCGCTTCGTAAAGTAATAAATATTTGCAATAATTTCTTGGTTCTGGTTATGCAATGCTTTTTTCCTCTTAATTTAGAAAATGTAGGAGGAGAACGAAAGTCATTTACGGCACTCCTATTAGACGGACTGTACTGTGGTGTGTTTATTAATAATGCCGATACGAGAGGCGAATGTGAACATATAAACAATGACAGACAGCGTTATCGCAATTCATTCTTACAATTCACACAAAACATTGGCTCGCCTACTGGAAATGTCATCGAGGCCATCTGAAAAATCGCTGCCTCCGGCTATAACTGCAACATCGAGTCGAAAATCTCAATTTGCATTCGACTTACGTAAAGCTTTTCTTGCTGCCGAAATCCCTTTGTGGAAATTACAGAATTGTACATTAAGACATTTTTGGAGAAGTATACGAACGAATATGTGCCTAGCGAGTCAAGTTTGCGAAAATGTTACTTAGGTGAATGTTACGATGACACAATGAAAATCATTAAAGATAAAATTAAAAATAAGAAGATCTGGATTTCTATCGACGAGTCACCTGATCCTACGGGTCGTTTCATTGCCACTGTCACTGTTGGGCCATTAGATCCTTCAGAATATGAATCAATGAAACCATTTCTGCTTACAATAGAGTGTCGGAGAAAGTTAACAATTCAACTATCGCGCAGTTATTTATCAATTCATTACAGTTACTGTGGCCTGAAGAAATTCAATACTACAACGTGTTACTTTTCATCAGTGACGCTGCACCATACATGAAAAAGGTTGGAATAACTTTAAAAGTGCTATTTACAAAAATGCTTCACGTGACCTGCGTAGCACACGGCTTTCACAGAGTGTCAGAAGAGATACGAAGCTTATTTCCGAATGTCGATAATTCGATTTCCAGAATTAAGAAGATCTTTCTGAAAGCCCCATAAAGAATTCTGAGATTTAAATCCATTGCACCAAATAAACCTCTGCCTCCCAAATCTATCACAACGAGATGGGGGACATGGGTCTCAGCGGCAATTTGCTACGCTTCAAATTTCCTGACTATAACTGAGGTGGTGAACGCTCTGGAGGATGAATCATCTTCAATTGTAGCAGCCAAGAAACTTCTCAATCCTTCGGAAGTAAAAAATGATTTAACTTTCATTGCGGCCGAGTTTGGTTTCTGCCACAAGTGATCTGCCAGCTTCAAGAAAGAGGGCAGCCTTTGACGATGCCAGTGAAAATTGTGAAAGATGCATTGCAAAGAATGGACAGTGTACCAGGGAAACGGGGTTCATTAGTTAGGGAAAATTGTAAAAATGTGTTTTCGGAAAATTGTGATCTTCATAAATTTAGAAACATTTTAAAAATTCTACAATATGACAATTCTATTGCAGTTGAATGATGCTATGTTTTAGATTTGCTCCAATAACCTCTGTCGAAGTTGAGAGGTCATTTTCTCATATGAAATATGTGTTATCTGACAGGAAAGTCAACATGACCCCAGAGAACTTAAAAAAGCATTTGGTTGTCGTGTGAAACGAATAAGGCATTGCAATATATAGACCTTTTAAAAACATGTTCATTTTTGTGTCAAGTACAACACTACCATTTTGTTTAAAACTTTAAAGTTCTTTAAAATATAACGATCGAGTTATTGAATAGTGTAATCCAGTAAATAAATGGGTCTAGTGCAAGGTTTTTGTAATTGCCTTTTATTGCTTAATTTAGCTATTTATAATGCATTTTTGCCTGCCTATTTTAGCTATTTATGATGCCTTTTTGCCTGCCAATTTTAATGATTCATAATGCCTAAACTTCCGGTCTATGGTAATCTGTATAGCTCAACTGATGGATTCTTTATGCTTGTAATCGAAGTAATTTGCATGCTATGGTATTATGAATTTTTGTATATCTCAACTAATTGAATTGTTTATGCTTTTAAATTGAATTAACTTACTTCCTATATACTTGCTCAACGGATGAATAATTGTATAAGTTTTTAAATTAAATCATATGATTGGTATGTACTGTATATTTTTGTAGGGCTTAGTTTAGTCGACAGTCTCGGTAGCCTGCTGACTGCTGATCCGGAACTGCGTTCGGACGTGGGTTAGATCCCTGTTTGTTCTGATTACCGGTTTCGTTTTTTCCGAGGTTTTCTCCAACCATAAGGCAAATGTCAAGTAATCTGTGGCGAATCCTCGGCCTCACTTCATTTTATGTCGCCAAAAATTTGTAATCTCGTAAAAATATTTACTTGTTCCACATCTTAAAGCTTCAATGTTTATGTAAGGTCTATGGAATACAATAAATTAAATGAAAATGAAATAGACAACAAAAACTTTTTCCAAATTTGTAAATTCTCTCTGAAGTAAGTGGATTCATAGTAAAGGAAGAGCTTATTCATGGAAGACTAGGAATTAGCGCGGAGAGCTACCTTCATATTCTTAGAGTTCACAGCAGTTACCTCTTATGCGTATTATTGCTACTTCATCATTTTGGATATTTCTAAAATTATTCTTAGTAATTCTACAAATATTTGTAATTCATATTGACTCCTTGACATCCGAGAATTTAAAACCCTGCCAGGATATAGATGATGTCCCTTGTCAGTTTAATACTTACGAATAAATTGAAGCGTCGCTAGGTTCATGAAAATTGTCCCATAGGAAGGTTTAAAGTCGATTGGTGTATGGGTAGATAGATAGGTGAATGGGTGGATATGTAAATATATGGATGGATGAAGATATAGATACAATTGCATAAATATGCTCTAGATGGAAAGAGAGGCGCGTAGATAAGTAGATGGATACTGAATTCGTAATAAAAAGAAACTAATAAGAGAAGTATACGTTATACTCCAGAATTTATGAAGTAAATTAATTCCTTATTTAAACATGCCTGCACGTGAGGTTTCAGTTCGTTCTATTTCATGAACATGCCTTTGGAGTGATACTCAAAGAAATTAAATTACATGCCATAAATTCTTGGCAAATGTTTTTATTACAGCAAACAAAGTCAAAAGCTGTTTTACATTGTTATGAAGCAGTCCCTTCTTTATCTTCTTAATCAGCAGTCTTTTGTATTGTGGTGTGTGTTCTGCATGACACGCTCTAGTCGCTCCAATACATCAACGGCGGGCGTCACGTAATATGAAGTGGTACGTGAGACACGATGTGACATGCATAAGATCTTGTCCCAAGTGGTTGCAACTAAGCTCGCTGCCTAATTCGAACAAGTAGGAAGATAACTCATTTTCTCACCTGTTTTGGCATTTTATGTTACTATTGCCACGAGCATAATTTGAGCCGTTCAGAGCAAAAGTGGTGTAAGTTCAAAATTGGGTAATGAGGTTTAAAGTAAAAATTCTGCAAAATAGAGTGCAAAGTAGCAATTAATATGGTCTTCTTGCTATTCACTGACTACTAATAGTTTAAATAAATTGAATATTAATTGCTACTTTGCGCTGTATTTTACAGAATGTTTACTTTAATCCTCATTACTCATTTTTGACTTACACCGCTCTTGCTCTGAACGGCTCATTTGCATATTTCGGATGAAAAATATGTCGAAGTCTAGCGTGTAAGTCTACCATTTTATTGGTATGTTTAATGGAAGACAAACACATTTAACCAATTACGTTATACTGTTCTGTGATCAGAATTTTGTCTCTTTTTCTCTGATAGAATGTTTCTAGTTCAAGAAAATTATTTAAAATTTCATGTTTTAGGATATACATCCAAATTGGAATTTTTTTGTGATTACTTCTTATAAAATACAATTTAGGACTTTGTCAGATTTTTTTAGAAAGAAGTAAATATTTGAAGCAAGTTATTATCTTTAAATCGTTATATTAAGATAGTCTTTCTCCAGACTAATAATTTTACACACTCAAAAGGAGACTAAAAATTATTGCCACAAAGGTGAAACATATTTCATTACTATACATTTTGTTCATTTCGTAATATATACGAGCAATTTCTCATGTTATCAGCTACAACCCTGTCTACGTTAGGTAATTACATTACACACATATTGTCGCATATATTAATGCATGCACATACTTGCAAATTCGGATGAAGTTAATATTCATATGGGAAAAGAAATAAATGGAGTAAAAATGAGAAAGGAAGGAAAGAAAAAAGAAAAAATGAACAGAAAAGGGAACAATAGGCCTACTACAAATATAGGAGAAAGAAATTTATTTACAATATTTTAAAATAAATATCTGATTAACTTTTCACTAATTTACATAAAATACCTCTATTTACTCCACTGCAATAATTTGTAATATTAGTTTTCTATGGGCCTGAAAATAGTATTTGGAAGTAACATGAATGTCAAAATGTATAAACTTTGCCTTGGATTACTCTTGCTTAACAAATAGGCAGAAAAATGATCGTTCGTACGTCTACCTGAAGTGCAAGTGCCAGTGGCGTATACTGGTTTAAGGGTCTGGGCTACCACTGACCCTATTATTACACAAAATATATTTTAAAAACCCTATAATAAAATTCCTTACCTATTTATATGTGAATTCCAGACGTCTTGATTGGGACGAAAATACTTTGATGACTTCGTCATTGAAATTACAGTTGGGCCGCTTGCGAAGTTTCTGTAGAAATGACTTTTCAATGGACATCAGTGCCAAGCCGGATAAACGTTCTTGTGTATGAGTTGATCTACAGTAGGATTTTATTCTCTTCAACGCATAAAATGTTCTTTCTACCGATGCTGACGTAGCTGGTATTGTCACAATTAATGTTGCCAATTTAAGGACTTCAGGAATAACTTGGTTCAGCTGGTTTTCATATATGGCAGATAATATTTCATGGATAGGTTTGTTCGAAAAATCAAAGACTTCTGCTGAATATATTACACTTAATTCATTTTTCAAACGTACTTGATCAAAGTGACTGTTATAGGACTGAAATAATTTGTTTAGTGCCTCATTCGGGAAGTTTTCTCTATAAGCAGAAAATTTTTGAGAATCTAGAAGATGTGTGAACTGAAGCTTTCCATAATCAGAAAATCTGTCAGTAATTTCCACGTGCATACGATCTAGTATGCTGTAGTACAGCTGCCTGTATTTCAATTCATCATCTCCTTTTCTTCGCTTTAATGGTGGTTCCATTGTATTGGCTGAAGAATTTTCATTTTCCATATTACTCCATATGGACGGAAACCCACTACGTCTGAACTCGGATATAGTATGTTTTAACTTTGATACCTCTTGCAAGCAGTATGCTATGTCTAGACTTTTTGTCTGAAGAATATTGTAGAGCACATCTCTATGTGCGAACACTCTAGCATAGACTTCAAGAAGAAATATATTCTGAAACTGTGTGAAAAAATACAAATATCCTTGAGCCTGCACAATTACATTATCATCCCAGTTTTCTTCAGAGTCATTACAAATGATATTTTCAAAGAAAGCAGTCAGTTCTTCTCTGTATTCCTTTACTGTATTTACAAGCCGAGATGTAAAATTCCATCTAGTTGGTGCTACTTTTGGGAGTTTCTTTTTCATAAATTCCTTGAGTTTTTCTGATCTTTTAGGAGATGATGAGAAAAATGCAGCTAAACCCGACAGTGTTTTGAAAAAAATGCGGCATTCTGGAATGGATAAAGTAGTTTGTTGCAAAACTAAATTCAGAACATGGCTGTAACAATGGACAAATAGTGCTTGAGGATACTTTTCTTGAACTTTTGTTTTTAAGCCATTAATATTTCCCGCCATAACTGAAGCACCATCGTATGTCTGTGCAATTAACTTACTGCCGACATTGTATTCTGCTATAACACCTTCCACATGCTGAAACAAAGCAGCAGCAGTTTTGCCCGACCTGACATTTGTGAATCCTATAAACCGTTCTTGAACATTGGCAATACTGTCGACGTATCTTAAAACAGTGGACAATTGACTCTGATTAGAGCAGTCACTTGTTTCATCAACAACAATGGCCACAAAAGGTGCTTCTTCTATTTCAGATTTTATGTTCTTTATCATAACCCCACTTATAGCAAATATTAAGTCATTCTGAATTGCGGGAGAAGTACCACGGAATACTGTTGAACTCTCAAGATGATTGGCCAGTAAATGGTCAAATTCACTTAAGGAACTTAAATATTCAATATAATTTCCTGTATTGTCTGATTCCACACTCTCATTATGACCCCGAAAAGCCAATTCTTGTTTTCCTAGAAAGCAGACTGCGTTAATAAGACGCAGTAAAATCTCCCGATTTTTTTTTCACAAGAGCATTGTGTTGGTTGATGTGTAGAACTTTTTGCTTATCTAGCTGTAAATCAATTCTTGTCTTCCCAAAGTATGCAAAGTTCATGCTACTATAAATATGAGCTTTTGATTTGTCGTGTTTTAGGACTGCCGTTCGAAGGGAGTTCATATTAGAAAACCCCTCTTTTGACCACACATTAGTTTCGCGGCTAAACAACAAACATGGCCAGCAAAATAGTTTAGACAGTTTAGAACTACCACACAACCAATTCCACTTACCATAGGATGTTGAAGTGAAATGGCGTGTGTACTCACGCTGTTTTTCTTTTACGTCCATGGACAAATTTAACTCAGGAGTTGGTCTTTCCATTTTCACAATTTCAACTTTCTCGTTATATGTACGACGGTTAAAAGGCACGTTTAATAAACCTTCTATTACACAGTCATTTTCAACACAAACCTCTCCAGAAACTTGTTCTGCCATATTTTTCACAATATCACTTAATTGGGAAATTAAAAACTTAATAATTCACAATTAATATAACTCTTAGAAACTCGAACAAATCACAAATTTAAAATACTGCACTGCAAGAACACAATCACATTAATGAGCTAGCGTACTAAGCAAATTGTTGCTTCGCGCCTTCCAAGAAACCGATCACGAGAGCGGCAACTCACCCTCCTACACTGCACGATAGAAACAGAAGACAGCGGGGGGACGGGCAGTTGTGCGACGTGAGCGGAACGGTCACAGGCTACCCTTCGTAGCAGCGGTTTCTCCAGTGATGCCGCCTTGACATCTTGTTTCTTTTCGAGAGCAGAGAGCGCATATAAATCTAACAATTACTTTAATTTTAATTACTGTGGTAAAACTAATACGGTAATACAAAATTATTACATTGTTATATTATAAACTTTTTCTTTTGTAATTTCCTTGGGCTACCGCCGGTAGCCCCGGTAGTACGCAAAATACGCCCCTGCAAGTGCTCTTCACTAAGAGTAGTGGCTTAGCCTGAATGCTGTGGACTAAGGATATTCGCAGTAATTATTGACTCCGTAAGTCTGATGTCAGAGACTGCCGTTGCCATAGTTATCGCCATCTTGCTTTCCGAACAACTCCAATTTCTGTATCGTGTACTGTGGTGTTACAGATCTCTAGCACTTTATAGTGTTAAATTACAGTTAAAAGTAATTTAAGTAGCTTAAGAGTTTTTTTTTTTCACAAGCGGTGTTAATTTTGATATGCGTGCCTATGTATATTCATAGTACCTACATGAGACTTAGTCATCTCAATATACCAGTAGGCTTACTTCACGATGGTTATGTGCTTCGTCTCTGATTGCAAACATTATAATGAGAGAGATTCTTCTAGGTTTTTTACATTTCCTTGGATAAGATCAAAGCCAAGAAATGGATAAATGTAATAAGCTTTGTTAAAAGTAGTACCTTCACACACCCAAATATTGGAGTTAAAATTAAAAAAAAAATAGGCATAGCCTTTAATATGTAATGCTTCTATTATACGTAATATGATTTTATTAATTTATTGTTTGCAGAAGAGCTGATAGAACCGTCAAAATACTCATTTTAAAAATGGCTTTTTCCCAGAAATTCAGGAAAATATATGGAGTTTCCTCCTGCAGAATCTAGGAAAAGGAAACAGAAGAAAACGTTAATAAGTCAATAGGCTAGTCTTGCTCTGTATTCTGCTCGTGAGACTTTTGCTTGGTAGAGCTGGACTATAATTTTTAGCTCATAAAATCATTACCAAACATCACTGTGTATTGAAGCGAAAACTACAACGAATCTTTAGTCCAGTTCTTGTTGGTGGTGGTGCTACTGCTGTTGAAGATTATAGGCCTATCTATTTTTAAAGTACCACTAAAGTTACGAAACGCTATAAATATGCAATAGTTGATTGTGTTTTTAATAAGTTAATAAGTTTTCGGAATGCATAACTGCTTAATTCCCAGTCTCCTCTTTATGGATCATTTTACGGTTTAATTAATTCATGTAAGTAACGCTATATACAGATCCATGTTTATGGACGAGGAAAGCTTGGTAAAGACAATTCGTTTTGGTTGTCTATAGTTGAGTTTCTGAGATTTCGTAAATGTCTAACAACCAGTTTAATTAAAGAAAGAGACAAAAAGGACAACCAGGGCAACGCCGGGTGCTTTCATCTAATATATATTCTAAGAATATGTGTAATTTCCTAACAAATTATTCACATGAGATACTTAATTTTCCTCTAAAATACCAGGGAGGTTCGCAGCCCTTAATGGTTGAGCCACTACTATCTATATTCCTAATAGAAATGAACATTCCCTAAGCAAAAGATTTGTACATTGATTAATGGTCCACATGTTCTGAATATCTCATGTTTCTTTTTAATTACAGTGTAATCCTAGGTGAAAATGGAGCAGAGGGAGGAAATGCTGTTGTTGAGACGATGGAAGTGATACCAAATCAAGAGGATAGTTCTCTTGTACCAGATAGAGAAACAGAGACAGAAAATGTACAACTTGTAACTTCAGCAGCATTGGAGTCTGAAAATCATTTTTTGAAATATTAAATAAAAAAAATTAAAAACAGAAGTGGCGAAAATGAAAGAAACTTTCTCTTTCAAATCAATAGAAGGCTATGATAAATTGATTCTTCTACGCATTACAGGGTCTTTAAAAATACGGGGCATAATTTCAGGTATGTATTTCCCACATGTAGACAATCAAAATAGTTCATTACAACATGTGTCCGGAAATGCTTCATTTCCGAGTTATGGCCTTCACAACATTGAAATTCACCGAAACGTTTTTCTTTCCGCAGGTCGTTGTCTTTACAGAAGATGTTCAAAATGTCCACCTCCACCTTGAATACAGACCTCACATCGATGTCTCACTGACCTGCGAACACGATCCCAAACTCCAGGAGTATTGCGTATGTCCTCACAACATGCCACAATTCGATTCCGAAGGGATTCCAAATCAGGCACCGGAGACGAATAAACCAATGATTTTAAATGGCCCCACAAGTAGAAATCGAGATGCTTCAGATCAGGTGAGCGTGGATACCAAACAATTGGGCCACCTCTACCTATCCATCGATCAGGAAACCTTCGATCCAAGTACCGGCGAGCCGTACGACTGAAGTGTGCAGGAGATCCATCATGCAAGAAGTGAACGTGTTGACGATTGATCAGTGGAGTGTCTTCTAAAACATGAGGTATGGTGTTTTCAAGGAAGTTTGTGTACGCCTGCCCCGTAAGTCTGTTTACAAGTACATGGGGTCCAACTAATCGATCACCAATGATACCGGCCCACATGTTGAGGGAGAACCGCACCTGGTGATGAGATGGAACAGTTGCACGTGAGTTTTCATACGCCCATACATGCTGATTGTGGAAATTTGTTATGCCATCTCGTGTGAACTGTGCTTCATCTGTACATAATACTATGGCAGGAAAATTCGGATTTACACCACACTGCTGCAAGAACCACTGACACAACATAAGTCGTGCAGGGTAATCTGCTGGTGACAGGGCCTGTACACGTTGCGAATGATAAGGATACAATTGATACTCCTTCAACAGTCTCCAGACAGTCGTATGAGGAACATTGACTTGCAACGCTACCCTTCGTGTGCTGATATAAGGAGTCATGTTCACAGCCTCCAGAATCTCCTCCTGTACTTCTGGAGTTGTAGATCTTGGTCGTCCCCTTCCCAAACCAGGAGAGTTAAATTTTTCATACTCGCACAGATGGTAATGGAGACGTACAAATGTCTTCCGATCTGGACATTGTCGCTGTGGGTACCTCTCCTGGTACAAACGACGAGCCAGCGCAGCATTGCCGTCCGCCTTACCGTATATGAAGTGTATCTCTGCCAGCTCTTGACTTGAATACATGTCGCACAGACTAACGCCTACACAACACTGAATGTAACCTTCGCCTCGGAATGAACTGTCTTTGCTCAACACATAGTATTTCAAATGAAAAGAATTGTTGCTTGTGTAAACCGCGCCACAGATTTTGTTACCTGTGGAGAGGGTACTGTAATCTCCCTTTTGTTTACGTTTATTGTCGAAAAATTGTGAATAGATTTCGGAGTTAATGTTCACCAAGTGTGAAAAAGTACCTTGTGATAACGAGGATTCTACATGAGATAGAGGAAATGTTTTCTTAGCTTGAACTATACTACGTTGCAATACTAACTTTTAGGTCTTCAAGGCCTGTGGCTTGTTGAACATTTTAAATTCTGGAGATCTTGTTTTAGCCGACAAAGGGTTTTCAATAAGTGACATTGCAGGAAGGTATATACTACGTGTAAATGTACCTCAGTTTAATACAGACAAGGGCTCCTCGCAAGGAACATTGCTAGAGCTCGCATACACGTAGAGCATGCAATTGGAAGGATGGCAATTTTGGATTCTGTGCCACAAACATTATCACCATATGCTAGTAAGGTCTGGCAAGTTTGAGCTGGATTAACCAATTTTCAGTAATCCTTTTTAAAGGAAGTGGAAGTTTTCTTCAATCCTTCACCTGAAGGAAGTTCATAAGGACACGTTAACATAAAGTGGCCATTGGCTAAATCCATGCTAATAGCATGCTGTACGCTAGTAAAAAGTTAAAAGGACTTCAATTAATACGCGCTTCGTCGGAAATTTTCTTTAACATTGTAACGTCTATGTATCATTAATCAGAACTGAAAATCCCCATGTTAACATGTGAGATAGATGTCGAACTCAAATCGTCGTGTGATTCCCTCTGCCTTTCTTTTCCCGAAGACTTTACTAAAGCTAAAATTCGAAATTTTCGAGAAGAATTGCGGAGTCGTGAATATGAATCATGGAAGACCCTTTCAGAAAGGGGAAAAGGTGTTGAAATGTACAGCGAAGTAACAGCAGTCAACAGTTGGATTGGAAACAAGAAATGACTTTCGAATAGTGAATGGATATCTAGCCTGAAAATGACAGCAAATTTAGCAGCTATTTGTTCCATTCCCGGCAGATCTCTTGACGGTATCAGGTGCAGGCATGGCTGCCCGGAGATTGAAACTTTAGTACACGTCTTGGAATTCTGTGAACAGGGATTGCTCTTGAGGAACTCTAGACATCATCTTATAAAATCCAAAATTGCTGCCGCAATTAAGAAATAAGGGCTTGATAGTAGAAGAAGAAATCTCCTGTCTAGCTGAAAACGGGTCAACGAGACGAGTAGTTATTTTAGCGTACAATGCTGACACTAAACAGGGCATCATTGTGGACCCCACGATACGTTTTGAAGTAGGATGTCATCAGTCAGCCGATGTTCACCATGAGAAGAAGTCGATCTATGAGCCTACAGTCAACTATTTCAAGATGAAATATGCCTTAATTCACGTTGAGGTATTCGGCTTGCTCATAGGTGTTCGAGGGATTATACCAGCTTTTTTTCGAAGAATTTCGATGGCAGTTTGCTCTGCCAACATCTCTGAGGGAAGGCATTGTGATAATTGTGTTTAAAAATCCTGTCAAATCCTGATTAATCACATAGTGCCACAATAATAGCAATTGTAATTTTTCATGCCCTTTTCTGTTTCTTTTTTAAATTTAATATTTATGTTTAATTGTTTTGAGGATATACTTGGTCCGTATGGGCTACCCTCAATGGGGGGCAGTTTTTGTAATAAATAATATATTATCCTAATACTCAGAATATGAAATTGAGCCACCGGCGTGGCTCAGTCGGTTAAGACGCTTGCCTGCTGGCCTGAAGTTGCGTTCGGGCGCGGGTTCGAACCCCGATCCCCGATTACCTGGTTGGGTTTTTTCCGAGGTTTTCCCCAACCGTTATGTGAATGCAAGGTAATCTATGGCGAATCCTCTGCCTCATCTCGCCAAATATCATCTCGCTATCACCAATCTCATCGACGCTAAATAACCTAGTAGTTGATACAGCGTCGTTAAATAACCAACTAAAAAAATGTGAAATTGACTATTGAATGCGAATTCACTTACGGACTTTATTTTCTGTATAATTCCGTCATTCACTTATCAAATATATTTACATGCTTATTACATTAGTTACTGATGTAAGAAGCTTGTACTGTGCTCCCACCACGAGAAAGTCTCTGCCGGATGAGACGAAGCGGGATAATGCTGTCAATGAATGTTGATGTCATAAGATGTCATAAGGTCACACACGTGGGTATTCATATCTCTATTGGCTCGCTCTCACAGCACAAACAATAACATTGAAACACATATTTATACTACCCTAGTTACAAAATTATATCACTGTTAATCTCCTGGTCTTTTAATCTCTCTATACAGGAAATAACAAATGCAGACAGACGTTATAACGATAATATTATCTATCTACTTCGCTCCAATAGATGACGCAATAGTAAGCACATTCCTTTCACGGTTGATCTTCTGGTTGGAGAACAGTAAATACATTTTAGAACTTAGCGATGAAATTATACAGAAAATAAAGTAAATAAAAAAAATAATATAACTTACCGGAATCCACAGTGTCTATTAAAATGGTAATGACAGCCTAATGTTATAACTTGTTAAATTAACAGTTTTCAATACTGTACTGTGTTATACTATTGAACTTAATACGGTATTATACTTTTGTGGGTTTTCACCTTCAATTTCAGTGTAGTATTTTTTTTTCAAATTCAAATTCAAATTTATTTACAATTTACATTTGAATTTACATTTGGATAGATACCCGAAATGAGCATATGCTCGTGCTCGGGTACAGTCCAGTAGTCTACATAAATTTTACAGGGTTCAAATAATAATGCTGATGATATAAAATAATAGTAACAATAATAATAATAATAATAATAATAATAATAATAATAATAATAATAATAATAGAATAGTCGTGACAGAGATGATACAAAGATTGTAATACAAAATAATTCATTAATAATAATAATAATAATAATAATAATAATAATAATAATAATAATAGAATAATCGTGACAGAAATGATACAAAGATTGTATTACAAAATAATTCATTAATAATAATAATAATAATAGTGATAAAACAAAAATATTTACAATAATAAAATAAATACTAAGACGGATAAAATAAAATATAAAACCACTAGCGAGAGTTAACACCACTTAAATAAGCCTATAGCCTAATAACTGGAAAAAATGCCAAACTCGAAAATCAACAGAAAAGTTCATTGTATCGCAGACGACAGCAACCGCCGTATTGACATTGTGTTGTGCATTATTGGTAGTAGGGGGGAGCTGAATGTCTACGTCACTGCCGTTCTCTTCGAATCTTCTCGTACAATCATGGGAAGTTAATGCTGTAAAAACAAAATGGCTACGAGTCAAACTGTTCATTATTACCAGGATAAATACAAATAATACTGAAATATATTAATCGAGTTTCAGTTATAGATCTCTCCTTTTGTGCAAGAGGTATCATATCAAAATATTTTATGAATGGCGGGGAAAATATAAATTTCAATACCTTTCTAGTGACAAGTACAATCAAGTGTATCTGTGGCGATGCTAAGGAATCATTTATTGGAGATATACACTGTTATTAATTAAGAAGCTGATCTATTTATATTTATTACAATGTTTTATCTTATAGGTTACATGCATCAGATAAATACAATAAAGATTAGTACCATATAATGCTAGTAACACTTAAAAAAAATTATAATAAAATTTATCAAATATCATACAAACATTTTCACTTTATTTTTAAACTTAAGAATGTGTAAATTGCTTAGGTCAGGATTATTTTTCAATACTGAATTGTATAGTCTTGGTCCATAATTCCTACTGTGTCTTAATCCAGCTGTAGTGTGGCATTTAGGTTCTGCCAAAAGAGTTGGGACATTTCTTTTGGTGTTGTGTATATGTTTTTCAGTTATAAAATTCATTAGATTTTTGTGAAAATAAGTTAGTAATGTATGTTTATATATTTGCTCAATTTTTAGTACTTGGAATTCAGAATAAATAATGCTAATAGAGGTATAAATATAATTAAGAAATGGTTAGATGAAAATTTGCTCTCATTGAACATTTCAAAAACAACTGCAGTTCCTTTTACATTAACGGCTTCTAGTCTGAGAAAAATCAAACTCGATAAGGATACAAGTTTAAAAATACACAATTGCAGTAACATA
Source organism: Periplaneta americana (assembly GCF_040183065.1). NCBI lineage: Eukaryota > Metazoa > Arthropoda > Insecta > Blattodea > Blattidae > Periplaneta > Periplaneta americana. Next base: position 34,635,130 of record NC_091133.1, on the reverse strand, counting down.
AACTTGATTGATTGCAATTGCTCTTCCTTGACAGAATCCACGCAAGTAAAATACTTAGGTGTTATCATTGATCAACATTTGAGATGGAATAAACATGTAACATATTTATGTAATAGGTTACGGAAAACAATTCACAACTTTGTAACCCTTCGTGCATATATGCCGATCTATGTTCTCCGTGTTGTTTATCTAGCCTTGTTTCAATCAGTCATTCAATACGGAATAATAGGATGGGGTGGAATGACAAAGACTATCTTAACTCCATTAATATTATACAAAAACGTATCATCAAAATTTGTCTGCATAAACTTCTACTGTGTGGAATGTGTTTGTTCTTTATTTTATTAACCAAGTAAATGTTATTTTTTTTACTGTTGTGTGATTGTCAAAGGCGGCTTGGTAGCTCGCTTGGTGGAGTAGCTGGCTATGAACTGAAAGGTCCAGGGTTCGATCCCGGGTGGTGACGGGATTCTCTCGTGTTAAAATTTCCAGAATGGCCCCGAGGTTCACTCAGCTTCCTATGAAATTAAGTACAGGTCTGTCCTGACTGTGAAAAGGCGGTCGAAGCATGGTGCCAACCACCTCACCTCATTCTAGTGCCGAGGTCAAAGAACGCATGGACCTCTACCTCCATACCCCCATGTGCCTCATAGTACTTATAGAGATTGCCTTTATCTTTAGTTATCAAATTGTATGCTGTTCCTTATGATGTTGTTCATGTATGTTGCTAATTTGTGTGCTGGTGCTTTACGCTGGTTTACTAGTGGTTTAATTGGTATGTTGGCTTTGTGTATTTTGGGTAGTATGTTTAGTTTAAGTGATTCAGGTTTGATTTTTTTTAGTTGTTTTTTATTCTTTGATATTATGTGTGTATTAGGTCTCTGACTGCACACTAGTGGGGAAAAACGATGACTGCCTTAAAGACATCTTCATAACGGCCATGCATGACAGCTGTACTGAAAGTTTTGCACCATACTATATTTATGATTCCACTTAATATTTTTCTCCTGCGCTTTAGAATGGACTTAAACCTTTTCTTCCGTTACTTAATTCTAATTTAGATAATAATATAACATAACTCACGAAACTTCCAAATATACGAATGTAACAACCATTAAGTTTCTAGGTATACCCGCAATGTTCACCGCAAATACATGTGGAAATGACATTGGCAGAGGCTTTTCGAAGTGTGTGATAGCTAAATGGTATAATTTTTGACTACATACAAAGCAAAAGTTAGCATGTTTGAGTCCTGCTCATTTTTTTATTATTTTATAAGTTTGCATTTAGTTCCACGTGATATTAAATTTATTCCACTATCGCTATCACATTATTTTGCCCATATGCTATTAGTATGGAAATATGTCTGTGCTTTGAAAGGTTTTCTTCCAACAAGAAAGAATCTTTGGATCTTTAACTTCATATTAATATGAATATGAAACTTAATGTCAAACTCCAAACTTCACTAGGACTTTTTTTAGAGTACAAACAACCAAATAGCATAATTGAATCAATTGGATTGAAGCCAAGAGGCATTGTCCGTTTTTGAAACTTTTCGGGAAAGAGGAAGAACATTATTTCTGCAATCGAGCTTTGTATACAAATTATATATCCGTGAAGAATACATTTTAACAGTATGTAGGCCTATTTTTATATTTAAAAGGTGCCGTTACTCAACAACGTTTACAAGTTATACAAATTTTTAATAGCACCTGAATTAGGGGCATACTTATTGTTACAGGAACCTCCTTCTTAATGGGATCATACAGTAGGTCACCGTTTGTATCCACTGCCGACTTTACAACTAATTTTCCCATTCTGTGACAGAAATTCTAATTTTAAAAGTTTAAAAAGGAAAGGTGCTGGTATTGCGTACTGTTGCATACCGCCAGAGAAAAAACACTGCATTTGAATAGAACAATACAAAATTTGGGTCATAAAATTAAAACTATTTGGGATATTATTAAAAATAAAACTTGCCGATATCGAAAGAATAAAAATAAGTTTTTTTTTGTGTAAATGATTATAAAGTAGAAGATCCGAAAACTAATGCAAATTCTTTTAACAACTTCTATATAAATATTATTGACAACTTAGAATATTCTAGATTATGCAGAAGATGATTACTTAACATATTATACATTTAACATTGAATTCCCAGATCTCAAATTTATTCCCACTAATGTAGCAGAAATCATGTAGCCTACCGGTATGTGATAAAACATTTAAAAACGTAAAGAATCCTCTCAATATTGTGAAATATACTAAGTAAAGTTCTGAAAGCTTGCTCGGAAGTAATAACTCCCCAATGAAGCTATTTATGCAATATCTTGTCAATGCAATTATCCCAGAGAGACCGAAATACTCTATAGTAAAACCGATACACAAAAAGGAGATAAATGTACTACTGCCAATTATACTGGCCTACTCATGACATTATTGCCATTTTCAAAAGTGATTGAGCAAGTTTCAGTAGGTATAAGAGATTATATAATTATTTGGAATGCAACAATATATTCGTTTAAGAGCAGTTTGAATGTAGACGGCAAAAATCCGACGAGAAATCCCGCTTTTAGATTGGTGGATGAAGCACTGAATTCTTTAAATTCGAAATTACATGTTGGGGGGATATATTGTGATTTGGCCAAAGTATTTAATTGTGTAGATCACAATATATTGGCAAAAATTAAAGTTTTATAGTATTAAAGATACTTACAATCCTGCGGATCTGAGTTCGATTCCCTGTGCATCCCCAATTTATAACTTGTGTTGGGCAAGCTCGTGGTCCACGTAACACAGGGGTCTTTCCGATAGCCGTAGTTTCCTTATGGCATCACAACAAATCTATATTAACATTTCATCTCATCGCAGGTGTAGCGCACCCTGGGCAACAATTCTGATGGTAAATTTTATTGGTCTAAATTGGTCATATGGATGAATAACGAAAAGCCATATACCTATTATTAGCTATATATATATATATATATATATATTAAAGATGAAACCTTGGGTTTATTTACATCATACTAATCAAATAGAAAATATAATGTGGAAATAAATATACCATAGAGTCACAAGGTTACTTACTCAGAAAAAAACATTAAACAATCTTAAGGGGTCAATTTTAGGTCCATTATTATTGTTTTCAGTTTATATTAAAGATTTAGCCGCGTCATAATAGTTATTTATGCAACAAGTGGATGATCTTGATGATTATGGCATGAGTGAATGTTTGTCGCACAAACGATAATGAGTGCGACAATTTTCACGAGTGTCATAATAAGATTATCCACGAGTTGGATACAACACTTCATGATATGTTAGCATTATAAATTGTAGGAAAGAATTATGAAAGAAATTCAATTCGGGATCGGGATCTATAGCTGACAAATTGTCTCTTATGTTCGTAACAATTAGTTGCGCCTGGCCTTGACATAGAGTAAAGAGTAGCCTAATGGATGACTTTGCAGGTTATGTTAAAAATGTTTCTTTATTTTGTTAATTAGTTTCTCTGAACCACAGAACTATGTTATGTGATATTACAAAAGTGATACAAAATTGTTAAAGATTGGAAATAAATGATACGTACCTTCTGTCTTGCACTTCATTTCCTGTTACGTTGCGCGTAGAAGCGATAACCAAGATAGCAAGCGTTCCGGTATATGTCATAACAAATACGTTATTGCTTTTATCGGCACGTATGTTATAGGCTAATAAACCAATTATGCACAATTTTCGATGTAGTAACAACCTGTTTATAATGCTAGGATGACATAAATAAAATGTATCCCAGGTAATTTGATTTGCAGATGGTGCAAGTGTGATTACTTCAAATAAAAATTACTTTGTAAATCTGGTTTTCAGGTAGTAGCTCCCCGTGAAGCAAACTTGAATAATTGCAAGAAAAATTATTCTGGGACCCAGTATCGATCCCGAGAACCATTCGCTTAGCGAACGAATGGTCTACCGACTGAGCTACACAGGAACTATATACGACATCGTCACAATTTTTCCTCTATACCGACACAACTAAAATGTGCTGACAAGACGCCAGAAACCCAACTTTGAGTTCACACAACTCTGTGTGACTTAAATTCTGGCTTTCTATTAACGTACCTACAGTAACGTATATATTATGCAAATCTGGCTTTCAGGAGTAGCTCCTCGTGGTGTCGTGTATAGTTTCTGGGTAGCTCAGTCGGTAGAGCATTCGTGCGCTAAGCGAAGGATCCCGGGATCAATACCCGGCCCCGGAACAATTTTTCCTTCAAATTATTCAAACAATACTTTATACACACTCCTAACGCAGTGTTGAATCGCACGAATGGTTTAGTGCAAATAAACTAGCATTTAATATTGATAAAAACCAGTGTAATCAAATTTAGTACATACACTCGTAATAGTGCTAAGTTTTCCTACAATATTTGATGGAATTCGTCACAAACAATCTCTAAGCACAAACTTTCTTGGTTTAGCATTGAATAATCACTTCAACTGCAAAACACACATAGAATATATTACTCCTAAATTGAGCTCGGTCTGTTATTTATTAGATCCTTGTCTCCTCTTGTCGATATTCATTCATTCATAGTATTCTGCTCAAGGGCGGGTCTTTCATTGCAAACCCAGAATTCTCCAGTCTTTCCTATTTTTTGCCTTCCTCTTTGTCTCCCCATTATTGACGATATAAATATCCTTACATGTGATAATTTAATTCTATAACGAAATATGTACTCATATTAATATTCTCGAGCAACTTATCTGAAACACTGTTTTAAGAAACATAGCTATAAAGATCATGACTAGTGTGCATTAAAGGACACTATCTAAAAAGATTTTCCTAAATTCAAAAATACTGACCTTACTTTGTGAGTACATTCTTTCACTCAGAATTTTTTGTAGCACTCAGTTACTATATTAAGAAATCATTTATATGGTATTCGAGATTCTGAGTTGAAACTTGAAAGGAGAAATGTATTATGTACGGTACTTCATAATTCGTATTTATCAAATTAAAAGTCTGCGAATTATTCCACGTCCCATATCTTTACATTAATCCAAAAGTTGTGAGTTATTCTGTATCAAATTACAAAACCGATTTGGGCCAGATTGAATAAATAAAATTAAAATCCAGGTACATTTCGTACTAATCTGAATATTTATGATTTCAATACAAGACACAAATCCGATCTCACATTAGTATTTAGAATTTATTTATTTAACCTTGTAGAGATAAAGTCGTCAGGCTGTCTACGCTGTTTTAAAAAAGGAGTTCGCTATTCTTGTAGGCTCAATGCACTGCCTAATTATCTTAAAGATTTGAAGAACCATGAGAAAAGGTTCAGAAAAAAATTAACCAAATTTCTACATACTCATACCTTCTACACAACTGATGAATTGTTTATGATTGTGAATTGAATTATTCTACTTAAATGACATATACAATTTTATATAGCTCAACTAAAATATGTTTTATATTGACTTAATCTGTTTACTATGCATTATATATTTTTGTTTAGCATAACTGATGAATTGTATATGCTGTAAATTGAATAGTATACTGTATAGGTCAACTGATGAATTGTTTAAGCTTATAAATTGAATTAATCTACTTCATATGAATTGTAAAATTTTGTATAGCTTAACGAAAATAAGTTTGTAAATTGAACTAATTTGATTGTATATGTTTTTATAGTTTGGCTGATGAATTGTATATGCTTTTAAAATGATTACTTTGTGTTTGTAATTTGAAGTAGTTTGCATGATATGTATTATCAATTTCTGTATATCACAACTGGTTGAATTGTTTATGCCTTAAATTTGATTAACTTACTTGTTTTATATTATACATATAGCTCAACTGATGAATGATCGTTTGCGTTTGTAAATTTAATAAACTGATTGGCTATGTATTGTATACTTTTAGTAGAGCCATCAATGTAGCTCAGTTGGCAGATCGCTGGGCTGCTGATCCGGAGCTGCGTTCGGGCTTGGGTTGGATCCCCCTTTGGTCTTTTTGTTTCTTCCAAGGTTTTTCACAGCCGTGGGACTGAAGCCGGATGGTCTATGGCGAGCTATGGCAAGTCCTTGGCATCAACCCCTTTGATTTGATTACCTGGTTGGGTTTTTCCGAGGTTTCCCCAACCAAATGGCAAATGCCGGGTAATATTTTGGCGAATCCTCGGACCTTACCTCATCTCACTACATCTCGCCAAAATATTGTAAAAAATTGCACAACATTGTAAAAATTGTAGAAAATTACTAAATTGTAAAACTATAAAAATTTGTAAAAATTGTAATTGTAATATTGTAAAATTTTGACTTGTTCCAATCTTAAAGCTTCATTGCTCATGTAAGATCTATGGAATAAAATAAATGAATGAATGAATGAATGAATGAATGAATGAATGAATGAATGAATGAATGAATGAATGAATGAATGAATGAATGAGGCCTTCTCTGCCCCATTACTAGGGGATTACAACTGCAATATGAAGAATAAAATCACAATAATATTAAATTTACAATTACAATTAAAAGCAAAGTACTGTACGAAAAGATTACCTGATTAATGAAAGCTAGATAATAATTATATTATAGAAGTTATGAACAAATATTTTTTTTTTGTATTTACTGAATTACAAATTAAACCTGGAATAATTAAATGGTATAGTGATGAAATTACCGGCTATTGAAATATTTTGTGATAGATTAAGAGAACTATTTACAAGAAAACTTGTTCGAACGAGCTTCAATTACTGACCAAATCCCTAGGAAGTTGGCGTTTGAATTCAATTTTATTTCGACAGTCCCTGATGCTAGCAGGTACTGAATTCCAGAGTCTTGGCAGGGCTATTGTGAAAGAGGATGAGCATGAGGGGGTGCGAAGGGATGGTATTGTTAGTATTGTTTCATGGCGAGACCGTGTGTTCAGATTATGGTGGAAAGAAAGGTAAGTGAAGCGAGACGACAGGTACGAAGGTATAGAAGAGTTCATGATTTCGAAGAGAAGGAGAAGTGAATGTTAATTTCTTTTCTTATCTAGTATAAGTCAATGTATTGCTTCCGAGGATGTGGCAATCTAAGCTGTCATGAAAAAGGTGTTCTTTGTTCATGTATTACGGGTTTCAATGCATAGCCTAATTATCTGGAAGCTTCGAGAGGTCAAGAGAAAATGTTCAGAACAGAAGTAACCAAATTTTTGCATACTCATACCGTCTACTCAACTTATAATTGTTTATGAATGTAAATTCAAATAATCTGCTTACTATGCAGTGCATATTTTTGTATAGTTCCACTGATGAATTGTTTATACTTTTAAATTAATTAATCTGCTTTCTATGTAGTGCACATTTTTGGAGTGCCACCAGAGTAGCTCAGTCGGCAGACTCACTTGCTGTACTACCCACATTATCACCAATTACATTGATGCTGAATAATCTAGCAGGCGTAGTTGATATAGCGTCATTAAATAATTGAATTTAAAAATCACTTAAATTAAGATACACTGACTGTACAGTCTGCACAGTCGTAAGACACACAGAAGATATTCAATGCATTCACACTATAAAAATAAAATAGAGTACTGGTACTGAAATAAAGGTAGACAGTGACACAATGCTTTCCTCCTCCTTTTACGCTGGTATGATCGACAATTTAAGCACAATGACAGATCTGACAAATTTCTTTTCCCTACTTTTCGATGCAGCTGGCATTGAAACCTCTGATTAGGCATATACAAAAATCTATAAATAGCATATTTAGGCATGATGCCTTTTAGTTCCTGCCGATTCAATTTTATAATCATTCAGGAGGAAGGAAAAGGTGTCCCAAAAATTGACTTCCGTCCCTATATTGTAAAACACATTTAGGTTACTGTACATTTAACATATTTCGGTGTATGATAGTTGTAAAGGATACTACTTTTGCTTATCGTTGTGGCACAACAACGTCTTTAGTTTCAGGATATATTCGAGGCATTCACTCCTAACCGCCTCCTGAAAATATCGGTAAAAAAAAATAGCAACCCTTCTCTCACAAGTACCTTTCATTGCAAAAATCACTCAGAAAATTGAGCTGCCTTCAGGCGGTGGGATGGAACGAGGACGTTATGATTTGTCTCGAACTGTGAAATAATAAACACTCCACTATTTAAAATTATATTGTTACAGAATAAACATTTTTGCTATTTAATTGTGATAAGGTATACTGATTAAACATTACTGAGAATTTAACCTATAGATACTAATTCTTGTACGGTACTGATAGTAATGCAACAAATCTTTAACACAAACATATCATGTGGTCACTTAAAGCACTTTTGAAGTACTTTATTTGTTATGTCACAAAATCATGACTTAATCCTATACTATTTCTTTTAAGTAGGTACTTATTCAAGTAAAAATCTCTTATGCTCATATTTGATTTCCAGCTAGATTCCTTCTTTGCCAAGCATGCAATGGAACTACTAGGCACGCATATAATTAAGTAACATTTTTCTATACCTGTAAGGTACATTTGTCCCCGAATTTGGTGATAATATTCTACACAAACTGACCATTGTCATACACAAACACCAAAAAGGTAAGTCTTGCCACATTAAGTGTTTCTTTTAGTAAAGCACTATTCCTTTAAGAATATGGCCACTTAACCTCCACCACAGTACTCTCATCAAGAAGTAATCCATCAGGTCTTGCAGCCAGCAAACCTGAAGTGTGCAGCCAAAGCCCTGTTGCTGTTACCTTCTTTCCATTTTCTTCCTCGAATTGTTTCATGGCAGTCTTTTCATTGTCTCTACTCCACTGCAAACGTCTTACTTTATCTAAATTGTATTCTCATTTCAGTCTTTTTAAGGAAGGAGAAAATTTGTTCTTTTTTGCTGGAAGCAATCACTTTTTCGAATTTACTGGCAGTAAGTCTGTACTCTCTTGCAAGACACCACAATGGGTTATTCACTTCACCTATTGTAATTCCAACCATTCTTTCACTTCACTTTCTCTTGTAAGTACTGTACTGCACCTTATCAGAAGCAGAGTGGAATTCGTAACAGAAGAGAAGTTTCTCCATTGTAGGTACAAGTGCAGATAGGCTACAACAGATGTTACACTGGCGTAAATATCTGACCTAAAATTTTATGATCGTGTAAGTGAACTTTCTAACCACGGGATAAGTCACAACCAAATATATATAAAAAAATTGACAAATTTTGAAATAGTTCCGTTAGTTCTCAGTAGGTGGCACAATTATTGGGGCGGTTAAAAAACTGACAGGGTAAATGCTTATGTAGATTAAGCATAAATTATTCTCATAATTGACAATATCAGCGGTTTCGAGCTAAACCTACAGTAGTGTTGTTTTACAATCAGTAGAGTGGGATGAAGAATTTAATTCTATAACGCGGGTACATCTATGTACGATTGGCAACACTGACTATTATCTTCGCCATCTAGTCATAGAAGTAATAACTAAAGAAGTCACACTTACACCACAGAATATATCTTCGAACATCACCGTACATCTGGTTCTGGTGAAAGCAGCCAGGTGAAATTTAAACTATACTGGCATTTATTATTAAGATGTTCCGAAGTACATATGATATTTCCATGCATAAATTCGTATGATATGCGAAAATAATCACCTAGTGATTTAAGACCCCTCATTCCGTCGGATCCCGGGCACTCAGTCACTCGTAATGAGTGCACCTCTGCACATTAATGTGTTGGACATTGTGCCACTGTCACATCTGTGACGCAGTGCATGAGAGTTGGCCACTACAGGGAACCTAAGAGGTGGTGGAGCTTAAACTGAGAGGATTAAATCCGGCATCGGAATGGGAACCCGGTGTGACTCAGTGGATAGAGCGTCAACACGTACAGCTGAAGACCCAGATTCAAATCCCGATGTCGGAGATAATTTTTCTCCGCTCCACCTATCCTTCATCATATACTGGCATTTATTTAGAACTGAATGAAACTCTTCCCTGTCCTGTGCCTGAACTTACTGACTTGTTGCACGAAATGTTTTTCGTGCTAGAAACATATCTTCTGCTCTGCAGCAAATAGATTGTTCATTCACTGTCTTTCTTTTAAAGCTCCATATATAAGATCTACTTGTGACAGAAATATTCTTGTTGGCGTATTGGCGTATATCATCAATACTGCAACATAATGGCACTTTAACTGACCTCGAGGGCAGGCACACTCACTTTCTTTCACTGTTCCAGAAGAACTTAGATGCACTAAAATACAAGATACTAGTATAAAATATCAGAAAAAATGAAAAATCTCAATATCGGCTGTTACTGTGTTATTGTACGGAATATCGAATGCGCATTATTGGTAAGTGATTATAGAAGACATGGTAATAGCAACAGGTATATTGAATTTTAACATAATTATTACCTAGACATTATAGGATTTATTTTTCATGCTTTCTTGGATTTGGCCCCGCAAATAGGAAACTTCCCCGTCGTAAGTCACATTTAACACGTCATTAGATTGAACTGCGTCTTCACCTTTCCTTATCAGGGTCAATTCATCTTCAAAATGTTTTACAATTTCGCTTAAATTCACAACGATATCAAAAGATGAAACCTACTTGCAACTACTAAATCCTACGAACTACGGCAACTAAACAATGATTAGGCTACTATACAAGATAATTGCGTTACTCTTAAAACTATATAATTAGTCATAATATTAATCTATGGCCTAAGATTTAAAAAAAAAAAGACATTATCGTAAGATACTGTACACAAATACAGCAGACGTTCTTCTTAGCTACGAGTTGTTTAGAAAAAAAAATGGCTTCCTAGCAACGAGTGACGTCATGACTTATGGTGTTATGGAAAGTATGAATAATTGTGAGTTATAAACAGTTTCTTTGAGCCATACGAACCCCGAGACGTGAGCTGTTTATGTCATTTATAAGGCATTTGCATTTAAACTGTTTTAGAGAACTTCCTCCTGTTCCTTTCAGCCTCTCTTCTGCTTCTTCAACTACTGCCGAGGAATATAGGTAAGGCAGACTCTAGTTTTTCAATGGCCTTAAGAAGAAACGGATAGTATGCTACTATGAATTCCAGGTTCTCCTGCTGACTCTCCGTATCATTCGTTTCTGAACTGTGAATAAGCTGTTTCTTTTCTTCTTCTTGAAGACTGGCTCAAACCAAGCGCAAAAAAAAAAACATACAGGAATGTTTGGCCATTCCCCTGCATCACGAATTCTTTGAAAGTGATTGTTATAATCATCCCTCTTATTTCAAGTAACTTTTTAAGTTTCATCGAAAAAATATGTGCCGATAACTTTAAAAATGGAAAAAATAGACAGTTATATGTAATATTAAATTTAAATGAACAATTTCACCACAACTGTTGAAATATGTACAATATGCAAAATAAAATTAAACTTATTCGACATCTTAACAGCGTTGCGACGAGAGGTGGTACACATAGACGAATCACACACAGCCGATAATATTCAACGCTTGCATCTTCATTGACAAAGATGTGTGGAATCCTTAGGAGATTATTTTGAAGGGTGTTAGCTGTGAATAATGTCCTTTTGTTTTTTTTGTTCATAATAAAACAATGATTTTTATTTACGCATATATCAATTTCCCTTACCCATTATATCCTGTACCGGGACCCAATTTGGTAGGCATAGTAACATTGCGAAGCACATTCCAGTGACTTCCTGTCGCATATAGTAAATTTCTGTTCCTTCAGCTTTATATGCTGATATAATATACATATTTTGCCATAACTTATGAAATAAGTATATCACGATATTTGTCTTGTTCGTACTATATAGCCTAATTGAAAATCGATTGTGCAAAGAGAATAGTTAATAATTTAATTACTCACCCAGTCATAAAGGAATACGGTAAACCTATTTTTATTTCTGTCTCAAAAAAGAAATATATATATATATATATATATATATATATATATATATATATATATATACATATATATCAGTAAGTAAGAAAATGTTTATTGCATGGAATGTATCAGAGACGATAATGAGGTTGGAGTTCACTCTGCGTTTCTGAGCAGAGGAGTGTATACTCCAGCATTAAAGACGGGCTCCCACATGGAAGATCGTACGTTTAGTATCCGTACTTTTTTTTAATCTATTGAAAAATGTTACATATTGATATTTGTCTTAACTAATGTCACAAACGATGTATATACTACAAATTTCACATAGTCTATTCATAGTTTATTGTATGAATTCATGACAGAAGTGGGAAGAACCGATTCAATTATCGAAACACAAGCAGATGTTGCACCACACTCAACGAATAAACAAGATGCCTATTGTCATATTCCTATTTCCATTCATAACTGCTGCTGATTTTCTTAAACCAGAACTATAGATTCGCTATAGCATAACTGTATAGATGTTACAAACTACGGTAGTCGTAAATTTTTGACGTTTATTTCGTTGCAACACAGGAATACCAAACCATGTCTCAAAATCGAGGCAACTAAAACTGAGGATATAAAAGTGATTGCAAACAGAATGTTTATGCTTAAACTGGCCACATGAATGAGGATACGGGCAGTACCGCGGCAAAGAATTGCGTCAGTTAACAGCAGGTAGAAAGATCTTGGAGCCTTATATTTTTGTATTTAACTCTTATTTCACATCTCATACGAGTATGCATGTACAAAATTACAAAGAAAGTTTCAACACAATGATTTTGGAACGTTTCTCTTGTTCGACATAACGCTTTAGATCAGTGGTTCTCAACCATTGAGAGGACCCGGACCAGTAAATTTTTTTGTATAGACGAGGGTCTGGTCTGAAAAATTTCCTCGTAAATAATTTTCCAATTTTTTTTTAAATTTATACATTTAACTAACACAGATATTCATAACTAAGTATAACGTACTTAATCTTAAGACTTAGGTTAAAGAGTAACTTACCAGTGGTTAAAACTTGAAAATGATTTTATTTTCCATTTTAAGTACATTTCTTTTAAGCATGAAGAACTCAATGGGTTTTTTTAATTAAATCGGAATGTTTTGTTTTTGAGATCTCGAAAAAGTTGATATGACTTCATTGCTCTATTTCCCAGAAAAGTAGGAAAAATGAGGTAGTGACAATTGGTCAATATTAGGGCATTGTACGAAACCAAATCTTAAGTAGTCCCTAGTTGTCCACGTACTTACGAGTGAACGTAGACTCTTTCTTCTGTGTGCTTGTAGTTTTTCCCTCATTTTGCCTTTCTTGTAGATCGCTCTGTGGACTTGAGGTGGCTGCATCACTCACTAGTTCTTGCGTCACAAACACAATCAGTATTAAATTTCTTAATACCAAAATTAAACAAAGTCCATTGTCTATTATTCATATTAATATTTAAATCTGTTTCTCTATTACTTTAAAAAAATCAGGACACTAGTGCTTGGAAACAAGCATTTACACGCTGCAATGCGAACTTACGAAAAGACAATATTCACTATGATTATTCAGTACCGACAACCGGATACAGACTGCCTTAATCTTCAATTTCAATGAAAACATTTTCTTTATACTTCTCAGCTAATTGAAGAGATGGATTCCAAAGAGTGCTAAGTCACTCTTTTAAGACTTTAACTTGTTTTATTCACGTTTTAACTTCTCCTTTTCAAGCCCATATATAAATGTGTACTGTAAGTTTATTTAACAGACTCTCCTAAGATTTGTCTTAGATCTGTTTGAAAAAAAAAACATGCAGGCATTAGAAGCGTCAAGTTTGTTTTATCAGGTTTTTTAAGGGACGATCTGGGTCTGCACTCTTCCACACGATCACGAAAATTATTCTCCTAAGAATAGGGGAGAGTCGGGTAGTATCGGACATCGGGTAGTATCGGACAGTGCGTTTCTTTCATCTACCACCATATGGTAGTACCTGAATGACATGGTTACGTTTCTCTATGCGACATCACAGAAACGTAACCACGTCAATCAGGTACTATCATCGTGTGGTAGATGAAAGAAACTCACTGTCCGATATTACCCGATGTCCGATACTACCCGACTCTCCCCTATCTTCACTATAAAATATTTATTCGTAAAAAAAACTTTGGAAGAATATATTGGCAAATTCCAGGAGAATATCTCGCGACCCGGTATAATTGATGCCAGGGCCCGGTACCGGGCCGTGACCCGGCGGTTGAGAAACACTGCTTTAGATCATGCGGCTGAGGTGCGAGGCAGGTCACAACAATGCCTATACGAATTCCTTAGCAAAATTAACGCAGCCGTGGTAGCAACCTGAAGTGAGTCAAAAGGATTCTTTGCTTTTGTTTAAGAATCATTACAGAACTGCTCCTGGAATTGAAAAATTCTTCAGATAAAACATTTTGCGTTCATATTATTCATTGCATTATATAATTAACATAACACTAATTTGATGTAAACAGAAATAATTAAAAAAGTTACTTCTCTGTAAGAATTCTACTCTTCTGCAGTAAGTCTGGTTAAAATTTAAAAAATTGCGTAGTATCATGCGTGATTGGTGTATTGCAATAAAATAATTATATACTTTGCGCAAGAAATAGCTGCGCAATATTTGTTTTCTTATTTTTGGTTACTTAACAATAACTACGAGTAATATAGTTAGAATTTCGTTCAAAACGATTAACGTATTTTAATTTTATATATGAGGATTCTAAAGCACAAGGGATATAAGTGACATATACGTAAACTCCTATTTCTCGTGTTCACTCTAAATAATTTTTTGTCAGATGCCAAATAAAAAATTCTTTTAAATAAAAGTTGTTTAAGTACAATGGGAAATTCATACTATGGGCATATCTTTCTCGTAACCTATTTCATTAAAGAATTACGAGTAATGTCTTCATACACTTTTTATTCAACGAATCATTTAACTTCTCAAGGGAGTTCAAAACTGTATCACAATGTTCCGTTCTAATACACAAAACATTGAGGGATGTAAAAAATATGGCACTTATAGTGTACGTACATATTGAAAGTCCTAAAAAATGCCATTTAGTAGCAATGCACTACCGTTTTTGTATCTTATTTCATTAATGGCAGATGATATACCATATTTTTAAGAACCATTCCTCCTGATCTTTTAAGGCAATACCGGTACATTTGAGGAACAGAAGGGTTTTGTGGTACGAATATGATGGATGCCGAGCACATAACGTCTTAAGAACACGTCGTGTTCTGGAACGAAAAAAACTTATAGGTGAATTGGACGTGGTAAACCAGTCAGTAGTCTGCTCGTTCTCTTCATCTTATGCCACTAGATTTTTTTTTTTTTTTTTTTTTGGGTGATGTAGTCAAAGACATCATTCATTTGAAATAATAGAAAATGCTAAGAAGAATAGTGACTGAAAGCTGTTTGTGTACATACTCACTGCTAGTCCGAAATAAAATGACACTTTGTAGGACTTTGGTACTCCTACTAAAAAAGAACATGAACATATCCTGCTCAAAGAGATGACCATTGAAATTAAAGCATAATTACAATCTTGGAATGAATACCGCTCGTTCTCCTGACCTGATGCCACTAGATTTTTCTTTGAGGAATTGTGAAGAATTTTCGACTATCAAAATGTTCCAACATCACCAGAGGACATGTAGCAACGTATTATTAATGCTTGTACATCCACTCAACAAGAAACAGTACAACGATCTAGAGCGACATTCATCCGAAGATTAAAATTATGCATTCATTTCAATGATTACCACTTTAAGTAGGAATTGTTAATGTTCTATTTTAGTAGGAGTACCAAAGTCCTATAAAGTGTCATTTTATTTCGGACTTGCAGTGAGTACGTACACTATGTGTTCTGAAAGAAATGGCCTCCAGTCACTATTCTTCTTAGCATTTTTCTATTATTTCAAAATTCTGGTCACCCAAACTGGCTATAGAAATCATGAATTTGTGTTTTACAGTCTGAATATTGGTTTTACGAATAACATAGAGCCGTAATTTCACAATGAAATGATCCTTCTTTTATCTCCCTGCATTGTCGCTAAAATGCTGTCATGAGAGTGACATTGCTTCGTAAAGACGTAATGAATTTGAGCTTCCAGGAAGCAAATTCTTTTCACACTCTTTTCGTTCTATTTCCATTCCACATAAACACAACTGCATTTTCATGTTTAAGTTCATAAATGTAAAGAATAGTAAGTTCTATAACAGCTCGAAAATGGCGTGGAGAACTTTTTTCGTAGGTCGTAAGAGACTGCAATCATGTACGTAATATCCTAATGGAAGTGAGGCACAATGAATAATGTAACTGCTACATAATCCTTGTGCTGCAAACTAAAGAGCTGACTGGTTAAGTCGTTTTTCTTTACATCACTAAAATTTAGACACATATACTCTTTGTGCACTGAATAAAAGAAAATTTTAGCTTCACTCTCCTATGCTTAACTCAAATATTTTGAAAAATTCACTTATACCCTTGTGCTTTAGACCCTTCATATCTATTTTTAAAATATAAAAGTAATATTACGTAATATCTCCAAGGTCATGCGCCCTGTGAAGGATGGCCTTGTTATCTGAATTCGAAGAATATTTATAAAATTCCTTGTCACTACGGAGATGTCAATAAGTAGACTTGGTACAGTCAAACTGCGCGTACCATCGAGACCTGTAAGAATCCATACTCTTTATCAACCTAATAAATCGGCTGTGACTGAGCATACATTAATCTTGGCCACCGAATGAACTTTGATGAAGTTATTATCTTGGCAAAAAATTTGGTTGTTTGGAACGAATAATCAGAGAAGCTTTTGAGATAAGAGTGCACTCTACATTTTCGAGCAGGGTGAGTGTTTTTGCACTAAGTAAGTCATGGAAACCCTTAACTCTGACATGTCAAAGACAGGAGACGTAAGTATAAAGATAGAATTTCGCTATAGTGTTTTTGCTATATAATCCTCTTAGATCTAAACTACGTTCTTGTGCTATTTTTAATATTTAAATGCTTCCGTTCCATGAAATACTCTAGCCTTTAAGAGGGTCGATTGGTTAAATTTCAGTCATTCATCTATAGTTAGGTCCGAAAGTCTTGTCACTCCTCCTCCCCCTTGCTTGTATGTTGATGTACGTTCATTTTGAACATGACATAGCAGATGTGTAACAATGGTTGATACTTTAAGTTCCAGCTTGTTTAGTGATCCAGAACATCAGTATGGGACCATCATTGTCGCGGCACAAAATGATGCGGCGCTATGTCCTGTGTGAAATTTTCCACAGCTAAGACGGTGTAATATCCCTTTGGGGAATATAATTAACCAGCATGTCTCGAAACATCGATACCAGAATATTGAAGATTTGAAGCAAACCGTTAGGGAGGCATTCGGGAAAATCACACTGCCTTTGCTGCGGAAAAATTCACACAGGACATGCAGCCGCATCATTTTGTGCCGCGACAATGATGGTCCCATACTGATGTTCTGGATCACTAAACAAGTTGGAACGTAAAGTATCAACCATTGTCACACATCTGCTATGACATGTTCAAAATGGATGCACATCAACATACAAATAAGGGGGAGTGACAAGATTTTCGGACCTAACTGTATGTCTTAACCATATACTACAGGATTGCGATCCTTACTTGTAATTGCGAGCGCGCGCTCTTTTAGATTCCTTCACGGGCGCGGAGCTTTTCTGTCTGAGTCACATTGCTACTACAGCAGTAAGAACGGATGTACAGTACATACAACCTTAGATCAGGGATCATGACAGATCGCAAGCGAACTTGCAATAAAGCTTTGAATAAGGAATAGGAGATTCATTTTTTACATATTGAATATGGCGATGAAGCATGTGTTTAATACGGGAAAAAAAATATTATTTATGAAAGAAAATAATGTCAAACGTCATTAAGAGAGAACACGAAGACGAATATAGATATCACTTGGGAGAAGAGATAAATATTAATTTCAGACTAAGCATCGCAGGCGTATATTTAATTTAAATTATTAAATTATTGTTAATATATGTTTTCTTTTTAATCACTTATAATTTAAACATATTTAAAATGGTCCTTACAGTTCAAAATTTTATATCTGTTGTCGTTCCCTTGAAAATGAACCTCTAAATGTGCCAGGTAGGTCTACATTCAATTTTAACTAATAAAATATAACTAGCGACAGGCGACTAAAACAAGACTATAATAAAGTAAATATATAATTGATTGAAACCATCGAAACGTCGATGTTAATGTTAATTATTATTATTATTATTATTATTATTATTATTATTATTATGATCAATGTTATTGTCTTCAAATTTTTATACTTTGTATGTCTAATTTACTTTGACTGAATGTTTACATTTTATTATACCTTTTCATTTCTTTCTATGTGTTATATTATGTCTCATTTCTACTGACTTGTTATTTACATTGCATTATGACTATCTACCTCAGTTTTGCGTGTGCGTGCGTGTGTGTACGGTATGTGTGCTGTAGTTTGTAAATTTGTACTGTTTTTGTTTCGCAGTTTTACTCCTAATTGAGTGTTAGAGAAGGCCGTGTGGCCTTAACTGTGCCAGATTAAATAAACCACTATTATTATTATTATTATTATTATTATTATTATTATTATTATTATTATTATTATTATTACACACTGACGTAATGTGACCTTAATACCTGCTCTTAACTACGTCTTTCACGTCCCTTCATTTTCACTTATCCCTTCTTATAATTTTTATTATCTTACTTTTCTTCTCTTATTCTCAATTACAGTACACTTAATAATTATTCATATTAATTATTCCCATTCAACTTCGCTATATTTATATCTTACTGCCTGTTGATTGAAAAAAAGGTATTAGAGATAATATTAATAAATGCCAACCAACTTCAACATTCTTATTACGCATTCCGTATCTCCTATAGCTGAATGGTAGCGTATTGGTCTTTGAAGAAAAGGTTCAGTGTTCGATCGCCCATAGTGTTTTTATTATTAGGCTATTATATCTTTGTAATTTGAATCTGCGTTACCCAGAATTTTATATCAAGTATATATTTTGAGAAAATTACGTAGCCCTGAAAAGAGCTGTTTTTTTTTTGGGGGGGGGTGTTCATTCAATATGAACACTTATGAGCGTTAAGACATCTGTTATCAGCGACTTTTTGTATTCTTGTGGAAAGAAATTGTCATAAATTCAATAGTAATTCTCAGTGTGTAGCTAAAATTTGATCTTTTGTAATGCAACTGGTCTAGTTAATATTTTTCACAACTGTAATAAATGTTAGTGTTATAAGAACATTATCGATGGAATATCAAATAAAATAAATTAAAAAACATTGTAGATAGAATGGTTGCGTAAAATTTAATTACTGAAAATGAATATTTTTTTTTTTTACTCTATGAACGAAGGACAAAATATAACTCATTAAAATGTTTTATCTTCATGGGGTTTGAACATCGAAAATGTGCGATAGATTAAACTCTCAATTCGTATCTCACTTCGCCAATATACCACGAGGTGCAGACAATCATTCGACATGCAAATACCTGTCAAAAAATGTTAATATAAGTAGCTTAAATTAAAATGGGTATTGCCATTTCACAGAAATTTTTCATCTTTATTTGGTTACATTAATATTTAAGTATATAATATAGCAATGGACTTCTATAGCACAAATTCTGTTATCAAAGTTAAGATCTCGTGGAGCGTAAAACAAGCTTTAAATGCGGATTAAAAATCCATATGAAAATATAGCAACTGTACGATTGAATTTTGAATTCAGAAGAAACAGACGGCCAGTTTATGTTTCCATTAGCAATATTAATTCCAGATAAATTCACTCATAATCAGTGGCGGCTCATGGGTATTGAGTTCAGGGGGGCTGCATACAAAAATAAACCATGCAACTTACCTTATTTAAATATTAGTTCCATGCGCCTTGTCTTGTAGGTTGCAAACTTTTGAATCATCTTATTAAAATCCGATATGTCGTTTAACATAGTCTTTACAATGGAAAACATAGCTAATGCGGTCAGTCTCTTTCCTCGCATCGTTTTTATAAGATAGAATTTTACTCTCTTCAAACACGAAAAGCAAAGTTCTGGTTCGGAAATTGTCATTGGTATGGTGATAGCTATGCGTAGTAGTTTCACAACTTCTGAAAATGAGGCCTGCAAGTTCTCAGATAGAAGAAACTGCAAGAGCTTGACTGCGTCACTGATATTTCTGAATTCTTGTCTATGATACGACACAGTGAGTTCCGTTTTTAGTTTCTCTTTACCAAACATTAAAAAAATCTTCACACATACATTTAGGTCATTTTAGGAAATGAGCTTTTGTAGCATTCAAATTTTTCTTGACACAGACGAGAAGATAATATCAGATGATCTATGAAGTGGAATCGGGTGTTAGCTTGGGTGATGATGAGGTCACACACTTCCTTGGCTGCCGCAACCCTTATCTGAATCCCTTCGACCTTACGACGCTTTTTAGGGTTTTCATTTTCACAGATCTCGCTGCTCAACTGTGCACTGTTCCGTATAGTCTGTATGGCATTAACAAAGCTTGATATGCAGAGTCGACCTCGGTAGCATAGTCGGTTGCGGGTTCGATCCCGGCCCAGGTCGATAGCATTTAAGAGTCAGGCTCATGTCAGTATTTTTCTGGCATTTAAAAGAATCCTCCGGGACAAAATTCCGGCACACCGGCGAAGCTGATATAACTCCTACAGTTGCGAGTTCGTTAAATAAACCATAATTTAATTTTTATATGCAGATTTGAACCTTAGAAATATCTAACTGGTGATGTTGTAGTTGGTTGTATAATATATCTACATGATACATCAATAAATGAAAAAACTGAGCCAGAAATTGAATTCAGGATCATCAAGAGCACGCACCAGGGCGCTTGCCTCATTAATTGTGATGTTGTTAGATGTTTCAGATTCCATTATGGTTTGAAAATATTCTAGCAATGGCTCCTTCTTCTCATGAACAACATTTACTGTTCTTATTTTAAAACTCCATCTTGTTGCCTCAGCTGATGGAATTGTCTTTGAAACACATTAATCTAATACGGACTATATGGAGATGTAGAGAAGAAAGCAGGGATATTGGATAAATCAGCAAAAAATATGCGAACCTTTTGTATTTTGTTTAGCGGCTCTTTCCATTATGAGATTCAACTAATGGGCAATTAATTTCACATTTCTCCTGAAATGTTAAGGTACTGAACTGAATAGATTGTAAATATTGTACAGATGTAAACATTGTTGCACTTATTATACTCACAATATTAAAGAAAAGTATTTAAAACTGCGCGCTACTGACAAGCTGCTGCCAATTTTGCAGCTCCTGGAAACTCTGGATTCATGGCCAGGGGCAGCAGGGGGAGGGGTAAAGCTAACGCGCAAAGCATCCGAGTCGAGACTGGCAGCTCCAGGGGAGGAAGTGGCTTCACCCATAGTCCTTGTCTCTCGGTTCGCTCTGGCAGCACCAGGAGAGAAAGTGACTTCATTAACGATTGCGTGCATGTTAATGAGAGTGATTATTTTTTAAATTCGAGCCGCTAAATAGAGACTGTATAATAAATGTATTTCACAACATAAAACTAGAAAAGAGCTACAAATGTCTGGGGGTGCTGCAGCTCCGAAGCCCCTCTTCGAAAGCCGTCCCTGCTCATAATATATATTAAAATTAATAAATTCGTCCAATAGATTAGCAGAAGTTGAAGAAGAACAGACAGACATGTCCGAAACCTCATTTTTATTGTGAGTTTTGCTGAGAATGTATATTTCCGCGAAAATATCGAAATTGATCTTCTTGTAGCTCCAAAATTCTACTTTACTTCGAAAAATCAGAAAATAACAGTATAAACTACCGTAGGCCTACGGACAGTCTACGCTCACTTACGCCACCAGTATGGGGCCATTGTGCTATCTCCATATTTTAATGTAAGATATAAATATTCTTTAGCTTTTCCTGAAGCCTTTCATTCAGACACGAGATTCTTGTGTGTGCAGTAAATCTACAATACGGGACTTCAGTTTTATTTTCCCTTCAAAAAAGTAATTTATGAATTTCATCGCCCTTCCCCGAGTACAGACCCGCTAAACTCTAATTAAATGACAAGAAATAATACGTGTATAACTTAAAATACATATAAAAAAGTGTAGGAATCTGAAGAAAATCTGAATTGGACAAACTTAGAGTAATGTAATGAAACATGAATATTTACCATTACCATTATCATTATCATTATTATTATTATTATTATTATTATTATTATTATTATTAAAAAATTTCACACAGGGTAAACTTGAGAAATAAAAGTAACCGAAGAAGACGGCAGAGCTAGCCATCGAAAGCTTGGAAGCAAATCTCCAACTCACCTGGCTGAGAACCCGAGAAAAGAGTTATTCTACATCAAACGCCAGGAAAGCCTCAAGTCATACAGTGCAACTATTGTTAATCTTTTTGAGATGCACCTATATATAACATCGCGCGATATTGAACGAAATTTCTCGCAGTACAAGCACATTTTTAGTGAAAACAGAAGGAATTCCACATTTTCACAATTAAAAGAGCACATTGTAACGGACTACAGTTTGTATCAGTATAATGTACGTAACTCGATTGCAAATACTTGTGTGTAATTCATTGTTGTATATGGTGTTGTAAATATGTGAAAGTAATATTGTAAACATGTAACTAATCAAGGCATAGTCTATGCTACCCGTATACATATTATATGGCAGTGGTAACCTGTAGAAACGTTGCATTTTCGTTCCGCCGATCTATACCAGCAAACAGTCGCGTGCTGTCCTGCACTGCTCGTATCAACTAGTAAACACAGGTACTCTATACACCAGTACTAGTGAACCTCGTGGCGAACTGGGATAAAGTGTCGTCCCTGGTTATTACTTGTTCTATTTTGTCTATTGGTATTTGATTAGCAATTAATTCTTAATTACGTCTATCGCGTCTTGTATAGGAATGTTAGTTTAAAATTTATATGTCAAGTGATAACACCACATGACTGAATCACAACATTTTTAAGTATTAATATTAGAATTGGCTTATCTGAACCTTCTAAATGAATTACTTTTGGTAAGTAAATTCAGGCGAACCGGCTCAATTTTGTGTCAATGCAAAGGAAGAAGTGGTAAGAAAAGAATAGCTACAGACAATTCACATATGGATATGGTGTTTCACAAAATTGTAAATTATCTTAATAAGAAAAGCCAGCAATGGTTCGCCAAGGAATTAAACCTGAAAAGAATTTCAGTTCAACTGCAAGCAAGTGATTTAAATCAAAGGCGTCCGTTTTATGTTCGGAATCGTAAAAAAAATATCAAATGAAAATTTTCTTTCCAACATCTGATTTTCTGTTGACTGTCATGTTACGTTGGATGGACACATTACAAGCAAACGACACAATTTCCTGGATTCGAGAGACCAACCGAGTATGTTACACGTTCTCATTACAACGACAAAGAGACAATTTGGTGTGCTGTTTAAGGGCATGTTCTCGTTGGGCCTTATCTCATTGAGGTTTAATATAGAAATATTTTAACTGTAAACCAGGAACGATATCGCCAAATGATTATCCAACCCTTTCTTGAAGATTTCGTCGCAGTACACACTTTCTTTCCACTCACAGTGGTTGCAATAGGATGGTGCTATCCCACGTACTGCAAGATCATTAGAACTTCCGCGTCAGCTATTTCCATGACGCTTGATTTCAAGAAACACATAATACCGCTTTCCTGCAAATTCTCCTGATGCATATCTTAGAGTATCCTGAAAGAGCGTGTATACAGAGATCCCATTCCCATAAACATCACTGTGCTTAAACAAAACATACGAAATAAGCCTAAGGAATAATAGAGAATTTTTATAACATGTATACATTACTGCTTGATAGGTACTATATGTTTGTCAATTAAATTTCATGTTATTTAGTTTCGTTATACTTTATTCTGGGCCATACTGTAGTTGAGAGGAATGCTAAACTACTATTGCCAGCTATTTGTAATAAATGTCAAATAACGTTAATCCTGTTCCACCTCCCCTTGGCGTTATCGTTGCGTTGTTTGCTGTTTAAGTTTTTCTTGTTTTTCCTGTGTTTTGTGTCATTTTAGTGAATTTACAGTATTTTTGCACTTCAGCGTAAAAATGCCAAAAGGACAAGTGATTTGAGATTAAATTTATAAAAAATATCGTTGTATTAGTGAACATCAGATGTTTTGTACATTTTGCAAATGAGATGTAATGGTTTAAAAAAGTAAAGGTGGCATAACCCATCACTTACAGACACAAAAACAAAATAAACTGAACAGACGTTCCGTGGTTTATAGATCACGTACTGATGAGTCCAGAACTGGTGTTGTTTATACAAAGAATATGTATGTATGTATGTATGTATGTATGTATGTATGTATGTATGTATGTATGTATGTATGTATGTATGTATGTATGTATGTATGTATGTACGAGGGATGTTCCGAAAGTAAGTTTCGTAATTTTCTTTCAATGTGAAGATGGTACTGAAGGTGATACAAACAATAACCATAAGTAACTACACATGTTGCTGGTTCAACGACGGAATGACGCATGCGCAGATCGCCGAGAAAGAGAGCGTAGCAGTTGATAGCAGTTGAACGGCGTGCCCAAGTTTATTGGAGTAAAAATCACGATGGCAGACAGTCGTGTTCTGACAACATGGTCGCCAATGGAAGTGCGTGCTGTTATCATGTATGAATGGGCACATGGAAGTAGTGTGTCCGTCATTCATGAACGCCTACAGACCGTGTATGGGGAAGAGGTAATGTCTCGTCAAATGGTTCTCGCTGGTATTGCATGTTCAGTGAAGGAAGGCAGAGTGTGGAGGATGAAGGTCGAAGTGGTCGTCCCTCCACATCCAAAAATGAAAACAACATTGCTAGAGTACAGGAGATGGTGTTAGTGGACAGGCGCATAACGGTATCAGAGGTGGCGTCCACATTGCATATTAGTCGTGCTCAGGCCCATCACATGCTCCATAATGTGTTAGGTTACCGAAAAGTCTCTGCAAGATGGGTGCCGAGAAACCTGACTCCGGATCACAAGAGTGCAAGAAAGGGAATCAGCCTCGATCACACGATGCGGTACGCGCGAGAGGGAAATGAAGTCCTGTTCAGAATCGTCACAGGCGATGAGACATGGGTGCACCACTTCACCCCAGAAACCAAGGCTGCCTCAATGACGTGGAAGCATCCCACTTCACCAGTGAAAAAAAAATCAAAGAGACATCCTCCGCAGGAAAGTTTATGACCATAGTGTTCTGGGACGCAAAAGGTGTCATTCTCCTGGATTTCCTCCATGAAGAGATAATCAATGCAGCAGGCTACTGCAACACCCTCACCAAACTCAGGTCCGCCATTCTACGAAAGAGACATGGCTCTCGAGTGAAAGTGTGCTCTTCCACGACAACTCAAGACCACTCACAGCAAAGCTCACACAAGATCACCGGGGCAAGTTACCTGGTTGAGTTTTTTTCCGGGGTTTTCGCTCGACCCAATATGAGCAAATGCTGGGTAACTTTCGGTGTTGGACCCCGGACTGATTTCACCGGCATTATCACCTTCATCTCATTCAGACGCTAAATAATCTAAGATGATGATACAGCGTCATAAAATAACCTATTAAAAAAAAGATCACATTCGTCGCTTCGGGTGGGAGAGATTGGATCACCCGGCCCAAAGCCCCGATTTTGCCCCATCGGACTTTCACCTTTTCCCTGCATTGAAAGTCGCATTTTCGGGTTGTCACTTCCAAAACAATGATGAGGTGGAGCAGACTGTGCGACAATTCCTTACGTCGCAGGGCACCGAGTTTTACCAGAGTGGTTTCTTCGATCTGATAGCACGCTACGACACCTTGCACTATTTTTCGACATACTCGCCACCGACATTCAGACATTTGTCGTAGCGTGCAATCAGTGAAAGTGCGGCTTTCAATGCAGGGAACAGGTGAAAGTCCGATGGGGCAAGATCGGGGCTATAGGCCGGGTGATCCAATCTCTCCCATCCGAAGCGACGAATGTGATCTTGTGTGAGCCTTGTTGTTTGTGATCTTGCGTTGTTGTCCAAGAGCACAACACCTTCACTCGAGGGCCCCGGTCTCTTTCGTCGAATGGCGGACCGCATTGATGGTCCGTTCATGGTGGAAACCCAGGAGAATGGCACCTTTTGCGTCCCAGAACACTGTGGTCATAATCTTTCCTGCGGAGGATGTCACTTTGAATTTTTTCTTCACTGGTGAAATGCGATGCTTCCACGTCATTGAGGCGGCCTTGGTTTCTGGGGTAAAGTGGTGCACCCATGTCTCATAGTCTGTAACGACTCTGAACAGGAACTCATTTCCCTCTCGCGCGTACCGCATCGTGTGATCGAGGCTGATTCCTATTCTTGCACTCTTGTGATCCGGAGTCAGATTTCTCGGCACCCATCTTGCAGAGACTTTTCGGTAACCTAACACATCATGGAGCATGTGATGGGCCTGAGCACGACCAATATGCAATGTGGACGCCACCTCTGATACCGTTATGCGCCTGTCCACTAACACCATCTCCTGTACTCTAGCAATGTTGTTTTCATTTTTGGATGTGGAGGGACGACCACTTCGACCTTCATCCTCCACACTCTGCCTTCCTTCACTGAACATGCAACACCAGCGAGAACCATTTGACGAGTCATTACCTCTTCCCCATACACGGTCTGTAGGCGTTCATGAATGACGGACACACTACTCCCATGTGCCCATTCATACATGATAACAGCACGCACTTCCATTGGCGACCATGGTGTCAGAACACGTCTGCCTGCCATCATGATTTTTACTCCAATAAACTTGGGCACGACGTTCAATTGCTACGCTCTCTTTCTCGGCGATCTGCGCATCCGTCATTCCCCCTCCGCTGACGGAATATTCGTCGTTGAAACAGCAACATGTGTAGTTTCTTATGGTTATTGTTTGTTTCACCTGCTGTACTATCTTCACATTAAAAAAAAATTACGAATCTTACTTTCGGAACACCCTTCGTATGTATGTATGTATGTATGTATGTATGTATGTATGTATGTATGTATGTATGTATGTATGTATGTATGTATGTATGTATGTATGTATGTATGTGTGTATGTATGTATGTGTGTATGTATGTATGTATGTATTCACACTGCAAATGTGTATATACCCCGGTGGCAGTGGTAAGTTTACATTCAATAATGACAATTAATAACAAACACAACTAATAAAAAATAAAATTAATTATAAATTAGTGAAACTAATAATAAATAATGGTAGTAATAATAACGATAATAATAATAATAATAATAAGAAGAAAATAATAATAATAATAATAATAATAATAATAATAATTATAATAATAATAAAAGTCGCATCCTAAATTAAATGAAGCACAATCACTTAAAGTGAATCTAATTTGTATCTTAACCTTAAGTTCGAACTAAAACCCATAGTATCAGTTCATACCTGCACAGGTACATTTCAGCACTACACTTATTTCGCTGTCAACTCACTCACTGCACTGGAACTACGACATATTTCACTGATTCTGTCCTGATTTCTCTAACAATTCAAAAACATTTCACTGTTCAAATACTTTGCACTGCCATTATAAACTATAAAACTTCACTGACACAAACACACTTCACTTACACAACACACTTCACTAACACAATACACTTCTTCACAGATACAACAATTCAAATAACAAAATATCAAACATGCCCTTTAAATACTGTGTATAATATACTACCATCTATTAGTAAAGTCCTTGAGCCTATTTTTAAATATTTTTTAGTTATTGGTAAAGCCTTTAGTAAGTCTACAGGTAAAGCATTCCAGTTCCTGATTGCGATTGACAGAAGAAAACTTTTTAGTGTCCGTCCTCTGTCTTCTTTCCCTCAATTTATATGAGTGGTCGTTCCTTGAAGAGTAATTTCGCGACTGTAACCTATTTTTTATTTCTCTCCAGGCAGGTTCACCTCTGTATGTTTTGAACATTGCGCATAATCGAATTCGCGTTCTCCTGTCCAAGAGTGTGTCCAATTTTAATGGTGAATTATTACGACAACGCTTAAGAACCCGTTTTTGAATCTTTTCCAGTGTCTTAATATGTTCTAATTTGTAAGAATCCCAACATGCAACACCATATTCCATTACTGGACGAACTAGTGATTTGTATGCAATCTCTTTGGATTTATCAGAGCCTTTTCTTAGAACCCTCATCACAAAGTGTAACGCTTTCCATGCTTTTCCCGTTGGGTCAGTAACGTGTCCCCCCCCCCAGCCGAGATCGCTGCTAAATGTTATTTCTAGGTATTTACATTTGTTAACTTCCGGAATGGTTTCACTCTCTAACGTATACGATGCGATTATTTTATTTATTTTTCTTGTAAAGCTGACGGCTTTGCTCTTTAGAGAATGTATTTTCATTTTATTGGCTATTGTCCAATCGTTTATTCTATTGAGGTCATTCTGAATAAGAGTAGTATCTTCATAACTTTTTATTTACCTGTGCACGATACAATCATTCGCGAATAAGCGAACCCTGGATAAGATGTTAACTGGCAGATCATTTACAAAAGCCAGGAATAGAAAGGGCCTCAAGGCACTCTCCTGTGGGACTCCGGAAGTAATTTCTATTGGGCTCGATAATTCCTCCCCCATCCGTACTCTCTTAGTGTGACAAGTTAAAAATTCCTTGATCCACTGGACTACTCTGAAGTCAACCCCTGTTGATTATAGTTTAACCAACAATATGTCGTGTGAGACTACATCGAATGCGCGTGAAAAGTCAATAACCACTGCATCTACTTGGCAATTTGAATCTATTCCGTCTGCTAAATCCTGACATACAGTTACTAATTGACACTCAATGAGTAGCCCCCCCCCTCCCGAAATCCATGCTGACCATTATGTAACCAATTTGAATCATTCCAATGCTGCCTTCGATATGCTGAAATCAAGTGTTCCATCTGTTTGCAAACCACAGAGGTGAGGATGACTGATCTGTAATTTTTTGTATCTGAGCGAGACTCTGACTTATAAATTGGCACCACTATTGCATCTACCGAATCTCGCGAGACAGTACCATTGTTTATTGATATTTCAAAACTACGCACTAGATAGGGAATCTCCGGCGATACCATCAGTTCCTACTGATTTATGAGGGTTCAGTTTAGAGATCCCTCTACTTATGTCCCTAGGCTTGATAGGAAACTGACCCGTATTTTCCACAGAAGCTAAGTCAGGTATTATTGCCCTCATCCCAAAAAGAGTGAATAATAGGAATTTAGTTTTTCTGCTTTTTCGTTGTCGTCTACAATAAATAGATTGAGGTCATTTTGTAGAGGGAGGCTCGAATAGTTTTCCTTGCGTCGTCTCTTCATATATTTATAAAATTCCCCCCACCCGTTTTGTTCACCTCGCATGAAATTGAATGTGTAAGCTTACCCTTTTGAAATACAAGGACTCATGTTATTTTATACATCATAACTAGAGCTAGGTTTCGTATGTAGTAAAAGCTAATATTTTTAATCGGTATAGTGTGTAAAGATGCAAGCCATGCTCCCCACCCCTTATATTTACCATTTTTGTCATTCATTACTTCCATTAGTTAGCGCTAAGGGTCTTTAATGCCCTTAACCACCAGTTAAAAAACAGCGGGGGGTTTAAAAGCTACATTATCTAGTCCTTGTGGCTTTTCTTGCATTTCGAGTCTTGTCAATCGGGCTTAAAACCTTCTTAACCGGCATCACATCGACTCAACTATACTCGGCGTCATTCTTAACTCTTACTACATAGAAATCCTAGCTCTAATCATAACATACAGTACATCTATTACATACAGATACTGTAAGCACTTAACTCAGTTTTGATAACAATTGGACTGATGTTGTTTATATAACTCTTTATTCAAATAGTAATGATAAAGGAGCTGGGCTATTGGAATAAAATTCGACATTGCTAGCTTAATGAGGTTTTACAAATCCTTCAGCTCGCAGAAAATGCAATAACATAGTGTGTGGGTCAGATTGGCTTTGGTACTCTGAGGTGAGTTTACTCGAGCGTCACTCTCTCGTACAATGCAAGGGATCTGATACCTTCTCTCGCGAGGACTGCAGCACCATCGCTCGACGCTCGATGTGCAGGCGATGCTGACCTGTTTCTGTTCCGTCATGCTTCTCCCCTCATCATGTGGTAGCTATTACGTTATGTCCATTTTCGGGTTTTCCCTTTAACATTCCCTAATGTTTGTTCAAGAAAATCGGAGTGAGACAAGTGGCCAACAGGCTTGGAGCTGACATAGACTCTTTTTCTCAATCACATTTCCCTTACAAGGACGAGTCTTCACGTACCTTTTAAATATTTCTCCTCTCATTTCCCCATTGACATTGACACAGTTAGTCAAGACTCAGACGCATGGCCGAAGAACAGTGCAGCATTACAGTATATCAGGGATGACACGATATTAGCTCCCAATCACGAGCGCATAGCGATGCACTACACAGGTATCCCAACGTAGGAATGTACAGATACGAAATTAAAATTTGGATCGAGTTTTGATGGCAGTCTACCTATATGTAGGCAACAATTAATTTCGCACGACTGTTCAAAAGTAGCATATATTATACAGGTGTTCGTGTTTACTGCACATGCGCAGTGTGTGTTGTAAACGGAACTTAATACAATAAGAGAGCTCCTAATATTATTTCCGTATCTGTACATACATCTACTAAAGGCAGTAATTATTAAAACAACTTTCGATACTAAATTTCTGATTGTTGTTGTTTAGTCAACTGTCCGAAGACAGGTCTGAACCTCACAAGTGATACCAATAAGGCACCACTTAAGAGACAATTAGGCCAGATGATAATGGGGTAGGGTGGCCAGTTTCTTTCCCCCTCCATTGCATAAATTGCCGATTAGTTACATGTTACACTAATCAGACTTCAGATGTATACAAATAATTGTTCTTCCTATGACATATATCGTCAAGTGAGATGTAGGCTACTGCCTGACAATATAATTTCTGATTATGCATTAATAATTATTTAATATACAAGTGCATACAAACAGATTGCGAAGGAAGTATTTTAATAACTAATAAAGAAAGGAAGAAAGAAAGAAAGAAAGAAAGAAAGAAAGAAAGAAAGAAAGAAAGAAAGAAAGAAAGAAAGAAAGATGAAAAGTTAATTGCCTCTAAATAACTTGTTTTTACATTGAAAATAAACTTTATTTTTAAATGCACTAGGTTTAGGATTTATGCTGTCAAAAAATCTGAAAGTTAGGATTTATAAAACAATTATATTACCGGTTTTTCTATATGGTTGTGAAACTTGGACTCTCATTTTGAGAGAGGAACAGAGATTAAGGGTGTTTGAGAATAAGGTACTGAGGAAAATATATGGGGCTAAAAGGGATGAAGTTACAGGAGAATAGAGAAAGTTACACAACACAGAACTGCACGCATTGTATTCTTCACTTGACATTATTAAGAACATTAAATCCAGGTGTTTGAGATGGGCAGGGCATGTAGCACGTATGGGCGAATCCAGAAATGCATATAGAGTGTTAGTTGGGAGGCCTGAGGGAAAAAGAGCTTTGGTGAGTCCGAGACGTAGATGAGAAGATAATATTAAAATGGATTTTCTCTTCATCCTACCAAGCTTTTTATGTAACCCCAAAAGAGAAAATCAAGATGTGTTAAATCTGGAGACTTTGCCGGCCATTCTACTGGTTGACGTTGACCAATCCAATGTCCAGGGAACTGTTCGTCCAGTTTGCTGCAACATTTCTGTGGCTTAACCTATCAGAATGAAGAATGATATCAATTTTTCCTCTTTCGATAATGTCATTACGAAAATCAAGAAATTTGTTACAGGAAAGCTTCAAATAACCACAATAATTCATTGAAATTGTCACAGGTTAACCAAACAGTAAAGCAGGAAAAATTAATTACCAGAATTGCATAAAAAACACCTTTTCCAAAGCATCCTAAGTATCGTACCATGTAACAAAATATCTATAGATGCAATAACTGATGTTTGTGTCATTATTACAGTAATCTTTAAATAACTTGAAAACGATTAATCAAAATGCGTTTCAGTGAAATGTACAGCAGAGTCCGTACAGGTGACTTTTTGTCTGATGCTTTTCCAATTCACTGCGAGCTAAAGCAAGGAGATGCACTATCACCTTTACATTTAACTTTGCTCCAGAATATGCCATTGGAAATTCCAGAATAACAGAGACGGTTTGGAAATGAACGGTTTATACCAGCTGCTTGTTTATGTGGATCACGTGAATTTCTTAGGATAAAATCCATAAACTATTAGGGAAAAGACGAATATTTTACTTGAAGCAAGTAAAGAGATATATTTGGAAGTGAATCCCGAAAAGTCTATGTATATGATTATGTCTCGTGACCAGAACATAGTACAAAATGGAAATATTAAAACTGGGAATATATCGTTTGAAAATGTGGAAAACTGTAAATCTAATAAATATAAAATAATATGAGAGGAAAATGACCGCAAAATAAACATGTGAAATGCCTGTTATTATTCGGTTGAAAAGCTATTGCCATCGAGTCTGCTATCAAAAAAAACTGTAAGTTAGAATTCATAAAATAATTATATTACCGGTTCTGTATGGTTGTGTAATCTGTATTCTCACTTTGAGAGAGGAACAGAGATTAAGGGTGTTTGAGAGTAAGGTGAATAGGAAAATAATTGGCGCTAAGTTACGGGAGAATGGAGAAAGTTACACAACGCAGAACTGCACGCATTGTATTCTTCTCCTGACATTAAATCCAGACGTTTGAGACGGGCAGGGCTTGTAGCACCAATGGCAGAATCCAGAAAGGCATACAGAGTGTTAGTTTGGGAGATCGGAGGGAAAGAGGCCTGCGGGAAGGCCGAGGCGTAGATGGAAAGATAATATTAAAATGGATTTGAGGGATGTGGGATATGATGGTAGAGACTGGATGAATCTTGGTCAGGATACGAACCAATGGTGGGCTTATGTGAGGGTTCTCTAAAAGCCATTTGAAAGTAAGTAGTAAGTAAGTAATAATAATAATAATAATAATAATAATAATAACAGTATTAATAATAATACACAAAATTTAAAATACCGATAATGTAAACTGCAAATAATTTTAATAATAACCCCCTCAACAGACTTCTGCTACTTTAAGGCAGTGGTTCCCAACCGATGTTTCGCGACACACTGCTGTGTCGCGCAGCTCCATGGAGTGTGTCGCGAAATTTTGGAATTTAAAAATAAATTTTATGCCATCCAGGCTTTTTAAAACATATTTTTTTATTTACAACGGAGTCTTTGTTATTGTACATTTTATTTTAAGGCAGATTTTACAAATGAAACGTGAACACCTGCAACAATGCTGAGTTTAATTTTTCTGCCTGGCTATAATTCGAATGAAAGTGAACACCTCCAACCAGTGGCGGCTGCTGATCATGTTGCAGCGTTGCACAACGACCAAGTTTTTCCCGCACATTAAAATTTTGTTTATATTAAATAAATAAACAAATGTTAAGTTTCCTTCTCCTGCAATTTAAATATATGCATTGTTTTATTTATAGATCATTCAAGAATTCGAGTATAAAATAATCAGCGTTTATAAAATTCATCAAATTGTGAATACTTCAGAAGTGGTCGTTGTGTGGCTCAAGCAACAGCCAGATTCGTGTAGCGGTTGGTATTGAAGGTAGGCTCAGTTCAGAGTTCCCTATCCCAGCAGTTAAGACAGCTGGTCGCGGCAAAGCTCTTGCAACAACCGGAAGCAAATAGTTCTAGTACTTGCCCGTAGAGTGCAGAAGTGACCATTCCGAACTATTCCGAACGGACACATTCGCTGGATGACTCGTGACTTGAGACGAAATTCTCAGATTTTTTCCGAGTCTTCGTTTCTCACGTGGTTTCTCACTTCCTGACTTCCTGTTTCCTGACCAACGTGTAGCTAGGTGAGCATGTAGTCCAGTCATTTTATAATCGTGTGAAATTCATTTAATCCTCTTTTAAATATCTAGTTTTTGTTGTAATTTAAGTAGTTTTATGCGAATTGTGCTGCATAATAGAATTTTTTTTTATTGGATGTAATATTTCCGTCAAGTTTGTGACATAGGTACGTAGGCATATAACGTTATGAATTTTGTAAGTTGCTTAAAAAACAGGAACTTTTCTGGAGCTTAATGAGTATTATGTGAATTGTGGTACTTATCACAATTTTTATAGTGCAGTGATGTTTTCTTCAAGTTCATGATATAAGTTCGTTTACCATTACGAATTCTGTAAATAATTTACAAAACAAGAACTTCTCTGTACTTTCTGACGAAGAAAAATAAAAAAAATTAAAGAACTTGGTAGACCATTGCCTGATATAAATAGTGTCCAGACAGTTACTACGGGGAAAAGATAGTTCAAGAGAATTTTTAGAAAGGAAATTTACAATAATCATGACTGCCTTTGTGGTTGTGAAGTGAAAAACGCACTGTTTGTTTTCCGTGTATTTTGTTTGATGGGGAACAGTCGTGGACAAGAACGGATATTACTGATATTAATCATTTAAGTACCAGCATTGGATTAAAATGTTCATGAACATGTACTGATAAAGGTAACTAATTCTACCCTTCTCATCACAGAAAGTGCAACACCTAGACTCAAACTTCACCAGCCGCCACTGCCTCCAACAATGCTTAGTAATTCGTTTACTCGTCTCACTTAGAAAATAAACAGAGTTTAGAATCGTTAGAACATATTGATCAGTTGTAGTATATACGAGTGAATGGATGATAGTGCGATTATTTTATCAAAAGTGCTTTATTTATATTTTTATGGACAAATTTTTAATTCAAAAAACACAATCTGAATTAAGTTCTGGGTTAGATGACAGCAGTGCTAATTCAAATAATATGAGCGAAAGTTCTCCTCAGGGTTCGCAAAAAAAGTATTGCGTTTAGAAAATATTATAGTGATGAATACTTGCAATGTGGTTTTACGTGGCTTGGAGATGAATATAAACAAAATCTCGAGTGTCTTATATGCGGAAATGTTTTGTCATATCAGTCGATGGTGCCGAATAAACTAAAAAGACACTTAGAACTGCCGTTTTCAACGTCATACTTACGTGAATCAGCATTTTCTACCATGAAAATAGTGAACTCTAAACAAAGTAACAGACTGCTGCACATTGAAGATGATTTACATGTTGGCCTGTCAATAATAAGGCCAGGTATAGAGAAACTCTATGCAACCCACCAAGCGCAGACTTCACATTAATTTAAATAATTGAGTTTCCAAAAACGATAACAAAAATCTTTTATCGGACATACAGCATAGACAGGTTGAGATTTTTGACACACACCTTTGTTTTTATGTCTAATGACACTCAAGTTGCTGCTTGTTCTTTTTTTTTTTTTTAAGAATTTTCGATTGCGTGTTAACATCGACCTATTTACAACACTGGATGTCCAACACTACATAAAAATTCTTATAAGTGCTCTTTTCTGACAGAACGCTCTGCAACGACATTACAGGACATGTTTGTTATATTTTTCATCTTGCAATCGAAATATGTGTGAATAACTATTAATATTATTTTTCTTTGAATTCCGCTTAGACCTCGAAAATCTTACTTTAGTTGGACGAAAGGGAGGTAAAAAACTACGTAATTCCCGTTCAGTGAACATTAATTATCTCCCAATCCGCTATAAAATATTCTACATAGAATTCCACAACCTTTTTCTCCATAAGAAAACACTGGTTGTTATTATTCTATCATTATTTTTAATATCAATAAATGTGTCGCGATATCATGGGCGTTCAGTATAGTGTGTCGTCGTCAAAGAAGGTTGGAAAGCACTGCTTTAAACTGAATGAAAGAATTTGCATGTATAGAATATCCGCTTCAGTGCCATTTTATCTCATGAAACTACCGCCAGTCTCGTCTTTCGGTTGGCCTGTCGGTCGTCCTTGAGAATTCCTTCCTTCGATTGTCGCTTGCCGAAGCTCCGAATCCCTCCGTATGTTCTCTCTACAGGCTACAGTCTAAAGTAGTACCGGAGATCACTGGAGGAGAGCTTTATTCGTAATATCCGATTCCTCCGTCAGTAGTATTCGTCCGTTGAGCAGTACTACGCACAACAATAAATGGTCCCGGTTTCCCAGGGCGTGTCGGCAGTCTGTGTGTAACACATCATCTTCAAAAGAACCATCTGCACCAATCTGTAGAAACGGTCTTTACGATTTCATTCATTGATTCGTTATTAGTAGATGGAACACCATATAACACAATATTGTCCCTGCGAGTGTACTGTTCCAGATCCTGAGTCGAACACCTAGTTAGTTGATATCATGTTTCAAGAAGTCGTTTTCTTTTAATTCATCTTTTACATTATTTATTTCACTTAATAAAGAGTCAAATGTCGTTGATATGAAGTCCTATAGATTTCTTTATATCATTAATGTACTGATGAATAGTGGACGCAAACTTTTCAAACATAATACTTAATTGTTTGTTAACAGAAGTAACACTTCCTACGTTTATTATTGATTCATTACTATTTTTGTCATTTTCAGACTCATATCGTTTATCATTATTGCTTTTACTCGAGTTCTTTCTTTTACTCATTTCGTTAAAGTTAGTTTATTTACTTGTAATTTAAATAGCTCCAGCAGCAAAACAATGCGTCCACTCACTACAATGGCTCACTCAGGAATTGAATGTTCTATATTCTCTGTTATTTCTGATGCCTCCATTCCACTTTTGACTTAACTTTTAGACAACCTCTGGAACAACTAACATGAGCCTGAAAGAATTTTGATGTAACAATCTGTAATATAAGAACTTATTTACTTTAGCGCGAAAAATAATCATTGGATTCATACTCAACAGTGGAAAAGTAACCAAATTATCATTTAGGTTATTTGCATAAATTTCCGAAAAGCCAGTAACACAAAACCGCTGCATAATGCGGCGAAACATACAGTAGAAGGAGAAAAACCAGAGTAGGAAAATGAATCTTGATCGTTCTTCCACAGAACCGACTGGAACTTGATCGTTCTTCTGAAGTACATGAAAACTTTAAAGCTCACTTTTGAGAACCATGATCGTTTTAATAGAAAAATAACTAGACCATATAATAGTACTTCCTTTCCACTATACGATGGCATTATTAACTCATTTCGATTTTTGATGGACCTTGATCGTTTTCGCCGTGTACCCTTCAATTTCTTTACGGAAATGTTATAATCTGAAAGACTTAACTAAACGTCAGAAAAAGTATAGGTATGTCATATCCTACGAACGTTTTAGTTAATTGTCAAAAATCTAAATAGACAAGAATTTAATTAGAACTTAAATTAATGATCGTTATTTTCATTATCTAAATTGTAGTTCATTTCACTACATAATGAATAGGAGTTGAGGCATAATGGAGCAGTGAAAATCTCATCGTGTACATGACATTATTCAGCAGTTCTAATGGTAGTATTGGAACTTTTCACGGAAACCAGGACGTAGATAATGAAGCACGCAGCTGGGATTCAAGCAAGCCTCGCAGCGACGATAGGTCAGTTCACATGGATTTTCAATTAATGAAAGCGATTAGTTATCATGTAGGAAGCGTTCAGTTTTCTGCGGTGCAAATTACATCTCCGTAAATTATGACTGTTAAAGTCTCGGTTTTCTTCATTGTACACCTAGCCCGTTTATTACGTATTGGAATGTGGGAATAGAGCAGCTGAAGCGCAGATGTTTCATTGTTATTCCCACAAAACTAGATTGCCTGACCGCAACTTCATTCTGCATAATGTATGGACGTTGGAGTAAACCGCTGTAACTCACCACTGGCACTGTGAGTTCATAATGACCGTGCATATCTAATATGCAACTTAATTAATTTACGAAATTAATATATGAAACGTTATATCGGAATTTTACAATGTCATTAGTTAGCATAGGTGATGGCTAAGTTAAATCATAACTTGAAATTTAACATTGATGAAATTATTAATGTTCCATTGATATTGAGTTATAGTCAGAATCAGCTTACTTAATACTCTAAGGGTGAAACCTAACCTTTTCTCCTACTAATACATATGTTAGTGAATTATAGTGATTTTCTAGTTGTCTGGTTGAAATTTATTTTGCCAATTTTGTTTCGGATTTAAGGTACTGAAAAATACTACAACTAAGGTACTGACAAATACTACAACTGACAGACATTTTCTAACTGTTATATTGGCAGCAATAATTTCGGTTCGCAGTAGAAAGAAACTGAAGAAATAGAAGTAACTAAGATTGTGAAAGTTGAATGTAATTAATAATTTATTAGTAATACAAGCATTAATATTATTATCAATACATAATTCAGTTGTGTTGCGCCGTGACTCCATTTCAGTCGCCTAAAATCGAACTGTACCTCCTCCAAATTATGAAATATGGGATTAAGGTACGTTTCAGTGCAGAATTTTGCAGCGAATATGATAAACTGATCGTTTGGAGTGAAACTGGAATTTATCTGCCTTAACTTTAGTGGTAAAATAAGCGTTCGGAGTCTAACTGCACTAGTTTTTCATCTTTTCCGACAAATAAGATTTTTTAATAAAGTTCAGTTTGATTCTAAGCCACACAATTCAAGACTATGTTCAGGTACGTGTAATTAAATAAAGTAGGCTATAATTTACAGACCTACTTGGTCTGAAACGTGCATGTGGCTAACGGACAGAGTAGGCTATATTTCACATTTTAATGTTTTTCTTTCCTGTTTAGATTTGTATTAAACTATCCAAGAGAGAAAATAGCATGGAACCGACTTCCCCAAGAAATAAAATGTTTACCATTCAAAGTATTTACATTGTTAGTAATATAATAGTTATACCAATTATTATTAATAATTCTTGATTATACTGATGGAATCGAATTTTGCTGTGGATATTTAATTTCCTATTAAAAACGTTTGATTAATAAATGAGGCTATACTTAGTAGTTAGGTCTATAATTACTGAAGAAAGAAGATGTTATCAAAGAATTATGTGTACAGAGGCTGCAATTGTAACGAGAATAGCAACATTATTAGAGGTAAGTATTTTAAGTAGGCTATACATTTCAAGTGGTATTGTGTTTTCGGAATTCGTAGACGCTAATCATTTCACTTGATCAAACAAAATACATTTTCAGGTTAGGTCTCATAAATCGTAAACTTTTTAGTCAAAGCAATGAGTTTTATGTTATCAGACAAAATACATTTTAATATTAGATCATACTAATGTACTAATTACCAACACAATATGCGAGAAGTCTAGGAGGAGAATAGACTATTTCACAAATTATTTAACTACTTAGAAAACACATTTCCTAACATAAAGACGAGATGTGGCAAATAAGTACACTATTTCACAAATTATTGAACCACTTAGAAACACCTCATAACATAAAGATGAGATGTGGCAAATGAGTGCTAAATAAGTTAGTCATTTTTATTGTTAATACTACACTGTGATATTTAAGTCCCTCCACAATACAGCTGGTAGTATGCCGCTCAGAGAAGTTGGTAGCTTCCTTTAGAATCTGTCAAGAGCAAGATAATTTTATACTATCCAATTGTAATAAGGGTTGCAGATAACGGTCAGTGTTTGACTGTTTCTTCCAGTATGCAAGTATGTTGTGAGATATAGCAATAAATTCTGTGACGACGAGAAGCATATTCATTGTTCCGTATTCGGCGCCATGATGTTGAAGTGTTTGTTAGAACATTTTTATGTTTTTACGGACGAAGCCTAATTCCAACTGTCGTGTTACAGTGATTCTCAAAACACCACAATTTGGTCATATGAAAACCTGCATATAGTGAAAATAGGCGTGTGGTGTGAATCCTGAATTATTGGCGCAATTTTTTTTACGAGGACCGCTGTTTTGATAGAATATTTTACGACGCTTTATCAACTGCTATCGTCATCTAACATCTGAGTGAGATGAGGTGAAAATGCCAGCGAAATGAGTCCAAGATCCAGTGCCGAAAGTTATCTAGCATTTCCTCTTAATGGGTTGAGGGAAAACCCCAAAAAATCTCAAACAGGTAACTTGTCCCAACCAGGATTTGAACCCGGGCCCTCTCATTTCTCGGTTAGGCATGCTAAAAGTTAACTTCACAACGGTGAACTAGGTCCGTTGTTCTGAAGTTTACTGTTTCTAAGCTTATATATTTTTTCCATTTATTAGACAGTTAAATTTACTGACGAATGGCTGCTAAATTGCTTTTTAGCAGGATAATGCTATGGCTCATAAAGACCATGCATTAATGAATTTGTTAGGAGACATTTTTGGAGGGACTATAATTTCGTAAGGACTATGGCCTCCGACATCCCTTAAACTTACTCCACCCGATTATTATATTTTTGGGATGCTGCTAAGTCGGCAGTAGGCCTATAGCAAGACAACCGTAAAGAATTGATTACCTGAAATTGACACAAATTTTAATGAAAGTGTCTCACAATGAAATAAAACGTGTAAATCTACGCCTTGGACAGAATACGGGACACTTCAGTATTTCATTTCAAAGGGTAAGTTCACTTATTATTTTCATTATTATTATTATTATTATTATTATTATTATTATTATTATTATTATTATTATTATTATTATTATTATTATTATTTTTATTATTATTATTATTACTATTATTATTATTAGTCTATTATTATTATTTTATTTTTTTAAATGTTACATTATACTATACCATACCATACTATACTATAGGTAGGCCTACTATACCATACTATTATTAATATTACATTAATTTATAGTATTATGTTATCATTATTATTATTATTATTATTATTATTATTATTATTATTAGTTCAGTGTATGGTATTGTAATTTTACGCTTTTGGTGATATCTGGTGTAGTTGGCAACACTGGAGAGACGGCCAAATTAGCCTTTTAGAAACTAATCTTACTTGATCCTCACTATAGGCCTATATTATCCGACAATGTAATCAAAGTTATTCATAGGATATAGCAATTGTGTGAAAGATTACTAATCACAAATTCGAGACACACGACTGTTGAAAGTAGCCCAAAAATACCAACAGAAATAAAATAATATTAAATCACCCTAAAAGACATTGGAATAACAAATTTCTCCTGAAGAGACCAGATTTGCTTAATCCTTCATATGATTTCAGCAACCATTACCATTTCTAATGCTGCTGATGCTACTACTATTTTCATGGGCATAAATTTTGCAAGAAACGAAATACGAGTATAATTTTGTATGCTACCCTAAACTGAACTTGTATTAAGTTAACAGAAAGTTTAGTGATCTGGAAAACTTGACAAAGCACGGACTTAATTTTACTACATACACACATATACACGTAAATTTTTATGAAAATCAGTAGATAATTACAAGAGCTATCTGCTAATGCTATGAAAGACAATAACTAAAATAATAATTGACTGAGTGGGTAGTTCAAGGTAGGACAAATCTGGCCACCCCGGTGCTAGATACGTCATAACATTCCATGTATTTTTTTCTCCTTTCACCACACCTAATAATGGACAAACAACACAAGTCGAAGCATTGGCAGAATTTCAGTAACATTTGCATCACTACAGTACGATGACAGGAATAGCAGGGACATATTAAGAAGACTGGGGCGCGAATTATCTTCTTGCTTATAAAGAGAAAAGTATGTATGACGTAATTTGCAGTAAAATTCTTTTCTTAATAAAGGTAATTAACCATGGGAGACATTTTATTATGTAAATTTGTTATTGTATTATTATTATTATTATTATTACTATTATTATTATTATTATTATTATTATTATTATTATTATTATTAACGTTATGAAGATTAATACTAAGTACATTACTATTACTAACAAAGAAACAGTTACAATAATAAACTACTAAGTTTTATTTTTAGAAAGTTATTATGCCTTACATTATCAATGAAGCTAAGAAATTAATTATTTCGTTTTATTTTGTCATTTCAGTTTGTTTGCAATGTTTTCTTATTTATGTTTACTAATTTCTTCTTTATAATCTATTTGTTAAATATCTCGTTCCTTGAACATATTTTCCTTAAGTGCATTCCTTTCTGAAAAATAAAATATAACGATCGGCGATATACAGCCAAACAGAAAAGACAAACACGATGAAATGTCCTAATTGGCAAATCCGCCACTTGTTCAAGTAACTTCTCTCCGCCTGTCTAATCCCCTCTCTCCATTAACCTCCCCTGCAACCCCTGGCGCGCTCATCCTTGCGGTAGTTGACAACACCTTTAAATAAGTTTGCTTAAGATTATAATAGCCTGAATGTATATAATTTAATTTCTGAAAGACATCTGCGAGTGCTTCGGTGGTCCGAAATAAGCACTTTCAATTTGTAAGCCAATCATCATTATCACTATCATCATCACCATCACTATCACTAAGTTCATCCATTTTCGAAATCTCAAAGATAGCCGAGTTATTAACAGCAAAGTAGCAGTTTCTCTGGTACCTACCTTATTCAGAATATGCCAGATACCTACAGTAGTTTCATACTAATGTGCGGGACGAGTAATGAAAAGGTAAAATGATCGAGAACCTTCTGTTTTGTATTGTTCGTCCTGTTTTTTTTTTTTTGCTTCTATTTAAAGTTTTATTCCTATTCCATGGAGAGAAAGAATACTGAGCCCGAATCTTCAAACATCAAACATACTGCTCTGAAGATGGCCACAACACAGCGGTCAAAACGTCAGCCAATAACACCAAGACAACGCGGTAGAAGACCTGAAGCTTATCCACACACCATGTACACCAGCCGCGGAAGCCTACACGAACAATCAAACATTTTAGCTTTCCTCTGTTCGTAAAAAGATTAGTGTTATTAGAGAACCGCTGCTTTCTAGTTTGCTTCTTCACAAGAACTTTAAAAACTAATTTGGATGTGTTACCATTTTCACAGAGTGTTGATATACCAACTTAATTTCGCAGGTTTATTTTACCAGCATGCACTGAAATTTCGGTGATTTCTGATAAGCGAATAATATATTTTAAAAGTAACCCAAACGTTAAAACACTGTATCAAATAAAGAACTAGCTAATAGGCCTAATGCCTCCTAGCATTATTTTATATGTTTGCAAGAAACACGCCAATAAATAATATACAGAGTGATTCAGACTTCGGTTACAGAAGAATACAGGGTACTAAAAGAAAGATTTTTCATTAGCAATAGGTGTCCTATTTCGCACCGGTAAGGCGCTACACTTGTTTCATTGTTGTGGCTGGTAAGCAATCATTCATTCAAAGACCAGTGGCTAGACTCTTTAATGACTACGCTTTCAATGAAAAACAACCGACAATGACGTTTGACAACTTGTGCATTACAAAAGAGTTTCGAAATGACGTCCCCTTTCTTGTAAATGTTATGCCCCGTTAATTTAAGGGATAAATTACGGTGGTCATACATAGCAACTGTCATGAGTTTCAAAGCAAGTTTTACGGACATCATGTATATACAAGTCCTTGACGAACTATACGTCAGCCATAAGACGATCTCCATGTTCAGATTCACTCTGGCATGCCAGCGCAGAATGTAACGCTAGCTTTTCCTATCTTTATCTCACACGCGCTGAAAAGGTCGCGTGCGTGATTAGATCGTTCCATAGCTCTCTCTTGCTTTGAGATCCATAGCGAAACTATGCTAATGCCAGGAAAACCCATCATTTTCCGTATGTTAAATTA
Organism: Periplaneta americana; assembly: GCF_040183065.1. Lineage (NCBI taxonomy): Eukaryota > Metazoa > Arthropoda > Insecta > Blattodea > Blattidae > Periplaneta > Periplaneta americana. Next base: position 34,591,336 of record NC_091133.1, on the reverse strand, counting down.
ACCCATTACTGCATAGCGTCCTAAATATAGGATCTGCGTAAAATACTGATTTCTATGAAACTTTTTCTTGTTTAGTACAGTTGGATGCATTGTTTAGAAGGTAAATTACTATATGGTATTATAGTGTTGGCAGTGTTTCAATTCCGCACGAACATTTGTTCATATCAGCAAATTTTTGACAAGATGGCAGGAGAACAGTATTTTGTGACGCACCGCGGGAAGTACATTCTTAGTTACTCTGTAATGGTGATACAGAAATCTGATGTTTATTTTCACATAATGAGTTTTCTTGTGGTATATAACAGCAATAAAATTGTCTTATATGTTGCTAGGTACAAGGTGAAATATAGTGCCGTCCTAAAAATACGACGCCATGCCGTGTGCACTCCTGTAGCATTCTTTACAATATGTATAATGTTTCCATTATATTGTTCTATTTCCAGTCTAACCATGAGTGAAATTCTGGGGTTTATTGAAAATCAAGGTAATAATAGTGAGAGTCTAATATATGTGACCCCTCCAGAAGTTTCCTATGATACAGATAAAGATAGTGATAATGATAAATCTGACGACGAGCATGAGGCTCAATTTAATAATCTTGGCAGTAAAATGCTACTTAGTAAAGCGGAATTACAAAAAGATATGTTATGATGATAATGAAGATGACATTGTTGATGAAAGTATGCCAGAGTCATTTAACATAAAATCTGCAACAAATGATTCTGAAAGCACATTAGACAAGAATGAAGCTGAGGTTTCTCGCACAAGTATTGTCGTCCGAAGAGAAGGAAGCAAATATATGGAAATTTCCAAGACAGCGAAGGTAATTCCAGGCTTGAAGGCCATCGTACTATAACTACAAGTACTATTACTACCACTGCAACCACCACCATCAGCACCAGCGCTAGTAGCAGCAATAGCAGCACCATCACTAGCAGCAACAGCAGCACCAGTGCTAGCAGCAGAAACAGCAGCACCAATGTTGGCAGTACCAATGTTAGTGACAGCGGCAGCGGCAACAACAGAGTGGTGGTCCATCTTGGCTTATTTTCTTGATGTTGCCATAGTAAATACTTGGCTTCTGTACAGAAAAATTAAGCCTCAAAACTCTTCAGAACAGCTTCTCAATTTCCGCCATCTCCTGGCTCTTACAGTACTGAAAAGGCATAAGGTGAGTTCCCACCAAGGAAACAATGCTTCCATTCCATCAGGAGACAAGATTTGATGGCCAACACCGCTGCCCAGTTGAAAATGAAACGCACCGAAGGTGTACTAATTGTACAGGGAAAGCAAAGTTCATCTACAGCGAGCGTGAAATTGGACTTCACCCTAAATGTTTCTACCCTTACCACACAAAATAGTATTGTACAATGCAGACCTGCAGAACTGTAGCTCCTGAGAGCGACTGCTTTACTCCCCTTTCTTACCCGACCCGCCTTTTCTACCAGTGCGATCATGACGTTCTAGTTACGCTCGGCCGCATCAACATTTATCGCGGCTGCAGGTATACAATACGCTATCAAGAATTACAAATGAACAGATAATAAAATCCTTAGGAACATACCTTTAGAAAATAAGAGAAAAATGAATGAGGGAAATGAATAAATTAAAAGACATGTAAAATAAAATTTAAAGTGCATATAATGTAAGAAGGTCTACCTATGTATATATCGTCCTATTACTAGCAGAGACGATTAAATCCACGTTTTGTGTAAAATAAGTTAAGTAGAGTCCCCGACTTGTCTTTCCGTGCTCTATATTCTACTAAAATGAAATAAGTCCGAAATGTTGCGTGCAGGCAACAAACGAATTACTTTATTTGAAGAATTTATTATGATTTTTCGTGCAATAATAAAGTTTTAATTCCTATTTTTACAAAACTTGTATTACTGGTCTTAACTGGTATTAGTAGTAATAGGACGATAAATAAATTGTACATTGATAAGTGAGTGACAAGCTATATGACCAGATGACAATGCTGTCATTCAACATAGTAACGCACTCCATCCAAATAAATAAATAAATATAAGTAAATAAATAAATAAGTAATTAAGTAAGTAAATAAGTAGGTCAAAATAAGTAAATAAATAAGTAAATAAGAAAATAAGTAAGTAAATAAGTAAAGCTGTAGTTTACAGAGAACTGTAACATGGCAAAATCTGAACCCGTGAAGGAATACTACTTCCAAAGGAAATGGGAATATGATTATTTTGTTGTTGAAGACGAAAGAATTACTTGTTTACTGTGTCCCATCCAATTTATTTCTACTCATTTCAATATTAAACCACATTTCAACAAAGTCCATATTAATAATTATGGAATTCACAAACTTTCGAACTGTATATTACGAACTGTATATTGATTATTATTTATTTATATACTGTAAAATTGAGGACGTCACTCGTTGTGTTCATTTTGAATTGAAATTAAAAGTGACTTTCAAGGTTCATTTCTTAAATACTATGAATTTATGTTTCAGTAGGTGATGATAGGAGAAAATTTTTCGAAAATCTAAAACAGGTTAGGTGCAAAGAAATCTCAAAGAAACTACCGACAGGAAATTTAGCATAATTGTAAACCTTGAAACGAGATAACGTATTATAAAAACAATGAATTTATTACAATACTTTTTGAAAATTACATGCCGCCACTGATGGACCTTTGACGTCCAGAGAAGGTAAATAACTATTTGCGGAAGTCGATCATCCCCAATGGAAGCGGAGTGAGGATGATGTCATATTTCCCTACTTACGAGTCCTGCAGGCCTGGTACAAAGCGTAGGCTAATGTGAGAAGGGCAGTTGAACCACTAATTCTACCATGTATATGTATCTGCTACATAATAAATACATAAATACTTTTTGGACTACAAAAACCAGTTATTCTATTCAACTTCTCCATCACTGACCATTATGCATAGCGTCCTATTTATGGGACGGACCTTAAATTTTATCCCGGAAAGTAAATAAAGTTAAAACTGGTAAGAAAGCATTCTTAAGTCACCAACTAGCAAACTTTAACTCAGAAACGCATTTTTGAAGTCATTAATAACTTTATGCAGTTATGGGTTCGCAAATCTAGCGTTTACATCGAGAGTAAGACTGGGGTATACAAAATAAATCTCAATAGTAGCCATGCTTTTTCCCGGGATATAGATACCGTCATGACGCTACCGATCTAATAGAAACGAAGATTTTCACGGGCGCGGCTCTCACTTCGATCAGATCACTCAGTTCCTTTACCGCAAGATAGAAGACAAGCGAGAAGCATGTAAGTTAACCAACCGAAGCCGGGACCATGGCGTCCGCTATCGTCAACACTACTTTCGTCTTATGTACTCTAAGTTATAATATTTAATCTTATACCAATTGCTACTAGTGTCGGGAGAGATAACTTATACTAAATTCTACTAGTGTCAGAGTAATTTACAACATAGATTATAATAAGGAAATATCAGTGCTTGAAACTCAGTGAACTGTGTATATTTCAAAGTTCTACTTTGAATGCAACTACTTAGACATAATGGATTTTTCCGACGTTTGTGAATGGTACTACCTCACGAGATATTTTGATGGGCAATATTATTATCAATATTCGGGAATCCAAGCCGAATGGTAACTAAGTCAATAAACGCCTTTGTAGATACATAACTTCTGTAAATGATTTTGCATTGTTTCCGAAGTTTGTTCGACTAACTGCATCTTATGTAACCAAGCTAACGCACTGAAGTTTCCATATTATTTTATTGTTTAATCAACTGCATTCAAATATAACCTATGCTTTATTTTACCATTTTGTTTTCATTTAAATTCATATAACTGAGTAGGTATACCAAGTAGGTAAACCTAAGATTCTCTTATATTGGTAAAGCAAAGTAAAGCCAAATAAAGTAACAAGAAATATATATCTAACTAGACCTGTTAGAGATTTTCAATTATTTTTGGCATAGCTAAATGTGTAACACATATATACAAGAAAGTTTTACAATATATTATAGTGTAACCAGTGAAGTGACTTATTTGATTTGATTAAACTAATATTCTTCGAGCCTGAATTAACCTGTAATCCTGTTCTTGAATACGCAGTACCTATCTAAGATAATAGCTCGACCATTACCATCTTGAATTATCCTGACTTAAACCTAACAATTTGGTGTCAGAATTTAAACATAACATAACCGTGATCGGTAGCACCGGCCACAATAAACTAGTGCCCGAACAACACAGGACACAACATAAACAATACTGGCATCGTCGAAGCATTGAGTGCCGGTGTAGTAGGCCTATGTGTGGTGTTACAGCGTCGACAATTCGTGAAAGATCATCGGCATGGTGTACAGGTGTAGCACACACTAAGGTCTTCCAGATGTCCCCACCAGAAGTCAAGTGGATTAAGATTGGTAATGTTGGTGGTCACGGGACGGGACCTTGATAACCAATCCGTCATTAAATGTTGCCGTCAGCTATTGTCTTGCCGCAAGACTGAAGTGCGCAGGAGTTCCGTGATGCTGGAACCATTCCTGGCGCGTACTGCAAGCGTACCCCTTTCAAGAGGAGCCAATTTGCAAAACCAGCTATTTGCAAGTGAGATGAATTTTGGCAAATGAGGAAAATTGTGTAAAAACTTATCCACAGATGATAGAGGCATGATTTCTAGTTCAAATAATGGGAAAAAAAATATTTCGTCTGTCTTCCTAGGGCTCAGAAATATATGATTAATAGGTAATTAGTTATTTTGTATATTAATTTGCAAATAGCAGGTTTTGCAGCCGAATAGAGCAGTTAGCAGGATTTGCAACTCTGTAGGTAGCCAAATTAATGATAGCCTACATTAGTTTGCAAAACCTGCTATTTGATTAATGTTAGCATTTTATCTGGAAACAAACTGACGATAGAAGAGAACATTCTTATTTTCGTTACATACTTAAATATTATTAAACACACAAACAAATACTGCACTACTAAAAAAAAGTATAAAAGGAGGATAGGATACTAATATTATAGTTTGAATGTTCCCTTATATACTACTGTTTGTGAAAAGTGCAACACCCAGAAAGAATGGCCCGAACGACTCCAAACTCGGGAGATGTGTAGAACACAGTACCACCAATAATGATTGATTACGTTTCCAGAGAGATGGCATACACATAGACCCAACAGTGACGTCTCTTGTGTCACCAGCAAGATCAGTGTTATGCCTTGCTCAGTCAGTGCAGACCTTCCAAACGAAGTGGAAACGTGAAAGCTAGTGCAGGTATGCCTCGACGCCGTGGAAGGGCGCAATATAAGCACGTGAGTTAGTTCGAACGGGGAAGAATGGTTGGGCTCCGGGAAGTGGGTTTGTCATACCGTGACATTTCGGCCCGTACAGGGATGTGGCGAGGATTGTGCAAGCCTTCTTCGAAAAACGACGGGTATCACTGCTTCCCTGGCCTGCACGTTCGCCAGATATGTCGCCCATCGAACATGTCTGGAATTTGGTTGGTCGGCAACTTTTTCGTCATGGTCCTCCAGCACCCATTCTTGACGCTTTGTGGACTCGTATACAAACTGCGTGAAGGGAGATTCCCCACGAACATATCCAGGCCCTCTTTCATTTCCATGCCATGACACTTAGGGGCTCTGATCGCAGCACATGGAGGCTTCACTCCATAATTAAATCTCACGGTCACAAATGAGGTACAGTTCTGTAATTCTAATCTTTTCTGTATTGTCATGTACCTAATCTGTGGTATCAATTTCATTTCAGTCACATGTATCCTTCTTGGTGATGCAATTTCTACAAACATCAAATAATATAACAACTTTACAAAATGTCCGGCTCTTACTCATCCATGTGTTCGAAGTCTACTACATCCATTTGTTTATCCTCATCTTCACTCAGGTCTGCAATAGCAAGGTCTTACTGTTGGTTGAATATTTGGGTGTAGAAGGTCAGGTTTGCATTTCGTAACCAGTCCTCCACGAAGTACAGTTCCAGAAGTCTTTCAATATCCCTGATGTTTGCTTCTCTAAGGATGACACCCATTGGAATGTAGTCCTTTTGGAAATGTTTACATTTTTTTGTTTAAACTTTTGGGTTCGCCTTTTCACTGGTACCATTCTCTTCATCAACTGTATCTTCTCCCTTAACATTAACAGAGTTATTGAAACTGGATACATCATATCCATCCTCACTCATTTCGGCAAAAGTCGATAAAACTGCAAGACAATCACAGTAACCACTTCCAGACTTTAACACGCTTAACATAAAAGGTTACAAGACCCCGATAAAGCGCGGGCAGAAATTCTCAGCTAATGTCTTAAATGCAGCAGTATAGTCAATTTAACTATACGAGCAAAGAGTAGCTTTATTATCAGCGTCTGATAATATCTCATTCGTTATTTTACTATACTCAATGTAATCCTTATGGAGCTCGAAATAGCAGCTTTTGCATCCGTATTCTCAATATGGCCATGTTGTCTCAGTGACATTTAGCAGGTATTGCAAAAGTAAACATGGCATTGTGCAGTTAGCAGGTATTGCATCCTTACGCTCCCCACACTTAGCAGGTTTTGCATTCGTATGCAATTTTATTTACTACATTTAAAGGGTTTAGAGTTGGATTTGCAACCGAATGTATGGCTTATTACATAGCTAATGACGAACTGAAACCATGGTTACCACTATCTCATTTTTCATTTTTTTTTTTTTACAGTTAGCAGGTTTTGCAACTGGGCTAACTGTGCATTTTTTTTTCAGAAAAGCCCCTGTAATTTTCTCCACTTAAGTGATTTGGCATGCCATGTGGACCGAGTAGTGTGTCGTTAATTGAGTCACACCACACATTAACACTAAATCCCACCTGATCAGATCAGACTGCAATGGAATATGGATATATCTGCTCTCAAAAATGTACTGGTTGTGTGTGTGTTAAAAATGCCATTCCGTGTGAAAGTTGCTCAATCAGTGAACTACATACAATTTGCTAACTGGAGTATCACTGCGCTTTGATACAAATACCAATGGATGTCGGCTAGTTCTCTCAGGTCTTAACCCTTAAATTCGCAAAGTATCCTATAGGATACAACAGGTTAACAGGTTATATTATGCCAGGACATGGTACTGATGCCAGGAGTTGTCAGCGCAGAGCACCCTGGGGCTAGCGTCGCTTACCCGCAGAGAACACAGTGCACCACGGTGCACTCGAAGCTGCTAGCGGGTATGCTCTCTACCTCTTTCTGCTGCAGGACAGTGCACACGAGACGGCACCCCTTACTCGTTGCACATTTGAGCGAGTGCTGACGACCACTGTATTATGCTATAATTTTAATAGAACAATAGAAAATATATTGGTAGAAAAATTAAAATTTCACAATACCATAATATTGTACGACATACAAAATATGGACATTGCGATAGTTGTTTTCTTTACAGTCCGACACGGTTTAATAAACTAGTGTGAGAAATGACGTTTTGCCAATTTAAGGGTTAACGCTCTATTGTTTAATGTTAACTCTCTGATTACTTAGCTTTCAATAAATGTACCTAAGAACAACAGCGAATAGGGATTATAAAGAATGGACACTGAGCCAATTTTCCTGTCTTTTGTTTCTCTGTGCGCCAGCGTTTAGTTCCACTTTCAAGCGCTAGAGGTTAGTGTAATCGAGCATACGCTAAGATAATAATTGAGAATAGAGTTGAGACACAGGATCCAAACATCGCCTATCTTATTGCATAATCCAGTAACGCTTTGCTTCAAATAAATTCAAGTTAACAGCTTTTCCTTAGTTCTCAGTGACAAACCAGTTATAATAATATTTTATATTTCACATATAATAAATTATATTATAAAATAATATAATACATTGTAAAATTAAGTATCGAATTCGTTTAATATTTGTATATAATATAATATAGGTATATGGTTTTACTTCTCGTAAGAGTTTTGTTTTTCCATTTTCAGCGCTATCAAGTCATTACATATTTTAATTGTTGTTGGGGTCAACGTCACAAATCTCATTATAAAGGAACTCTAGAGTCTAGACATTACAGTTAATGACGGATTTATTATTTTATGGATCCAATTTATTTTATTTGAGTACATAATGTACCTAGATGTATTAATTATAAGTGTTATATTTCCGCTGTGTCGACTGCTAGCTTGTGTGATGTCAGCGCCAACTCTAGGGAAAAAGCAGAATCTCACGCTTTAGCTGGCTTGAAGGTCATTGAAATCAGTCCGACTACATCAAAGGTACCGACGCGAAGTGTTCATTCTTTATAATCCCTATTCGCTGAGAACAACAGATAATGACTAATCAATACACATAGCAAAAACAAACAATCACAATGTGGCAAAAAGTGATAGAATAAACATTGATTAATGAAATATGTTTGTTTTAGTGCCCTCTATCTTCCATAATCATCTGTAACATAAGTTCTGAATCACCCTGTATTGTAGCTGTATTTTTAAACATAGAATAACATGATACAGCAAAGAAAGAAAAATGGATGTGCTGAATTGAACTCTACTAGAAAACTTTTCATTAATGATCTCACGTCTACGCACTAAACTATCGCATCTACCTGATAGAAATAAGAGGAAGGCAGCTAGATTGCTTACAAAAGCTGTGAACTACATTGTCCACTGCCAATAACTTGAAAACTTTTGAACGTTGTATAATTTCACTTTTCTAGAACTAGTACTTCATTCGACATCATTAACAACTTTCATCCTAATAATTACAATAAAAATTGGTATCAAAGAAATCATATTCTTCCTTTATAAGTTGAACATTGACATGACTAAGAAATGGTGGGTAAAATTTCCTTGCAGCCTTGACGTTCGTACATTGCTTTCTTTTGAAGTTACACGTATTCCACACGTGCCTAATATCTACGATATGATCCTTCTAGTTCTACTTTCCCTAAGGACAATCTTATTCTGGGGATCTCAAGCGCCTTCAAGAATTGGCCTTCCATCCGTGAATTTAGAATGTAATATGCTCACTGGACGATGAGCACCAGTAATTTCAGATGCTAATGCAAAAATGGTATTTTTTAAATTTCATATATAACAATATGATAAAAATATATTATCTATTAGTTTGAAACAACGGAAGTTTTGTTGGTACTCAATATAATACAGTTACAAGCACAAATAATATAATTTGCACTGAAGAAATTACGCAAGGGCCCATATGTTGGAAACAACATCTCGCCAGCGGCATGGAAAAGCCACTTCCAGGGGATATACGAAGGGGTGGGGAATTACGTGATGTAGAACTCAATTTGCATTCAGTGCTGCAAGTACCAGAAATTGATATATAAGATGGCGAATTTACAACCGACGAGATGACGAAAGCTGTAAGTAGTTTAAAAAATAACAAAGCACCGGGTATAGACGGGATACCTTCTGAATTTCTCAAAAAGTGCATTAATTTACAGGGAACTAAAAGTAAAATCACGGACGGACATGTTTAACAAAATTTTTATGGGAGAAAGTTATCCTACTGAATGGACATCGGCAATTATATGCCTGATCTACAAAAAGGGAAACATATCGGTACCTAATAATTATAGTGGGGTAGCGCTTTCACCAACAATGGGCAAAATTTACTGCAAAATTATATATGAGAGACTCAGGAAGTGGATACTTGAATATGATAGGCTCTCTAAATTTCAGGCTGGTTTCAGAGAGGGTTACAGTACAAAAGATAACTTATTTATTTTGGATACATTAAGGCTGAAAGAAACACAGAACAAAAGGGGAAAACTGCATTGCGTATTTTTAAACTAAAAAAAAAGCATTTGATTCGGTAGAACGTGAAGCATTGTTGTACAATCTGTGGAAAAAAGAATGTGTCGAGAATGATTAAACCAATATAAGAGAAGGTGGAATTTTGTGTAAAGTAGGATCGTGACAAAGTTTCGGAAAATGTGTTTACCCATAGAAAAGGTTGCATACTCTCACTCCTTCTTTTTAATATATTCGTAGGTGACATATCAGAGATAGTTCATAAAATCGAATCTGAAGCTTCAAATTTAGACGGGATCTCCATACCTGCACTCTGAAAGGCAGATGATCTGATTATGATATCTCGGTCAATAAATGTACTGCAACAGGAACTTTACTACTTGAAGAGTTATTGTAGTCAATGGGGCATGAATGTTAATACAGTCAAGACCAAGACAATTACTTTAAAAATGGGTCTGTAAGCAGGGACGAGACGGACTTACTCCGTGCATATATTGGAAAATATGAAACATTTATTATATTTAGGGGTTACTTTATCAATGAACGAGAGATGGACTAAGCATATTGACGTAACGAAACGCAAGTGCGGGGTAAAGAGTGCGGAGGTATTGAAATTGATCACTAAAGTGCCAGATATTCCTGCAGAAACATTGGAGCTAGTATACGGATCTGTGGCCAGATTATCTATGTTGTAAGGGGCGGAAATTTGGGGTTGGGAGAATGCGGGAAAATTAAATAAGGTACAAACGGACGTCCTGAAATGAATACTTGGAACTGGCAGAAGCACAGCTGATTGCGGGGTGTTAAATGAGTGAAAGTTAGAGTGACAAAATACTGGTTAAAAATTATATTTGTGGTTCAGTCGCTTTTACGGTCGATTTGCTACAAAGTTCAACAAAGAGAGGGTGGGGAAAAAGGGTGGGTTTATAAACTGCAGAGAGGGCTGCATTATACAGGGATGGGAAGAGTGTGGGAAAAAGAACATAATAATAGAATAAATGTATGGCGTATTGTGAAGATGGTTTAATTGATATCGAGAGGCAAGGGATTGAGCTTCAGTGTTGGAAAATGTCCTCACTACATTGCAATCAGATCTCACGCTTAACTGGGAGAGGTGTGACTACACAAATTCTGGTAGAGCAGGTTTAACGTGGGGGCATGCAAGGATAACAAAATTGTCAACGAAAAAGAAGAGCGCATTTCTCCACTGTGCGAAGAAAAGGACTCCTATATACATATTTTATTGCAGTGTGTCGAAACGGAACATATCGGAGCAAATATCTACCACCCTCGATGCTAAGACAGAATAGGAGTTCGCATGCATGTCTTGACCTCATGGGGAATAGGGAATGCGAACAAACCACTGCTTTGTTCCTCTTGAAGGCGAGACAGATTAGAAATTCAGCTGCTGAAGTTTGTGATGCGAACTGACGAAGGCATAATGATAAACTTCTGAATTAACTACTCAATTATACACTTTTATGCCTCTTTTAGGTTAAGATATACCGTATTTACTCGAATATTTCACGCACTTTTTTCCCGCACTTTCGATCTATAAATTAAGGGTGCGTGAATTAAGCGAGGAATTTCACAAGCTGGTATTTTTAAGGGTAAAAATGACAAAACTACAATTTTTTTAATGTTACAATTTATTTACTTGTACTTACAAATGGTATCCTCCACTGATCCATTAGGATTGTACATCAGTGCTTTCTTCATCAGAACTATAGTCTACCTCAGATTCATTTTCCACGTCTTCTTCTGTGCACCAAAAAGCATCATCCTCACTGCCGTCAAGTGCATTAGCGACCCCAGTCTTTAAAAAGCTTTTGATAATTATATCAGGTGTCACCATTTTCCATGCCTCCACGATCCACGCACACATTACTCCAACAGACGGGCGCCGGAACTTCCCGGTTGGCGTCAAACTGTGCCCCCCTTCAGTCATCCACTTTGAATAGAGCTTCCTCATATTATCTTTGAACGGTTTATTAACTGACACATCCAATGGCTGTAACACTGAGGTCAGCCCACCCGGGATAACTGCCATATCAGTTTTCATCTCTGTAAGAAAGCGTTTCGTGTCGTCACCTAAATGACCTCGAAAGCTGTCCCATACGAGCAAAGATGGTTTCCTTAACAGTGCACCAGATCGCTTATTCCAAACTGTGCGCATCCAATCACGAACCATTTCTGCATCCATCCAACCCTTTACTTGTGCACGAATATGAATTCCTGTAGGCACGTCATCTTTAGGAATAGTTTTCCTTTTGAAAATCACATAAGGTGGTAACTTCCCTCCATCAGCTGTGATGGCAAGCATTACAGTACACCACACTTTTTCACAGCCCGTTGTACGTATCAACACACTTTTTTCACCTTTCTGTGTGATTGTTGCATTATTCGGCATATCAAAGTATATTCGAGTTTGATCTGCGTTAGCAATTTGAGACAGCATGTAATTTTTGTCCTTTCTTAACCGAATCACATGCCTATGAAAGTCGATAGTTTTATCATTGATGTCATTAGGCATCCGTTGGCACAAAGATGTTCGTCTTCTCAGAGATAACCCCTTCCTCCTCATGAAGCGACATGCCCATCCCCTACTCGCCTTGAATTGAGATGAACTGATGCCCAGCTCAGCCGATAACTCCTTCGCCTTATACCGTTGCATCTCGTGTGACACGCCGAAACCATCATTACGCAGTTCCCTTACATATCCTAGTAACTTGTCTTCAAGATCAGGGAATTTTCCACTTTTTGGCCCACGAAATGCTTTCCTTGATATTTTGTTTCTTGAAGAGCTTGTTTTTGTTTCCTCCAGTAGCGAATATTAAATTCTGGAACTGTGAATTCACGTCCAGCTGCTCTGTTGCCATGTGTTTCTGCATACGCAATAACTTTTAATTTGAAGGACGCAGTATGACTCGAATATCGGGATTTACCATTCATTGTTAAAACTTTTAACAGACGGCTTTTGACAGGTTCCCCTTTTCGAGTCTCAAACTCAACTGATGCGATCCAACACAAAGCTTTCAAACAACCCCCAGTCAAATGGTAGGGGGAGGTCAATACCCTATACCGGCATTTTTAAAGGACTTTCATAGACGAGAAGGGTGCGCCTGTAACAGGTAGCTGTCCGATCCCAAATACCACTACTCACTCTCTCGTTACGGCATTTAAGATACCGTACATTCAGGGCTCCTCAAAATAACACACCTCATTACTTCAAGTTTCAGCATGTACTTGTTGCAGTATTTCACGAATATTAAATGCGCGAAATATACGAGGAAATTAATTTATTAAATTATATAGTAAATAATTTGGGTGCGTGTAAATACGGTATTATATGTGTTTTATTTGTGCCATTTTCATTTTAATGTGTGTGTTCTTTTGGTGAATGGTTGGATATAATCATAGGTGAGGGAGGTGAAACCTACAAAGTAGGACTTGTTTTACATAGCACGTACGGTCAGAAGACCAGTGCATTGGATTTAAGAGAAAATTCTGATAATATAGTATATCAGTATGTATAATACTGGGTGTTGATTTCAAAGTGTTAATCTAAAAATAAAAAAAAAGGATTATAAATGCTGAATCTCTTCATCATTTAAATACATGTCTACAAAATGAATCTTGGGAAAATGTATATAGTACCGATAACATTGATATTAATACTAAATTTAATGCATTTTTCACTACATTTACGAATTATTTCAATGAATGTTTTCCAGTCAAGGTGGTGAAAAAATGTAAAAGTAAAAACATGTGGATAACTCAGGGAATTAAAATATCATGTGCTAGAAAAAGGAATCTATATTTAATGAGTAGGAATAGTGATGATCCTCATGTTCTTAATTACTACAAGAATTACTGTAAAACTTTGACGAAAGTTATAAAAGATGCAAAGAAAATGTATCTGAATGAAAAAATACAAAATTCAGATAATAAGATTAAAACTATTTGGGATATTATTAAAAATGAAACTAATCGATATTCAAAGAGTGAAAATATTACTTGCATTAAAATCAATGATAGTAAAATAGATAACCCAAAATCAATTGCAAATCATTTTAACGACTTCTATATAAATATTATTCAGAACTTAAACATTCAAGATTGTGCAGAAGATGCTGCACTTGGTTACCTAACTGATGCATTTAACACTGAGTTTTTAGGTCTCAAATTTATTCCCACTACCGCAGCAGAAATCATGCATGTGATAAAACAACTAAAAACAAAATATTCCTCTGGATATGATGAAATTCCAAGTAAAGTTCTGAAAGCTTGTTCTGAAATATTATCCCCTCCGTTAAGCTATCTATGCAATTTGTCAATGCAATGTGGTATTTTTCCAGAAAGACTCAAATATTCAATAGTAAAACCAATATACAAAAAGGGAGATAAATGTACTATTGCTAATTACAGACCCATATCATTATTAACAACATTTTCAAAAGTGTTTGAGAAAGTTATGTATAATAGATTATATCATTACCTGGAGTCCAACAATATATTAGTTTTAGAACAGTTTGGATTTAGAAAACAAAAATCGACAGAGAATGCTGCTTTTAGTTTGGTGGATGAAATACTAAATTCATTAAATTCGAAACTACATGTAGGAGGGATTTTTTGTGACTTGGCTAAAGCATTTGATTGTGTAGACCATAGTATATTAGTAAAAAAATTGAAGTTTTATGGTATTAAAGATGAGATGTTGGGTTGGTTTACATCGTACTTATCAAATAGAAAACAAAAAGTAGAAATAAATGTACCAAATAGTCATAAAGTTACTTATTCAGAATTTAGAAATATTAAACATGGTGTTCCGCAGGGGTCAATTTTAGGTCCATTGTTGTTTCTAGTTTATATTAATGATTTAGCCTTGACCATAAACAATTCATCCCATGTAATTTTATTTGCAGATGATACAAGTGTAATTATTTCAAGCAAACAATACGATCATTTTATAAACACTTCTAATACAGTGCTGAATCTAATGAATGAATGGTTCCATGGAAATAAACTAGCACTTAATGTTGATAAAACCAGTGCAGTCAAATTTAGTACACACAATAGTGCTCAGGTTCCCTACAGTATTCGACTAAATGGAACTCATCTCAAAGAATCTATAAGCACAAAGTTTCTTGGATTAGAATTGGATAATCACTTGAACTGGAAAACGCATATAGAATGTATTACTCGTAAATTGAGCTCTGCCTGTTATGCATTAAGATCCTTATCTACTATTGGTGATATAAACTTACTTAAAATGTCATACTTGGCATATTTTCACTCTGTAATGAAATATGGATTAATATTCTGGGGTAACTCGTCTGAAGCTAAACACGTTTTTGTTTTACAAAAGAAAGCTATAAGAATAATGGCCGGTGTGCATAAAAGGACCTCATGTAAAAATATTTTCCGAAACTTAGAAATCTTGACTTTACCTTGTGAATACATTCTTTCCCTAATGATGCTCTATATTAAGAACCAAGATAAATTCAGTACTAATCAAGACATTCATCATTTTAATACAAGACATAAATCAGATCTTCATCTACCCTCTGTTAGTCTAAGCTGTTTTAAAAAAGGAGTTCGCTATTCATGTATAACAGTCTTCAATGCACTGCCTAATTATCTTAAAGATTTGAAGAACAACGAGAAAAGGTTCAGAAAAGAATTAACCAAATTTCTACATACTCATACCTTCTACACAATTGATGAATTGTTTATGCTTGTGAATTGAATTATTCTACTTAAATGACATGTACAATTTTATATAGCTCAACTAAAATATGTTTTTATAGTGACTTAATCTGTTTACTATGTATTGTATTTTTTGTTTAGCATAACTGATGAATTTTATGTACTGTAAATTGAATAGTATACTGTATAGGTCTACTGATGAATTGTTTAAGCTTATAAATTGAAATAATCTACTTCATATGAATTGTATAGCTTAACGAAAATACTAATTTGATTGTATATGTTTGTATAGTTTGGCTGATGAATTGTATATGTTCTTAAAATGATTACTAGTCTGTGTAGCTCTACTGATGTATTGTATATAGACCTACTGTAAATTAAACGGTAATATGTATAGCTCAACTGATGAATTGTTTATGATTATAAATTGAATTAATCTACTTGATATTAATTGCACAAATTTGTATAGCTTAATGAAAGTATGCTACTTTGTATTGTATATATTTGTATAGTTTTGGCCGATGAATTGTATATGCTTTAAATTGAATAGTAATCTATATAGCTCTACTGATAAATTGTTTGTGTTTGTAATTTGAAGTAGTTTGCATGATATGTATTATCAATTTCTGTATATCACAACTGGTTGAATTGTTTATGCCTTAAATTTAATTAAATTGTTTTGTATTATAATATAGCTCAACTTATGAATGATCGTTTGCGTTTGTAAATTTAATAATCTGATTGGCTATGTATTGTATACTTTTAGTAGAGCCATCGATGTTGCTCAGTCGACAGACTCGCTGGGCTGCTGATCCGGAACTGCGTTCGGGCTTGGGTTGGATCCCCCTTTGGACTTTGGTTTCTTCGGAGGTTTTCCCCAGCCGTGGGACTGAAGCCGGATGGTCTATGGCGAGTCCTTGGCATCAACCCCTTTGATTTGATTACCTGGTTGGGTTTTTTCGAGGTTTCCCCCACCGAAAAGGCAAATGCCGGGTAATATTTTGGCGAATCCTCGGACCTCATCTCATCTCACTACATCTCGCCAAAATGTAAAAAAAATGTAAAAAAATTGTACAAAATTGTAAAAATTGTAGAAAATTACTAAATTGTAAAACTATAAAAATTTGTAAAAATTGTAATTGTAATATTGTAAAATGTTGACATGTTCCACATCTTAAAGCTTCATTGCTCATGTAAGATCTATGGAATAAAATAAATGAATGAAATGAATGAAAGTGTGTCATGACGTCACTGTTGTGAGTCAGCGATTTGAAGCGAGTTTCAAGCTTTTATGTCAGAGAAGTTGCCTATTAATCAAGGCGTTCAATCTGAACTTGAGAACGTGTATGGTATAACTTGAACGTCGTAGCAACAGATGGCGGTCTGTACGGTCTGTGTGCTACCATAAACTGTTTCGAACTGTGTTTTGCGCGGACATATCGTACGCAGGGTATTTGTTATCATCGGTTGTGTACGGCAACATTCCACAACACAAATCAAATGCTCCGTGTCCATGTTAACCGTCGAAGTTAATGTTAACAAATACGTAAGTAATCGTCTTAACCGTCTCCCCATATCCCGACAGTAACAAAAAACTCACCTCAGTACGTGTTTCCACACAGTTCACATTCATGCCGCTGCCGGCGTTACCATACGTATCGGTAAGTACTCTTCAGAATGAACGCCGTACTTGCTAGGAAACTTCTCTGGCACACAGGTAATACGCCTCTGCGGAAGTGTAGGAAGATTGAATTCTCTAGGCTCATCGGCTAGCCACATGACGACATACAGCGAGCCATGACACACTTTGGACTGAACACGCAGTATTGCTCAATAAATCTGACCGCCTACCTACTTACCTACCTACCTATCTGTCTGTCTGTCTGTGTCTGTCTGTCCGTCCGTCTGTCCGTCCGCCCGCCCGCCCATCCATCCATCCATCCATCTATCCATCCGTCCGTCCGTCCGTCTGTCTGTCTATCTATCTATAAACATAATTCATATAAAACTAGGTAGTCTTATCATACAGAGAAATATGTCAACTGTCAGAAGACTTTTGGGTACCGCTATTTCATCGTGTTCTGTAACATAATATCTCCAACGTTTCGGAACTTCATACAGGTTGCATGTTCAGTGCATCTTAGTGACCCTTCAGGTCACACTAATTTCCTCTGAAGTTGCAAATGCAGTTTAGACCATACTAATTTTCCCTGTAGACCTATGCAGGTTTTCGAAAAGCTGCAGATGTTAATTTCCAACACAGTGAGAAATATCCGAAAGTTTGTTTCTGAACACCATCATTGCCAAAGTAAATTTGTTTATATCTGAACCATGAAAGAAGTCCCAAACAGGTGTGAAACTGAAAAGCCCGGTTTCTTCAACCTTTGTTTAATTATAATAGTATGTTATTCCATTTTAACTATTGTTAGTATTATCAGACTGCTAAAGCTCATGTTAATTTACCTGCCTAATCACAATATAAAGAAGGCCTAATTTCATGCAGTTAAATCATTTAGAAGTATTCAATATGGCTGGTGCTTAGATGCTGAATTTTTATATCTTGATTATTTAGAAAATAATATCCATGAATACATTAACAGAGCGGATGATTTCAGTGATATGACAGAACAGAAGTTCATACACAGGTATATGCTATTTTCTGGCAATCCTCACTTTTCGCTTTCAACATAGATTCGTTTCTTTGTTTATTCTCAATAATTGGTTTATACTGCGAAATTATTTCCATCAGAAGGCTTTTCTCGATGGAAGAGAAATTAGTCTCACGCTTTCTTTTTGTTCCGTGTTTTTCATTTCACAATTGGAACCAAAACGCCGCTCCACGCTAATGTGATACAGATGACAGAAAGGAACAGAAATGAAACCTGAGAGAATAGGAAGATTTCTATCCTCTCTGCATCAAACAACGGAAACAAGCGAGAATCGCAATTGTCAGACTTCAGAAAACAGAATTGAGCCTTTCCTTTGTTATAGGTTATAGTTAAACTCTAGAATCTCTGGTTCTAACAGAAAGTTAATACACAGTATGTTAAATGTGAAATATAAAGTTGAAGAAACTCAATATTTTAACAGTAATTTACGATTTTAACTTACAGTTAATTAACGCTGTGTTAGGTGCATTTTAACAAATGTTGAAGTAACCGAGCCAAAGCGTATTGACACGCACTGTTGCCGTTTTTCGTATAGTTTTCTGTCTACTAATTTCACCTTTTCTTCATTTACATTGGTGGACACTGGACTAAATGCTTTTACTTGAATCTTTCCTCACTCACTCCCTCCCTTCCTTTGTTTTTTTCCTTCTTTTCTTCGTTACTCTTTCTTTCTTTCTTACCGTTTCTATGTTGAAGTTCATATTCTCTTGAACCGTACGTTAAACAGGTACAATTAACGGAAAAAATAATGGGCCGCCGACAATTTCTTAAGTTCCAGATACGTAACATTGCGCATGCTCGTCTCGTCAAAGTCGTAGTTCGCCAAGTAACACATAATTAAATCATGTAAATTTGCTCCATTTTGTTTAAGAGTCTAAAATAGCCTATGTTATAAAATCGAATTGAGAGTAAATTCTAGATACATCAGCGCCTCTAAGAGTGAAATAATAATAAAATTGATAAATACAAAATCATCCGAAGCGAATATGAAAAGGAAAGGCACATATTATACCGAAACGATATTTACAGTCACAGCAGCGTAAGTTGTTACGGCATTGGTCTACTGAACGAATAGCTCAAGATTCGAATCTCCCCGAAACTTCTTTTTTTTTATTACAAATTTGATATAATATATGTCTCGCAAAGCTATATTTATATCGCGACATCTCTTAGAATATGCCAAAACACTAATAAATAATAAACCTTCCTCTCTATTTCAAGCAATACTCCTATCTGTTAATAAAACGTTCGTCTCGTCATTACGCTTGAAGATGGCAGAGAGACAACTCCGTCAAAATGCTCTGATTCACGTAGGTTATTCTGCATCGATGGCGGCCAGACAATCCCATTGTGAACTGCTAAGGGGTGGACAAAATTTTTTATTGAGAATGGTGAAACTGTGAATCATCTCATTTCTGATCGGCCGCGCATCTCTACAAGGGAAGAGGACGCCATGTTATTGAGAGACGTTGAGAACCACCCCTTTAGAACTGCCTTTCAACTCAAGATGGCGTCCAACTTTTCAGGTTTCCCACACACCGTGAGGAGATGTTTTAGAGAGCGTGGCATGCGGTGTCGTCGAACTGTGAGAAGAGAAAATTCGACGATGGAGTATGCTTGGACCTTCTAGCGTATGCTACTCTCCGACAGGACTTCGATTGGAGAAATATCATTTTTTCCGACGAGGTAATTGTCTCCAGTTGCAACGATGGTCCTGCCCTAGTTTATCGTATGGATGGCCACCGATAAGATAAGCGCTTCGTGGGACGACTTAACGGGTCGGGTCGCGTAAGCGTCGCATGTTAGGAATAGATGTAATACGATGGGGCAGGACTTCTGGAACGCATCCACGGTCGGTTTGTGGCAGAAGGTTGCGAACACATTTGGGCAAATATAATGATCCCTTCTGCCCGAGAACGATATCCAGAAGGAACACTTTTCTTCCAGCAGGATAATCACCTGGTACATATCGCCAACCGAATTCAAAGATGGTTTACGAGGAGGCGGTCGACTGGCCTCAAAAATCATCAGATATGAATCCGATTGAAAATTTGTGGGATACAGTCAAACGGATCCTACGCTCCAATTGGGCAGAAGAACCACCCGTTCGGTCAGCTGTCGAATTGTGGGACAGAGTTCTAGATGCGTGGGAGGAGGTGGCCTTGAATTTAACCTGTTCCTTAATCTTGTGGATTCCATGCTGCGCAGAATGAGGGCAGTTGTTGACGTAGGTGTTTTGTGGACGAGATACTAGTCCCCACCACAGGACTTTTTTTCGTTATTTATGTTTGTTATGCGTCCGTTTTTTTAGGATGTGAAACAAGTATTTTTCTTTATACAGGCTGGGTCTCGCCTATTAATAGTCCATAACTGATGGGCAATAATTTTTTACAAGGCAGGCATAACAAAGTTTATGAATAAATGTCATTTCAATTTAAACTAATAAATCAATTAAAAATTAAAATAAAAAAAATAATTTTACCGTACTGGGAGGCAAACTCACAACTTCTGATACAAATGTCAAACATCCTACCACTTGGCCACACAGAGCTCGTAAGGTAACGACATTGTAGACGGACGATTTTCAATGAAGAGAGACCACAGCAGTGCCTTGAAGTTCAGTTCGTTTACACGAGTGAACCGCGCGATAGAACTTAGCATTTCTATCGATCAAGAGTCGGCCCATTCTTTTTGCCGTTAAGTGTAGATATTGCGCCCCCCCCCCCGCAAGGCACAAACCCACGTCGGAAACGGCAGAGAATAATACACAAGGAGGAAAAGTACCCAAAATAAATCTATTTCATTATTCACGCCGAGAATCGGACCGCACAGCATTTGCCTGGGAAGCGTGTATGCTATTCACTAACGTAAGCCAATGTGGCGTAGGCCTAGCACTTCAGAATATACTCTACCATTAGAAAATAATATTGTTATTGTTAATGTCATGTTTAATATTTTAAAGAATCAATAATAAAATTTAATATTTGTTCGACCTAACTGTCGCTATCTCTTCTTATTTTTTTTAGGTAATCAACAATGAATAGTATGTTTCTCTAATTTATATTCAATTATGTAAATGCGGAAGAGTGTGTTTATGTTTTCTTATCGACTCCTATCCCATTTACAGTCTCAACCTTGCTAACGTGACAGGGGCGCATACGAATTGAACACAATATACCTGAACAATCCTTATTTCTTATTCGAGTAGAGCACAAACAATCTGAAATCGTTCATTCACGTGAGCATAAAAAAAATGTAAATAGTTCATTTGCTTTGGGCGCAAACGATTTGACACATTTTCCTTCCCATTTTCTACAAAGTCAGTACTAAAAGGATTGATTTTGCTGGCACAATTAAAAATGTTGGTCAGAATTAAAATCATATAACTGATGTCATTAAAAAGATTTACAGTCGTTGTACATATTCCATTTGAGAAATTACTCCTGTCTTATAATTTAATAATGCTTCTGTCAGAATATCTCGTTTTCATATGTTCCGTCTAGCAGTTTTCCTTTGGGGATTGCAGTTTCTTATGTTAATATAATCCTCTGTCTGTACTCCTTTTAGAATACCAGAAAATGCATATTTGTTTGGATGTGGGCTGGTAAAATTCTTATTCAACAACATTTAGAATGAAATGCCTGGCATGCGTTTGTAGTCCTTTGAGATTCTGTTGACTCGGATGCCCACATTTGCGGGGGGAATAGTGCAGAATCACTTATGTACGTTTCTACTAAATAATCGTTGAATCTACTTACTTCGGTAGGTTGGCAAGACATTAAATCAATTTACAAATGAAGACTCGACTTCCGTTGGATCAAGGTAGGTACATAAGTCCAAAAATTGAACGTAGCCAAATACCACACTCGGATTGTTTGTCCTTACAGAATGTCGATAGTCCTAGTCAATCTCTATCTGTTTATCGCCATCTTACGTTAGTAGTTGAAATATATCCCTGCCTATTTATGCTTTCATACACTTTCAACTCTGCACCTTTTCACTCCACATTGAAAACATGACCTTATTGGGCTGAAGAGACAATTGAATTGAAGCGGTGTCGTACTTCACTCTTTGTAACATATGAGAGTTGCGTACAAGGATAGTACCAAAGTAAGTTTAACCTAGACCTACAACAATTAAAAGATGTAGGTCTAGGTTCAACAAACTGCTGTCACAACATACCTACCGTCCCACACTCTAGGCCTGTGGAATGGGGAATGTAGGCACTCTATGCATTTGTGTTCTTCTTGTAGAATCGTTTCTATTATTGTTTGTGCTCAACTAGAATGACATCGATGTAAGCGCAGATAGTGATTTCTGACCATTGTGCTCAACACGTATCTATCCCTTGACGGTTACCATGAGTTTTCTTTCATAATATGAGGCCTACCTATAAGTCGAGCTCTTTCTGCAAATATAAATTTATTCTTTGAGTTTCAGGGCTTTTCACGTCTCATTAATTTATAGAATCCATATTAATTCGTTCACTCGTTTATTCGTTCGATCGTTCCTTCGTTCATTCGTTCAGTCACTCCTACTTTCTTAATTACTTTGTTTTAATCCATTCTTGTGTTTACCGAGATTTAAAAACGTAGAATAAAATCTAAGTTTATGTAGTCTTAATGAAAGGGCAATATTTGTGGATATGATTACTTCATATCGATTATGGTTACAGTGGATATATTGAAAGGATGAGAACGAATAAGTATCCGGGGAAGTTGTATTATTCTAGAAATCAAGGACATGCTATGAGAACAGAAGTTTACAAATTTGTTGAAAACGAACACTCCAGTTATTATCAACTTTAGAATGTGCTGTTCTACTGATGATGATGATGATAATGGTAGTGATGGTGGTAGTTATGGTGGTGGTAGTAGTTGTGGCAGTGGTGGGGGTAGTAGTTATGGCAGCGGTGGTGTTAGTAGTGCTTGTGGCAGTGGTGGTGGCGGTGGTTGTGGTGTTGGTGGTGGTGGTGATGACGACTGTTGTGGTATTGGCGACGACTGTGGTGGTTGCGATGGTAATGGTAGCACCGGCTGTGATGGCGGCGGTGGTGTTGATATTGGTAGTGCTTGTGGCAGTGGTAGTGTTGGCGGCTACAGTGGTGGTGATAGTGGTTTGGCAATGGAGATTGTGGTGGCGGTGGTATTGGTAGTGGCAGTGGTGGTGGTGGTGTTAGTGGTTGTGGCGGTGATGGTGATGGTGATAGTGGTAGTGGTTGTAGCAGTGGTGGTGGCGGCGGTGGTGGCAGTGGTTTGGCAGTAGCTGTGGTGGTGCTGGTAGTGGTGGTAGTGATTGTGGCAGTGGGTGGTGGTGATAGTGGTGGCGGCGGTAGTGGTGGTAGTGGTTGTTACAGTGGTGATAGGGCGGCTGTGGTGGTGGTAGTGGTTGTGGCAGTGGTGGTACTGGCGGCAGTGGTTGTGGCAGTGCTGTTGGTGCGGCGTCTGCGGTGTTGGTGGTGGCGCGGTGGTGGTGATAGTGGTTGTGGCTGTAGTGGTGGTGGCGCTGTGGTAGTTGTGGTGGTAGAGGTTTTGGTAGTGATATTGGTGGTGGCAGCGGCTATGGTGGCTGTGGTAGTAGTGGTTGTGGCAGTGGTTGTGGTGGTTGTGGATGCTGCGGCGGTGGGTTCGTATTGGTAGAGGTTGTGGCAGTGGTGGTGGCGGCGGTGGTAGTGGTGGTGGTTGTGGCAGCGGCGGTGGTGTTGATAGTAGTAGTTTTGTGGCAGTAGTGGTGCCGGTGGTGATGGTGGTAGTGGTTGGTAGTGATAGTGATTGTGGCGGTGGTGGTGACGGCGGGGGTGGTGGTGGTAGTGGTTGTGGCAGTGGTGGCGGTGGTGGTGATGGTGGTAGCAAAATTAGCCCCCAAACCAGCTATAAATATTGTTAAACCAGAAATAAAGAAAATAAAAGTATTTAATAAATCTCTAAAAACAACTCTAAAACGAATTAATAAAAAACCCCTGCAGTAACTAAAGTGGTTGTGGCAGTGGTGGTGGCGGTGGTGGCAGTGAATGTGGCATTAGTGGTGGTGGCGGCGGTGATAGCGGCGGTGGTAGTGATAGTGGTTGTGGCGGTGGTGGTAATGGTTATGACGGTGGTGATGATGGTGATAGTAGTTGTGGCAGTACTGGTGACGGCGGGGGCGGCGTTGTGGTAAAGGTTGTGGCAGTTGTGGTGGCGGCGGTGGTAGTAGTTGTTGTGGCAGTAGTGTTGGTGGCGGTGATGATGCTTGTAATGGTTGTGGCAGTGGTGGTGGTAGCTCTTGTGGCAGTGGTGATGGTGGCTGCAACGATGGTGGTGGTTGTGGCTGAGGTGATCGAGGTGGGCAGTGATAGTGGTTGTGGCAGTGGTGGTAGCTGCGGTGGTGGTGGTGGTAGTGGTTGTGGCGGTGGTGGTTGTGGCGACGGCGGTGATGATGGTGGTGCTGGCGGTAGTGGTAGTGGTTGTGGCAGTTGTGGTGGCGGCGATAGTGTTGGTGGTGATAGAGGCTGTGACTGTGGCAGTGGTGATAGCGGCGGCAGTGGTGGTGGTGGTGGTGATAGTGTTTGTGGTAGTGGCAGTGGCAGTGGCGACGGTGGTGGTGATGGCGGCGATGGTGGTGGCGGTGATGGTGTTGGTAGTGGCGATTGTAATGATATTTCAATGATTATGCAATAAAATAGCTCGAGTATAATAATTAAAAACTAGTATTAACACAGACTTCTATGTGCGAGAATAAGATTTGTCTTTGGACACCATTTGAGTAAAGTTTGCGTTGTGAATTTCATTATCTTGCGAACAAAGGTTTTGACATGAAAATAATAAGTTACCACATTTATAAGCATTTTAATGCAATGTACAATAATTTACGAGTGGTGTTGAAAACTGATGACTCTGTATGTCTGAATATTGTGAAGCTGTAATTTAAACAATAGTAGACCAAGTCTGTCAACTTTAAAACTGCTGAATGTTGCAAGTTGTAATCTTTTTGTGTGTGTCTAGTGAAGCGTAATTTCATACTTCCGAGTACATGAATAATACCGTGAATTCAGATACCATTGTGTCACGTGTATGAAAAGGGTTGCAGTCTACTATGCAATGGGGATGCTGATAACCATAACTCACTGAAATACGTAAGTAAATGAAGAATTTGAAAAAAGAAAGTTTGTTTCAATGATAGATAACCTCAAATTATAGAACAGTAAAATCGAGATTAAATTAAAATTGAGTTCATTGCTGTTTGAAACAAATAAAATCAGTAATTAAAAGTTTAAATAATTCTATTGCCATGGAGCTAGTTAATCAGATACTGATTCAACTTCGCTACAATTTCTGTTTACATTCATTATCACTGTATCGTTACATGGACAGTGAACAGGAAGGGTAGTAATGATGCGTAGGAACATATTTCGACGAAAATGTACATTTCTCGTATCTCTGATACATTTACGGAGAGAATGATACGTGTACAACTATTTTTCAATAACTATTGCAGTATTAGATGGATTTTTACATCCAGTTTCTTTGAAGTAATTCAACCGGAAATTATGTCTAGGATATAATGATTTTGTTACAAAGTCAATGAAGGCATACTTACTCACAAATGGCTTTTAAGGAACCCGGAGGTTCATTGCTGCCCTCATATAAGCCCGCCATTGGTCCCTATCCTCGGTAAGATTGATTCAGTCCCTACCATCATATCCCACCTGCCTCAAGTCCATTTTAATATTATCCTCCCATCTACTCTTCGGGCCTTCCAAAGGTCTATTTTCCTCAGATCTTCCAACTAACACTGTATACACATTTCTGGATTAACCCACAAGTGCTACATGCCCTGCCCATCTCAAACGTCTGAATTTAATGTACCTTATTACGTTAGGTGAAGAATACAATGCGAGCAGTTCTGCGTTGTGTAACTTCTCTATTATCCTGTAATTTATTTCCTCTTAACCCCAAATGTTTTCCTAAGCACATTTCTCTCTAATACCCTTAACCTCTGTTCCTCTCTCCAAGTGAGATGGGCTTTCACTTTGAGAGAGCAACAGAGGTTAAGGTTTCAAAACCATCTAGAACAACCGTTAATATTACTGTTTTATGAAATTTGGTTTTGAACTTTTTTTGGGAGCAGACTGGATGATAAAATCTTCTGAACCGAATGGTAACACGCATTTCCCATATTTATTCTGCACTTAATTTCCACTCGGATGTCCTTTATATTTGTTACTGTTGCTCCAAAATACTTGAATTTTTCCACCTTTTCCAAGGATAAATTTCCAATTTTTATATTTCCAATTCGTACTATATTCCGGTCAAGAGACATAATCATATACTTTGTTTTTCCGGGTTTTACTTCCAAACCTATCTCTTTACTTGCTTCAAGTAAAATTCCCGTGTTTTCACTAATCATTTGTGGGTTTTTTCCTAACATATTCACGTCATCTACATAAATAAACAGCTGATGTAACCTGTTAAATTCCAAACCCTCTTAGTTTTCCTGGACTTTCCTTATGACATATTCTAGAGGAAAGTAAAAAAGTAAAGGTGTTAGTGCATCTCCTTGCTTTAGCCCGCGGTAAGTTGGAAAAGCATCAGACAGAAATTGGTCTATACGGACTCTGTTGTATCTTTCACTGAGCACATTTTAATTAATCGAACCAATTTCTTGGGAATACCAAATTCAATTTGAATATTATATAAAACTTTTCTTTCAATCGAGTCACATGCCGTTTTGAAATACGCAAATAACTGATGCACTGTACCCTTATACTCTCTAATATCTGTCGAATGCAATAAATATGATTAATAGTCGATCTATTATGCCTAAAACCACATTGGTGATCATATGAACAGGCCTATTCCTTGAAAGTTACTACAGTTAGTCTTTTCAATCTTCTTAAAGATAGGTACAATTCATGATATTCTTTTATTGTTCTCGTACAATTTCCTTTTCCAAAACATTAAGTATAAGCTTATAAATATCACTAGATAATGCGTTTCCACCCTCTTGTATTAGTTCTGCTGGAATTTGATCGATACATGGAGACTTGTAATTTTTCAGATTTTCTACCGCAATTTCGACTTCAGGAATTCATTTTCACCTTCATACGCATAATAAAATAGTAAATATGGAATAATGTGCAAAATCCAGTTCTTTAGTTTAGAGGGTTGACTATATTTCTAAAAATGGTGTGTCATGTAGGTATATATATATATTCTTTATTTGAGATTAAAGTTTTGTATGTACCTCACTTTTTCTGGTTGAAAAACACAACCAACAACTTCAAGGTTCTTTGTTGGCACGCTTCGTTATATAAAACGATATTTTTGAATGTTGAAAATGACAGTTTATCATCGTATGAGGTTACTGGACAAAATTTTGGTGTACAAATTGTGAGTTTGTAATATCTAGGTTCAAGCAAGCCACACTTTCTTTTCATAAGTACTTTGAGCACGTGCTGTAACCAGGATTTTTTTATAGTACCATATTATTTTTATCTTGTAAGATTCACCAATAGGCCCATGTGCGTGGGAAATATCTTCTGTTAGGGATTCTACTACTCTTAATAATTTTTCAGTGGGTATCACGAACGAACGCACTCACAAAAACCACATACAAAATACAACAAAATCACACACTTGACAATCGGTCTGCTGGCGCGCTAACTGATTGAAACAGAGAAAAAGTGAGTACAGGTTGTTAGAGACAGGTAGGTTGGGATGTTTGGGAATGCTTCTTGTTGTGCTGTAGTTCAACGGAACAAAATCAGGGAGTGCATGTTTTGGTTTTTCCATAGCTACTCTTCATAAACAAGAAATTTCCAATTATCGAGTACAGCAAACCAAAAAGTATTATGTGCAGACAACCGAAGAAACCAGAATCTTATTTTTTTTTACAAAATATGCAGCTTTGAGGTTTTATGGAACAAAGTCCTGAAAATATACCACAGCCGTTCAGACCAGAAGTGGTGTAAGTCAAAAATGGGTAAACATTCTGTAAAATACAGCGCAAAGTAGCAATTAATATTGAAATTATTTAAACTATTAGTAGTCTGTGGATAGCACGAAGGACATATTAATTGCTACGAAATAAAACGATTAATATTCAACTTCACCATAACTATATGAAATAACTAAAAATAAATTTAAAAAAAATCCTTTAAAATTAAAGACTTCCAATCAAACAAAAATTTTATCACAATAAATCTCAAGTCATCGGTGTAGCTCAGGAGGTAGTGCACTTGCCTGCTGATCCGGGTTGCACTCGGGCGTGTGTTCGATTTCCGCTTGGGTCGAATATCTGTTTGGGTGTTTTCCGAGGTTTTCCCCTACCATGAGGCGAATGTCAAGCAACCAATGGCGAACCCTCGGCCTCATCTCGCTAAATACCATCTCACTATCATCAATTCCATCGACTCTAAATAACCAACTAAAGAAACAATATATCTCGAATTTAAACCAATATTATATCACTCCATAAAATAAAATCAATCATTAATAAAAAAAAAGGTAATTTGAAAAATTTGAAATTAAATATACATAGAAATAAATTTAAAAATAATTATGATAAAACATAAAATTATATAAAATACGAGTACATTAAAGGTGATATGTTACAGTTGTATGAACATTAATAAATACAATAAGATTGTTAAAGATATTAGTTATTGTCAGACATGTCTGACTATAACTAATATCTTTAACAATCTTATTGTATTTATTAGTTTTCATACAAATGTAACATATCATCTTTAATGTATTTTATCAAATCTATGAACACTGTATTATTGACCTAACGTGTGTGTTTTATCTTTAAATATAAAATTATATCATTAACACTAAAAATTCACGTGCTCAAAAATAATTGGTGCGCGTGGCTCACGTTCTATTGAGATATCCAGTACATCCTACCCGCTCTGTGTGTCTCTCAAACACGAAACAACAAGAAAACATTAAGAAACCATAATGGTCTTCCGGTACAAAGAATTATTTTGGGCATTAAAAAGTAAGAGAAAAGTTGAGATTGAGGATTCAAGACGCAACGATTCCCATTGGAAGACTCAAATCGAAGGGTAAGACACAAGATTATAACCTGTGGACTATGTTCTTTTTTTTTTTTAGTAGGTTATTTTACGACGTTTTATCAACATTTTAGGTTATTTAGCGTCTGAATGAGGTGAAGGTGATAATTCCGGTGACATGAGTCCGGGGTCCAGCACCGAAAGTTACTCAGTATTTGCTCATATTGGGTTGAGTGAAAATCCCTGAAAAAATCTCAACCAGGTAACTTTCCCCGACCGGAAATCTAACCCGGGCCACCTGGTTTCGCGGCCAGACGCGCTGACCGTTACTCCACAGATGTGGACTGGACTATGTTGCCAATTAGCATTTCTTACTCCATAAATATTGTATAAGTTAATCTTAGTGGCAAAAATTTGTCATATTCATGTATTGGAAATCTTGTTTTATTTTCTCTTAGCATGAGAGGAAACATAATCGGATTTTGCCAAAATTATTATAAGACATTTTAAAATTAAATTAAGAGAGTATGTGTAACATTTTTCTTATAAGTGACTCATTTGTATATTATTGCAAAATAACTTCGATGTCCCTCGTTATAGCTGTAGCTGTGTCTGACTGTACAGTACCGATTAAACGCACAGGTCAAATTGCACAAACTGTCTTGTACGTATGCGGAGACTCATTCAGATATTGTAGAAAAACAGGTAGTCTATATAGTGAATTAATGAATGAATTTAGCCATTATGTCCCGTGAAGGGCAAAGGCCTCCTATAAAAGGGATGGCTCATTATTATTATTGAGCAATTCCAGGCGATATTTCACTGCGTCGGTCAGTATACCTTTAAAACTAATGTATATTCGTACTATATAGCTGTAGTCGTCGTTGTAATCTATTAACACTATACACTGCAACACTCCTAACTATTGCTAATTCGTATTAGTCCTAGTTCTTTCCACTCAGATCTGTCCCTTGCTTTTATTGACCACTGTTTCCCCGTCGTCTTCACAAACATATCCACCCATCTGAGTCGTGGTCTTCCCTGGTTCCTTCTACCGACGTATGGGTCCCACATGGTGTCGCGTGCGTCCATCTTGAATGCTCCATTCTCGTCACGTGTCCCCCCACTCAATTTCACTTCGTCATCATGGCACGTTCTGCTGCATCGGATGTATTGGCCAGTTTTTGTAGACCGTCGTTTAGGGAGCGTCTTTTAGCCTGACTCCTAATATTTTCCTCTGCATCTTTCTATGCCAAATTTGGATCGTTGCATACTACTTCGTAGACAGAGCCCATGTCTGACACCCGTATAGGATTACTGGTATGCCATTGGAGTCAGACCACAAAGGGAAACACTAAAGGAGGAGAGTTCGATCCGGTGCTGTGAATTGAATTCGGCGTAGCTCAGTGGTCAGAGAACTTGGTACGTAGAACCAAGGACCCGGGTTCGATCCTCGGCGCCGGCCGGAGCGAATTTTTCTCCCCAAATATTGTGTCACTATTACAGAGAATATTCTGTAGAACAAATTAATAAATCTATAATATTTCCATAGCTAGCAGTACATAATAACTGCGGATTCCCGGCCAACAAGTCACTCAGCTGAGTGCGCTCCTAGTATAATGGCAGTTGACATTGGATACACGTCAACATATATATGCCTAACTTGGAATCAGGCCGCAAAAGGAAACACTGAAGGAGGAGAGTTCAATCCGGTGCTGTGAATTGAATTCGGCATAGCTCAATGGTCAGAGCACTTGGTATGTAGAACCAAGGACCCGGGTACGATCCCCGGCGCCGGAGCGAATTTTTCTCCTAAAATATTGTATCTTTCTGTTCGTCAGATCAGCGCAGGCACTTCAAGAGATGGTAAACGAACTAAACACACAGATTAAGGCCATAGATCTGACTATGAACGCAACAATACGAAAATAATGACCAATGGACAACAAACTTCAGTACAGCTGGATGACACAGAACTACAATACGTCTCTGAATATAGGCCCTAAGTACTTAGGACAACATGTAACCTTCAAGCAGAACACCGACATAGAGATGAAAAGATTAACATCGGCTTGGAAGGTGTTCTGGAGTTTAAAATTCATATTGTTGGACAAAGCAATCAGCCGCAAACTAAGGTTTGAGACTCCAGAGACCTGCATCATACCAGTAATCCTATACGGGTGTCAGTTTGTTCAGTGCCTGTAGAACACTATTATGATTTACCGAGTCGAAGGCTCTGTTGTAATCGATGAATGCAATGTATAATGTTAGATTGAACTCGGTTGACTTTTCCAGTATTTGTGTTTAGTGCAGCGGTGACCAATCTGGGTATCGTGATTACATCGTGCAATCAAAGACATTCATACAGGTAAGGGGAGTTTTCTTTACATTGCTCTCTGTCTCGCTCACGTACTGAAGGTAAGCAGTGTCGGTGCCATGTCGCTCTACAAACCCTCTATCTCGAGCAGGAACAGTAGGTTTCGTACAGAATGGAAAGGAATTTATTCACTATTCTGTCGGAGAAAATGTAACTTGTTGCATTGCTCTACATTTCAATTAGTAGTAGTATATAGAAGCGAGATTATAGAGCATTACGCTGAGTATACAGACATAACAGGTATTATTATTATTATTATTATTATTATTATTATTATTATCATTATTATTATTATTATTATTATTATTATTATTATTATTATTATTATTATTATTATTATCAGCAAGTGTCATCATAATTCTTATGTATGTGCCTGAATGTATAGGCCTACATCTTCCCTTGAAGGATAAAATAATTACTGGACTACGCTATAACTCCATTTTAATTTGTTTAATCTTTTGATGACTATTATCAATTATTTACTAGTTATTGATTTAACAATAATAATAATAATAATAATAATAATAATAATAATAATAATAATAATAATAATAATAATCTATACTAATAATAAATCTGTAGCCGAAATTTTTCTGGTAATTTTCGATGTTCCAAAAATAATTGGTCCTAACACATATAATTAACCACCCTGAAACCGAAAATAGCTTTTTTTGAAATTTTTCTTTGTATGTCTGTCTGTCTGTCTGTATGTTTGTTACCTTTTCACGCGATAATGGATGAACGGATTTCGATAAAAATTGGAATATAAATTATATTCGTTGT
Organism: Periplaneta americana; assembly: GCF_040183065.1. NCBI lineage: Eukaryota > Metazoa > Arthropoda > Insecta > Blattodea > Blattidae > Periplaneta > Periplaneta americana. Next base: position 34,559,064 of record NC_091133.1, on the reverse strand, counting down.
AACTTAGATTTTAGGCTATATGGCATTCAAAATACATTATTTAAAGGGGGGTTATAAGGGGGCATGAATTAAATAAATCAAAATATCTCGCTTATTATTGATTTTTATGAAAAATGTTACATAGCAAAAGTTTTTTTTTAATGATTTCCGATAAGTTTTATTCCAGACAAAATTTTGATAGGACTGATATTTAAGTCTGTCTGTCTGTCTGTCTGTCTGGATATTTGTTACCTTTTCACGCGATAATGGCTGACCGGATTTCGATGAAAATTGGAATACAAATTAAGTTTGTTGTAACTTAGATTTTAGGATATATGGAATTCAAAACACTTTATTTAAAAGGGGGGTTATAAGGGGGCCTGAATTAAATAAACCGAAATATCTAGCTTAATATTGATTTTTGTGAATAATGTTACATAACAAAAGTTTCTTTAAAAATGATTTCCGATAAGTTTTAATCTGGGAAACATTTTGATAGGATTGATATTTAAGGATATACAAAAGTTTTAAAATAACAATACAATACATTTCCACCGCCGCCTCAGATTATAGTGTCGTTGTTCTGTAACTTCTATGTGCAAAAAATATAACATTTTTTAGTAGGAAGAAAAACAAATTTATTCATTCTATGGCAGTAGTGCATAGGAGATCGTGAATTCTTACATTTTCGAAAGAAAGCAATTTTTTTAGTAGGTTATTTTACGACGCTTTATCAACAACTTAGGAAAGAAAGCAATATAATTAAGTTATATATAGTAGATTGTATTATTTGCTGCATCACTATTTAAGTTATTTAATAGAGCAAAAATCTGAAAATCGATATGTGACATTGGAGTTATTGCAAGAACGACGACGATGGCTATAATGAAATCAAAACAAATGACTCCGTCTATTTAAGGCGGTCTTGACGTTTATCAATACTAATATACAGACAATATTTTGTGTGTTTGTATAAAGTAATGTCAGAAGCTAATTAACCTTCACTATTTGAAATTTGTAGCTTCTCTAGATGGATGTAATGCTACAAATGAGGACTGAGGTAAGATGAAAAGAAATATGTATGCACAGAAAACTTGATATTCTGTCGAAATATTGTATAACTTGATTATTGCAACTTTATTTGGTCAACATAAAATACTCTAATTTTATACACTCATTTTACCATAGAGATCACTAGAGCTGAGTTATTTTAAAAGGTGTCATGAAATGGCTTTCCTGCGCTCATAATTTACCCATATTCGTTTCCTGTGTTTCTTAAAATAATATTTATGTAGGGTACCTCATTTCTTTATTTGCATAAACAATGATATACAACCGAGCGAGTTAGTTCAGACAGTAGCATTTGAGACACGCATTCGGGGGTCCCGGGTTCAAACCCCATGGCCGACCAATCTGACTGGGGTTTTTCATGATTTCCCTTAGTCATAAAGGCAAATGCCGGATTGGAAAGATACATGCCATTATTCATCACCGCCTCAATTACCAATATCAAAAACATTAATCAAACTCTATAATCAGTTACATGAACACAAGCCATCTACAACACAATAGAAACAGGAACTCAACAAGAGTAAAAACGGCCCTCTGATATACCCACACATTCTAAACACGCGACATGACCACAGATGTTAAGGCGTGAATAAAATAAACTTAACAAAAAAAAAAAAGATGCACAGTAAGGTTAACATAAAAATGATCTTCGTACACAATCAACTCTATTAATTTGGAGTGATTTATTAAAGGATGCATTCAAGACTAATTTAGAAAAATGTTAAATGAATTATATTTGCACCAAATGAGTGGTCTCTGGACCAAAATGATACCATTTTAATTATTTAAATAGAATTTAATTTATTATTACTGTTATCCAAATATTGAAACCCTATTTTACCTTCGGTATATTAGGGTTGTAGTTTGTTACATGTGAAATACATTATGTAGTGATAATACACAATTTAAAAGAATTAATAGTAGGTTTGAGTCATAGTTACAATATAAATACACTAATTAAGAGACAGTAAACAATACTAAATACGTTATGCAATAATTACTTTCAGTTAAAACAAAATGAAATAAAATTAGAAATTATAATCGAAGGTGTAAGGAAATTGCAAGATTATTACATTAATTTGTGATTTTATACATAATTTTAGGCAATAGTAATGAGATAATGCACAGAATTGGCTTAATTACAAATAAAACACCTATTATATAGTTGGTTTGCGATAGTAAAAAAAAAATAAAAACAAAATTACTTATGGTTACAAACTATATACCTGTCATCAAATACTGAACAATAGTAAAATCTATAATACAAACATAGTTATTGTTGTTATTACTATTATTATGTCCCAAAGATAGACACCTTGTTTTACATAGTGCATTAGGATTTTATATCATCATTAATTTACATACAATTAATAGCTACAGTCTTGCGTGGATGTGGTGTATAAACTCTGTGAATTGTTTGTAACAACATTTTTTTTCTAAGAAAATGGTAAAGGGGTGTGCAGTAATTTAAATTGCAGTCCGAGATATATCTTAAAAAGTGTATTTTCCTTTCGAACACTGGACAGTGAAAAATCAAGTGTTCAACAGTCTGATTCTCTTTGCATATGCACAGAGATTCTTCTGCACTTTTGATCCTAAATCTTTCAAAGTAGGAACCGAATTTTCCATGGCCGGTCATAAATTGAGTGTAAAAGAAGTCGGTTGAGAACTGACTGCAACATAGTCTGTCTTGTACATTGGGAAAGAATAATTTCTTGGTCACAGAGCCTTTAACACTAGAGTTCCAGTGTGTATTCCACTTGAGTGTAGTTGTGTGCTTGATCTTCTGCTTAATGTATGAAATAGGACAGGTGGAATATTTATATTCTGAGTTGGTTGAGGCTGCTTGCTTCGCTAATGTATCCGCTCTTTCGTTTCCTTCAGTACCTGTGTGGCCGCGCACCCACATTAAGCAAATACGACCTTCAAATTTAAGTATTAGGGATCTAATTTCGACGGCTATGGAATGCAAGTTGTATTTATCGTCAATGGTTTGTAAGGCAGATTGAGAGTCGCTGTGAATACATAAGTCAATCCCATTGGTAATGCTCCATTTCACTGCTTGCAAGATGGCAAAGAGTTCTGCTTGGAACACGGAGCACATGGGCAAGAGGCGGAACGTGTCAGAGTGGACTTCAGTAGTGTTGTAGTAGGTAACAAAAGCACAGCCCACCTAGGTGACGTCGTTCTCCTTTTGCAACCGAGAGCCGTCAGTATAGATGTTGTATTCATGTCGATCTGTACATGTATTTGATGCACGGTGAAAATCTTTCGGATGACCAGTTAATTGAAAATGTGATCTTTTTTCCACCTCAAGATATGATTCTTGTTCAATAAATATCCCATTTCTTTTCACGTTAGAGATTTCAGCTTTAGCCATGGCTGTTAAAAACAATGGTGGTATACCCGCGATCACTAGGGCTACGTCTGTCGATGTGGTTCTGTAAGCCTTCGTGATTCGTAGAATGAATCCACGCTGGATTTGTATTAATTTATTTTGAACCCACTTTTTGTGAAGTACATTTTGAAATGCCGAGACACAGTATAATATCAATGGTTCGAAAGCGCCATGATATATTGTTCGCAATATATCAGGACTAAGACCCCAGGTTGGCCTGGTGGCCCTATGCAAAGCAGATTGAAACTGGTGTGATTTAGTGACTAGTGAATCAATATGTGCCTTAAAAGACATATTGGCCCGCAGAGGGAAGCCCTACTATTGCATATATACCGGCTAGACATGGTCCTACATCACTTCATTCCCTGAAGAAGATGGCAGAGCTAGCCATCGAAAGCTTGGAAGCAAATCTCCAACTCACCTGGCTGAGAACCCGAGAAGAGTTATTCTACGAACAGATTATGTTAACATGTAAAATTCTCTTCACATTAAAATAACACAGTTTTGTAATTATTTCTGCAACATATTATGCAACAAGGATTAAACAGAACTTATGGACACATTACACTAAATAAAACTTAGCAATGATACGCAATAAAGTTATAATATAATATTTCAATGACCTCCATACACTGAAATAGAGAACCCGAACATACATTATAGCCTGGTCTAGATAGAAAAGGCATTGACTGTGCCGTATTTCGCATTGTTGTGAAAAGTTGTGTAAACTGTGAAATGTACGTTATCGGTTGTAATAACTGTAAATGGCTAAACTACAATAATGTGGGACAAGGAGACGTTTGTAGCACTATAAATTGTAAGAAAAAGAGGTCAGAGTTGTCCTTCTTCGGAAAGATCCAGGAAGGTGAGTTTATAAAATATAATATACACTTTATGAAAGTAATATATAAACCTTATGTATTTCATATTTCAATAGTAGAAGGGAGGTGTTAATATAAAAAACACGATATCGAAAGTACAATACATTTTATCGTCTGCTAGGCAAAGAGACTTTGATTAGGCGATAGTAGCGATCCTGGTGGTTAGCAACTATCTGTGGATGCATATTTAGTAAGTATTGAGCTTCGTAACTGTATATACTAAACACTGGTTATATTGTTATACTCGACTTATGTGGTGATTATTAGTAAGGAATTTATACACGACGTATAAACTGAGGGTGGGGGCGTCTTGGTGTTGCGTGAGATTCACTCAGGGTAGCCGAGGTACGGTTGTGGTGTAGGATGATGTCGGGAATAATAACAAGCCGGCTACTTATATAAAAGGCAGTGTAAACTCCAAAACTATAAGTTTATTGTCGTATTCACTTGGTAAACCCTAGAGTATGTATTTCCGGCTGACTTATAATTCAATCGTTGGTCGCACATCTGTATCGACTCTATGGCAGCTCTGAATAAGCTCTATCCGATACTATAAATTCAATACTCTGCCCAGTACACTATGATCGAAGCTCCTAAACGTCGACGAGTAGTCTCACCGACGACAACGTTCTATCTATCGAGTCTTCGCCGGAAGAAAGACTATTAAGTTGGGCCGCCGACACCAAAAAAAAAACTCAGTGTGTCGTGCCGTCGACACGAAAAGAAGTCGTAGTCCTCGACACAAAACGAAGTAGTTATTGTGCCCTGTATGTAGGGCCGCCGACACGATAAGAAGTTGTGATTGTGCCCTGTATGTAGGGCCGCCGACACGATGAGATGTTGTGATCCCTCCGCTCCCCGTCACCCTTATTTATAAAAACCTATCCTATGCTAAAACTTAACCGGCCTAAAATCTATTCTCTATTGGTCCAAAGTGACCTCATAAGTTGAACCACGATCTCTTCTTATTGGGCGCGAAATACGTCATCTCTAAATTTAAACTTTGGATTTCCCATAACATCAAATTAGTTAGTAGATCTTTAGAGAACCCCTGTTCTTTGGAAAACCCAAGCTTGGCATGTTGCTTTCCCACGGGTCCAGTCCAACTTTAGGATTTTACGCATCGCCGAGTGTCTATATACAATCCCGCACAAAGTGGCCCTAAATCTGTCCGATGCTGACAAGTGACGAGAGGAATGCGAAACATCTGCGTGTGAAACTAATTCTAACCAAGTCGCCAGAACATCCCCGCGATTACATGTAACAAAAATATGGAGATATCATTTCGCTAATAAATCGGTCTCTCCCTCTCCTAATTACTGCTTCAAAACGAGCTACTCATTATATAAGGCAGTTAAACGTCTGTATATAGAGTTTTTATTAGTAAGACCGTAGGTATATAACAAAGACTGTAATAACACGACACTGTATAACCATAGAAAGCAAGGCTGCTAGGCATACTAGCCAGTAGGCGGTTAGATATTGATTACATAGCTATCTGAAATACGTGCTCTCGCAAACGGAATATATTTCTCACCAGAACAAGAAGACTTTGCAATGGAGTTAATTTGCGCCAATTCCATATGCAAACAAGTTTCTATAAAGTGTGTGTGTGTGTGTGTGTGTGAAACGTCACGTGATTGCTACATAATCCTCTAGGGTGAACTTGATCAACAACACTCTCCATCCCACATTTACCGCAGTTTCGCAATTATGTATGACTGCAACCAAACCAATTCTTCTTGATTTAATTAGGATTAGTAAGAATTTGAAAATAAAATACTTACGGAATATTAACCTTAATGCCGTTAAAAATACATTTGAATTAATACAAACAAAAATCAATTGCAATGCCATCTAACAGGATCGATCGAAAACTAGTAGAAAACACAACAGATGGTTGCACACACTAAAAATTTGGTACCCAAGAATTGAACACAGGATGAAAAACAAACCAGTTGAGGAGACGAACTGAAAGAGATTTCCGTTACTAAATGGGAAAAGAAGGCAAAACTGACGAAAAAATCGGAGAGAATAATCAGGAAAGAAAGATAAGTTAGTTTGATCTTTTCGGAACAATCGTATAGAGTGTTTACTTCATTTTCCAAAAAGAAACCTTATAAAGGATAACATCCGCCTCCTAGGTCTTGAGGTAGCTTGCTGGACTCCTGATCAAGGTGGCCCGGGTTCGATTCCCAGTCGTGAAGTCAGGGGGATTGAAATCGGGCCTCTTCACGGGGACAGGTTGTCTGTTCATTGTCTAAGTGTGTGTGGTGGCAGTGGCACCCGGGTACTCTGACCCAGTAAACGGGGGAGTCCTTCAGTATGTGCGTGTGTTCAGTAGAGTTGTGAGTCTAGGTATAATAAGCCTCAGGCTGATGTGCCGAAATTAGTTAAGAAAAAGGATATAACAGTCTAATTCTAATTTAATTTTGAAAATTTAAATTATGGTTTATTTGACGACGTTCGCAACTGCAGAGCATATATCAGCGTCGCCTGTGTGTCGGAATTTTGTCCCGCAGGTGATATTTTACATTCACTGACATGTGCCAGTCGCATTTAAACACACTTAAATGTCATCGACCTGGGCCGGGATCGAACCGGCAACCTCGATCACAGAAGGCCAGCGCTATACCAACTACGCTACCGAGGGCGATATTTTATTTTGTAATAGTAATAAAGGTAAAGGTAAAGTCAACCCCATGACGGACTAAATCGGCCCAGAGGTTGGGGAGAGATTAAGGCTCCCATATTTACAGACAATCGGCATTTAATGGCAATAGGGCTGTCAGTTCTACGTGCCCGCCTCCTTTACCCTCAAGGAAATGCCCCTGGTACTTTTTTTCTATTAGAGGCTGAGTAGACCCCAGAGCAGGGATGCGATACCTACTAGTATTTCAGAGCACGAGCTTTTTTAAGCTCTCTCCATAAGCGCGGAGCTTTTCTACCTGAGGCGCAAGGGTGTACAGCACATACAACGTTGCAGACCATGACAGATCACAAGCGAGATTACAATAGAGATTTTAATGATAAGTAGAAGGTCCAGTTTTTATATAATGAACATGATGGTGAAGTACAGTGTTTAATAAGTAAAAAATATATACTACGAGTATATTATTTGTAAAAAAAAAAAAAAGTGAAACGTCAGTACGAAACACAACACAACACAGATATAGACATTATTCTGGAGAAGAGAGAAATTGATTTCAGACTAGAAATAATGCTGAAAAATTAAGAAAATCCGTGTTTTTTGTTTTGTTTTTATAATCGTAATTATATTTGAGACTATTTTAAATTACTTAACCATATAATCACATAGGCCTATGGCCATACATGAGGTGCGTGAGTTGAGACGAATTTTTTTTTGTTTTTTTTTATGATGTTTTCTCAACTTTAAAATTTTAAGCAGTTTACTGAATGGAAAGCTCCTTGCACAACAATTATTGTCATATTGGTCTGAAACTCTCACAAAGATCAATTATGTTGATAAATAACATTTAACTAGCATTTGTATGAAATATTAATACACTCAGAAACAAAAAAAAAAAAAAAAAAAAACCGGACATCTTAACATTATCTTCTCATACAATATTATGGTAGCCATCTGTTGTTATGGGGACGTGTATACATTGTTGATTGTTTTTTGTTTTATAAACAAGCCATTACAACCAAATATTCCAATTTTGCTTTCGGAGTCTCAGCTATAACAATTTTGTCTCAACCATTTTGTGCTTCATTATCGTTATCATTCATTATTTCCTTATTTTTACATTTTCTGAGTTTAAGTGGGGTTGTAACATTTGTCTTAAAATAATATGCGACCTGAAGATGTGGCTCGAGCTGTAGCCCTTTACGATGATGGACGCAGTGTACGTTACATTGCAAATGTTATGAATATGACTAGAAGCACAACTCATGATGCCATAAAACGGTATAGAGAGACCCTAGAATATACCAGAAGACCAGGTTCGGGTAGTCCAAGAGCTACAAATTCAAATGAAGAAGACAGGTATATGGTGTTGAGAGTTCTTAGGGAGCGCAACCTGCCAGCTACTAGTGTAGCCCAGCAATTTGTTAACATGCATGGACGCCCAATTTCGGCCAAAACAGTTAGAAGGAGGTTGAAAGCAAGTGGACTGATATCAAGTAGACCTACAACTGGTCCCAGACTTCTCAGGATGCATCGAGTTGAACGAGTGCGTTTTGCAAATGATCACAGGGATTGGAGAAATGGACAGTGGAGCTGTGTTCTGTTCACCGATGAGTCGCGTTTCAATCTGTGCTCACCTGATGGACGTGAAAGAGTTTGGAGAAGGAGGGGAGAACGATTTTCACAGTGTTGCATTTCCGAAAATGTGCCGTATGGAGGTGGTGGAGTGATGGTTTGGGCAGGAGTGTGTACGGATGCTCGTACAGAGTTGATTTTTGTTGAAAATGGAAGACTAACAGCTGATAGGTATATAAATGAATGTTTGGCTGATCATGTTGTGCCATTTGGCTAATCTGTAGGCGATAATTTTGTTTTAATGCATGATAATGCACGGCCGCATATTGCCCATGCGGTCGGAGATTATCTGCAAGAAGTGGGAATCCATGTTCTTCCATGGCCAGCAAGGAGTCCAGACATGAACCCAATTGAACACGTGTGGGGAATGTTGGGACGGAGTGTTAAGAATAGACGACCGAGATCAGAATCGTTACAAGAGTTGAGGCGAGCACTTGGCGAAGAATGGGAACTTATTCCTCAAGAAGACATTGCTAACCAAATTGAGAGCATACCAAGACGTATGGATGCAGTTATTCAAGCCAGAGGGGGTAATACCCGTTACTAAAAAGAGTTTTTAATGTTTAAGGCACCATAAAATGAAAAAAACAGTTAGACCAAATGATGCCATAGTTATACGCCCTTTGTAATTTTTTGTAAATTTTCTCATCAGAGATTTTGTTTTCAAATGTTGTCATATAAGGTGCTAAATGAAACATTATTTTGTTTAAATGGGTTTTGTTTCATTTTGAAACAATTGGCAACAAAATACAAGAAAATGTAGAAGTGTCCTGTTTTTTTTTTTTGTCCCTGAGTGTATTAAGTTTCTTCGGGGAATATTCATATTGCACTTAGATTAAATATGCTGTAATGGTAAATTCATAAAGTTTAAAAATTGATTGTGTCTCTCTATTTAGACTGATTTCCAAAGCTAATTAATTTTTATTCTCATGACTATTTTCAAGACTTTGAGCAAATAAGAACTAAAAATTTTGAAAACTTGGACACAAGGAGCCTTTTCAGTGATTTCAATATAAAATATATTTAAAAAAATATAATTTCAAAACTATTAGACTTAATGACACTAAATTGTGTACAGATTATATAGTATTGTAGATCTATTTATACAGTTTAAATTTCATAAATTTTGGCCGAAAATTGTGGAAGTTTTAAAAATCATACATGTCCCAAAAAATTACGATGGCTCTTCAATAGCATAATTTAATCAATTTCTTTTTTCGTGTTACGTTCATCTCACAAATCACTCTAAGAAAACTCATTACATAATCACGACTGGAGTGTAAGGACTACATTTTCACAATCACACAATCAATATACTCTATTTCAATCTATATTGCCGTTATTAGTTTTTCAACAAATGCTCAAAAGTACTTAGAGATCACACACGTCCAGCAGGTAGACCCTATTAGTTTCTCCTAACCAATGAAGTGAAGTATTTACATAATAAATAATTGCTTTTAACAAGAAAATGGTTTACAAACAATTAACTTTTCCTATTTCTCTTTTTGTTCTTAAAATCCCTTTCCTTTGCGATTTGTTTATACATGTACATCCACATTAAATAACTGAATAATTAGCCCTATTACATAGCCAGAAATTTAGTAACGCATGTTATTGTAATAATTGCTGCCTTTATTCGATGTATATGTATGTACATCCCTGATGCCTATGTTACGACGCTATGTAGTGGATGCGCTATGCGCTCGTGATCAAGGTCGAGCTCTTCTACCGTGATTGGGAGCTAATATCGTCTCATCCCTGCCCCAGAGCCATGGTGCGGCTGGAAGGATTAGATCAATGGAAAAATCCACGACCTCATCGGGAATCGAACCCGCGACCTTCTGGTATGTAGCTTCACACCTTAACCGCGACGCTATCGCGCGCCCCTTTCAATTGCCATACTCTTTAATATTTATATCGTTATAAATGTTAATGTCATTTCGTAAATATAAAAATAATATGAAAAGCGATTATGATATACAAAAGGATTGTAATTCGACGAGTCAAATTAACACTATTGTAACTAGCAGCGCTAATAATAGTAGTTAGGACAGCATTGATCTGAACCGTCGGTATAGGCCCATGAATTTTTGCACAATTTATTACATACCGATACATACACTTAATTCTACAATTCATGTTCGGAGTTAAGCTATCTTATTTTTTGGAAATGTGAAGAAATGTCATTTATGTATGCATTCACGAATTCGAATAGCCTACTTGGATTCTCAATTTGAGAGAGGAAGAGAGGTTAATGATGTTCGAGAATAAGGTACCTATGAAAATATTTGGGGCTAAGTGGATTGAAGTTACAGGTACAGGAGAATGGAGAAAGTTACACAATGCAGAATGCATACATTGTATTTTTTTCACCTAACATAATTAGGAAGCTTAAATCCAGACTTTGATATGGACAGGGCATGTAGCACATGCGGGTGAATCCAGAAATGCATATAGAGTGTTAGTTCGAAGGGCTGAGAGGAAAAGACCTTTGAGTAGTCCAAGACGTAGATGGGAAGATAATATTAAAATGGTTTGAGAGAGGTGGGATATAATGGTAGGGACTGGATTAATCTTACTCAGGAAAGGGACCGATGGCGGGCTTATGTGAGGGTGACAATGAACCCCCGGGTTCCTTAAAAGCCATAAGTAAGTAATTAAGTAACTAGGCCTAAGTATTCACGAGTGCGAATGTGTATTTTAATTTTTGTGTTGATGCATGATCATTTATTTAATTCAAGAAAATAATTTATGAAAATGGATATCGGAGGTAGGATATACTAAAGATCCGGACAGTTATAAGATATATTCATGATAACATATTAAACACTTAATCACACACCAACAGAAACTACCTATAGGCCGATGTTGTCTTTATCATTCTTATACGTTCATATTAAACTCCTCCGTGTGCTTGGAAAAGGTCTTTAGTCTATGATTGAATGCATTTGACAGTAACGGAAATACGTCTTTGTTACCATGATTTTGTGAACCATGTTCATTCCTGTACTTCAGACGGTACAGCGAATACGACTCAAACGAACGCATTGTACAAACACGAAATACAAACAGCCAGAGGCAGTTTCTATCACATTGTTAAAATACAAACTAAGAGACAAAGCACAGCAGTATATCCGAACATGTCAATTTATCACTATCTCCTACATTTGTGAGAGCGAACAGAATTAAAATGTTGTCATGAAAATGACATATACTTTCTCATTACAAATTTTATACATTTTCTAATAATGCAGTTATTCTTTCTTTCATCATATTGCAAGTGATATTACTCGAAAACAAGATATGTCAATTCAATAGGAACTGTGAGCAATTCTTGCCTTATACAGTATACTCCCGATTATTCATGGACGGATTTTTCGTTTCACGGATTAACCGTGTATGGTTTTTTTACTCAATAATTATTAAATTAAAAACTTAGTCGTACTTCCTGATTTTCTCCTGAACGCACCAAAGTCTTCAAAGGAAACAGCGACAATTAAGTGCCGTGAAAATGCATCGGGTGACCACAGACTGAATGTGCCTCTAATAATTTGGAAACATGATCCTACAGTAATAGTAGGATTTTTGTATTATCTGTGTTTCTGTATTTTCCATACCCATTCTACCGGTGATTAGACCGGATAATCGGAAGCACACTGTATTTGTTGCTCTATATTAGCTAATTGGTAAATTTTTATTATACTGAAACACGAACAAGCAGTTCCGTTACTTGGTAATGTGTGATATTGGTTCAGGACCTTCACACATTTTACATTTTATTTAACATTTTGAGATTAAAACATAATGTTGATATTATGGGACGTAAGAGCGACCTTCCCAACCACAATGTATTCCGAAATTAATAACTCCAAAATACCTCCTATATTGATGCAGGAATGAAAAGTAGTGTTATGAAGTTGACATACATTTTATCATTGCATACTTCACGCGTTTTGCATAAATTGGTTTATCATGTTGCAATATGATTCATCATTTTATAATATATTTTCATGAACTGTCAATCTAAATGATTTATTTTTATTTGTTCATTTTTAATAAAAAGGAAGTTATTTTTATACACCTAACTAAGATAAACTTCATTTTTTTAATTGCATACAAAAAACATTCTTAAAAGCAGATCTTGGATTGTAGGTAAAAACTTTTGTTTCTCATGTAATATAGGTATGAACACGACTTATAGGGGAGTTAGGCCTAAAATGACATACTTGGGTAAAATGACATACTATGTGTTTTGTGAAAACACTGTAAGCTGAGTTTGAATTTACAGCTCTATAGTGCACAGAAGCTGGAAACAGTGATTACATCCAAGTTTTAGCAACCAAAGGCGCTTTTTGGTGAAGCAGGTGCAACTAAAGGAAAAAAGTGCAAGACGATATAATATTGTTGAGGTAATGTATTGTTTGTCCTTTTAAGCTTCAGATATTGGTGAAATAATGTTCATGACTGAAAAATGAATATTTCCCTCTGTAAAAAGCATTACAATATCCAAATTCATAAAGAGGTTAGGTCGTACTAACACTACTTCTTATTCTTCTCCATTCCGGGTAAAATGACATACCACCTAATTTGCTAAAATGACATACTATGTCATTTTACCCAAGTGCATGTTTCTGACTGGAAATGAGAAGCCATATATTATGGGCAATAGCGATTTGCAAAATTGGTGTCAAATTTGTTTACAATGGCTGATTAGTGATTACTTCAGTGAAATTATGTAATATATAGTGGGATCTCTCTCATTGCTCGACTGAATTTTTCGTAAAGCTAAATGATTTTAAAATACGTGAGCTGGGGATTTCTTTAAAATATATAAAACCCTAAAGTTTCTAAAATAAATTTATGTTCAATATTTATATGCACTGAATTTGTTACTCTGATTTATCCTCTTATGAATGAGCTAGGCTTGGCGAGTCTGAAGTTTACTTGCACCTACTTCACCAAAAAGCGCTTTTGTGGAAAACATTGTAAGATGAGTTTGGATTTACAGTTCTATAGTGCACAGAATTTGGCAACAGTGATTACACGTCATGTTAGCCTTCCCTCGTCACTGCACCCACCGACTCCAGCCACTTGATAAAAACATATGATCAGGCCGTTACAAAGTGGCTGAGGAACCATCCTGAATGGGTGATAATACAGTTTCGAATTGCGGACTTATTTTCTGAAGTCTATGGAAAAGCTGCAACCATCACCAATGCATTGGGTGGATTTTCTTCAACAAGAATTTGTCCACTCAATTCGAAGACATTTCCTGATCACTTATTTAGTCCTGCAGCGACCACAGACAGACCTCTAACGAATGCAGTCCCTACAGACGGGCCAAAGGGTGCAACACAGAAGAGCAGTTCAACAACAATAATATAGAGAGTGCGCACAAGTGTGCATAGATGATAATTCAATTTTCAGCGCTGAGTTGCGTCACTGTTTTGCTGCATCTGCTACAGTTCAGACCGTGGTATTTGCCGCAATGTGAATCACAGAATTTACAAACGCACTTGTCATTTGCCATGTGGAAAGCGCTTGTGCTACACACTTTGTGATGAAATCCATGGACTGCCAACCTGGCAACAACATGTCTCATCCCTTGATTCGTTCCTGTCCAGCTCCTGTCAGTCATGGCGCTGGTCCCATAGAATTCTTCTTCAACTTCGCTCTTCTTTCGCAGGTTCTCTGCAAGAAGTTTCTCACAGGCGTCCGTAGATGGCGGGAGTAGGGTGATTCCCAAGTCTTCGATCATGAAGGATTCTCTGGTTAATATGTACACCAGTCTGGATGGTGTGAACTTCGATACTCCTAGCGCCCTCTTTAGGTATGTGGCTTTTACGTTCTCCCATGATCTCAGGTCTTTCTTCTTCAGGTACTCCCAAACCACATGGATTCCGTAGGTCAGAATTGGGACGATTTTGGCTCGGAAAATCTTCATTGCTGTTTCCAATGAGATGGCCTGCAGGTGGAGTACGTCGCTCATGGCTCTAGTGGCTGCGACTGCCTTTTCCTTTGCGTGTAGTCCGAATGTGGTTCCGCTGGGTTGGAATGTCACTCCTAGATATTTAAAACAGTTGGTGATGCTCAGGTTTTCCTCTCTGTAGCAGATACGGTCTTGAGTTTTTATTTTCCCTCCTTTCCGGAAGACCATCTGTAGGGTTTTGTCTCGATTTATTTTCAGTCCGTTGTCGTCTGCCCAGTCTATTAGTCGGTTGAAACTTAGTAGTAGATCTTCCAATTTGTTCGCAGTCATGACCATATCGTCAGCGTAAATGTACATTTTCGTTGGGGTGTGGCTGTCCAGTATGTCCACTACATCTGCTGTCGCAATGTTGAATAGAAGCGGACTCAGAGGGTCGCCTTGCAGTACGCCGTTCAACAACAAGGAATGCAAAAGAACATATGATAGAGCCATCACCAACAACTGCTCCAGCAGCGGAAACGTCACACCTCATGTGACACAGGAAGAGATCTCCCCGATTCCCTCTGGAGAATCTGTGGCGAGAAGAAAGAGAACACATGAAGGGTCCCAAATCGAGCATCTCTTTTAATGACCAATTAAAATTAAAGGAAGCTGAAATAAGAGCTGTAGAAGAAAGGTGTTCAGCAAACAGAGGAAAAACACAGCTTCAGTTTGATCTGAGCAATGCGGAACAAGATGAAGAGAGTGACTTCGATGGTGATGTTGAGAACGATGCACATTGTCTGTACTGCAATAAATTTTACAGCCAATATAAACCAGAAGAAACATGGCTACAGTGCAAGAAATGTTTCTCATGGGCACACAATGAATGTGCAAGTGTATCTAAGAGAACAACATTTTTTTTTTTAACTATGTAAAAATTAACTTAAGTTTGTCATTTTACCCTAGTAACTTGGGTAAAATGACATAGTTTGTCTATTTTCAAATATACCTTTCAGTTAAAGATTGTCAGTATTTTTCACTTTCTGTTGATCTTAATATATGTGTTAATGTTGTAGTATCAGTTATATATAATTGACCAAAACAAATTTAGTAAGAATATATATTTTTTCAAGATTTCCTTAAGGTATGTCATTTTAGGCCTAGTTCCCCTACAAATATATGATCAAAATTGATAGTCCTATAGTAGACCTACCTAAAAATACCTAAATTTACGTTAGAAACTGCATATTCTTTTTACGTACGGTATTTTAACTTTTCTTTGTGAATAAATTCATACTAATGTAGGCCTATATATATATATATATATATATATATATATATATATATATATATATAAAGTACAGTATAGATTAACGTTGTTTTAAAATATTACATAGTCGTAATACAATTTTATATAATACCTACAGAGTGAATAATAAGTATGGAATATTGTTAATACTGTAACTTCTTAAATTTTAATTTTACAAAAGAAAAAGAAAACTGTTGGAAATATACCATAAAATATCATGACAGTATTCGAAAACAGTTAGTTATTCAGATATGCAGAGTGTGACAGTAAATCAATTTGTTTAATGGCGCCCTATATTAAAATTTACGTATTTCAAATCTCCATTAAATTTTACGCATGAATGCGTACAAACTTTACTACTTCACCCGATTCATGTCTTTTAACAATGTATTAAACTTGTTTTGTAGACTTAAAACTCCAGACAAATAAGTATGTAAAATCATGTTGAGTAAGCCATAAAAGTAAACAAAACACTATAGCTAACCAAAATTTATCACAGATCTGATTGTCTTCCTCACAGTTATATGACTGTTCTGTTCCATTTCATATCTACAATGGACTATTTTCGTGATAGACTGGGATACTGTTTGGCCGTGAATGGTTCTCGTTTTAAACATCTGTGATAATGTTTGGTTAGTTATATTCTTTTGTTTAGTTTTATGTCTTACTCAACATGATCATTTTCTTTTTTGTAAAATTGAAATTTAAGAAGTTATTAACTATAAGCAAGTAAATCCATGGCGCTACAGCCCATGAAGGACTAAGACCGACCAGCCCGCTGCTGGCCTCATGTCCACATGACGAAGCAGAGGTGGACGATCATCCAACCAGAATGGAGGTATCGTGTGGTTAGCACGATGATCCCCCCATCCGTTATAGCTGGTTTGCGAAACCTGATTTTCGCTACCTATCGTAGCGCCCAAAGTGCATCACGATGCTGGGTGGGGACCGGTCCCATATACTGGCCGAAATTTCATGAGAAAATTTCTTCTCCCATGAGGACTCGAACCAGCGCGCATTCCGTAACGCGAGTCCTAGGCAGGATGCCTTAGACCGTGGCGCTGGACAGTTATTAACAATATTCCATACTTATTGTTCACTCTGTATAGGCCTATGTATATGTTATTATTTAGTCTATTATTATTATTATTATTATTATTATTATTATTATTATTATTATTATTATTTATTTATTTATTTATTCTGTTGTAGTTAAGGTCATCGGCCCTTCTTTTCACAATACTAGGAATACAAATACAATAATAGAAATAAACATAAAAAAATTCATGATAATGTACAGAGTGTAACAAAGAAAGATCAATCTTTCATTATTGATTCTTCACACACACACACATATATATATATATATATATATATATATAGAAGGAAAATGTCTATATTAACATGGATCCGGAAAAATGCTTGGTTTTTGAGTAGGACTTGCAAGTGTGATGTTTATAAAGTAAGCACTCTCTCAGAATGGTTCCTCATATTAACAAAAGCACGTGATCGTTTCTGCTATATTATTGGTAGTTAATTCGCGTATAACATTACTGGGTGTGGTAACACAGCACAGTTCAAGAAGGTCAATGTTGAAAATGGACGCGTATTTAAAAATGCAATAAATATAATTGTGCTAAAAGTTTAAAATTATAAATAATAATGTATGTAGCTTAAATAGAAATTAGGCTATTCATTAATGTGATGATGACAGGTTAAGATAATTAGGTTAAATCATAATCGTAGAACTTGCGTGAATAACTAAGTCGCTATAAGACAATATACCAATTCCATCCAAATCAGATTCGGTCACTGAATGAACTGCTATCATTGCAAGAATCACACACCATAGTAATTGCAAGTCTGTCCTCAACATTGTAAGATCGTCCAATTGCTACACTTTTATCTTCTTCCTTGATAACATGTTCAATAGCACTGCGGCCTAACACACAGTACACTTAATTACTTGTAGATTGTACTTATAAATAATTTACTCTCACATAATTCACAACACCGAACACAATTAACTCCTCTCCCACAATATCACAGCACGCAGTAAAGTAACCGATCAGCTGAAACTTAACTGCCAATCTGACATGCTGCACTTCAATGAAGACTGAATCTGTAACACGGCGATTCCCCTATGAATTTTCAATGAATACAGTAGAGAATTAAATACAGTAGGCACATTAATGTTTTATCGTTAAAAAATCAGTAAATTAGGTTGGATAAAAAGTAATGGCAACACTGCTGTCACGTGACGATGGTGCGTTCGAGAGTTGCCAGCTGTATGGACATGAACAAGGAGTGTTAGATGAGTTAGTGCAGCCAGCGGCGACAGTACTCTGTCAATCTACTGCAGTGTGTAGAACGTTGACTTTCACAGGGATAGTGCGAGCACCCTAAAACCACGTTTACAAAACTAGAGCAACGTTCCTGGATCAAAATTGAAGTGACACTAGGTCGTAGTGCACAAGAATATTTCCAGGGACTGCATGAAGCATATGCCGATGCAGCGTTGCCATGTCGCACAGTGGCACGATGGGTTAAAGCGTTCCGGGAAGGCAGGGATGCCGTTCAGGACAACCTCCGTACAGGACGACCCAGCGTGGAGAACAACACAGTTCAACTCCTTGCTTCCCTGTTGGATGCTGATCGCCGATGGACTGCGCGTGAGTTAAGGTTGACGCTCACTGGCACGAACCGACCGGAACGGAAATCTACAGCAGTCCGTCTTCCGCGGAAACTCTGACGCTCACTGCTCGGCACATTCCGGTACAGTCGACAGGCAGTCTGGTTTAAACATGGAGTGGGATAGCAGTTCCGAAGATTATTTTATTTTACTGAGTTTTAGCTGATGAGGAAGAAAAAAAGAAAAGAAATTATGGGTCCATAACTAGAGCCCGGATTTTATGTAATGTGAAAATGAGAACTATGTAGACTACATAAATATGAAGCTAAAAATGACGAAGTATGTAGATAAATATGTAATAAATCAAAAAAAGTTGGTAATTTAAAATCTAAGCTTTATTAGGTGTATTTTTGCACACTAATAAAAAATTACAGGTGCACATGTGATTGAACCTCATTTAATTATCGTTTGGAGGCGCAATTAATAATTAAATATTTTTCCATATTTTCTGCCGTTATTGATCGTCTCGTCAACGGCAACCCATACGTAGGAATCATCAAGTCCATCTCTAATCGTTTTCATTGTGTCAGTGTAGCAGGAGTTCAAATATTTTTTCCGGAGTGTTGGTTCATGCGAAATATTGAAGTTGCAGTATTTGCGTAGGAATGCTTGGAACTTTGGAACTCCAAGTTTATACCACTGTATGTTTGCAGCAACCATTGCCATGCACAAATTTTTATTAAATTAACTTGTAGAAGACGAATGTTTCAGCACCGCTTGTATAAGAACAACTTGTTTCTTTTCGACGGAGCACGTTTTTTATTTCTCACATGAAGTCCAATTTTTAAATGCTGTTCTAATTGTGACTTCATGGAGCACCCAATGCGTTTGTCACACACTTTGGACTGCACGATTTTACCATTTTAGTAAAGGAATCGTCAATTGAAATCCAGTCTTTTAACTTGGATGCGAATGGCAGTAGGCTTGCTACTTGTATTACCTGATGTCAAAATAAGTTTCTTAAAAAAAAAAACAGAAAAAACTATTGTTTTCTTTTAGAGCAACTGATTGGGGGTGTTTGTGCGAAACGGTCATACACACAGGGTAATTTTCATTCTTTCCTTCACTACGTTAGCAGTACAATGATCCACCATTTGCATTGGTATTTGTACCTACTTTACCGTTACTTCTCAAGGGATATAGCCTACAAACTATTAGCATTGCAAAGAGATGTCCATTTTTTGACAGAATACGTTATTATTTTCAATTATTAAATTATATTTATGCACTAGAGACGAAGGGATAAGCTTTATAAAGAATTTTAAAAATAACTTAAGAATTACGTAGAGAGAAAATTGGTGAAAAAATTGTATATATTCTTTCAAAATATGCAATATCCTTCAAAATATGTAAAAAAATATAATATATGCCAAAATATTTATTATGCACCAAAATATGTAAAAACATTTAAAACTTCGGAATAATGATTCCTTCAATATGATTCGCGGACTTTTAGCTTTCCTTATAGCTACATATGTAGGAACGGAATATGTAATTACATACAATCCGGGCTCTAGTCATAACGTTATAAAAAAGTGTTTTGATTAATTTAAACATCTTTTCCCAGATTTGTGTAAAGATCGAGTAATGGTTTTTTTAATACTTTCGTATGAGCGAAGAAAAATGTTTAAAACTTCATCTGTTATTAGCACTTGAAATAATGAAGGGAAACATCACATTTCGAAGGCCGATCAGCACAGAAGCGCGATTAGCACTGTTAAAATTAACTTTTCATCACCCATTTTAAGAATAATCTGTCTGGACAACGCACCAGCACATGTTGAGTGGGAAAGTACTGAGAACAGCCAACACACTTTTCTCCGAAGACCAGCGAAGACATACGAATGCTGACGATCGTCATCGGAAATTTCGCTAGGGTCGTGTCGCGAGAACCCTGTCCGTCAGGACCGGCAGCCGGTTGCTTCCGCTCGGACAAGTGAGCGTTTGCCGTTTAAAATACATGGATACGTCTCTCGCAGAATATTTCCGGTTCGTTCCGTTCCGGTCGGTTCGTGCCAGTGAGCGTCAACCTTTAGCAGCGGAAGTCTGAGTATGTCACAAAACTGTGCTCCACATTCTGCAAGACATTCTGGGTTACCGAGGTTTCACAATGGCATCGTTATTCAGCCGCACAGGCCTTGTTGGACCGATACCAAAGGAAAGATGACGACTTTCTTGGAAGAATCGTCGCTATGGACGAAACCTGGGCTCGCTCATACGAACCAACCAAACTTGAAACTTCAATCAAATGAATGGAAGCATCCAGGTTCTTCTCGTCCGAAGAAAGTGCACCCTACACAAAGTGCTGTGAAAGTGATGTTCATTGTCTCGTATGACATCGATGGGGTAATACTGCACCACGCTATACCTCCAAGGCAGACGGAAAACGCAGACTACTGGAACTCCACCGTACTCACTCGATATGATCCATGCGATTACGATCTTTTCACCAAAGTGAAAGAACCACTGCGAGGGAGCCAGTACAATACCAGAGATGAACTTATCCGTGCTTTAGGGCGGTCAATACGAAACATCAACAAAGATGGACGCGGTGATAGTGTACGACGCCTTCCAAACATATGGCAAAAGGTAATAAATAAGGGGGGCGACTATATAGAAGGTACGTAAATGTTGCACCCCTGTGAATAAAGCCATGTCAGAAATATCGAACTGTTGCCATTACTTTTTATCCAACCTTAGTAGCTGCTTCACGCACTACTGCTCTCAACATGATGGTACTCTCTGAAGAGATAACGTCCAGACTCTGTCCTCTCAACCCATTACTCCCCATGGTCGTGGCGGCGCTGTGACATTAAAGAGACGTGTGTATGGGTACGCTGAAGATTTTTGTTACATGATGTAGGGGCGGAACATAAGATGACAGCCCCAGCTAATAGTATGACCTGTGTAGGAGGTGAGAACAAGACTTCATTTACCTGTATTCGCACAATAGAACTATAATAATTCAAATACATATTACGTACCTAAAATGAATATATGAGTAAATACTGTTAAGCCACGAAAGCTGTCAAAGCCCCAAAGCACAAGACACTCTTATATACTATACAGTCGTCTAAGCACGGTTTAACCGAGGAATATCTTATGGGATTTGCACTGAGGGGATCAAATTCAGTTCGTAGTTTTCCCTATTAATTTGGCTGGGATCGGTTTAGCCTATCAGATTTCCTATTATTGAGGGTCTACTATACTGCATTTATTGCTACATAGGCCTACTACAATTCAAAATTAATAGGTACACATAATAAACTTAGCACAAATCCGTTTGAGTAAGTTCGTGTTCGGAGGCTGTTTCTGTATGTAAAAATTTTTGGTCTATAGTAACGTACAATAGAGATCTAACAAAAATTCAATAAAACTACACAATTTAATAGAGTGATAATTAAAAAAAATAGAAATTACTCGGAAAGAATTAAAAATCAAATCAAGAACAAAATATGTTTGAATGAAATATATAATAAGAAAAAGAAGAAAAGGATATGAATATTAAACAATTTCCTTAATTTTACGAGGGTTGGGGTTTAACTCATACGCGCGGTTCGAAATTTTGAAATATGCAAATGAAATGGCAGAGTATCTGTACTTACACTGACTTTCAAAGATATCTGACACTACCAATCAATAATGATCGATAATTTATTGGGTAAGTGTGGCTTATTTTGTTATTACTTCTATTTATTATTTATTTAGTAGGTTATTTTACGACGCTTTATCAACACCTTGGGTTATTTAGCGTCTGAATGAAATGAAGGTGATAATGCTTGTGAAATGAGAAATGAGTCCAGGGTCCAGCACCGAAAGTTACCCAGCATTTGCTCGTTATTACTTCTATGTATAGATAGCGAAGATAATAGTCAGTGTCGCCAATAGTACATAAAAACACCCGCATTGTCATACTAGTTTACTGATTGTAAAACAACGCTCGGTTTAGCTGGAAACCGCTGATATTGTCAATCATAAAAATAATTTGTGCTTAATCTACATAATAATTTTTCCTGACACTTTTTAATCGCTCCAATAATGATGCCACCTACTGAGAATTAGCAGAACTCTTTCAAAGTTTGTCAATTTTTTATATATTTGGTTGTGACTTATCCCATGTTATAAATTTCGCTTACACGGCCATTAAGTCGTAGGTCACATATCTTTGAACGTCAGTGTACAGCTGTCAAAAGAAGACATTACCGCACTCGTGAATAGCGAATATATTCTAAATCCACTTCTGATCATGGTGATGTTACACGATGCATGCCCTTGTAGATGCGCATTTGAAACAATTTCTGAACTATGGTGTTTAAGCAGGAGTCATTCCTTATCTGCGTCTCGTAGAGCAGCGGTAGAGTGCTCACTTAATTATTCGAAGGTTGTTAGTTCGAGCCTTGTTCAAGTTATAATTTTATTATGTTATCATTCGTTAGCGATATAAATATTATTCAAGTTATCATTGTATTCTGTTATCGTTCTTTAGCGATATAAATAATATAAATTTAGTGTTAGGTTTGGAACAATACAGCTGCATAATCTAGTGTTAGTTTTCTCCTTATATTATTACTTTATACTAGGCCTATCCTATAACAAAATAAAATGAAAAAGAGTAACGAGGATTTGAACCTTGAACGTAAATTCCGACGCTCTTCCGACTGAGCTACGACATTTAATTGGTATTGATGTGATGCAACGCATTCCCAGAAACACTTAAACGTAACATTCATTTACATTATAGTCTGAATATTTAATAATGATACAAAAAGATTACGTTTATGACAATAATATTTGTAGTTATAGTAGCAGCAGCAGCAGTAGTAGTATTTGTAACTAGTGTATAACCAATAATCTAAGCAATCATTAAGGACGCATTGTGTGGGTACAGTTCAATGCATGTCTTTAGAAAACAAATTACGACTCTAAGGTCGAGATTATGAACTAGGCCTATATTTTTTAACTCTGTGGAATTTATGTCTGCAAATGAAATAGTAGTTATTAATAAGACTCTTACATGTATTTATATCTCGAGGAAACCACGACGCCATTTCTGCCTGACTTTGACTGACATGGTTTCACAAAGAGATGCAGGAACGAAAGAAAGTGTAATACGGGCTGTGATTCGCCTTGGTTTTTCGGCATCCGAGGCAGGTAGCCGTTTCCACGTTTCAGAAACGACAGCTCGGAGGTGGGTGCAAAATTACGTACGTTCGGCAACTTTTTGGTCGAAAAGCTGGGAGTGGTAGAAGAAAAATTTCAACACCACATCAGGACGCCAGATTGGCAGAGGTTGAAAGAAATCCTTTTCATACCGCTGTTACTTGCCATTCCTAGGAAAGTACATAAGGAGGAGCATATAAAAGAGCATTTGTCTTTTGCAGTGGGAAATGGTGATCGGGATTGAAAAAGGGTAATCTTTTCTTATGAAGCCATCTTTTCTACTTCAAAGGAAGGACCAACTCTTGTATATCGTCCTCTTGGCATACGATTCTACAACAGATACGCTGTCATTCATGCCTGCAGTAGTAGAGTGTCCGTATCAACCTAAAAACCCATCGGGCCATAGCCATTGTGCACGGCGGTCAACTCACAACTACATTATGCATTACACGTAACATCGCTGTCTGTGCCATCCTCTTAGTGATGTGACCACTTATTCGTAATACGAATTCACGACACAGCGATTGACTCACACCTGAATTCACAGTACTCTCTGTGCTATGACCATACATCACACTGCTATTCTGTGATCATATACAGTAGGCTACTGTGGATGCCATGCGACACACGGCATACGATATTATTTTCGTAATAGCATCGATTGACTTTGAAAAAAAAAAATAGTTGCCATGACTTATGCCCGATCCCTCGTACTCTTAAATTTATCAAAATTAAAATTACTCAGATCTGAGTTTATCATCAATATGAAATTGTGTGACCTTGACCCATAACTCTGGTTGTGATTTAGTCCAGCGGTTATGTAGAATTTCGTTTCAGCTAAAGAATACGTCAGGTTTCTTCTGGTAGAGTATACATGCGGTTCTTCTTTACTTTTTTGAGGATGCTTATGATATTTTAATTATGTTTATTTCTACAATTCGAAAAACATTAAAATACAAATAAATCAAATTTGTTGGATAATCAGTTGACTTCTTTAAGCAAATTTTAATTATCTGCTTTTGAAGAAATATGAGTGACGAAAATGCAAATTTTGTAGTTTTTCCCTGTCCGATTATACTATATTGGAAGACAGATTGAATCAAATCTACGCAAACTAATCGCAAATATTTGTAGGGATGTCAGAGCGAGGAATAACAAACTTATAAATTATTTTACAAAGTTTGTTACATAAATAAGAAATATGTCCCGGGTTTACACAAAAGAATATCAGAGTTTTATTTGGTTTGCATGGCTATATAAACACATGTACTGATAATTTTACGCGCAAAAAGTTGTAACATCACTCTGTCGCATGACAGCGCTACTGTTAAAGATGGCGATGACTCTCGAGCTGCAGGATACTTTACAGAAATCATATGGCAGCAAGGTAGTGAACACCCTCATTTTCTTAACGAAGTGCAGGATTGGCTCAATGAAGTTTTTACTCATCGCTGGATCGTCATGTTCAGAACATGAATTTACTTAGGTGGTCTCCAGTATCCCCTGATTTCACTTTATATGACTTTCACCACTGGCGATATATCAGAGCTCTGGTTATGTGCCACCACTACCTGCCACCCAACCTGGCTTGAGACATAGGATTGTTCCGGCTGTTGTGGCCATTATATCAGACATGTTGGCCAGAGTATGGGAAGAACTCGACTATCGGTTGGATGGATGCCGTGTAACAACAGGTGCTCACATTGAGAATTTATATTGCGTGTTTTAAAAACTCGAAGACTTATTCTTTCTCCTCATATATAGTTCATATTATAACGCAGGTAAAAGAAATTATACATCCTCGAAACTCCGATATTCATTTATGTACACTCGGTATATTCCACCTTAAAAGTTGGTCAATAATAATTCATATTTATCTAATTTCATTTCAGTACATTCCTTCAATATTGGAAATTTGCAGTAATCATTCATACTGAATAATCAGCGTTATGAACTGTTATATTTATATTACCTCATTACTGAATTTTGCAGTCACTTGGTTCAATATTCTCGAAAATAATTATATCTAACTTACGAATGTACATACAATTTTGGCTTTTACTTATTTTATTAAAGTATACTCCAATCATATTATGCAGTATATAGGGCAAATCAGGTAGTGCTGTCGCACTTTTAAAATTTATGTTTATAATTTTTCTCCAGCTCAAAACGGCTGAAAATTCAGAAGAAATATATTTAATATATAGGTTTTTATAATATATACGCAGAACAGGTGTAGAAATTAAAGCTTCCTGGATATTTAAAAAGCTGGATTTGAGGCATCTCTCCCGGGTATGCCGTAGAGTTTCCGCTTCTGTTCAGGTTGAGATGCCGCACTTTGAATTAAATATAAAACCGTATGTAAATGAAAATATAACACGTCTAACTTATTGAAAATATTCCTATTCACTACTTAAGTAGTAAGGTTCTCAAAGTACCTATTTATAATTTGGATGTTTAGTACTTAGTTTGAGTGGGAAAGCTTGACTTTTTATTGGTGTGGTTTGACTCGTGCTATTTCCATACTACAATTGACACACGTTTTCTCTCCGTATGGAAACCATTTTCTGTAGTCTATATACTAGATCCAAACATCATTCTTTTATTGTAAGCTAGTACGTAGTTTTCCCAATTCTCAATCGCTTGTTGAACTTCAGAGCCAGTCTTTTCCTGATTTGAGCATTTGGACTACTGTTTCTCCTCACTCCACTGACCCCTGTCCACATTCGCTTTTCTTTTATATTCAGTAGGTATTTTGTGTTGTACTGTAATCTACTAAGATCTAAAAAAAAAAAAGAAACAATTTCATCGTTATTTTTATAAACAATTATCGACTTAGTAGCGAGATAACATAATAAATAAAGAAATTAATTTAATAAACTTCAAGGTAGACATATTTATGAATTTATAAAAGTATATACGGCAATATAATTTCGCAGTATTAAGATTTTCTGTCTATAATTATAAACAAAAATACTTGAAAAAATTTCCTTCATGCAGCAGTTAATCGATAGATATAATTGTATTGGTGGATATAAAAGTTTTATTTTTTAAGTGTTTCCCAACAGGGAAATAGCTCCATCTAAAACATGAGATCATATGTGTGTGTTTCAGGAACTCGTGTAACTTCGCAGCACCGCTCGGGTAGTTTCGCAGTAATACTTGTGCAATTTTCAAGAATACACTTTTTAGCTCAAAACATGTTTTAATGTAATCTAAACATCAGTACATGTTTATACACATGAACTGAACACACATTAGCAAACTAGGCAATAAATATAGAACAACTGGGCTTGAATTATTAAAATGAATAACAGGAAAAGGCTTGCATATTAATTGTAAACTAATAAACTTATCTAACACATATCTGCATTAAACATTATGCTAAAGATAGAAAAAAAATATGAGAACTATTTAGTCCTAATCCGAATCCGTTTCCGCTATCAAGGCAATTGTTGTTTCTCCTTTCTCTGCCATTGTTTGAATGTAGAGAGACTTTGCTCCTTTCGGGAACACAATTTTGTTAGGTTTGGTAACAAATGAAAACCCTGTTTCATCTAAATTCCAAATGAGATTAGGCTTGTTAATTAGTTCTGCCTTCTCATACACACTCCCTAGCACATCATAAAAATCAATCAAATTCGAGCGAGTTGAGGCTATTACTCTATGGTAGGACAGATTTTCTAGCTGGCGCATACTTAGCCCATAACGCTTCTTAAAATAAGTTCGAATCTGCGTGCCACTCGAACTGTTCTGCCGGCAACTAGCGTAAACTGGTTAAGAACCTGAGTACCGGCAAAAGCATATTACGAACAACTATTTCATATAAAACAATAAGCAATGATTCAAATTAATCATAAGAATGTGGATAATTCATTAATCACAGTTTGATACTTACAATTCTGAATATCTCGACGATAAAACGTCCAGAGACACAACACTGCAAATTTACTCACTCTATCTGAGCAAACACACACCTGCTAAAGCAGATAGTTGCATAACTTTCGCCAGAATGCGTTTCAATACGATCTTCCTGCATGAAACATCCTCGACAGGTTCTGGCATTTATCCGTATTTTTGTAAGCTCAAACAAACACGGACAACTCCATAAGTAATTAATAAATGAGATACTGCGAAATTAGACGTACTGAGAAATTAGCTGAGTTTGCCTTATTCAATTTTCTATTCTGCGGTATCTATCCATTTAATTCCTGCGGCATATCCACCAAACTTCAGGTAGAGATGCCTCAACCTCCTACTTTGCCATATTGAATTTTGAATAAGGCTGCAACATCACGTGAAGGCAAGAGGAAGAATGTTATAAACATCTAATGCAGTGAAATTTCAATAATATTGCGATAAAAAGTACTTCAGACACTTTATATGAAAAGTAACGAAAACTTTGACGCTATATTTAAGAAACTTGCCTTATTAAATCAGTTGTAACTGACTTAAAACGTCACAAATATTCAATACATCAACTCAAAATGCTTGCTTTAAATTACTCAACAATATAATGTATTGTCATCTACCGAAAATGACCTGAACCATCAGAACTCGAAAATGGGACAACTCCCCCGCCGCGGCATCACTGCCGGATTTGCCTTATTAGATACAATTCTGTCTATAACTTCTATGATTATTTGTAATTATACGTCCCCTAGTTTGGTTTGATGGAATGAAGACCATAAAAGTTTGAAACCCACTTGTATAAAAGTCCATTTAAGAAGAAAGCATGGAACAAATATACGAGAGCGAACATTCGTATTATATCCTTCTTATGGTTGTGATATAAAGGTATGGAATGGAACAATAAATGGAACGCCCACTTAGACCACACTTATCTTATGGCTTCATTATGCAATTTTAGAAATTAGACATGGGCGAGAAATTGAGAAAAGCTTCCTTGGAACCCTCTCACTCAGGGACAAAGTTCTTTTATATGACATAATGGGGCTTCTGGCTTTAGTTCTCTTTTGAAGAAGGTCCTATTCAAGATCTTTATCACTCTTAAAAGTTCATCATCCTCAGTTGAGATGGAATGGTAACCACTAGTTCGCTGAGAAGGGCTAATCTCTTCTAGAATAAGATGAACTCCGCATTCATGTCAAGAATTGAAACCTGGTCTGTTAGACGTGAATAAAAATCGTACTGCTTGAGTCACAGTCAAGTATTTCCAGAATTATTTGTAATTGTATAAATTTGCATTTGCACTCCAACACTATTATTCGTTAATTGGGTTATACTATGCAGTGCGTTTACCTTGAGGGGCGAAGTGGAAGCAAGAAATATTCCTCACAACTTCGAAGGGCTCCGGATCCCGCAGCGCCATGGCTCCTCTCTCTGTATTGGGGATCTTGGGGTCCCAGAGGAACACATAGTACAGCGATAGCATGATCGCCGCGAGCGACACGGATAACACGTAAGCCAGCACAGTAAGAACACGGATTATCTTCCTCTTCTTCTTGGGCTCGTACAGTTTGTCTTTGGCAGATCCTTCAGAGCTCGAGTATTTGAGGTCGTTGGGGATTGGTTGCCCGTCGCTCCCCACAGACGCCTCCTCGTCGGACCTCTCACTCATGTCGCACTGATTTATATGATGTCTGAGTGGGGAGTTTCATACGTTGAGTTTCATTTCACACATACCCCCATTATACGAGAGTAAATGTCAACAGAAATTAGCAAAAACAGGGAATTATGACCACTGTAATTTCAACACAAATGTACACTGGGTGTTCGAAATTTCTGTAAAAATGAACTGCATAGCGTTGAATGTTCAGTGTCTGAAAAAGAGAGAAAAACAAAAATAAAGTTGTGAACTACAAAAACATTCTATTTTCATATACATCACATTTGTATCTTGTTAGTTATATAAAATATGTAAAACATTCTATTTTCATATACATCACATTTGTATCTTGTTAGTCATATGAAATATGTATACATTTTTCAGAATTTTTTTTTCTAAAGATTTCGCACATAATTTAAAAAATAGGAATCATGAAGATGACATAAGACATTTCCAAAGTACTGATAGTCTATATATTATGTTTTACATCTTTCACAAATATTAAGCACTTCATTATATTGTGAAACCATTCCTGCTTCTAATGTACTTAATTAATTCAAAATGACATATATAAATGAAATAATTTAATGTTCAACTAAATCAGTCATTTCCAACTCAATGCCCAGTGACGTCATAGCGGGCTTTTCTCGTTCTCCATAGCAATCCAGGTAGACTCTCGGAGCAGACAGCAATGCCAGGGCCTATCAAAGTAGCGGTGTCTGGCAAACCAGTTTAACTTAGCGTTTACAGTACCTAATAATAATAATAATAATAATAATAATAATAATAATAATAATAATAATATATTAGTGTATTAGGAACATGGTAGGTACATGCTATTATACTCGTACTTACAAAATTGTGGTATCTTTGTGACACATTTAATGCACGCTAAGTTCATGTGGATTTATTCTTAGACTAAAGTATTAGTCCTGGGCCTTTTAATAAAAATCCTTTCTGTCAACCCAAGCTAAATGCAGTTAATTTAGTAGGTAGGCATATTTTACTTACGTAGAAAGTCATCTGATATAACTTACATAGCAGAACTACGTGTCTTTAAATAATTTTATATCTTATTTTCTAGGTTGAAGATATAAATGAAAATGCAAGTAACTGCAACAACCTTGAATTTTCTGTAAAGTGTTCCAAAATAACTATTTCTGTTGGAAGTGAAGTATGAAAGAAAAATTAAGGGAAAAATTAAAATGACTTCAAGAAAAAATCTGGCATTTACAAAATAAAGTGCTCTCATTGCCATCTGTAGATAAAACAGTCATGATTCTCAGCTTGTGTGTGGAAATAGCGGCCAATTAAAAATTGTTGTGATAAGTTTTAACTACCATAAAGATTTAGCACACATTTTCATAATTCAAGTGGATTTACGTAGCAAGAAAAGAATGAGATACCCCAAAAAAACTCGAAACTGTGGCTCTAACGATGTTTTTAAGTCCTAATGTTTGTAAGTTTATCCAGTAGGCCTACTACAATTTCCTACAACAAGGTGCTTAAGACAAATGACAGAAAAACGCCAGTATCCATTTATATTTTCTAGTCTAAAGTTGAATGTGAGTAACTGAAGTGAGATAGAGAAATACTGTCTTAATTGCAAATTAAATGTCATTTTTTACTTCATATCAAATGATGAAATATTAAGATTACGTAATACAGGTACTGTACAATGAAGTGTGTAATCTATGTTTGGCTGGCTGAGCTGGTAGATTTACAATGTAGACTTTGCATATTTGTAGTTGGTTCATAAATGAATGGAATTTTAAAAAATAAGACAAAAGTCCAGCTCATTTAATTATGGTATACCTTGGATACAGTATAGGCCTATAATATAATATGTAAATTTTATTACTGCCGCCACCAAAATCACCACCACCACTACTGTATTTTTCTATTATGTATAATAAGTCTAATTCTGTACCTAATACTATTTCATTTTTGTATTTCTTTGTATTATTAGCATGTATAGCAGGCCTGGTTTCAACCGGCTGCCAGTGCTGCGTCTCGGCTTCATAATGATCAATCGAATCGACATCTGTTTTCCTTTCTGTATATTACTTAGTCTTTACATTGCATACATTTTATACATTCAACCAGAGCTAGCAGCTCAGACAATGCACGATCCACCACTGCACCGAGCTCGGCTCTGATTGTTTCTCTCGGTCTCTTCTCCGAGAGGAAAAGCGTGCTCCGACGTCACAACTAGGCCAGTTGGAAATGACTGAGCTAAATATAAGAAAGAATTATATTTTTGGATTACCAAATAGTTGTTTATGTAGCTTGTGTAAGTCGTAAATGTGCATTCAGAATTCCTTCCTCATAGCAAAGAGTTATAAAAAAAACAGACACGACTGCACGATTAGATAACTGTTTGTAATAAAAGACAAGCTATTTTTTGCAATAAGTTGTAAGGGACCCTTTTGTGCTTGTAAAATGATTTCCTCTGATAGAGGGCGCCAGGTAAAATTATCAGTTATTTCTTAACTACCCTACGTTGAATTTCGATGCTGAATAATCACTGCAGTTAAAAGAGTTGTTCAATAAAGTATTATTAGGCTACTATTAAAATATTTGTACTTGCTTAGATGAGGCTGTTGGTTTCTTGATAAGTTACAAATGTAGTTAAAACCCAATTATAAAAACTAATGCTTTTTCAAATTTATAAATATAGTAGAACCCCGATTATCCGTCTCCCTAAAAACCGATTGGCGGATTATCCGACTGTCTTTTTCTCGCTATTTTTCTTTTCTACAGAACATATGAAGTACTACTGTACGTTATATTAATACATATTTTTTCTAGAGTGTTATTACAAATCTTTACACTTACACAGTATGGTCTAATATTCAAGTTGCCGTACTGTACAACTTAAAGACAAAATGTATTTCATAAGTGTCAAAAGAAAGCGTGTTCGTGCTAAGTATCGCAAAAAAAGTGCAAATACTTTAGTGGTTTGGGGAAAGAGAGACTGGCTCATCTTGCATAAAAATACGAAACAGATGTTACAACTGTGCTCGATTTAATAAGAATTAAGTATAAAATGTGTATAAAGTATCCCTTTCATTACCGCGGATAATAGAGATTCTACTGCAGGCCTATATCAATTTAAGGAAAGGATTTTCGTAAATAGCAAAGTAGTATTACTAGCAATATAATATAAAAAGCAATTAATATACAAAGGTCTGTATTATGAGCAATGGCGCAAAATTAATTACATACATGCATTTATACCTTACATCTTACAATAATGAAGTCTGATATCTTACTTTTGAGATATCAAATAATGTTTCGTGCGTAGCATAACAGATGAAAGTTTTATGTTACGTGGATCACAGTGAATGATTTCTTTTCCATGTATGTGATAGTTCAGTAAAACAATCTGCAAACAGGAATATGATTTGTAAAATGAAATGAATTGTTGCGATACGCGTAGTGCACTTGGTATATGAGAAAGTATACTATCTTTATGACACCCATTATTTTTTTAATTATTAATGTTACAGAAACTTGAAATATTCATTCTCCCTACGAGATAATAATACCTTTGTAACATTAATTTGCGAATATCCTGTATAACTTTGACATATCTATGAAAAGATACGGGAAATGTTTCTATTAATGCATTTCATGCTTCGTTATTACAGTCTGTTCACTTGATGATAGCCGTGTTATATTTGCAAAACTTCTGGTTTTTATTTGTTTGTTTGTTTGTTCGTTTATCTATCTGTCTATCTGTTTATTTATTTAATAACATCACACATAAAAACACTACATGAAAGAACCCCAGGAAAAATAAAGCTCGTGTTGGACGACAATTCCGGTTTGTTAAAGAAGACTTGAAAATGACAGAAACTTTAACATGATTCATAAATATATATTTTTTTTTACTTAATGAAATTTAAGATTCTGATGCCAGAGTGTTACAAAGATTATACAAAAATAAAAAAGTCTCTGTTGGTTCTAAAATAAAATTTGAAATTCTTATACTAGGATCACATTCTTAAGAAGAGTAAATAGACAGAAATTTACATAAATCACAAATCCACCTACTTTATAGACTAACATTTAAACATTGGGATAAGATACCGTAAAATGGGGTTAATTTAGTACGTAGGGGTCAAATTAGTAGGCCTACGTTCTCGTGTGTTCAGAATTTGAAATTGTGTCGTAGTTCAAAGATTCGACAAAAGAACGCAGTTCTATCATGTAGGTGAGATAGGTGATATGTCACAGAGTTTGTCACACTGGTCAATCACGTGATTCTTCCATTTTTAATTGTCATTACAAGAGGTTATGCACATGCCAACTGGAGAACCGAGCTATTAAGTTCCATCAATCTGTGAATGTCAACACGATTGTGATTGTGTGACAACCAATGTTAAGTGTGATATTTAATAATTAATTATACCTGTTTAATTTGAGATATAATTTGTTTCTCTCAGTACACTCATTATTATTCTATTCGGCTAAAATGTAAAAATAAAAATTGGGAGGGTCAGTTTAGTACGCATGTTAAATCTAAAGGTTGGAGAGCTGAGTTTAGTATACACATGTATTTCAATCTAAAGGATACTATTTTTCGTTACAGAAAAAGTTCCACGGAATTACGTTTGTAAATTGGGTTCAAGAGCCTGTCGAAACTACACAAGAGAGACCCTTCATGACGTTCTAGATCAGTCATGTCAAATGAAGCCCATAGGCGCAAGCGCGCGTTTTAGAGCTCAGGAGAGCCTGAGCGCTTTACAGCGGAAAGGAAAGAGACAGATGAAAGAGACAGTATATGCCGCTTGGTCGAGCTATATACAGGGATGGCCAGCACTGCTTCAAAAGTTGAAGGGAAGAGAACTTATTAAAAGTGTATCTATGTTAATTTTTAGATTTGTCTGAGAAGTATAAATGCATTATAAGAATGTAAGTTTTAATTTTAATGCTCATTTTTCACAAATTCGTTTCTTTTTCATTCAAAAGGAATATTTTCCCAACTTTTTATAGTAAAGTGAAATTTTCAGATATTGGCCTATTTATTTAGTAACCTTACAGCTATTTAAGCAATGTTTTCGTAAATGTAATATACCGTAAATATGTATTAGGCCTACTGAAGATACTGCATTAGAAATTTTTAATATATTCGCATGGAAAATGTTTATACTTATTATGTCATACTCAATATCTTTCTTTGGGATATCACTTTCTTTATGAATGATGTGTTTCTTCCACTTAATACAGTATAGTTGTACTATTATGGAATTTATGTTAATATTCCTTCTTAACTCTTCATTATTTTATTAACGTTTAAAACACAACTGCAATATTAAAAAATTGGTGTTAGTACTTTTGTTTTACAGACATACAGATAACACAGAAAGAAGCCATATAAAATTAACGACATAAAATTTCACGTTCTGTTTGAAGTTTGTGCACCAATGTTTTCTTAATCCAACAGGCTGCTTATTCCTCCTTCCATACCTAGCGCTTGATGCACGCACACGACCTCAAAGTCAGAAAAATGCGCTTGCTTTGACATCACTGTTCTAGATCAAAGAAAAAGAAATAAAATCAGCTCAAACTGACCTGTTTTTATTTGTAATGGATTTAAAGAAACTTTTCGTCAAGGACTAATGTCTAAAGAAGAGATGGTCTTATATAGGTTTTCACCTAGCAGATTTATTTTTTTGAGCATGTTGTACCTATTATGTGATAAATAAAGATTGTTCTTTGTGTTGATGTTATTTGTATTATTTTTGGTAACTTTTACAGAGAAAATGGTAAATTTATAAATTCGTTGCCAAATATACTTACTGTATTTGAAAATTAAAAAATTTAAAAAATATTGTTTTATTTATATCAAAAATTCTACAGGAAGCGTGAAAAAAAGGGTAAGTCTCCAATTGTAAATTTTAAAGGAGGAAGAAAACAAAGTTCACAAGACTCTCCTAAATCGTGTAATTAATTTGGGGAATTGAAATCCTGCACAAATATGTATTCACATACGGGCTTTCAAGAGGAAATGTTTACAGTTATCTATCACTAAAGGTTCTTGGCTTAAAGTGACTTACCCGGTTTTTCTCGTCTATTGTTAAATTCTTACAGGGACTTACATATTTATGCACAAATTTTCAAAAAATCATTATTTACGTATATACATAAACATCCATTTTAATTATTATTTCACTACTTTTCAAAATATTGAATAATACAGTATAAGAACTTTGGCATAATACAATAATGTTTTATAAGACATTTACACATGTTATTCACATGTTACTTGGTTTTTTCTCCATCTGCATCCAATTCCTCCAAATCCGGGTCAATATTGGGTATGTTGTCAACTTTCAAGTTCTTGTAGAAGTCATGGAAGACATTGTCGATCAGTGGTAAAAGTTCCAAGATGTCCTTCTTTTCAGCACTGACAGAAACAGGACCCTCATGAATCATAGGCAGTGATGTGGGTAGTGTACTTTTGCCACGTCTACGGATAGATAGTTGTCGGAAAGATTCTTCCTCGGAGAAAGAACTCTTGATAAATATTTTCGCTGTCTTTCGAGTGTATTTCAGCCAGTGAGTGCTGGTCCACAGAAATTTATTACCTTCTGTATCAACTTTCTTCATTAGGTAGGGCCCACTTGTTTTCGTCAAGGAATTGAAGTCTAGAAAATGTTGTCCCTCCATCACAAATACTTTGAATGGCTTCTTACGTTTGCAAGACCTCACGAGCTGATACCAATCATTTGGATGGTTTATTTTCATCCCTGTCCTGTTCTTTTCTCTCTCGATAGCTGCATGGTCTGCATCGCACTCCATATGAGTATGCCCATTCACCAAAAACATGTGGTGAATTTCACGGATGTTAGGGTTCTTGTCAATAACAAAAGAAAACATAGCTGCCACAATACTGTTTCTGTTCTGTCCCCCGCAAGAGTCAGAATAAAATGTGATCTCTTCTACATGATCTGGCAACTGCAAAATAAACTGATAGAGACAGGAATCTAATTGATTAGCCCCTCTTACAGACGTGATTTCATTCCACATAAAACATGTAGCTTCGTTGCTGACTAGATTATGGACTGTCAGATTGAATGTCCATAATTGCCTTTTATAAAAGGAAACTGATGTTGTAAGGTAAGTTGTCTGTAGGCACTGCTACAAATCAAAGGCTAACACAGCTTTTCTGTCATCTTTCTGAGCCACTTCCTTATCATGCCTCTTGGCTTCATATGACTCCTCCGCAGCCTTGTGGTGGGTATCTCGTTCTTGTATTGCAGAGTCCCTAGCTTCTCCTGCCAAAGTGTTGATCTTCATTTTCAGTACATCACATTTATGACAAGTGTCTTGTTTAGGTTTTTTGAATTCCAGATCAAGTTCATGGAAGCATCTAGAATAAATTTTCAGTGAAATAGGATTTTTAGTACAGTCTTTGTACAAATTATACATCTTTGATATATTAAGATCAGAGGACAGAAACCGCTTAGAATTTCTATTTCGGCAATAATGACTCTCATAGCTAGGGAAGGAGAGAATATGACTTTCTGCAGACTGTAAATCTTCCATTTTTGTTTTGTTTGCAGGAGCAAACTTTCCTCTGCAATCAGATGCAATAATTCCAGAAAACGATTCCTTCTTCTTAACTAGCTACCCGCTCAATGAAACCGGTTGTTTTCCCAAATGTTCTACGAAAGCATTCCCTGCAGATGGACTGATTATTACCTTGAATTATAATTTCATATTTACAAACTATTTCCCTTAACTTGGCGTTGTCTTCAACCACACGATGAGTCTTTGGTTTACTAATTGTTATCAATGAGGAAATATATCTGACCCTGTTATCATGATTACCAATAGCCCAATATTCCTCAAAACACTTTGGCGATCTTCTTCCGTAAACTTTTCCAGACACTTCATTCGGCATGGTTTAAGGGTAAGCATTTCCCTTGCTTTCACTTCTTTCCCTTTTTCTGATAAACAGATTTTCCTTTATTCCTCAATTCTTTGTTAATTTGTCTGTCCTTCCTAGTTCTCTTCTTCTGAACAGCAGCATCTGGCTCAGAATTTTCGGACTGCTGTTCCTGATCGTTGTTGAATACATTGGTGTCTTCAGAATTTTCTTCCTCCTCACTCTCATCCATTGAGGTGTAAAATTGATTGTTTGCTATGACTTCATCAGGGTGATAGTCTGGATCTTTTACACTATCATCGGAATCGAAATCTACAGGCTCAGTACACTCATTTACATCTGGTCCAAATATATTTAGTAGATCTTCACTACATGATTTTTGTGCATGAGCCAGTAGAAATGTACCTAAAAATAAGGGTCCTGAAGTTGTAACACACAGTCCTCCATATGTTTACTTTCATATCAGCTCATGATTTCAATGTTTTTACAGCAATGATAGAATGACTGTCGAACATATACCTGATAATTTGTAACTATTTGTTTGCTTTATTCGGATTTTAAGTTATGTTTTGTCTTTTAAATTTATTTATGCTTACAAGTTGCCCATGAGCCGCATATTGAACAACAGTCGATTAAAGCGGAGTTTCCAACTTCTTAGTGTCACGGACCCCTTAACATTCATACTCGAATTCGGTTCATTTTAAAATGCTTAATTTATAGCCGGAAGCATTTTTGGTGAACTCTGTAACAGAGTGGGGCATAACAAATAAATATTCCAAGAAGCTGAGAAAAGCAATAGCAAAAGTTAAAGTTAGGCTTAATAATTAAAATACTTTTGAAAATACATCTTGGCTTGGAAACCGCTTTTGAATCTATCACGGACTCCTTGGGGTCCGTGAGACACAGGTTGGGTACCGCTGAGTTAAAGTACCAAGAAAGTAGCATATGTGATAAATACTGTGTCAAGCTGTCAACGTTGTTAGAAAGAATGGGAAAAACGTAATACGGCGAACGCAAAGCTCCGCCCACGTCCCCTTTCCACTTTTCCCCTACAAGCTCACCACACACCCTAGCCGGAAAGAGTGGAAATAGGGGTTTAGAGTGGGGTGACATCTAGTGTAGGAAAGTGGAACAAAAACAGTAACGACATCTACTAAGCAAAAGAGGAACTTCATCCTGTCAGTCTCTGTCTCTCCTTCTCTGTTCCTAGCTTCACGTCTCTCTCTTTTTCTTTTTCTTACGACTTCGCAGGAGGGGAGATTCGATCCGAGAAAGTTCATACCTAAACCTAAACGCACGCTTTTTGTTCACGCTTTAGACCGCTCGGCTACCGAGGCGAGTTGGCGATAGAAGGGAAAATGAATCTATTTAAGTTTAAGGGAACTGCCATAACGTATTGTAGAAGGGGACAATGACCGAATAGCGTGGGTAGAAACTGGTGGGCTTGTGAATGTCGCTTGATAGGGGTTGACTACGGGAGTGGCTTCATTGTGTCCGTGTCCAACTTCGTGTACAGACGTAACCACGTGTAGTGATGATACGTACCGAAGACGTGTACTCATTACGAGTGTCCAACCTGTGGGAAAAAAAAGACTATTGTGTTACTTCGAGGACGTGCAAAGTTAACAGGTGAGTGTTGTTTAATGAAAACCACATTACATTGTGTTGTGTCAGTACATGTTGTGGACAGTTGTCTAATGCGTACTGTCTAATGCGTATTGCATTGTGGTTGTGGACAGTTGTCTAATGCGTATTGTCTAATGCGTATTGCATTGTGGTTGTGGACAGTTTGCTAATGCGTATTGTCTAATGCGTATTACAATGTGGTAGGCAGTGATCCATCGAAGCGGGACATATAGTAGAGAGAGACAGTAGAGAGAGAGAGAGAGCAGGCGAGCGAGGTGCCGAGAGGCGCGGGTGGGGATAATTTCCCCTACTGGCGTTCGCCGTAATACGTTTTTGCCGAAAGAATATCACTTACCATTACTACTGTGATCAGTAATTTCCTGAGGTTAAGTTATCTTCCTTCTCTTAGCATCTTCAAAACAACTGTTATCACTGTGAGTATTTTTTAAACTTAGATTAATAAGAAGACGTGTACGTTGTGACATTGTGTAAGTCGAACCACAGTTCACTTTGCTACTGTGTGACATTAAACCATGGTATGGTTACTAAGTTACTAAGTACTAAGTAAAATATAGACCTTAAGTGCAGGGTCGCTTATTTGTCACTTTCGCTAGTTTGCCAGAGGGGGGATGCAATAAATGCTTAACTCACAGCTCATTCACAAGGCAGTTATGATTTGACGGGCTTGTGATTGTTGTGGGTACAAAAATATCTTAATTCGCGTCTGTCTGCTGCTAAAACAAGAAAAAAATGATAATACCTTAAATTTAATTCCCATCCATATTGTTGACGTTCTCTTTTCGAATATGGTTGTTCTAATTGTTTCTAATTATTGATTCCCTTTTCCTTGTTGAAAACTGAGAAGCAAAATTTTGGTAACTCGACATGGAAGAAATTATGCGGACGTGAACAAATCAACTTACCGCACTGCTCCTTTCTTGATACGAAACTGTAAGGACTATAATAACTAAGTAATTCGACTTACCCGGTTTTACACGCAACCAAAATGAAGACTTGACAAACGAATAGTGATGTAATTAGACTTACATGCTTTTGCTCGTTCGTACTTGGCAGGTGAATAACAAGCTTAGTCGACTTACCAAGAATTTTACATCAATTTCTGTTCTACCCCTTATTTCACCATGCTGTAGCATCTAAACTAATTGGTATTAGACTTCCCCGGTTTTTCACGTTATAAAACTCGGCACTGGGAATCGATACATGCTAATAACTCATATTTCACAAAAAGTGGACTTATCCGGTTTTTCACGCTTCTTGTAGAATTTATCTTGTACTTCTTGAGAATCTGAAGAAATGTTTCTGAGAATAGCACTGTGTCTCTGCCTATGCTTTTCCATAGGGAGACCAGCTTGTACCAAATTGACCCCATTCGATGAGGTAACATTAGTACAAACAAACAACAAAATTGTAACCATTGTCATGTATGTAGAGACCTGCACAACAGCTTAAATTCATTAATAGGATTGAAGCTTTCACAAAAAATTCAAATTGTACTGAGAAAAAATATAATCTTCTGCACACATACAAATATGTCAAAAGTGTACTAAACTGACCCCATTTTACGGTATACCAGTTAGTAGGCCTACTAATTGCTACTATGTTAAGATAATGCTATATCTACTTTCGCTTCGATGATAAACTCAATTCTAAATAAATTTATCTGTAATAACTAGAGTCCTACGTTTGGTTAACGGTGGAGTGAATTAATCTCCCCGCACATTCCGGTATTGTGTTTACATCTGCTTATTAAGTCGGTGAGCAACAGGAATATTATTCATGTACAAAATATGACTTATAATAATAATAATAATAATAATAATAATAATAATAATAATAATAATAATAATAATAATAATAATAATAATAAGGGAGAATTTATTCAAAGGCAGCTTATATGCAATAAAAATAATTTTAACCAGGGATAGAAAAAACTAAAAAAAAAAAGTCAGGAGTTAGCATATTTCTTCCACACATGCAATGAGAAAACCATTCGCGCTAAGATAAAGTTACATTTACTGAAATATATTAAACAATATTAAAAATACTAAATATCTAAGCAGAGCAAACATATGCTCTCAAAGACGCTCTCTGCTCTTCATTGAAGCTATGTACTGAAAATATCATGAGATGCGCAACGAATGGAATAATATTAATCTAAAGGCACATTCGAATTTCATCCTTTAACTACTTTTTTGTTAACACATGTATTAGTTGCAGTGACAATCTTGCAATCTTAAATAATTTTGAATTCAATAAACAAAAATCAGGCGCCACATAAGATTTTTAGTCGCCATGGCTACCTGGTGCCCGGAATTTGTCTACTCCTAATTTTTACAATAAGTAAAGCACATCTAGATACTTTATATCTGATTAAAGGTTGGAATTCACAAATAAAAAATAAATAAATAAAACATAAATGTCTGCACAAACTTGAGAAAAAAATTATGAGTGCGTGCTTTATGAGTCTACACATTACAATCAATGACTGTAAACATTTTACGTGTTTCAAATTAAAAATGTCTTCTTTCTAACAAAATACATTTTATTATTTCCTAACAAATTCTTCTATTAGAGCACAAATCTCCAAGCGCCTAGCTTTGTTTCTTTTCGTATGTTCAATGAGCAGCAGACTTGAACTGTTTAAGGTTAGATAACGCCAAACTATACTTCATACATATCTACACTGTTGCAGGTTGCTAGGAGATTAGGTAACCAAGAACATGACTCATAACATTCATATTCTACAGTCTATCAGGCAGTACATCTCACTTTACGATATGTATCAGATGAAGAACAATTTATTGTATAAATATGAAGTCTGATAATGTAATATTTCTTTTAATAAGAGATATTCAACAACACGTTTTTGTATTCCAGTGGTAATTTTCAAAATTTTGGACAACCTGACACGCAAACTATTTACATTTCACGATTTTCTTTTGAAAATAATACACGTCATATTAAGACCTCTTCATGAAAAAAAATATATATATGTTAATTTTGAAGACAGTCATGCAACACTTCCCCCCCCCCCAATTTATTTCAGTTCACCTATTCAAGTGGAGTTGGTAGTGACGATGATAGTTATAGTAATGACTACTGTATGGTGGTTAATACACGGTAATGGTGTTGATAGTGATGGCGGTGGAGTTATTAGTGATTGTGTTTATGGTTGAAGTGTGACGCCGGTAACAATGATGAGCTGACGATCGTTACTTGCAATCGTGTTGATACTGTTGACTGTGATATTGGAGTTAACAGTGGTTTGGTAGTTAAGGTGGAGTTTATTATAGCAGTATGGATAGTTGAATTGTTTCGGTAGTAGTAATAATTGATATTGTTGTATTGTAGGTGATGATGTTGGAGTTGATGTGAGTATTGATGTTGATGTTCATGATTGATGTATGACGAAAATAATGGTGTTGGTTAAGTTAGCGGTGGTGTTGTTATTTTACGGTAGTATAAATAGATATTGGTAGTAATAGTATGGCGGTAAACTTTTTAGTTGGTTATTTAACGCGCTGTATCAACTGCTTCATTCTTTAGCGTCGATGGGATTTGTGATAGTGAGATGGTATTTGCCGAAATGAGGCCCATGAATTATCTGGCATTCGGCTTACGGCTGGGAAAACCTCGGAAAATACCGAACCATGTAATCAGCCCAAGCGGGAATCGAACCGTTGTCTGAGCGCAACTCTAGATCGGCAAGCAAGCGCCTCAGCCAACTGAGTATGGCGGTAATAATATTAAGTTAGCAGTGGTGTTCATAATGTTTGAATTTTGACGATAATAATGGTGATGGTTGAAGTAAGGCGGTAGTCATGATGGCTAGAGTAGTGGTACAGTATACAGTCCCAGCTAGACCAATCTCTATTCTTTCGGCTTGTCGTGATGCAGCTCTCCACAAGTTCGTGGCGATTTTAGTTCGGTGTGCCCGAACGTGGATACATGCTCATGAATATTATTGCAGGGATCGAGATATGTGCGGAGTGACTATGGTGTGTTTCCGGCATTATAGGGGGTACTGTGTTAGTGATCAGTGCTCTTATAAGAATGCTCTATGGGGCGACTGTGATTA
Organism: Periplaneta americana; assembly: GCF_040183065.1. Classification (NCBI taxonomy): domain Eukaryota; kingdom Metazoa; phylum Arthropoda; class Insecta; order Blattodea; family Blattidae; genus Periplaneta; species Periplaneta americana. The sequence goes on along the minus strand of NC_091133.1, from coordinate 34,516,184 downwards.
TATTGGTAAGCTGTGTCTTTGGTCGTATTTCCAGTTGTACGTGTTATTGGGGAATGTTATTTGGAACGAAAAGCTCGGCTTGCTGATAGCCGAGAAGTTACGTGGTGCAGACATTGGGTTTGGTAATGTAGCCATGAAGAAATGTTTGGTATTATAGGTAGCCATATTGTCATGTTCACGTTTGTGGAGGTTAATTTGTATATGGTCTTATTCATGTTCTCTTAGGTTAATTTGCATAGTCATTCTTAATGTGTTTCATTGTCAAGCTTTACTTATGTTCATTAAAGTTAATTTAGTTGTAAATATTTATTATTTATTATTCTTGCATACCAACGAGACAACTCAGAAATCGTTATAAAAAGTAGGTCCAGGACGTTATTATTATTATTATTATTATTATTATTATTATTATTATTATTTTTAGTACGACATCAATCATAGTCTTTCGTTCTTATATAATTGCAATGCAGTCTGGGGATACAAATATATGTTAGGGGTACGGTAGCAAAAAAGATTGAATACCACTGTTCTAATAAATACTTAACAATAATAAGGTAGGCTATAGTTGAGATAAATCATAACGAGCCACCGGCGTAGCTCAATCGGCTTTGTCTGTCGATCCGGAGATGCGTTCGGGCGCGGGTTCGATTCGCAGTTGGGCTGATTACCTGATTGGGTTTTTTCCGAGCTTGTCCGCAACCGTAAGGCGAATGTCAGGTATTCTATAGCGAATCATCGGCCTCATCTCGCCAAGTATCATCTCTCTATCACCAATTCCATCGACGCTAAATAACCCCGCAGTTGATACAGCATCGTTAAAATAACCAAGTAAGAAAAATAAAATAAATCATAAAGTCCCACTCTACATCACTTTCTCAGTGATTTTTAATAGGTGTGAGAGACGGGGTTGTCTTTTGTTCACTGATATTTACAGCTTTAGGACTCATGCCACCAATTTATTTGCATAGTTGAGGAAAAGTATCCGATAATTTAATATTATTAGCGTAAGTTACTAATGGTTTTTTCAATTTTTATACATTTTGGGCGTTAAATTTCTTGAAATCACGTAATAAAGATATGTTTAGACTTACTTAAGCGATAGTTGGATGTTTTAAATTATGTTTTTGCCTTGTAGACCTATTATAATTAAGTGTATTAACGCTAAAGTTGATATTAAATAAATTATCTTCAGCGTATAGTAGGGATTAAAAAATAAGCAGTGAAAAAAGTGTCATTACTTTATCTGAAATAAAAGTGTAGGCCTATAATGAGTTCTTGATGATAAGTTCATTTGTAGGCTAATGAAAAGAACTTCGTGCGTACAATATTGTACCAAATTAATTAGTAGTGCTTTATAGCATTCTGAAATTGAGCATGATATGCTGTTTTAACGTAATTTTTGGTATCTGCTTATTTAAATTTATGAGTAAATAATATATAAGCTACTATTCTATTCCATATTAGTTCTATATATATATATATATATATATATATATATATATATATATACATAGAACTAGGTCCTAATCTGATAAAATATATATATATATATATATATATATATATATATATATATATATATATTATATTCAATAGCTGAGCAGTTTCGACTTTTTCCATTTGCCAATTGTCAAATTTATAACACAAAATTATAACGTTCATTATTCCTATTTTTTCATAATTCCACTATTTTTACTGTTGATTATTAGTGTAGCCTATATTATTCCTTGATGTTTGTGTTATTGTTCCATATAATTAATTTAGTTACAATCACGGTATTCTTCTTTTTATTCCATATATTTCACGTTACAGCAGCTTATGACATCGGGTTTTCCGTCTTTATATATCGCACCGACCTGACGGTCGTCGATCAGACAGACTAGCTCTTTGTAACGATCCTCACAGTAGGTGTTTACCTGAAGAAGAAGAGAGATCCACTCTTCGAAACGTTATGTCATAATTTTTGACAATTACCAATGGAAAAAGTCCTAATTGCTCAACTATTGAACAATTCACCGTTGCTCTCGCCCTTTCATTCAGAACAATAAACCATGTTACATGTATTCTATTGTTATGTGACATACTGTTGGACCCATCAAAATACGAATGAAGTTTTGAGATTCGCCTTCTATATAATACAGAAATAAAGAGTATAAAGCAGTGATAAATACAAGTGCATGCAGTTCTTTCCCTAGTTCATCCCACAACTGATCTTTCTTCGTTAGATTCCTATAATCTTCATTGCTCATGTCGTATAGCATGGAAAGTCTCCTAACACGCTGCTTGCAGCAAACTGCGAGTAGTAACGCTGCAGTCCCGCCACCCACAGGCGGGAATGTGTCGTTGCGGTGAGAGTGGATTCATATCCAGCTGTACTCAATAATAATTCGCATCGGTTTTGCACTCGCTGCCGCTGCCGCTCCTGCGTCCCGCGTTGGTGTGAGCAGACCTTAACCGACTTATGATGCCCATAAATATTCCCTGCCACCTCGGTAAAACAGGGATTAAAGAAAGCCTTTGGTCATAGGAATTATTTCCCAGTTTAACATATGAAAAGTTAAAGGAGGGAATCTTCGTTGGCTCACGGATAAGAAAGCTTCTAAAAGACGAAATTTTTCAAAGTAAATGAATAAATGTGTAACTAGCGGCCTGGCGTGCATTCAAGGCAGGTGTGGAAAGGTTTCTTAGTAATAGGAAGGATGAACAATATGAATCTTTAGTGGACACATTAGTATAATGTTATAAAAAATGGGCTGTACGATGTCACTGAATGTACATATATTTTTTCATTAACACTTAGATTTTTGCCTTGAAAATTTGGATGCTGTTAGTGATGAACAAGGAGAACATTTTGTTCAGAACATAGCTACAATGGAAAAACGTTATAAAGGTCTTTGAGATCTTACAATGTTGATGGATTATTGCTGGTTTCTGCAGAGACGGTATTTCTCATTACAAGAGAAAGACACCAAGTAGCAAGCAATTTTAGGATCTATGGAATTATCAGTTATAATATTAATTTTATAGCCAATAGATAACATTTTAAGCGGTTTACATAAATTCATTTCTTATTTTATTTTATTTTATTTATTATTATTATTATTTTTTTTGCATAACAAATACCTCTCATTGATCTCAAAAATACCAAAAATTTCAATTGAGATGTCAATTGTAAAGACTGCATGGTTGAGTTTTTATTATTTTTTTTTCGATATCTCATGAACTAAGCCCGTAGGGAACCTCTAAAGGCATTTTCGGAATCAGAGCATGGATTTCCATAAGAATCAGCTATTTTCACTCCGGAGATATGAGTTTTTTCCTTCCTTATTGTTATTAAATCCCAAGGGTTTTTTTTTTTTTTCAATTGGAAAATGCCGAAATTTGTGTCAAGGGAGAAGATGTTGATTCGTTGCTCGTTTCTTTTAGCGCTCATCTCGACATTTCGTGACACGAAAATAAAAGCTTCTTTTCTATCGAAATTGAGTTATATAGCAAATATTATAGCAGTGACTCAAATTTATTTTCTACAGAAATTTTTATGTCCATGACTAGTCTAGTTTCTTTCGTAGAGATCGGTGAAAAAGGTTTCAACTACAAAAGAATTTTCAATTTCGAATAAAAAGCTATATCTACATTATGCAGGCAGACCAGCCTTTTCACCGTGTGCTTCTGGAACGAAGTATTTTAACAACTTATGATAATGGAAGTTTTACAATTGTATACCCTTCGATATCGAAAATGTTAATAATTGGAATTAATATCAATATTTTCAGAATACTAGTTATGTCCTCATATCGTGTATTATATCTTAAGTCTTGCTAATATTATGTATTACTCGAGTGATATAAAAGAAATCAAGTCTTAAAGAAAATTGAACTCAATAAAATAATTCAGGCACCGCATAAAAATGCCAATCTGGCTTCCAGGTAAAGCTGACTTGAATAATTTCTAGGGAAAAATTGTTCAGAGGTCAGATATTGAACCTGGGATCTGTGGTTAAGCGCGCCAACACTCTACCGACTGAGCTATCTAGGAGTTGTACCAATTTGAAGTCACAGAGAATAGTGTGCACTCAATGTTGGATCATTGACGTCTTGTCAACTCACTTGAGGTGTGTGGATACAAAGGGAACAATTGGCCCGCGGCCTGGTATAGTTCCTGGGTAGCTCAGGCTCAGTCGGTAGAGCGTTGGCGCGCTTAGTCAAAGGTCCTGGGTTCAATACACGTCCCCAGGACAATTTTTCCCTTGAAATTATTCACCGCTTAAAAGTATTTAGTCGCCATGGCTATACGCTGCTCGGAATTTGTCTATCCTGATTTTTGAAATAAGTAAAACGCATCTAGATACTTTAGATCTGATTAAAGGTTGGAATTACCAAATAAAAAAAAACATAAATGTCAGCACAAAGTTAAAATAAAACAAATTATGAGTGCGTGCTTTACGAGTCTTTACACATTACGATGAATAACTATAAACATTTTAAGTGATTCAAATGAAAAAGTTTCTCCTTCTTTATGATAAAATATGTTTCTTCTTTCCTAATGAAGTGCTCGCTTCCAGAGTCTTCTATTAGAGCAATGATTTCCAAGCGCCCAGCTTTATTCTGGTTCCGCATTTTTACTGAACAGCAGATTTGAACTGTGTAATAGGGTCAAGTGCCGCCTACCTATATTCCATTACATATTACACTGATGCTGGTCGCTTGGAGGCTTTATGAAACCAAACGCAGGACTCTTTTCTGAATCAACTGGCCCTCCTCATAATTAGAGAGCCAGTCAAACTTTTATGGAACCTCCTATATGGACTCTAATTCAGTGTACGGAAAAAACTGACGCACCATTATCATTTTTCTTTCTCTTATTAGTTTTCATTGCTTTTTTACTTGTAACTTTTTTTTATTCTGTAAACTGCCATTGTTTGTTTGTTTGTGTACTTGTTTACTTTTTTTCTTACTCTGTTATCTTTCATCATCTATTTGTTCTTGTATTGTTTTGTATGCTTTGTCTAATGGCAACCTCTAATTTGAGGAAGCTCAATAAAAAAAAGAAATAAAATTAAGTGAAGTATGGGCCGTAACAACAATGTAAGCAGGATGGGAATTGTCGGGGGAGAAGCAGGGAATCGTTCCCTCCCTAGAGAATTGGATGGCCCATGCTGAATTAGTATTAATTTCTCCCTGCCAGGGATATTCATAGCCCCTTCAGGCTACAAATTTTTAGTTTCCGTATTTTACTCGTATGTGCTACTAATGCAGTAGCCTATATAAAAATGATTTTCCTGTTTTTTTTTACTGTAAGTTGAGCGCGATAACAATACGAGTCGACCAACAATGCTAATTATTATAAACAGCATCTTTATCGACAATGAGTTGGAAAACTTGTTGTTTAGAACTTATAATTTATAATTTCGTTTCAAATGAAGTAATGGACCGATGGCGGACTTATGTCAGGCCGGCAATGAACCTCCGGGTTCCTTAAAAGCAATAAATAAGCAAATAAGTAATGGACCTGATTTTGTACACACTTTTCCCGGTCGAATAAAATTGCATAGGTAAAGACGAAGACGAATTATGAACACTGAACTTTTTAAACTGTGAAGTCCCGCAGGAGAAAACATTCAATTCGCACCCTGACTGTAAGTGAAAATTTGTTTACAAAAAACAATGGAAAAGTAAATAGAAGCCAAAGTTAGTCCATTTTTACATTTAAATCTCACAATTCACAGATATGTCGCTCACAGCGTTGTTATGGCCTCTGCTTCAATTCATCTGATGCCATGATGCCAATATTTAGTTCTAAGTATTAATTTTTAATTCACCTGTAAAATAATGTTAATAATAATATTTAAGTCTTCAGATACCATACTTTTTGTTAACTTCTACTCTCGTATTCATTTTTTATCGTTTTAATTTATAACCAGTAGGTTCTATCTGACATTCTTAGCGTAAAAAGTTCTATCCGAAAAATGATAATTTGAGTAATGGGAAAGTAGTAGCCCCTTGATTATGAAAATCCTATCACAGGCTATCCTCCCTTAATGAAAGCACATAACGAAGCTTCAAAATAATTTAATTAAAGCTGACAAGTATTTTTAATTCAAACATCAAAGCCTCTCTGCTGGGAAATTATAGGAAATGCAGATAGAACATTTTTATTTTCACATCACAATTTGTCTTAGCACCTTAGGAAAGTTATACAAAAGGAGTTGTCTCAATTTAGGAGACTATCCAATTGGCTGTGAGATAACTAATAAAATATATCCCGATCGGCCCTGAGCCCTTGAGGGCATAAGATGTGTTTTCTTATCAAGGGGCGAAAGGGAAAGTGTATTTCTGGCTTAGAGATTGGGAGTGGGCATGTTTGTCATCACCATTCTGAATATAAGTGGTTAGTTGTTAGTTGTAACAACTACAGAACTGGATGCTGTTCTAGCCAGAAAACTGAGTTCAGCCCCCTCAATCAATCCAGGAATTTGGGGACGTGTAGGGATGAAGGATAGAAGCCTTGGTGTGAATGTAAAAGCAGATGTGACGCTAACCTTAAGTCTTGCCCATTGCAAAGAGAGCAGTGTCACCTGCATAGATATACAAATGGCTTCTTCTGCATGGAGGTAGTGAGAAAGGAGGAAATTTAAAATTACTTAACCAATAATGTCCCAATGTTAACGAGCATAATTCACACCAGCTATTTTAATTATTACAGTACTAACAGGAATTAAAATTTTCAGTTGATTCCCGAGAGACACGGGGGTTGGAGAATACTGTTCCAGTGTACTTGAGTCTTGAATGAATATACGTTCTCGGAGATTCCAAATGAGGCGTACCATTCCATCTAGAACTCTCATGTCCAATAACCAGAAGTCCTTCATACCAAACCTAGTCGAATGTTCGCTCGAATCCAAAATAAGCCCTAAGAAGATAAAAAGAGAGGAAGAAGCAATCCAGCAATATGCTTGAAATCGGTGCGACGGATATGACGTCGAACTACACATTCTATGCCCCATAATCCTCCGCGAAATACCGCAAATCGCCAAATATTCAATTGCTACTATCAATTTCGGTCATACGTAAACGGTTTAGAATAGATGTAGAGGTAACAGGAGTATTAGCAGATTATTATATCAATGTACATTTCACTGTATATTTATTAAAAGTGTTAGGGTTATGACATGGACTGAACATTTCATTTCCACATTCTTTCTTTTATCAAGAAGGATGTTGGCTCTCCTTCATATGTTAAAACATAAGTGGACATAACAACGGACATATTCTACAGTTTAGCGGAACAGAATATTAGGTTATTTATAAAAAGAAAAAACACCTGCTGAGCTTCACTACACTTTTGAAATGCACACGAAACAATGTCCAATTGTAATAATAACAACAAAACAACTGATAAACATACCGGAAAAAGAGATGAACTATGGGTAATTTGACGGCCATACTAGTACACCTTTTTGGTTCCACCATTTCAAGTTTATGGCCCAGGGTTGAGTAGGCCTAAGCTGCAACTACAATGTGCTTTGTACTCAGTCCCTAGGTAATGTCCTCCATCATGCGGAGAGCCTGGACTACAGAGTAACGGCCAGAGTAAAATTCGAACTTCTCCTTTCTTATTTGAGACAAAACTACTTCAGTGGTGCTTCTATGTATAACCTGCTCAACCAGTTTGCCGAGACAACTGAGGAGATTAATGTTATATAAGTTAATTGCTAAGACTCTACTTATCCTTTTAGGGGTTTGGACTACAATACTGTGCCACGGATGCCGTCACAGCTTTTCGAAGGTCGAGGCATCGATTGAATTGAGCGACGTCGTGATCGTTCGTTGGTCATATCCAAATTTCCTATCATGAGGTCTTTAACCGAGTCATCAACAGCTCTAACATAAGGAAAATTTAAATTTTTATCCACCGGTTGAAAAGTAGTCTATAGAACATCTGTCAGTATCGTGGATTTCTTTTCTGGATTAAAGGCAGTGACATTTGGAGCAACTTAGTGGGTGAATAGTTTGAGATGAGTTGGATAAGCAACGATTTCATGCCACATATCTGCCATGTTTCGGCTGTCCATTACCTCACCCTGACTTCCACGCATCCACAATAGTTTCATGGGCTACCTCACTGATCTATTTACCTGCGCAAGCCCTTCATCTTAACCTTATGCTCATCTATCCTAGTAGATCTACGCTGCCCTGCTAAGCAAAAGTGCCGTATCTGCAAGAAAATTGAAATATGGGGCTTTCGCACTTTATAGGGTTTTGTACTGTCACGAATTCATTGGAGTAAGTAAAAATGAAATATAAGCCTTTTATTTTGTCGTATCTGCACAAAATCGCTAGATAAACTAAGCAAGACAGGAGTATATCTCTCATGCTACGCAAAAGTGCGATATGTATGTTGCAGATACTGCATTGTTGCTTAGTACTAAGCATATACCGCGGTTACTCTTTTTTATCCACATGCCGCTTTCTGCTTCAGTATGCACCTGAGAGTGTTATATTAAACAGCAATCTGTGCAAAAAACAATTATAATTATGTCTACTTCTTCTAGATCTAAAGAATTAGTGAAATTAACTTTGGAAAAATGTTCTTCATCCAAAATGATAGAAAATGAAAATTTTAATTTAAGTGTTGCAAGTCAACTTACGAATTCTAGCTTATCATGAGACATTCGCTCCAGTGGGAAAGAAATCTAAATTGAAAACTTTTGAATTTGTTTGGAATGAAGCTATTACAGGACGAAATAAGGAAGGTATTATAGGTACGTTTTACATGTTTCTGAAAGACAGAGAGATGTCAAAATAATTTCGGTAGATAATTGTTCAAGGCAGAACAAGAACTGGTGTCTACATTCTTTCTTGGTCTTCATGGTGAATTCCAAGGAAATAGCTGCCCAAGAAATCGACCTTTCCTATTTTGAACCAAAGACACACGTTTATGTCTGCTGACAGTATTCATCACCAAGATGAAATATCTCTCAAAAGCAGAAAAAACATACGACTTTGAAGAATTTGAAGACGCTTGTCAAGCTGAAAATAATGGAAAAATGGAAGTAATAGGTTAAAGATGGATCACACAAACTTCTACATATGGAAAGATTACACTGCCCATCAGAAAAAAACTACAAAACAACCATCTTACCTCAAGGATATCGTTAATGTGAAATCAGAGAGAGGTAACTATGTATTGAAGTACAAAACAACATACCTACAATGAAACTGAAAGTTACAGAACTTTAGATTTTCTGCAAAAGAAAGCACAGAAAAGACATGGCATGCAATTCCCTGAACATCTCGATAAGCCCTTTGGATTTGATCTTGAGAAGAGAGTTAGAATTGTGAACACCTTGAAAGAAGGCATTCCAGAAAAACTTAAATTTTGGCGAGATTTACCAATACAGTAAATATTTTGTGCATACTTATGTTTAAAGATTGATTATTATTAATAATATTACATTGTTAATATTGTAATTTTGTTTTTGACGTACATAAATTGGGATTTTTTTGTCTCTTATAATGTCATGTGAAATAATTAGAAAGGATTTATCACATGTATTCATTTTTTGTTACTAATAGGTTTCTGCATTTGCTATTGCATATTATTCATGTAGCATTATTAATTAAAATAGGGAATCGTCAACTTCAGAACTTCAATATAAGAGACGTCTACAATCATAAGGGCCTAAAGCACACTGTGGTGAATCTGTATATTTTAGCATATATGCATGTTCTGACATATTTTAATAGACATTGTGGGTTGTATAAGATTGTAACATGAACAAATCAAAACTTCACATATTAGAACTCTGAATAATAATTTGAATATCATAAATTAATGTGAATTTTTCTCAGAACTTCGATTCCGTACTTTGGGCCCTTATGGTTCTGGATGCATATTCTTTAATTTCTTAATTTTATGCAGATACCGCACTTCTCCTTAGTAGGGCGGCAACATACGACATTTTGTAGTTAAAACAGATATTTATAGGCCTATATTAAGTCATGATGTAGTAAAGAGCGGTATCTGCAGTTTCTGTTAAATTGCTAAATTAATATAATTTTTGTTTGTTTCAGTAACTTTGTAATGTTTTATATAGTTTGAAACCACATAAATTATGTAATCATATGTAAAAATCGAGAGGGTCTGTGCAGAAAACTTTAAACTCATTTAGTTTTTAGATCCCTAATATCGGATAGAAGCTGTGTAGGCCTTTCGGCATTGCGGCATTCATTACCTTTCTGATGCACTCTGTGAGATAACTAACTGACTTATCTGTCTCTACCGGAATGACTTCGGGGGGAAGTCGTGGGAGAGCAGCGGCTACCTTGTCTAAAAGAGTATCCAGTCAGCCGCCTTGTAATGGAATTTCTCATCTGCGGTTTAGTGTTCTATTTGGTGCATATTCTTCATGATAACCTGTAGGTGATCAGATAGAAGATCATAAAGCGTACCGTAGTTAGTTTAGCTCAGGTTGTGAGATATTTCACCAAGGACGTGTTCAACACATCCAGAAATTGGTTTGTAACATCCGGAACTCGTATGGCTTCCCAAGTGGTCATCGCAACTTGTTCGTTTCTTTTAGAATAAAATTTAATAAAAGGCTGCCGCCCTTCCCTATCTACAGCTCCAGCTAGCGTGCTTCGTGTTAAAGTCGCTTGCAATTACAAACTAATAGGCAAATCTTATCACTAAATCTAGAATCCGTTCGGTGAGTACGCCGGAAGACTATAGGCAGTTACAAGCAGAAAAAGGACTCGGCTTATGTAGGCTCCGAAGGCCACTGTGCTTTCGAATAAACGAACACCACTACATGTTCTACCTAGCCTATACTACCTGTAAATTTTGAACCCCGCGCATATACAATTTGTCAGGGGCTGTAGGAACTTATCCTTGACGAAAGCTATATTTATATTAATGGGAGACAGAAAACCACGGTATGGTGCGTCCTCAGGTTGCGGAGAGAAGATACTGCCTTCAGATATGGAGGATAGCTGCGAATTGAATAAGTAGTCGCGGACAGCCGATAAAGGATGGTCCTCCAGCTTGGAGGTTGGGAGAAGGCCTTAACAATCAATCACCATAAAAAGAGCTTGTTACGAAACTCCATTAGCAGCCTCGGAATGGGACAGACACTTTGGTGCGACAACAGTACTTGAGTAAATCCAGAAATTCATAGGCATATTTTAGTTGAAAGACGTAGATGGGAGGATAATATTAAAATGGATTTGAGGAAGGAGGTATATGATGCTAGGGACTGGATTAATCTTGCTCAGTACAGGAACCGATGGCGGAGTTATATGAGTGCGGAAATGAGCCTTCGGGTTCTTTAAAAGTCACTTGTAAGTATGTAAGCTGACAGGAAAACCCTAAGCTCTTTCCTATGCGCTCTAAGACCCGTGTCGTTCAATAGGCACATTCTTGCTACTCCATTATGACGTCTGACTATTAGAGGAACAAAGAATGTTAAGATCTAAAAAGCGTAGGGTAAATACTACAGGATTCTCCATGTGAACTATCGCTCTGATCATTCCTTCAAGGATGGAGACGAACTGCAGGTGAGGGTTGGTTGCCTGCATTACTTAGGCAAAATTTGGAACAATCTCGAGGATTTGTTCTTCATTGAGAGGGCGTACCATTCGAGGAGCTGACGACAATCTCCTACTGGGGTGCTGGGGTAGGATATAATGTCATCTCAGTTGTGGCGACCTGAGTGCTTACCACTGCTGTCCTTGTTGCGCTTAGGGCGCAGAGATTTGAGAGCGATAGGATCTCCATAAAAGATCATCTGCTGTTGTGTATTCTGACGTGGTTGTTGGTCCTGCCGGAGATTCATACGTGGCGTCAGACGAGTGTCCCACACAGAGGGACGAGTCTGCTATTCTTGGCATTGTTGTTGCTGTTCCAAGAACAGCTGTTGTAGCAGTTCGCTCGAGCCTCTGCTGGCGAAGCCACTCATATGGAAGCATCCACCTTTCCTCTAGCTCTGTTCGCCTCACCGCGCCGCCATACTCGTACCCTATGCGGCGTCCCTAACTTGAAGAGTTACGGGACAGCCGCCATAGTTGGTCGAGGACGACGCATTTTCAGAAGGGTGATAAAATGCTAAGCATGGATTCTCCGGGAAAGAAGTAAAGCAGGACCACCGTGTCGTTGATTTACGGCATTTAAAAGAACCAAATCTCTGATAGGGAGCTCCAGGAAAAATTGTTTGGCTATCAATCATTCACCGACATATACATCTGAGTGTAGTACAATCAAAGACGTTATAATAGTATACTACACTCACACAGAGCGCTGGTGTGCTGTCCAAAATTGAAACCAGTCTGCGCATGTTTACGCCGCCATGCTATTGGTAGAAATAGAGCGGTAAAAACGATTGTCATACTTGTCCTTTGTTTTGTCTCGGGTGTTTTTAGTGAACAGTGTGAAAGTAATGGCAATATAATTTTCAAAGATGATATATTATCTCCGCAGACTCATGCTTAACATGTCGGCATCATACAATAACGTGCGGTGTGGTTTAAAAAAATAATTTTGCCGACCGATTGTTGCTCTGTAGGTTTCACTCTAAGCGTCACGTTGTCACGTCTACTTTCTCGATAAGAATAAGCACTAGTTATATTGTTAAATGGCTATTATTTTTATTATTATTATTATTATTATTATTATTATTATTATTATTATTATTATTATTATTATTATTTCATATACGAGTACGTTGGCTTTCTTAACTCTCAATAATAATTTTTAATCACATACCTTAATGTTCATCCTCAGCACAAGACATTGCAACCTCGGTTTTAGTCTACGTGGATTAGACAAGTAAGTGTCATTTAATAATAATTGAAGCAGCTTATTGCTTGCATTATTGAAATTGAGGCGAGTGATTGGAGCGGCGACACAAGAAATTGAAAACAATAATACAATTAAATTTCAAAGACCTGCTGAATGTTATGCATGAGGCCGCTCAAAGACCTGCCGAATGTTAACCATGAGAGCGCGGCGATAATACCATCCCTGTTTAATTTTCCAAGCTATTTGCAAAAGGTACGATATAATATTATCTCTGTTGTTACAATATCAATATCATTAAAAATCAATCAGTAGTTTACGACAATAAAGAATACTTAATTGTTAGTACAGGTATATCAGACTGTAGAGAAATCCCACTGAGTGAATTATTTAGACTTACACATCAGATGTTAAAACATTAGTGGAAAGATAACTTTTTATTTTTATTATGTAAATGAATTTATCTGCAAGATAATAAACTTTCATTCAAGATCCATATATGGATAAATAAATATACAGATAATAAATAAATAAATAGCTATAATATCTAAGCCTACTTTGTGAATTTATGATTCAGAGTTCACCTATAAATAACTCTTTTACATTTCGCCGGATATATTTTATTAAGAAAAGCAAGGAATGGCATCTTATTGATATTACATATGTGCATAAAAAATATGTACCATCACTCCGCAAGCAATGATAATATATCTATTTTATTTATTTAAAATAACAATACAATATTGTAAAAAATCCACACATAAAAAGTATGTGGTTTTTTTATCTTGCATAAAGTGATTGTTTAGTTTTTAGGTCTTTGTTTGCAATGTATTAGGTACCGATACTTTTTATAATTGATAGCATTCCCTTTGTTAATTGAAGAATGAATTCAATGTAATTTGGCTACCTTCGCACATTATATTTTGCCAGATTACCTATGTTCTGAGGTCTAAAAGTACCGGTGATATAATTTTTTATTCTCTAAAACTTAACAAAAAGTCTATACTGATTATCACATATTTATTTCACTTAAGAATTTGATTATAACAAGAAATTGTATAATCAAGGTGCATATACTTATGTCTTGTGATCTAAGAGTTAATATGTTAATATAATTTTAGATTCTCTGAAACCTAACAATTTGCTGATTATCGTAAAATTATACAATCTATAATGTGTATTGTGTAGGCCTATTTATGGATGTATGAGTATGTTTTCTATAAATTGCTGCGTACGTATTTTCTTTTCTTTAATGTTCTAACACATATCAATGAAACTTTGAATATGTTTATTTCGTCCTAATTTTACATTAAACGTCGAAAATGGCCATAATATGTCAATTTTAGATCATCACAGCGTTAAATTGCGTGATTTACGTACTGCTATTATGCGTCTGCTCTCCAACAATATGGCGGCAAGCGCAGCGTTCAATTTGCCCCGGTTTCCTCGTTTCGCGCAGCCGAGACTGTAAGGGCTTGAGTACAATGGGACCGTACCACTAGCCTAAGTGACCGCGGATATTATTTCGCCCTCCACCATCGTATCCGTTACTAATTCATCATTACTACCATTATACTTTTACGCGTTATTTTATCATGTTGGGAATTATATTTCAGCTTATGAATTTTTCTTCGCACAGATACTGAAATGAAATCATTTACTACATATTATAAACCTCGTATTCCTCATTTTATCCACATTAATATTTGTATCACCCCAAAAAGTAGATTGTTGTTTAGTCAACTGTCCGAAGATAAGTCTGGTCCCCACAAGTGACACCAACAAGATACCATTCATGAGGCAATTAGGCCAGGAGATAATGGGATAGAGTGGATGGTTCCTTTCCCTATCCATTACATACATCTCTGACTAGTTACAATTACACTAATCAGACTTCAGATTATAAAAACAATAATTCTTCCTCGGACACTTATCGTCAAGTGAGATACACCGCATGACAATAGATGTAGGTCTAGATGTCAGCCAGAATCTTAATCAGAGGTAAAAAAATAGGTATTATATTATATTATATTATATTATATTATATTATATTATATTATATTATATTATATTATATTATATTATATATTATTTCATTTATATTATATTATATATTATTTCATTTATAAGGTATGGTTTCAGTAGGTATATGTACGCAATTGATTTGCAAAAGTTCATATAAAATAGCTATCTGTGTATGGTCATCACTTTAAATATTATTTTTATATTTAGGAAAATATATATTTACAATGATGGAAATAATGAAAATTTTTAGTGGTTATAGTCAAACTTTTAAGAACGTGCGAAAGGGTTTGGCTTAAGGATGAACTGAGTTACCTGCTCGGAACCTGGATGTTTTTATTTGGTTATTTTAAGACGCTGTATCAACTACTAGATTATTTGGCGTTGATGGAATTAGCAACAGCGAGATCAGACTGAGGATTCAATAATATGAGTACATGACATTTGACTTACAGTTGGATAAGACATAGAAAATAACTCAACCAGGTAAGCAGCCTAAGCGGGAATCGAACCTACGACTAAGCGCTATTTCAGAGCGGTAAGCAGGTAAGCACACCTACCGGCTGAGCTACGCCGGTGGCCACCTTGTTACTCAGCGAACCTTATTGTAATCAGCTGATGTGGGTTGGGAATGCGCCTGTCTGGGATTAGCAGAAAAAATATACGAAGCCGCAGTGATGGGCCATAATTATTTCCCCCCTCCCAATATTAACATAACATAAGTCTATTATAAGCGTAAATTCTAGAGTATTTGAAGCATTTTCTCAATTAGAGGAAGTATATTACTTCCCTTTTTATGGAAAAAATAGCCTCAGTTTCGTTAATTTTATAACATTATATAGGCCTACTATATTTCAGCTTTAAATTATATGTGTGAAATTGTTTCGATTTGAAATATAATGCTCTGGATAATAAATTGTTCTAAAAAATCAACCTTGGCGAAATATGGTCTGTACAGTTTAGTATTTCATTTGGTATTGTATAACAAAAATATTAGTGTCGGTTTTGAATAAGTCACTATTTTGTAATATTTTTTTTCGAATGGAGAATAGACCTAATTATTGGGCATTAAATGTGAACAAAATCAGTGCAATAATTTAGGATAAATCGGTTTACACCCACCGAGTGACTGACGGCACGTTACAAATTATTTCCATTTCTTCCTATGACTATGAACTTCGTCTTGTTTGCATTTATCTTAATCCTATGCTGCTCACAGCTGTCATTTAAATCCACTAGCATATCCCTTAATATCGTCTCTTCTTCTACCACAAAGCCATATCATCAGCAAATCCTATGCACTTTATTCTTCTTCCTCATACTATCACCTCTCCCATGTTTTGAAAACAGTTCTTCACTAAAACATCGAAGTAGATGTTGAACAGGGTAAGTGATAAAGGGCATCTTGACGTACTCCTCTCCCTATTTCACTTCTTTCAGACATTTCTTTTCCTATCCTGACTTTCACTCCTTTCATATAAAAGTTACTGAACAGCTTCCTCTCTTTCCAGTCCACACCAATTTTCTTCAGGATTCCCATCAGTTTATTCCTATCTACTCTGTCCAACGCCTTTTCTAGGTCCACAAATACTATTTATTATACACTTCTTTATCCTTCTCTTGGTATCTTTCGCCGATTGTTTCTTAGCAGTCCAATTATATCTCTCAGACCTTTTCCCTTCCTGAAGCCAAACTGCTCTTCTTCCAGATGTCCTTTCATCTTAGAATATAAACGTCGGTTTAGTACTCGCAGGAGAATCTTCTCCGAGTGCGCTATCAGGCTGATAGTCCTGAACTCGTTAAATTTCTTGACATTCTTTTTCTTCGGTAGTGGCAGCAAAATTTTTTTCGTTGTATGTATTATAATTAGAAAGCAAGATACAAATAAAATTACTATCGAAGTTATGCGCTTAGAGTCTGAAATTGTTGTTTAACATAAGGTAAAAATGATACCTGAGATAAATGTGAGGGTAGCGGTCAGAAGACAACAGAAATACCGATAGAGCAAGAAAACGTTGGAGGAAGGTTGAAGCAGATCGAAGGCTAATTTTTGAAGAGGTGAAAAAAAAATCAAATTACGGTTTATTTAACGACGCTTCGAACTGCCGAGGTTATATCAGCGTCGCCGGTGTGCCGGAATTTTGTCCCGCAGGAGTTCTTTTACATGTCAGTAAACCTACTGATATAAGCCTGTCGCATTTAAGCAGACACAAATGCCATCGACCTCGACCGAGATCGAACCCGCTACCTCGAGCACAGAAAGCCAGCGCTATACCGACTGTGCTACAAAGACCTACTGAAGAGGTGAATGAGAGAGAAAAGAAACGGAGGGACTGTTGATCCTTGTTGCAGAATAGGATTGTAGTACGATTCGTTCGTAAAATTATGTTTAATGTCTACATATACTGTACGCATGTTGGCCGGGTGAAAAATACAGCTTTGGTACAATGCGAAAACGTTGGATTGGTCATATGTTTGAGACGTAACGGTTTTGTTTTTATTCACATAGTTCCTGTTTCGTCATGAAAGAAATATTCTCAATTTATAGGCTACCTGGTAATAACACGTGCTGTCAGTAAATTAAAAATATTTTCGGAAGCCTGTTGTTTTCCATTTTTAAGATATGCTCATCCAGTTTATTGTTTGTGGTGTATTGGAAATCTTTATTCCACTTTTGCAGACTTACAATTCAAAATATTATAAATTACTTTCACAAATTCAAGGATTTTGAAAGTAACTGGTGGCGGATAGAAGAGATTTTGAACCTAACAATAATTTTAAAAAGTTTTTTCTATGAAATTTAGTGACTTTCGGAATTGAAAGTGTATAAAGCAATAGAACTCATCCTTGTCAATCTATTAGTGCGCATAACTCAATTGCGAATAAAAAGTGGTCTTCCGGGAGTTTTGAGTTTAGAGCAGTCATTTTCAACTAGTGTGCCGAGAATGATCCACTGGTGTGTCACGAGAAAAGGAAAATAGTAAAGATTGTCGTAGCAAAAATTGGAAGAACAAAAGTGAAAAGAGTAGTAAAGAAAGGTAATCGCAAAGCATGTAATAACATCGTATTACTTTTTTTAAATTTCCTAAATAACAAATTAAGAAAACCTACATAATACCTAATGTTGTATTGTAATAATTTTCTGTCACTGAATTTTACATTTCTATCAAACACTTCAAAAAAATACAAAAGAGTGTGTTAGTTATATTTTAGAATAATGTGTATTTTGTTTCAGTGCCTCTCAATATATTTACCCCATGCGGTCTTTCACCTTTCATCACACTAACATTCCTCTCCATATTGACCACATGTTGAAAAAGGTTGAAAAACGCTTATCTTGACTCTAGAAGATTCAATGTTTTTCTATTATGCAGGAGAATGAAAAAAGCTAGCGGTCTTAGAAATTCCATCTGTGCTGTTCATACTTATCCTTTGTCAGATCAACTTAAAGTATAATTTAATTTACTTTCGTAATTACATCGGTCGCCCCTGTGATCGAGGGGTAAAGCCCTCTCCTTTAGACCAAGGGCTGCTGATTGAAACCCGGCTGGGGTCGCTAGAATTTTCAGGACGCAAACATTCGAAGCGCAAGTCCTCCAGTTGAGGCTTTAAACCGTATGACCCAAGTCGTAGATTCACAGATGTTAAAGACTTCCAAGCCTAAATTAAAGCGTCTGGATTAAATTCCTTCTCTCTCAAGTCCTAGTGGCGTTTGAAGCTCTTGTTCCTATGCCCTCTGTCGGCATATAAATATAACTAAATTCCTAGTAGATATTGAAACCTCCGATAGGAGGAGAGTACCTATGTTTCAACTTCGGAACTGTAGATCGAACGAACGAACGAACGAACGAACGAACGAACGAACGAACGAACGAACGAACGAACGAATGAATGAATGAATGAATGAATGAATGAATGAATGAATGAATGAATGAATGAATTACGTCTGCAACCTTAATTTTGACTAAGTAATGTAATTCTTTGTGTTGAAATTTACGAAATATTACGCACATTCTCTGAAATTCCGTATCTATTTTCTGAATAATTGATCTAAGTATGTCTTTATTAAATTTAATAAATTGGCTTACATAATTATAAGTCCTTGTTGCAATTTAATTTTTACTATTGTTATAAATAGTATGTAATTTTACTATTGCTTTCTATAATGACAAGATCTCATTTTTTCTGAAATTTCAACACATTTCTTTTATACTCATATATATTTGGTGTATTTTATTATTCCATCAAGGTTACAATGTCAACATCTTCTGGAAAACTGAAAACAAATATAATCAAATCAATATGTCTTGATAATCACTGACAATATTATTCTGCTGTAGGTGATTTCTTCAAACAGAGAAGTACCATTCTATACGACCTGTCCACTGATCACCTAATACATTTTTTTTCATCATAGTCTCTAAAATATCTGTCTCCCATGTTCTTCGTGATCAGCTTTCTGTGTACTATTTTAATATAATTTTTAACTGTTGTGAGTCTTATGCAGTTAGCATAAATAGAAGAAGAAACAGGAATAATGTGAAATTAATTGTTCAAGTGTGAGGCAGAAAGTAATATTTCAATTCATATTCTTTCCCAAATAACAAAATACTTGCATCTTATAAATAGGGACCGGATTTTTATGTAATATCAAGGTGTGAAATATGTAGATATTTATGTAAGAAAAATAAGCTGAATATGTACCAAAATATGTAAAATCATGAAAATATTTAATATCATAGTATCTGGCAAGTATAGGAAAGGTAAGACTCTTCAGTTGTGATTTCATAGAGCACCCGACTTTCTTACCGCACACTTGACACATTACTAGTTTTCCTTCTGTAGTAAAAGTTAGAAATTAAATCACAGCTGAGGTGCTGAGGCGAATGTCACACAGAACCTGTCGAAGGTTTGTTTTGTGTGAAGAGAGTTACGGGGGACATACCTATTAATCCTTTAGACACTTCGGACGCAAGTTAGTGTAAAATGGATGTATGTCTGAATTATGAATGATTATATAAATAATGTGTATATTTGAGGTATTTATAGGGGATAGCTTTGTGCCCACCCTGTAGATAAAAACCCCTAACCATGCGGCTCATGTCAGATTTGACACAAGTTTTCCATGGAAGAGTTAGGAAGAGGGTGTGCAAGGTTGCAAATTGCATGGAAACAGCTTGTTAAGACGTGTGCAGAACAATAATAGTTCGAGACAAATCATGTCGTCCACATCCCACACCACCGCATGAAGACAACGCTACTTTCTGAGTGATTTTTATAATATAAGGTAGTTGTATGAGAAAGGTTGCCTTTTGTTCGTTCTTATTTACAGTGGGCGGTATGGGGCGAGTGCCTCTTACTCCCTGGAACTAAGGACGTTATGTTTCGTCCCGAAATATATCTTTTCTTGGGTAGGTAAAAAGGCTTTTTAAATCTGTGTATTTCAAATTGTTAACTTTCCCAGCAGATTTTTTTTTTTTTTCCTTTTAGAGAAGTAAAAATGAATAAATCCCATAAATATGTAGATTTATGTAATACCAAGCCATAATGTGTAATGTGGGGTAAATATGTAAAAATATGTAGTATCAAATTTTAATATATTGATGGTAATTACAAGATTCGCAAAGATATGTTATTTATATATGGTTAGGTTGAAAAGAATATAATATCTAATTACATAAAAATCCGGTCCCTACTTATAAATAGATATGTTTTCGGAATACTTAAACAATTTATGTCTATATCTAAGACTCATCTTTGACTTAGACTGAACTTTGTAAATCTTATTTTTAAAAAATTTCCGTAATTAAGAGTTTCCTAATCACAGCCACAAAAATAGTTAATAACCTGTCACCGGACACCTATTTCATGACTGTTCGTCCTATTTCATCCATCTTCACTTTTCTCTTTCGCTCTTTTCACCAAAAATCGACCGGACAGAAAACTGATGTTATATTCATAGATTCCTGACCTCGACGGAGCTGCATAAGAACGGGTGTACACAGACCTTGCGAGGTCTATTAGTACAATCTTGGAAATAGACCTATTTTAAAGTTCGTCTTTTTATGTTCGCGATCAGAATGTGATACACCAACGGGAAGGTTATGTTCCTGATTTTCCGAGATCAGCCTTTACAGTTACCTTAATGTACTATGACATCGAAAGTATTGTCCTGCTTGAATAAATTAGATAACATTTTCTTGGTTCAAGTATTTTTGTCATTTTTTGTGTATTACGATATTTGAAACGATACCTAAAATAGGCTAAGTTCCGGCAATGCTCAAGTGAAAATATGCACCGAATGTAGTCATGTTACGTGTCTCTATTAATAATTACTTTCCTAGAAAATCGCAGGAAAAGGAGTATTGTTGTCAAGTAGGCCTATATATTAGAGTCAAAATAACTTCCTTTGCGTTTTCCTGGGATAGTAATATCCAGCTTACCAAATTATGACTTCAAAGCACGTTTTCCTTTCGGAACAATGACAAATGCATTTGTTCGAGCGCTTCAAAAAGTACAATACTGTGTTCAGGAGGAAGGAGTTTCCGTGTTATGTAAAATGAACCTAAATAAACATGTTACATGTAATAAAAATTTACACAATTGAGGGGTCCACTGCAATAGGGATGTATGCCACAAAATAAGAGAAAAATGAGATTTCATGTGTTTTTAAGCACTTCCTATCATCTGTTCGTTTTCCTAAACTATATACAGCATGATTCGCGAGGAAAGATAAACAATTTAGGATGTGAATTCTGAAGTCATTCTGAGTCAAAAAGTTCATATGAATATGGGTCCGCTTTCGAAAGGTTACGGAGATACGGCTCTTTGATTTCATAAAAACTTCTGAGATTCCATTGTACTAACTCGCATTTAGAGATAGATAACGGACAAATTTAAAGTTTATATTCACGTATGCATACATACCTAATATTCTAGACATCGGGGGTCGATGTTTTCGCACATTTTCAAAGGTACCTTTTTCTGCTTCAACACACTTGCGCTCGCGCGTGAATCGTGCTCGTCGCTCGGAAGAGTTGCTCGTGGCTGTTCTTTATGCGGCTTGCAGCATCGAAAATACGGTCGATTAGAGCCTCTTTCGTTTCCATCTTCCTTTGCTATACCAAGTCTTTCATTCAATCCCATAAATACTCTTCGATATGGTACCCTTCTATTCGGAAAGCGTCGTTCATATTCAGCGACAGCACGCAAGGAACTTCCAACTCACAATCCATAAACATACACAATATCGGCATATTCTGTAGTCGAAAATTTATAAGGCATCTTGAAAAGCATAACTTAACACTTCCGTGTTATGTGCTGGTTCTGTGTCATTACATCAGACAAGGGCAGGCGATTGGATATTTGTAATTCTCCACCACCCGGTTTGTGAGATGAACTTCTCTTACCTATATCGCTCACAAAGCAGATTCCAATGTTACGTCATTCATTGCGATGGGTGATCTTGTCTCATGTCTCACATCAGCAGCATATGGTAACGTCTGATTCACATTGGGGCGAGATGTTTTAGCAAAAAAATGCCTCTAGCTCCGCAATTGTTCGAAAACGGACCTATGTTCATATGAACTTTTTCACTCAAAATGACCTAAGATGTCATATCCTGAATTTTTTACCTTTCCTCGTGAATTACCCTGTACATGTGGCAGACCGCTCTGACTAAATCTAGAATTCCTTTCTCACAAACTTTCCAGTGCTATGTCATTGCAGTTCACTTATTCTGACTTTTGAAGCTAACCCACATTTCATGTCCTTAACGCAGAACTGCACCCATTGTATTCTTCACCTGATATAATTAGGAACATTAAATCAAGACGTAGTATGTAGCACGTATGGGCGAATCCAGAAATGCATATAGACCGTTAGTTGGAAGGCCGGAGGGAAAAAGACCGAGACGTAGATGGGAGAATAATATTGAAATGGATTTGAGGGAGGTGGGATATGATGGTAGGGACTGGATTAAACTTGCTTAGGACAGGGATAGATGGCGGACTTATATGAGCGCGGCAATGAACCTCCGGGTTCTCTAGAAGCCATAAGTAAGTAATTTTAAAATTAAATGAAATGATTATGTGTTGCATAGAATAGTTACATGTAATATTTATTATATGATACTATGGAATTGGGGCTGTGCGTTAAATATAGATATGAACAAAATGTATTAATTTCTTTCTTATTTAGCTGTTAGTGATTGTTATGTATGAAAGGCTTTCCAAGTAGAGGAACCATTATTCTAATGTAAATAAAACGTACATGCCTAATTAATGTGAAGTCCATTGCTGAGATGTATTAGGAGAGACCCAGTCAAAACGAATAACCCGGGCAAAGAGAATAATTCCTATTTTGTAGAAACGCTAATAGGTAGCGCTTTCTGCTATGTTGGGGAAGAATCCCAACCAGATTTTGCAGCTGGAACTGACTTTTCGTCATTCTAGCTAGTGAGAGAAGAAGTCAGCGTGTGTTTGAAGAAAATTGACTGTTTTCTTAAAATATTTCAAGGTAAGAGAAACAAATGTACAACACACAATACTGCAAAATCTTTTTGTTATGTGATAGTAATATATAGGCGATACGATTACTTCTAAAGTGCCGTACTTACGAAGAAAACTATTGACGTTTATGTTTGTATAACCTTAAATGAAAAGCGAAATGGCGTCTGCGGGCAAAGTGAATAGGGCAAAGTGGATAACTTATCCGCTTTGCCCTGCCACCTTTATTTGACTATATAAGTGTTAGCTGTATTTTTGTATGTATTTGTCTGTTGTAATAAAGCGTGTTAGATCATTTTACATAGTGGAGGCATTAAGTCACACAAATTAAATTATAAATCACTAACACTGATCTTAATTTTTACTTAAAAAGGTCGTAATGTGTTTTCAGATGGTTTAATTTTTCAAGAGGAAGACGGAACAAGCCAAATGGTCTGAAGAAGCCATGAAGAAAGCACCTGAAGAAATAAAATCTTCCAATCAGTGGTTCTGCTATCTGGCCATACAACCATAACGTGTTTGTTGATGAAGATTTTGCTGCAGATCAACTTACAGACCGCCCACTTGAGATAGAAATCAGCGAAACGACAGCTGGCTCAGATTTTAAAAAAATCTGCATTGCCAGCTTCTTCAGCGGCTGAAGAAACAGTTAATGCTCACTCAGAACCAACCATCTCTGTGATGTCGTCATCTTCCGAGATTGAAGGAATATTCAATACATCAATTACACTCAGACTTTCAGTTCCGGTTATACCAAAACCCTCAACATCGTCAGCAAGAGAATCCAAGTCAGTTCTTTTGATATAGACCAGTGCCAGAAGTGGATGCTCGAAAGATACGACTTCAACGAAGAAAATGTCAGCGCTTTGAAGTTCTTACATGTATACCGATTAAAAACGTTGAAAGAGAAGTAACTTATGGGCAGGAGCAAAAGCAGAAGAAATCCAAGTCTTCAGTGCTAGTGAAACGTCGACTTGTTCAAATTTGTATTTTGTACTAATCTAACGTGTTGTAATGGGCTGTACCTAAATAACATATCCTATCGTCTAATATAACTCATTAACATCGTGTTTATGTGTTGATTTAATTTTATTATCAGTCAATAAAAATTAAATAGAAAGTTGAAAATGTTATAGGGATATTCACTTCGCCCGGGTTAACTATTCGCTTTGCCTTGTACACGGGCAAAGCGAATAATTAACTATATTTTCTTTCTCAAATCATATCACTGTCCCTAGGTACGAGAAACGAATTGCTGTTTTTTTATATATGTGGACATGTGTCACAACCAATGGCATGAATATTTTATTTCGGGAGCACCAAAATATAGCCTGTGGCATTGTTTGTTCTTAGCTTATCCTCTTTGCCCGGGTTTCCCCTATCTATATGAAAGAATATCAGAACTCAGGAATCACTCCCGTTAAATATGATATGTATGGCAAAGGTTTCGAGTATTATCTTCAAGTTTTAAGTTAGGTACATACCTCTTGCTGTTGCATATAATCAAGGAAAAGCTGATAAAGCATATGTCAAGATGAAAGAATTGATCTCAGCTTGTTCAAGTAGAAACTGTGACTATTGTCTTTTTTACATACGGCCTGCATCAACCCTTACCAACACCGCGTATCCCAACCGAAACAAGACAGAGACAGTTGTGGGTATACGACCTTGGCTTAGAGATATGCAATACAAATCAGGGGGATAATATGCGTGGCCTGAAAATAGTACCTCTTGGGGTTTCTTTGAAATTTCTTTATGTTTGTTCAAAGTTCTCAGTAATACAGCAAATATACTGATAATGAACAAAAGAAGGCTGATTTTTTTCCGAAGCATTCAGTGGTCAGAACAAGAACAATGTTGTGTTTAATCAGAACATTCAGATTGAAACAGCCATTCAACGTCATTACAATGGACACCGAAGAATTCCAAGATTTTCAAGTATTGAGCAAACAGATTCTCAAAAACCAATATCCTGAAGATGGACATAAATTTGAAATCAGGAAAATTGCTGCTGTTAAAATAAATAAAACACATGGCGCACTTTTCATCAAATACATTCTAACTTCGAAAACTGGCACATGATTAGGATTTTCAAGGACGTGAATCCAAGAACAAGAAAAGGCCTGCAGTGGATCATTCATTTTTTGCATGTTGTCTCCAAGATCTTCCCATATTTCCAAGGGGCGTACTGTAGGCCCTCATAAATTGAAGGACCTCGTTCCCATGTTACCATATATTCCACCAGTGCACCACAATGTTTATAAGAACTTAAAGTCAAGCTCTTCAAAAGATAGTGCATCCACTGTAGATGATGTTGAAGATATTTAAAGTCTTGCAATACTTGTCAAGTTAAACTACATATTTTAAATTAATTATGAAACTAAAATAAATTTACATAATATTAGTACTTCATGTTTCTGAATACTTGCTAAAGTTGATATTTGAATAACTGGAGGATATCTTTAATTCATAGGCTAATTAAAATAATATTTACACTTTCACCTTCTTTATTTCCGCATAGTTGAATTTAATTAGTGCTTCTGAATTCAATTGAGTCCTTTAATTTGAGTAATAAGAATTTTATCAGAGTTATAAGTTGGTTATGATTAGTTTTAAAACTAAATTATTACGTTAATTATAAAAATATTCCTTATAAGGCCCTTTTTGTAAAAGTCATATTTTCTCCCTTTACGGCTGATGTGGCACAGCTCCCTCTTGCAATGGACCCTTTAATTAATTGAATCGTCTATACTCAAGAGATCATAATTTGATTTTCTGTTTTAATTATTTGTTATGATTTTATTTGTAACATTAGCCTAATAACTGGAACTGATATTTTGATGCGTTAAATATGATTTATTGAAATACGGGAAGAATATTTTAGCATGACCTACAGATTGTGGTCGTATATAACTGAATTAGAGTCTGTGTACGATAACTGTGGCAGCGAAGGTGTTATGATTGAGTCACACTTCAATACAAAGTTTAATAAAATTTAGCGAGTTAATGAAACAGACGCAATTAAAACTTCTCCAACCAAATTTAAAACAAAATATTGCGAAAAAAATTCAAATCACACGATTATGACTTACGATATTATGTATGTATGTATATATATATATATATATATATATATATATATATATATATATATATACACACACACACACATACATATACAGTTTGCAAAATATGAAATTATAAGCTAAATTGTTGAGTTCTAAAATATGTTAGTTCCTAAACATTTGGAGCAGGTTTACACCATCATTTACAAAACAAATCTTTATACTTGAATAGGTTTGTCTATATTTAATATTCTACCAAATGAAATACAGTAAAACTACACAATTAATTTTGCCATTGGTTATTAATTTCTACTTAGCTTCATAATAAAGCGCCAAGTCCTTCCTTGAATGAAATAACTATGTAACTAAAACATTTTCATTGAAGGAAAAAAAATAGTTCTTAAATTTGCTGCACTCAAGAATTGTTACAGTACAACACAAGTACCTTTTCCATATTTCCTGGCAAAAGATTACATCATCTGTCAGTTAGTAGGCCTATTGTTTTGTACGATATAAGCCGATGAAGTTGCAAATAGAGAATACATTAATTACACAGCAAAATTGATTATTGAAATCCATTTAAAACACTAATTACACATGTATACGTAGACATGGGAACACCGAAAAGACTTTTACTGAATTCAAAATAATGAGCAAATAAGGAATACTTACTTTGTTTTGGATTTTCGAATTCGATGACGTTACGAGTTCACTGATTCTAAATAGGAATTTGGAGATTACGCTTCCCTTTGGGAATCCCGGAATAGGCTATTGATGGAATGGGTGGCTTGGAGTATTCAGATGTTTCCTGGAAAATATACTTGTTTGATCCTTACAATATATGGAACACCCGATTTAGTGGTAGTTATAGAAACAATAACGGGGGAGGGTAAAAATATGAAATATGAAAAAGGTATGCTATTAAATATGAAAATTTATAAAAAATTTGAAATCTGAGAATTTTTGGCATTAATTTCATTCTACATATCGTGAATCGTGACAATCCTAGTTCTCATACCGCTAGCAGGAATGATCTAGGCCAAGGGGCTTCAAATGTCGTACACCTGTCCGGATCCGGACCCAGAATCCTTTTTCCCCGGACCCCCACGGTTTATAAGATGTCAAGAGTAATAAGAAAAGAAAATAATTACAATAACAATTAAAACCAGTAAAAATATTCCAGAGAGTAATGTACGACTTATACGTCCCATAAATCCTAAAACAATATTTCCTCCACAGATGTATAAACTTCAGTGTTACGTTGTGAACTATTTCAATGAATGTCTTGGCTTTCTCTTGATAGTGATTCACAGTCTAAGTTGCGCAAGTTTTCAAAATATGTGCTGACAATGTTTCGATCGGCGACATACATGTGCGAAAGTATGTTTTCCAATATGAATTTTGTGAAGAACAGTATCAGATCCAGGATAACTCATTGACGATTGCGGGACTGCTTAATCATTGCTGGAACTTCGTACACTCCGGACTTTGGAAGAATATTTCATAAAGCAAGATATGTCACATCTCTCATCGATGTGGTTGTGTGGCTGAATTTTATACAGTAAAGCATTGATTATCCGAATACCGACAACCGAATCATCGGCTAACTGAAAGCGTTCCAGCCGGCAAATTTGAATTTGCGCGCGCGCCATGTAGAAGTTTCGCTAACGTTGTTTGCGAGATTTAGCGGCAAAAAAAAAAAAACAAAAGAGAGTCCCAGTTCTGAAGCAAAAAAAAGTTTGGACTTCTTTTGTTAAACTGAGGGCCTATTTTATGGCCATTTTGAACTTGTTAAACTAGGCTAGTCAGTTTTCTGTGTTACTTGTAAGGCCTGTGATACAACATATTATATTGTATGTACAGTTTTGTGTTTAATATCCGTGTTTCTTTGTTTCGTACTGGTCCTATGACACCGGTACAATTTTATTGTTTTCGTAAATGATCAGTTATCCGAAAAATCAGTTATCCGAACACACCCCGTGCACAATTGTTTCGTATCATCGATGCTCTACTGTATTTCAAACGCCACAATGCCATTGATTTTAAAATGTCATTGATCTAGAAATTTGTTTCTGAGTGTCTATGTACACATTCAACTGGTTGAAATAAAAAAAATGCATGGAATACAATGCTAATTCATATTAATGTACGCAATAGTAACTTTTTTATAATAATTACAGAAAGAAGTTGTAAATAATAATTGTTATTCTACATCTATATTAATATTTCTATGCAATTACATGAAGTAACCAATCATCATAGGTAAGACGAGCACTTGTCTCACTTAACCAAATTTTTGGGCCCCAAAGTCCCTTTATTGCGATATTACCATCAAACAGAGCCCCAAAGAAATATAATTGAAGACCCTCTACTTTAGATATGAAACTTCGTACTTTTCCTGTCAGTAGTTATACTCGTAATTCTGTGAAATGGTTTGGTTACTTTTTTTTGTTTCAAATTAATATTATTTTGAAGTCAAAATTACGGCTTTGAGAAAAAAACGTTTTTATAAGTACTACATGCGTTACTTTCTGCTTTCCTGACACATCTGTGAATCAGCCCTTCAGGAGAGCAACGTTCTTTTGATCAGTGTACTAAAAGAAATTAATATAGTTAGCATCACTCTTCGCCTGCTTTACCCCGGTAAGGATGCTGTACTCAGTTTTATGTCCCGTTCTTCGCATGACAATTACAAGACAACGGACAGACACCCAGTCCCGTAGACGAACGATAATTTTCTTCCATTATCCACGTACGGAATCGAACTTTGTACCGTTTGGTTGAAAGCGCACCCGCTATCCACATAGCCACAGGGGCCCACTCCTCATATTGGACGAAATTATTTAATAAAAAATAGAGAATCAGGTTATTCATTTGCTAGCATCGTTATACAGCATTTGTAAATCACACATAGTTCTGAATTTTGTGTCCATAGATTAATTTTCTTGTGTGCAAACTGTTTTAACAACACATATAATTAAATTTGTCTGGATGTGAAAGATGTCTGATTCTTCATAGGAATCCCGGAATATAGTTTCTTCTCTCTTCATCTTTTTTTTTTTTTTTTCTTTCAGTGAGAAACAGACTTTGGGATATCCATGTCTATCATTGTCATAGTGTAGGAGGATACTGCTAAGTGAGTGAGTGAGCAACAATTTTCCTTTCACTCTTTTCTTCTGTCGCCTGAAGTGGAAACAGAGGCTTTTGTATGTTCATCCTTTTCCTAAACACTTCCTGCTTGTTAATAGGACAAGACTAAAGATAAGTGTAAGTAAACTAAGTAAGTATTAAGTTTGTTCCAATGCACAGTCTCATATAATTATATATGTCGAAAACATATTTTAAAATAAATCCTTGAGCTTTAGCTGGTAGGCCCTACTTCCATTTTAATACATTTCTGACATATAATTTTCACGAGAGGCAAGAGAACTGGTCCTGCAAGGGAGAACTTGTTTTAATCAGCCTTTCGCTTCGTTTACGTAAGCGTCAGAATGTAGTGTGAATGGATTAACTTTCCCTAATGTGTTGTTGCATCAGAAATTGCAGTGATTGTTCTGAATTAAGTGCAATTAGGTAACACGAAGAACATCGCGAGCGATAACGGAAATTTGAGTCACTAGTATTCCTGATTGTATTTAAGTGCAAGTACCGTTTTGATACGCAGTTTACTTGCGCCTCTGACCATTGCAGTTCATGACATTTTGGTATTTCTGAGAATTGGTATTGGTATTTAAAGGTGAAGTAACTATTAAAATATATAGCTGATTTGTAATGGGAAGTGAAAGGATTTCTTTTTGGCGCTAGGGGAACTTCATTTAAGTTAACCAAAACTGTTCTCCTTTCTCTTAAATTTTCTAATGAGGACATTAACAAAATTTGTCTAATGGTATTGAGAGATTTATTATCTATTTTACACAATCACTTGTATAACCCTATGTAATGTTTTTTTTACTTCATTTCATTACTCTTCATTATACTTTAATCTCATGTTTCTTCGAAATCAAATTATACTTTATTTTTAAATTTATCATTGTTCTGTATTCTCTGCGCAAATCATATTATATTTTATTTTTAAGTTAACCTCTGCTTTGTATTCTGGATCCTAGTGGTCAGCCGTAGGTGTCGGCCAAATGTCCCAAATTGTGGAATTAGTAGCTGTACAGATATGGAATTAAAATCTGGATGTTCACTTGTACGTACACAAACATTTCGCACGACTGTCTACAAGTAGCTCTTGTTTACTTCACATACGCAGTGTGTTCTAAGCAAAACTTATACAATAAGGGAGCTTTAAATTTTATTTCCATGTCTGTACATTCCTTGCCTATCAGCATTATGAAATAAAACAGCTGAAGATGGAGTTTAATAATAATAATAATAATAATAATAATAATAATAATAATAATAATAAAAGTAAATACAGATAAAATATGGACAAAATCTAAATATAAATCAATTAATCAATAACAATAATCGCTGAATTTAAGTGACATAATCTACAAAAATAAATAATAACAGTTTAATCAGAATTTACTGTTATTGTCTACACTAGTAAATTAGAGGTAACAGAAATAGTTAATAAAATACAACACAGTTTAATCATTATACAATTTATTAGGCCTACATCAGGATACAAAGCATCATATCTGGTAACTTACTGGAACTCAAGTTCATGCAATGAAATGTCCCTTTCTAATTTAGTTTAAAATTGTGTTTATGTCCGGCAATCACTGACTTCACTAGGTAGAGAATTCCAGAGCAGAGAATAAATTATGTTACGGTAAAGAAAGATGAATATAAACAAGTTCTGTAAAGAGGAATGGGAGAAGCGATCGATGGTGATTACGAGATGTAGTGAGGAACTCAAACCGTGATGCCAGATAATTTGGAATATAAGTATGTAGGATTTTAAATAGAAGTGGCAGGGAATGTATGATTCTTCTTTCCCTCAGTCGAACCCACGAGAGTAGTTTTGAGAGACGGTGTTAGATAGTCAAATTTTCTAGTATTACAGACAAATTGTATACACTCATTATGAACATGTTGCAGTCTTTAAGCTAGCTTGATATTTAGATTTGTTAACAAAGAATCACAGTAATCGAAATGGAACATCGTAAGTATTTGAGTAAGGTTCTTTTTGGGATAAACATTAAATCTATTTTTAGGTGTTTAAGAGAATGGAGTATGGAAAATATTTTCTTGCATGTGTTTTTAACTTGAGTATTCCAGTTTAGATCGTTAGCCATAAAGATATCTAGATGAGTTGTGAAAATATATGCTATTAAGGAGCATATTTCCTCTCAGAACAAGAAAACCTAAATAAATTGTGGTGGCTAATCCCTAAAGAAAAGTGATTCTGAATGGTTTTGCCGCCCTCCGTTACTTTTAAATTTATTTTGCGGAAATTGTCTGTGAGTATATTTGCGACATAATCTACAAATGTACATTTTCTACATAAAAATGCAACGTTGTTAAATGTAGTTCTGTGTAATTCTCCATTCACTAGGGTTATGTTAATTTTACAAGTCAATTTGTGTGGGCTAGTATAAGTTTTGTCAGAAGTTGTTCTAATTGGAAATATTACATAAATAAATATATATTTTACAGAGAAATAAGGTCAGTTTTGTTGATTTTCATAAAAGTAGTGTCTCGTTACGATTTTCAAAACATCCCTTTTAGACATTAGACTAGGCTATTATGTAAGCAAAACACTTCTTGTCAAATAATAATTAATTTCTTGGAAATGTACTGTCTGTATCAATTTATTTATAAGTTTTCCCTAATTGGAGAAACATCAAAGTTCATTTAGAATAATTCACATCTTAATATTTTAGCAAAAAATATATCTCATGTACATCATTCCCAGTTTAATCGAACTCATACATGCTAAATATTAATAAAATTATTATACTCGTATTTTGTGCGAAATTTCTGCGCACAGATAGATGACGGTATGGTAAAAATCACATTTTCGGTATCAGAGAAAATGTGTGTTTGTGTGAAAGTCTTGAAATCGAGTTTCTTTGTCGTGACAGTTCTTTCTAATTTTTCTTTGTATAGGCCTAATGGGGATGTTAATAAAGTTATATATGCAGTACCGCTTCATGTAACACAATGATGATAATACGAATTGTGGTGAATGAAGTTATAACATAGAGAAAAATGTATAAAAGTCTTCCCTCTGCAATATTCTGAGGAATTCCTTTTTCATTACATATACATTTACAGTTTCCGTGAGTTTTTCAGTACAGATATATAGCAGAATTGTTTTAAGAATTCAGATGGCCTTATGGCCTGATTCAGTTAGAAATAATTAAAATGAGGCGAATTTAAAGACGGTCTAAGAGACGCATAATGTTGCTAGATTTAAATTATATTCATAAATAAGATGTGAAAAGATTATGGGATACAGGCAAATGACGTTCAGACAGATTTATTCCTGATTTTTTTAGGTATATTATAAAATAGTTTGGTCATTCAAATTTCTTTGCGCTTACGTTACTTTTAAGGTGACAAACATTTTACATTTTCTCTTTAATTTTAACTTGAAAAGAAAATGAAATAAGGGAAAGGCATTTTCCAAAAACTCAGTAAGTCATTGCACATAACAAATATTAATTTTTAATAGAAAATATGAGTTCTGTTTACAGTCTAAACAATTATGTTTAAGTAATGCAGGAGGAAGTGGGACGTATTACTTTTTAGAAAATTTTGCAATAAGTATTTTGTTATGACATTAATTTCATTAGATATTTTTGTTTGATATATACTGTGCATCCTATTTGAAAACTGTCATGCGACGTTGAGAAAATGGTAGACCTGTTTGCTTGTCATTTGGAGAATCTCGTGGTAAAACGTTTACCTAAATGTAAAGTTTTGTATGTAAAGTGCTTACTTGTACAAACATTTAGAACAAAGTCTAAGAAATTAACATAAAGTCTCAGCACTTGCTGTGCCGATGTAGCTGCGTGAGTCTCCTGTTGAATCATTCAGCAGAAATAATTCAAGGAACTTGTTACATCGGATATATTCGTTTACAGCTGATTAAAACAGTAATGCTATCCATTATTACTCATTTTTTATAACAAAGTGGATACTGAAATATTGTCTCCGAGGATTGTAAACATTCTAAAATCGATGTGCAAAAATCGGTGACAATTGCAGTGAAAGAGAGATTTCTGGGAATTATACTGTAGAATTCCTTACTTGAACCTCTGCCAGAACTCCAGGAAAGGATTTGGGATGGAATTTATATGACTCCATTATAATTCAAGAGAGTCAATTACAGCAATGTCTGCTCATTTGTAGAGCAATTTCCAGAGGAAATAAATCCTTTTTAAATTAATCGTAATACATGGCTGCCGACAATCTATATGCTTAACAGTTCTTTAGTTATTATGAAGACAATTTCTATTATTATTAAGCCTACCTCAACGTAGTACATTGACTTCAGTTGAAACATCACAACACTTGAGATACAAAAGGCTAAAGATACTTTTGAATTTAATTGAAACATCACGACACTTGAGATACAGAAGGCTAAAGATGCCTTTGAATTTAGTTGAATCATCACGACACTTGAGATACAGGAGGATAAAGATGCTTTTGAATTTAGTTCAATCATGCGACACTTGAGATACAGAAGGATAAAGATGCTTTTGAATTTAGTTCAAACATCAGAACACTTGAGATAAAAAAGGCTAAAGATGCTTTTGAATTTAGTTGAAACATCACGACACTTGAGATACAAAAGGCTAAAGATGCTTTTGAATTTAGTTGAAACATCACGACACTTGAGATACAAAAAGCTAAAGATGCTTTTGGATTTAGTTGAATTATAACGACAATTGAGATACAAAAGGCTAAAGATGCTTTTGAATTTAGTTGAATTATCACGACACTTGAGATACACAACGCTAAAGATGCTTTTGAATTTAGTTGAATCATCACGACACTTGAGATACAAGAGGATAAAGATGCTTTTGAATTTAGTTGAATCATCACGACACTTGAGATACAGAAGGCTAAAGATGCTTTTGAATTCAGTCGTATCGCTATTCAACTATAACGTCCCAAATGCAATTTGTAGTGGTTTTGTCGTTAATTTCTATTGGTTACTCCTGCTTCCGTTACCATAACTATCCCGTTTCTCAAAACCACAAACATTGCCATTGTAACCATATTTGAAATGTACATCCATCTGCATAATATGTTGCATCGAGAGAAACGTCTTTGGGTTATTGGATATATGAAATACCTATCATAGAAACCTAAATAATTTATTTATAAATTCAGTATGCTGGATATTCAAATGTACCACTATTTCAGTTTCTATAGCATGATGTCCACCCCTGTGGAGTAACGGTCAGCGCGTCTGGCCGCGAAACCAGGTGGCCCGGGTTCGATTCCCGGTCGGGACAAGTAACCTGGTTGAGGTTTTTTCCGGGGTTTTCCCTCAACCCAATATGAGCAAATGCTGGGTAACTTTCGGTGCTAGATCCCGGATTCATTTCACCGGCATTATCATTGCGAAAGTCAAATCATATCCTTAATACAAGATTTATCCGATGAAGTTGATGGGGGGGGGGAGAATAGACGGAGTTGTGATCGATTTCGCTAAAGATTTGCCTCATGAAAAACTTTTAGAGAAGCTAAGCAGGCTTCCAAAAGGTCAGACTAAGAAAAGAAATATCGGAACTAGGAAATGTAACATCAGGCGTGCCTCAAGGGGCGGTCCTTGCACCTCTATTGTTTCTTATATATATATATATATATATATATATATATATATATATATATATATATATAAACGATATAAATAGAAATACTACGTCTCAGATAAGGTTATTCGCGGACGACTGTATAATATATAGACAAATTAATGACGAATCCGATATCGCCGCCTTACAAAACGAACTTAACGTTATTGAAACCTGGACGACAGAAAATAAAATGAAAATCAATGTCAGTAAAAGTAAGTCAATATCCTTCTGTAGAACGCATAAAGAAATTTGTCTCGGATATCAGCTGAATGGTACATGGGTGCGACAAGTGAACATTTGTAAATACCTAGGTATATATTTAAGTAACAAACTGGGTTGGGAGGAACAAGTCATTAATACCACAAGGAAAGCCTGGAAAGCACTACATTTCTCTATGCGTATTCTGAAGAAATCTAACCAAAAGTCAAAAGAATTAGCGTACAAAACCCTTGTTCGCCCAATTATGGAATATGGAGCCGTAGGTTGGGATCCGTACAGAAAAAACCAAATCGATTAAATAGAAAAGGTCCAACGCAAGGCAGCAAAATATGTCAAAATGGGGAAGGGATATGGTGAGGAGATAGTAAAAGATTTAGGGTGGGAACTTCTCAAGTCAAGGCGACGAAAAACCAGACTCACCGCATTGTTTAAGGCACAAATGGGACACAAAGCATGGACCGATATCAATGCTAGATTAGCAAAACCATCATACTGATCATATTAGGAAGTTAAAATGTAGAAAACAAAGAACGGACGTGGCAAAATTTTCCTTTGTTAACCGCACAATAGTAGACTGGAACAGCTTACCTGCGGCAATCTTTCAGGGTGGTCCTCTTAAAATCAATACATTTAAGGAAAGGTTGAGAAGATTAGTCTGAAAATTTAATTTGGAGGTGCAGTGTAATTATTTAAGTTGTGTCATGTAATTAATTGAGTTTATATATAATTAATTAAGTTGATATGTAATTAAGATGATATGTAATTTAGTTGATATGTAAATAAATTAAGGTGATACGTAATTAATTAAGATGATATGTTATTAAGTTCGTATGTAATTAATTAAGGTGATATGTAATTATTTAAATTTGTAATAGTTTGGTGAAATAGAAGTACTTATAAGTTGTATTTACTTTTACTTATCGTAGGCATTATTATAGAATAGTTTTTATTTATAGTCCTAGGTGTATTGCATCTACTATATATAGATTTTATTTTATTTCATTTACGTTTATTTTATTTTATTTCATGCATTTGTAATTATTATATATTATATATCACTACCACCGGGTGTATACCCAATTGTAGTGTTAATAAATAAATACATACATACATACATACATACATACATACATACATACATACATACATACATACATACATACATACATACATACATACATACATACATACATACATACATACATACATACATACATACATACATACATCACCTTCATCTCATTCAGACGCTATATAACCGAAGATGTTGATAAAGCGTCGTAAAATAACCTACTAAAAAAAACTAGCTTGATATTAAACTCAACTCTTACATCTTGTATTTAACAGCAGCGAAATAAGATATTAACATAATTGTGATGGAAGACTTATCGTTCACTACAACAATATTTTTTTCCATCTAAAGACAACGATATTAGGATAAAATGCATTAATTTGTAATACAAGAAAATTAAACTAATGAATCAACGTACTTCAAGTCTTACTTACTTACAAATGGCTTTTAAGGAACCCGTAGGTTCGTTGCCGCCATCACATAAGCCGCCATCGGTTCTTATCCCGTGCAAGTTTAATCCATCTCTAACATCATATCCCACCTCCCAAAAATCCATTTTAATATTATTCTCCCACCTGCGTCTCGGCCTCTCCAAAGGTCTTTTTCCTTCCGGTCTCCCAACTAACACTCTATATGCATTTATGGATTCGCCCATACGTGCTACATGCCCTGCCCATCTCAAACGTCTGCATTTAATGTTCCTAATTATGTCAGGTGAAGAAAACAATGCGAGGAGTTCTGCGTTGTGTAACTTTCTCCATTCTCCTGCAACTTCATCCCTCTTAGCCCCAAATATTTTCCTAAGAATCTTATTCTCAAACACCATTAATCTCTGTTCCTCTCTCAAAGTGAGAGTCCAAGTTTCATAACCATACAGAACAACCGGTAATATAACTGTTTTATAAATTGTAACTTTCAGATTTTTTGACAGCAGACTGGATGATAAAAGCTTCTCAACCGAATAATAACAGGCATTTTCCATATTTATTCTGTGTTTAATTTCCTCCCGAGTGTTATTTATATTTGTTACTGTTGCTCCAAGATATTTGAATTTTTCCAACCTCTTCGAAGAATAAAACTCCAATTTTTATGCTTCTATTTCGCACAATATTATGGTCACGAGACATAATCATATACGTTTCGGGATTTATTTCCAAGCCTATCGCTTTACTAGCTTGAAGTAAAATTTGCGTGTTTTCCCTAATCGTTTGTGGATTTTCTCCTAACATATTCACGTCATCCGCATAAACAAGAAGCTGATGTAACCCGTTCAATTCTAAACCATCTCGGTTATCCTGAACTTTCCTAATGGCATAGGCCTATTCTAGAGCGAAGTTAAAAAGTAAAGGTGATAGTGCTTTAGCCCGCAGTGGATTGGACAAGCATCAAATAGAAACTGGCCTATATGGACTCACTAAGACACATTTTAATTAATCGAACTAGTTTCTTTTGAACACCAAATTCAATAAGAATATAATATAAATCTTCTTTCTTAACTCAGTCATATGCCTTTTTAAAATCTGTGAATAACTGATGTACTGTACCCTTATACTCCCATTTTTTCTCCAATACCTGTCGAATACAAAAAATCTGATCAAGAGTCGATCTATTACACCTAAAACCGCACTGATGATCCTTAATAATTTCATCTACGTACTGAGTTAATCTTCTCAAAAAATATTGGACAAAATTTTGTACGACGTCAGCAAAAGTGACGTTCCTCGAAAGTTACCACAGTTAGTCTTGTCCCCCATCTCAAAAATAGATACAATTATGGACTCTTTCCATTGTTCTGGTACAATTTCTTTTTCCCAAATAGCAAGTACGAGTCTATAAATTTCGCTAGATAATGCGCTTCCACCCTCTTGTATTAATTCTGCTGCAAGTTGATTGATACCTGGAGACTTGTACGTTTTCAGATTTTATATCGAAATTTCGACTTCTGAAAGTGTGGGTTCAGGTATAAATAGCTCAGCAGTTCATATTTGAATTTCGTCCCGGTCATTTCTATTTGGCCTGTGTACATTTAGTAGTTGCCCAACATAGCTTTTCCATCTGTTTAGGACTGAATGAGAGTCTGCGGGCAAGCCACCATTCTCATCTTTGATCACGTTTTCCTTTCCTGATATCAGGATATACCCTTATATAAATCTGGAATGTTTTTATTCATTCTATTTGTTTCTAACTCATTCAGTTTTTCCTTCAATTTGCCTCTCTTTTTATTCCCAAGTATACGGCTTGCTACCTGTCTTTCATTGAAACAGTTACCACTATTCTCCTCAACAGGATCCTGTAAGAATTTCAAATTTGCCTGTTTCCTTTTTTCTACTACCATACAAACTTCATCAAACCACGGTTTATTTTTCTTTGTTTCATAATAACCTATGCTCTGCTCAGCTGCAATGTTGATACTATCTCTGATATTTTCCCACACGCTATTAACATCTCTTTCTCAACTTCGTACGTCAAGTCTTCATAAAGTAATGAAATTAATATTGATGTTTCGATTTTCTCCAAGTCCCTGTTCTTTTCAGTTTCCATAAAGTATATAGTTATAAAATATTTTTAACTAAGAGCAATTTACACGTTTTACAACCTAAAGATTTCGCCTCCTTGGCTCAGTGAATAGCATATCGATGGCTAAGAAGTGACACCTAGCATCTGTAAATTTGCAGGCGAATTAAAAATCTGTTTTAAAAATTAATGGCCTACACTAAAACAAAAACAATGGCTTTCATAGGGACCCAGCATAAAAGATCGAAAATAGTTATTGACTCCAAAATTATTGAACAAGTTAGTAATTTTAAATATTTAGGATGCAACATTTCTTATATGTAAAAAAAGAGATATGGAAGAAAAGATGCCTAGATTTCAAGGTATATGTACAACAATTAGACGGAGCTTAGGAGAAAGAACAACGAAAGAAACACAGTTAAAACTCTACAAAACAGTAGCCCTTCCAGTACTACTTTACGGAGCAGAAACATGGACCTTAACAGAAAGAGACAAAAGACGACTAGAAGCCTCAGAAATGAAATTCCTAAGATCAGTGACGGGATATTCTTTATTACAACACAAGAGGAATGAAGATATCAGAAAAAATCAGTGATAGAGGGAATAACACAAAAGTTAACAAACCAACGTAATAGGTGGATGGAACATCTAAAAAGGATGGAGGATCATCGAATTCCCAAGAAAGCTTTCCAGTATGCTCCAAGAGGAAGGAGAAATGTTGGACGTCCTAGGTTTCGTTGGAGAGAACAATTCTAATGGGGACGGAACGGGCCTACCGGCACAACCCGTGATGATGATGATGATGATGATGATGATGATGAAGATGATTTATAGTACGAGTTATAGTTTAACAATTGGCAAACTCCGCTATGGGAGATTACTAAACCTTACCGCTGCGCTGGAGGCGGAATCGGAATTTCTCTCCTTTAATCTGAAGCATTGTCGCTACTGATTGACAAGTCATCTGAAGTATCACTGCTATCAGTTAAACATTGCCCTAACGAAATTATTCTGTCAGTTTCACTTTAATTACATTAGCACTAGGAAAATATTGTTTTTGTTATTAACGTGCTCAACACAATTCTTCCACTTGTCTTTTCCATATTCTGCGAAAAGGCGGCGACACAATGGTTCCCTTATATTCAGTGGGAACCCAATTTCTGTTATAAAAATCCGATTGTAAAGACTGGAGACAACTGACTGAACATTTTAGGCTGTCCCTTTAAGTAAATGAAACCAATC
This sequence comes from Periplaneta americana, assembly GCF_040183065.1. NCBI lineage: Eukaryota > Metazoa > Arthropoda > Insecta > Blattodea > Blattidae > Periplaneta > Periplaneta americana. The sequence goes on along the minus strand of NC_091133.1, from coordinate 34,475,989 downwards.
AAAACAATAAATGCTTATTTTTAAAGCATGGACGGTTTTTGAAGATAAATAATGTTTATGTAGGTACGCGCTACTTGACGGACCGCGAGCAGTCAGACATAAACTTAACAAGTGATGATATCTTGTTGACTCATTCTATTAACGTGGGTTTTTTCGACATAAAGTAGAATCTAGTTAGACGATTTCATACACTGCAACTATCCACTTAGCTCTTCAAGAAAAAACGTTTATCGCTGATCGAGTTTTATACTTCAAAAACATATTTTCCCACAACAAACTTCAATTAAGCAGTCTTACATTTGTTATATTGTTGTGACGCAAACATTAAAAAAATCTGCAAACAATACTCTTCAACATGCTTTTTTTCCTTCTTAGAATCTGACTACTACTTTTTGAGTCATTGTCAAGTATATAAAATATCCTATTTCATTAAAAGTCTAAGTAAGTCCTTCCGTTATTGGCTGACAATTAGAAAGGAGGAGGTGAATAGTATTTTGTGTCACTCTTTTTGTTTCCCTATAATAATTTTAATGTTTATTATGCTCCTTTTGTACAATTTTTGTGGTTTTCTGAATTAAAATTAAATTCGGTAATAGAATGTAAATGACATTGAATTACTTGTTCTAGAAGAAGGAGACTTTTGTGCAATATACGTTTGTATAATTTATTAGACTAATTAAGGAGACTGCGATGTACGCAACAGCTAAGGCATCTAGAATTAATACTACACGAAAATTGCCCACAACAGGGTTATGAAAGACTTTCAATAGGCCTACATAGCACCAGTACACTTTAAATATATTAGAGCTCGAAATTCTTGATAAATAATTAAAATTATTGGTAGTGCAATCTGAAATTCTACATTTATGAAGTTTCAAGAGTACTTAAGTCGGAACAAGTGCAACGCTGCAACTAGAATTTCGAGTTCATAGGAACAACGATCTCTGAGTTTCTCAATCTTTAATTATTACGGCGTGTTTAGTATTCCCTCCCCGCTAAACAGTTCAAAGTAGCTGCACTAATTGCTTGGATGAGATGAACACACACCACAAAGTATCCGGAAATGGAGTTTGCATAAGATTGCGGAGTTGCGCTTCGAGTTCTGATTAGTAACGGTTAAGCTTGAAGCAGCAGATTCCCTTGCTGGCTGAATCGCTAATTGCTTTCATTTGGCACGGCTTTAGCCCGCTGTTCAGTCGGAATTTATTACATCAATTCTTCTGTTTAAAATACACGTTATACTGGATGTCTAACCTTATTTATCATTCTTATATTTCGAGAGAAGTAGTTAAGACACAATTTAGAACTGTCGTGGGTTTGAATCCCGCCTGCATCATGGAGTTTGTTGTCCGCTACGCCTATACAGTGTCACGGGAATCCTAGTGTGTGTCCGCTTTGTATATCAGGTTGAAGAATCTCCTGATACGGCTTTAGATCACACTGCACTTTAAGAGCCATAATAACAATAAAGTAGCAGTATGGCCGGAAATAAAGTATACTGAATTCTGGCAGCGTTGCATCTTGCTGAATGCTGAAACATTTTATATAAAGGTCAATTATAGTTACTACGGTTACTCCTGAAAAAGGCAATTAAATTATAAACTCAAAATGGTGCTCAGCATTTCAAAAAAGAAAATCTCGCAGAGCATTATTTTCGCTCATACTTAGTTGGTCTAGATAGCGAAGCTAGTATAGAAGCAATATGCGATCATTATCAAGAGGAATTTCATGAATCTGCACCACCAAAGCGAACAATTTTACTCTTGTTGAGTAAATTCAGGAGAAATGGTTCGCTTTTGAGTCAACATAATGTAAGAAGTGGAAGAAAAAGCCAACACACGAAGCAAATATAGCTTCTGTACAACTAAAAACAATGTTTCACAAAAAAGTCTTCTCACGAATATTTGCAGTCCTTGCGTATCATCATGCAATATGATAGTTTTCTTCCAGCACCAATGTTACACTACTTCACGTCGCACAGTGGGGCAACGGGCCCTGAAAGTTGGTATTAAGTCAGAAATTGTATGATTCAATTTATAAGTCACATATTTATCTTCAAAATTGTTAGTAGTGTCATGAAAAGGCATAGATAAATTCTTAAGTACTTCTTTACTTTTACGTATGTAAATAATATCTGAAGTCTGTAAATTTAAATTTTAATACCACAATATTGTACTAACCTTTAAGGATAGAATTAAACTTTATAATCCGAAGTGACACCTCGGCCATCACAATCTTTTCCGCTGCTGTCATCAACATTATCTACACCACCACCACCACTATGGCAAAAGATCTCCAAGTTTGGAGATTTCACTCGACATGGGTATTGCCTCTTTTGGAAAGTGTTGAACATTTTTCTTTTATAAGGTTCTCTTGCTTGTGATTATGGGTCCAGAACTGACTTAAAGTTAAAAATGTCCTCTCTCGTTTTCTCCCGACTACATTTTCTTGCGTAATGCTCACGATACTCCTCAAAATCCTTGTAGCGCGCTTCTTGGGCTTCTTCAGCTAATTGTCCAAAAGGAGGCAATGCAGATGATAGCTATTGTTTCAGGACTATGTATGAAGTATTTATGTAAAATCGATTGCATAATCATTGATACTTTTGAAAGAAGTAATATTTTAATTATGGTTCATTTAACGACGCTCGCAACTGCCGAGGTTATATCAGCGTCGTCGGTGTACCGAAATTCTGTCCCGCAGGATTTTACATGTCGCTAAATCTAGTGACATGAGCCTGTCGCTCACTTAAATTCTATCGATCTAAGCCGGGATCGAACCCGTAACCTCGGGCACAGAAGGCCAGAGCTATACTAACTGCGCCACTCACGGTGACTGAAAGAAGTATCTGGCGGTATTGTGGATAAATTCCCTAAATTTTTACACATCTATTTCATGTCCACTGGACACCACCATCATTAATACATGCATTTTATTTATCAAGTCTAGGTCTAGTTTCGTAACTTAGGTTAGAAGTTCTACATTCTTGAAAAATCGTCTGACAATATATTTCCATTATTCGAAATTCCGAATTCCGATTTATATTTGTCTACTATCGAACCACATCGTTCTCTGTATTCTTTCTGAATGCGAGCTTAATTTCTTCGGTCAACAAATGAAATTGAATGTCAATTTTACTGCTATCAGAATTCCCAAATATCATCAACTTTTCTTGTCATGACAGAGATTTTATTAGAACTCGTTCCTGAAAAAAAAAGTAAAAATACGATAACAATTTAAATATAATCTGATCAAAATAATCATCTAGACAATTGTGTAGAAAAAAGCAAATTCGAGTAGATAAATGAAACCAATTTAGAATACACAATCAATATACAATAGGATAAACGAAAACTCTAATCTTGATCTTCCTTAAAAAAAATATGGTTTATTTAACGACGTTCGCAACTGCATAGGTTATATCAGCGTCGCCGGTGTGCCGGAATTTTGTCTTGCAGTACTTATTTTACACGCCAATAAATCTACTGACATGAGCCTGTCGCATTTAAGCACACTTAAATGCCATCAACCTGGGCCGGGATCGAACCCGCAACCTCGAGCACAGAAGGCCAGCGCTATACCGACAACGCTACCGAAGCCGATTTTGATCTGCCTTGAAAAATAACTGTCATGGTTCTTACAAAAATATTTAATTGTAACATTTAACAGTTATGATATTGCCGAGTTGTTTTACAGAACAAAGTGCAAACACGTTGAAGCTTATATAATTTATTATTAAAATACCGGACTTGAATGCCCCATAAGAAATAACTTCAATAACTCAAACAATAAAACTCAGATAAATCATAAATGCAGTGTATAGGTGACACATAAACAAGGCACGCGCTGTCTCAGAAGGTACTCGCTTCAAGTGAGAGCTCTGGCGGAGATAAGAGCTGCACTTCCGGTCGTAAGATACCGCTCTCATTATGCACAGGATAGTGACGTATTGGAAAATTATAGAAAATAATATTTGTGTTGTATTTATTTTTTTTTATTTAATGCCAACTTCCAGAGCCCCTGTGCTTCGCGTCGTGTTCCCGGTGATAACTATATGATTTACTTTCCATAAGAATGTATAACTATCTCATGCATAAACGCTAATGATTTCGAAGGAACATGTTAAGATTATAGTTATTACAATGACGACAATTATTATAGTAATTATTAGTGCAACCCAAAAGCATAAAAAGCATAACAGCACTTTAGACATATGTTTGCTACCAGAAACATAATTTTGTTTATCAAACTGTCTTGATCAAACAAATGTTAGAAGCACAATGAGGCATAAATTTTTAAAATCAAGCATAAAAGCATAATATTTAAAATAGAGCATAATTCTAGGGGAAATGAACTACCTGCTTCAATGCACTATTTATAGCAATAATTGTGACCAACAATTAATATTAAAAATATTCACATTAACAATAAGAAGCTATTTTTCAACAATGGAAATTTCAAACTTAAGAATTGAAGTTACACACACATCAAAAAAGTTCTGCATCACCTGTCAACAAGACCTTCAATAAACGACAAGACCAAGGAGAGGTAAGGAATGAAAATGTATTTATTTTTTACAGTTGTTGACAAAAAAATAACAGTTGTTGACAAAATTATAACAATGGTTTGGATGTCCAAATGAAAATTGAGTATTGGCTGAAGTAACAAATTTCTCTCCTAGCAACTTCAATAGATGTAATGCTTCCTCTTGCATTGATTAATGTTTAGACTCTTCGTGGCATACTGTCTACCAGCACATTCATCAACTGTTGATCCATTCTGTCCCATTCTTCAACAGCAACTTTGAATAGGTCTTGGAGGGTCAGGGCGCTCACGAATGGCTCTCTTTAGTTGATCCCAGACATGCTTAATTGGATTCATGTCTGGAGAACATGCGGGCCGTTCAAGCCTGGCAATTCCTTCACGATTATGAAAGTCACTGATGACAGCCGCACAATGGACTCTGGAGTTATCGTCCATAAACATGAATCCTTCTCCGAAGTGCTGATTAAACGGTACTCCTATGGCTTGAAGAATGGTGTCCCTATACTGTGGAGTCCTCAGCATTCCTTGAAGCGACATCAATTGTGTCCGGCGACCCCACATAATGCCACCCCAAAACATCACTGGCCCGTCACCTTGCTGCATTCGATTGTAGAGGTGTCAGAGTCCTGCACCATTACTTAATTCTCTCCACACACGTTGTCGATGATTGTCTGGCACAAGGCATATTCGGCATTCGTCCGTGAATAGAATTTTGTGCCAATTTTGTGTAGTCCATTGGTGACGGTTTCTTGCCCAGATGTAACGTTGTTCATGGTACCTAGGTATAAGAGTAGGGCCTCACCATGGATGTCTGGAGTGCAGTCTGCTATCATGCAATTGATTTCGTACAATCTGACTGGATATGCGTCTCCCTGTCGCAGTGTGAAAGTCATTGTTAATCATGCCAGCAGTATTCTCAGCGTTTGTCATGGCAATAATTCGTAGATATTGGTCATCACATTCTGTTGTTTCCTGTGGACGACTACTATGAGGCATGTCGTCGACATTACCTGTGTTTCGGAAGCGATTCCAGGTTCATACCACATCACTCTGGTTCAATCTTAAGGGGGTACTGTGGTGAAATATGGCCATTTTTGTTTAAAAAAAAAAAATTTTTTTTCTTACATTAAAATATTCTCCATGTCCTTTTTAACAAGTGTGGTAAGTTTGGTGACCTTTGCGCAACTCGAACACCTGTTATTACAGCCATTTTTAAATGCCTGCATTGCTCAAGAGCCACACCCCCGTCCTTTTAAATCTCCTGCTCCCTCCTGGAGTAGGAACACAGTTTAGGGATGGAATTTTCTACGTTTTTCTTTGAACTTTGTGTTTCATTATCTACTGAGACACTGCAGTTGTTCAAATAGTTCCAAACTATTCCCTAGATGTCTCTGAATCCGACTTTCAATTTTTTTAGAACCTTTCATAAACTCTTTCTTGAAAACATGTTTTCATGGTGACCACAACAAATGCAGTAGGAAATGAGTACAGAAAGCGACTCATTCCGTTTGTAAACATTGCCATGTGCTATTTTCTGTCTGGAGGTTATATGTTTTGCAAAGTAATTTAGTTTAGTTCTCAATTCTAGAACTTTTATTTCCTAGTTTTTACATTTATACAGTTTAGTTATTTCGTATTGCGCATTATATTTTAGGTAGAATAGATATACTTTAGTTAGGGTATTTTTTTAGTGTAGACCATCATTAATAATGCCTAGGAAGAAGCTGCATACAATTAAAAGTGCAGGTGTTTCAAAACTGCAAAAAAAGAAGTTGGCTAAGGCAAGGATTCAGGCAAGATGGAAAAAAAGTGATGTGGTAAGTACAGCTGAATCTGTTCAAGAGGAACATCCAGTGTTAGATACTATGCCTACATCACAACCAGGTCCATTTGGTGACTGTGACGATACAAATGTAAGATTACGTTCCCTGGAAGACAATGTAGATAGTGTATGTTGTGAACCAGACAATTCTCCAAGTTACGTTATAGTAAATCTTAAGTGTTTAGATGAACTTTTGCATAATATATCTTGTGACTTGTGTGGGAACAAGACACTAGCTTTCCATACAAGAGATTTCCAAGGTTTTGCTTGCAGAATTTCCATGAAATGTACAACTTGTGATGGTGAGAAAAGTTCAGTATTGACATCGAATAGAGTGGTAAATAGTGAATCATCGACTAGGGCACCATTTGACATAAACAGGAGAGTAGTCCAGGCATTTACAAATATTGGGAGAGGGCATTCAGCAATTGAACAGTTTTCAGCAGTGCTAAATGTGAACAGTATATCACTGTCTTCTTACAATGATCACTTAAAAATTATTACTGCAACAAACACTACAGTAGCCCAAAATTCAATGCATGCAATTAGGGAAGAGGTAAAAACTGTATATAGGGAGAAAAACATAACAGATGACAATAGAAATGAGCCAGTGGATATTGCTGTAAGCTTCGATGGCTCTTGGCACAAGAGGGGACACACATCCTTGTATGGTGTCGGTTTTGTAATAGATATTCTCACTGGTTATGTTGTTGACTATGCTGTAATATCTAAATACTGCCATGCATGTCAACTAGCTACAAAAGATCTTGGTGTTGATTCCCCTGAGTTCAGTATATGGAAACTAGGTCATAAATCAGAGTGTCAACAAAATTATAGTGGATCATCTGGTGGTATGGAGGCATTTGCTGCAGAGTTACTGTGGAAGAGATCTACAGATTATGGACTGAGATACACCACCCTGTTGTCAGATGGCGACAGCAAAACTTTCAACCATCTTCAAAATCTAAAGATTTATGGCCCTATTAAATTGGTGAAAGAGGAGTGTGTGAATCATGTGTCAAAACTACTAGGTACAGGGCTGAGACAAGTTGCCAAAGAATTTAAATTGGGAGGTAAAAAGCCAGGGAGTCTTACAAATGTTACAATTCAGAAACTCACCCGCTATTATGGAAATGCCATATGAGAAAACACTAATGATGTTACAGCAATGAGAACAGCAGTACTGGCCACTTTACACCACTGTTCCTCAACTGATGCGAATCCCTTCCACTCAAAATGCCCTGCTGGCCCTGAAAGTTGGTGCTTTTACAACAAAGCTGTGGCTATGGGAACACAACCCGGCACGCACCGACAACATATTCACACACCAATCTCTCCATTTGTCTTGGAGAAAATTATTCCTCTTTATCAGAAGCTGGCATCAACTGACCTCCTGGAAAGGTGTATGAGAGGAAAAACACAGAATGCCAATGAATGTCTCCACAGCATGGTGTGGAACAAGTGCCCAAAGGAAAATTTTGTATCGAAAAGGAAAATTGACATAGCTGTAGCCATTGCAGTCAGTGAATTTAATCATGGATACAGCAAAACTATGACAAGAACTCTTCAGCAAGCTGGTGTTTCTCCTGGTCATCAAGGGATGAAGACTAGTATTGCTCGGGACAGGAGACGCGTCAGGAACAGAATCCTACGTTCGACTCAGAAGTTCCAGCACTACCGAAAACAGGTGAAGATGGCCAAAATAAGAGCAGAAGGAGCTCTTAAGCAGCAGGAAGGATGTAGTTATGCTTCAGGAGGATTCTAGCAAGGTCAGACTTCAAAACATAACCTTCTAGCTATTTCTGAAGAGATAATCACTAACTAAACTTTCAACTTGGATTATCTGTAAATTTAATTTTTCTCATTTTTCAATATTGGGATTCATTTTATTCTTTATTGCCTTGGACTAGATGCATGAAATTTGGCACACACGATCAATATTATGTTATGCAATAACTCAAGTATTCATTTTGTTCTGTCTAACACCAGATCGGAGATATGATTATTTTAGTATTGTGTGTAATTTTTAATTCGAATATTTGTACTGTAATGAAAGATAAAAATTTTTTCTGGCTAAAAAAAGTGATGTTAACGAACAATAATCAAGGAGTGCATAGACCCATGTTGTCTCTATATTTTGAGCACAAAAACATGTCATCACAATTTCAGATACACATGCAAAATGATTCCCAAGATTTTATATAATTTATATGAAAATATTTTTTTAACGGCACAATTCTTAACCAATCATTCTGAAAATTTAAACACATAAGTAAGTCTATGAGAGTTGTTTGTGGTAAAAAAATGGAACGAAAATATCCATAGGTTTCTGAGATATAAATTTCACCGCAGTATCCCACCCATCGTTACGTGCCTTGAAGATAGTCCTTCCTGATAGAGAAACAATGCTCACAAGATTGAAGTTCGTAATTGATCGCCTTGCCATTGTTCAACCTCCTTAGAATGAAATAAAACAGTTGTATCCTCAGCTATTCGCTGAGATATGAGATTTCTTGCATTTCTGTTTACATCTGTTTACTTTTTCAGTCTGTTTCTAGGGTAGACTTCTACTGTTTCTCAATATTGTTTACGTTTTTCAGACTGTTAAAAGGATTACTTTCATATATTTTTATGGTCATTGGTTGAAGTGGAGCATAAATACCATTTCTACAAGTGATGCAAACTTTTTTTGATGTGTGAATTTTAAATTCTTAACCACAATTTTATTTGTAGTTCTATGAGGGACAGGAAAACAATTAAAATAACATTACAGCGAACAAGTTTAACAGTTTTGTGGACAGTTCACACTCTGAATCAGAAGGGTTCACATCTATTTGATACCAGTATGCCGAAAACATCTGTAATTGCGATAGAAAAGTCTCGCGAGTTGCCTACAAACAATTTTGTGGCTGAAAAGGGAAAACTTTCGTCTACCTCATGTTCAGAGTGTAATAATTTCGAAAAAAAAATCCATTGTGCAGAAAGATGTGGAAAGTTTTAAGCATAGATTTCGGAAACAGAGTGATGGTCAGAGTTCAACTTCCGGTGGTCCTAGCAGCATACATGTCAGTATGATACGTCAAGTATGGCAGTATATGGAAAAATCCAAGGATAATATGAAAGATATTGTGGAATCTTTCACTGCTGCTGGTATTCCATTGCATGTCTTTCGTAACCAACGATTTTGTCAGTGGATAGCAACAGCTACTAGTATGCAGTCACATCCCAGTGTAACCACTCTAAGAGGGTATCTTGCAAAGTGTGCTGAAGACAACTTTTAGAAAAGTAAGGGCAATTCTGTCTATCTAATAGTTTATGAAGCAACAGATACGAGTATAAAGAATCGTAAGGTGGGTGAATGTTCTTGTTGCTCCACTAAGTGTTGTGAATGAAAAACCTCGTCTTGTGAAAACCAGAATTGTTGAACACTGCAATACCGATGTTATAGTAAATTTAATACTTGATACACTATATCTTGTTGGTGTTCACGGAAGCAATCTTTTTGTTTTAATATCAGACAGTGAAGAAGCAGGAACATTCGTTCTAGCTCCAGTTCCTGTAATAACCCGCTGGGAGACATAGGGGAGAGTCGGGTAGTATCGGACATCGGGTAATATCGGACAGTGAGTTTCTTTCATCTACCACACGATGATAGTACCTGATTGACATGGTTACGTTTCTGTGATATCGCATAGAGAAACGTAACCATGCCATTCAGTTACTACCATATGGTGGTAGATGAAAGAAACGAACTGTCCGATACTACCCGACTCTCCCCTAACTGAAGGCAAAAAAATATCAGTCCATCAATTTCAATGAAGTCAAACATTGAATTGATTTGGAAGATGGTGAAGTCAGTGCTGCTGTAACAAACTTAAAGCGACTGGTTGGAAATAAAGAACTTGTACTTCAACTTAGAGCTATATCTAAAATTTCTGATGGACTCTCCAATTAAATACAGGTTTTGGAATCAGATGATCAAGATGCAACATAATTTCTTCAAATGGTTCAAAGTTGAGGTATAGCATGTAAAAAATTGAAAGGATATATGAATGAAAGGCATCCTGCTCTGAATTTCTGGAAGGAAGTTCAGAATTTAGATCCACCATTAGGTGTTCCTGAGAAGATTTCTTCGGTTTTTACTTCACGTGAACTGAAAAGTTTCTCTGCCATTTATGTTACAGTGGAAGAAATATCAACATATGCAGCAATGGTACATGAAGAAAATTTGTCTTCAACTTCCGCCTTATCCTTCTGGCAGAAACATCCCAACAAGATGCCTGTCCTAAGTAAGCTGGCAATGAGGGCAATTATGGTTCCTCCATCATCTGCTTCAGTTGAGAGAAGCTTTTCTACTCTCACTTGGATTTTCAAGTCTAAACGGTCATGTCTGACAGAAGAAAATCTACAGTTTTACTTACAACTTGCAGTTTATCAAATCAACTTCAAGAGGATGTGTTCATCTTGAGAGTGCGAGTGACAGTGACGAGGATGACTAGATTTTCATTCACTTCATTACTAGGTTGCTTACAGTATATTCTTTTATAAACTTAATACCTAACCTGCAAACTAATATTAGTAACGAAAAAAAATTCAATTTGATGATATACATAAACACAATTTACTTAAGTTTATTGGTATAAAATATATTATTACGTACTATTTATGTTAAGCTTTAGTAATTATGATTATGATACTGCTGCTGCTGATGATGATGATGGTGATGATGATGATTAACAATGTTAGTCATTTGATATAGATCAATCATATGCAACAAAATATTAGATAGGTACCAATCAATCATAACTCTATGACTTCCTACATCGATATAATAGCCCTAACTATGAAGCACACTACATCAGTGGATCCTAAAATTTTCTGAAGGCGCGACCCACTTTTGGGCGAGACTATCTTTTGTGCCCTCCCCCCACTGCCGAAAAATATAAATCCTTGTCAAATCGAAAATAATCATAATTCTACTGAAAATCAGTGGCTACCACTCAAAGTATCACCAAATTGAATTATATATGGTGCAACAATTACACAAAATATTAGGTAAACATCGTTTATAGTAATACTTCCAACCATTACAACTCTGGTGCTGCGGTAATAGTTCAATAAAAAGTGGTAAATTACATCAAAGGAAGGGCGTTGCAAACTCTTATTTTCAGCAAAATTTGTGAAGGTATGAGTTCGTTATAAGAAAATATTCTTTATCACATGGAAGATGACTTTCTTTGGGTAACGTGTTAAAAAGTGTTATAAAGTTAAGAACAGAAATTTTAATATACCTTTATGTACAAGTCGGGAAATCGGAATATATGCAAACCTATTTTTCTATTGAAGAATGTGATTCCAAAACTAACCAGTAAATATACAATATATAGGAAGATATTGATACAGTTATAGCGATTAAAGTTAGGGCTTGCTAGATGTATTGAATGGTTGGGCCAGGTATGCAGAATGAACGATACACGTTTGCCAAAAATGATATTAAATGCTAAACTAGATGGCAAGAGGAAAGTAGGCAGACTCAGGTTACGATGGCTGAATCCTGTACAGGCAGACTTACGAAAGATGGAAAGCAAGGGCCATAAACCGAAGTGAATGGATGGCTGTTGAAAAGGAGGCTAAGTCAAACTAAAAGGACCGTCACGCCAATGATGATTATGACGATGATGATCCCAAAACTCACTCAGTCTCTTTGCCCATTTTCATTTTTTGCGCGTATATTATATATGATTTTTTTTTTTCAGAATTCTATCATTATATTTTAAGCTCCTTTTCTTTCAAAACAACGCCAATCATTGTCTAAAAGTTTGTGTTATTGTGTTTATCACTTTAAATCAAGCTCAGTCGGTAGACCGGTGATAAAATTCTATTAGCCCAGTCCTTTCATAAAAATGGACTGAATGCGTTTTGAATAATATATTCCAAGCCCAGGGATTAAATTAGCGTGTTTACAAAGAAACTTGATTTCTGGTCAATAGGTGTCATTTGACAAAAATATTTTTGAGTCATTCCAGTGTATTAAAGAGCTCATGAAAAATTTGGCTACATATTATAATAGGCAAATACTTTGTTTTTGCGGTCCTGCAACTAAGTTTCCACTATTTTAATCAACAACTTTTTGGGCACATTCCGGAAGAAACTCAAAACAATTACAACTATCATAAAGATGGTGAATCCGTTTTTAGGCAGTTGCGTTGAACTGGTTGAAATTCCAGAAACTATAAGGGAAAATCTCATTTAAGTATGTACCTAGAAATATGTTTAAATTATACTTTTTTTCGCAGAGTGTAGACCAATTTTGTATAAAAAAATGCAAGAATACCTCGAGCTTGCAGAAATACGCAATTCTTAAATTTTGAAATATTTGCAACTTTGTATTTATGAGCTTCTCGTCTATGTCCAGCATCAAAACAAAAGTGAGACATTTCCTTGAACTTTAAAATGATATCACTCTGTGAATGGAATGCTGAGTCCAGATCTGACAAGCTACTTCTGAAAAACAGGCATATTAATCACATTAATTATTTTTTACTTTAACTACTGACACATGATTCATTCTTACGTTCAATATTGTTTACTGTATGTCGATGTTTTTAAATACAAAATAAATGTTAATAAGAAACTTTTGACTAAATTTGTAAATCATCTCGTGACCCCTCACAATTCCATATACGACCTTCATGGGGGTCGCGACCCACACTTTGAGAACCGTTGCACTACATCATCGCTCAGCAATTATTTCATGTTCCCTATTATGACAAACCTATGTGCAGTGAAAACAAGCCTATATTCAAACAATATGGCATCAGAAAGATTTGGCCAAGCAGCAAACGAGAAAATAAACAAATTAATTCGACAGGGTAAGCCTCATAACACTAAAATGAATAGCAAGTATATCGTCGTTGTTCCTGCAATAACTTCTTTGTACAAAATATAACATTTTCCAGTAGGAAGAAAAAACAAATTTATTCATCCTATGACATCCGTACCTAGGAAACTGTGAATTATTACATTTTCAAAGCAAAGAAATATAATTATTACATACAGGAGATTTCATTATTTGCTATTTCACTATTTAAGTTATTTAATAGAGCAAAAATCTGAAAATCGATAAATATGTTACATAAGAGTTATTGCAGAAACAACGACGATATATCATGCATTATATGTGTACCTATTCAGCTATTTAATACAGTCTCCAGCATCATTTTAAATTTGTATTTGGTTCGTTGACAGCCACAAGATAGCTGCATTGATCAATATTGTGAGGCTAACAAGTAATTTATTGTACTTAAAACGTTATGATACTTTTATTGGTTTTATTCGTTCTATTAGTTCGTTTTATTCGTAAAATACTCCTAAAATACGATCTGTAGTCTAAGTTTGAATTTATCTAGATAAATCAGTCGTGGTTTTACATAATTATGATAATGCGGCGTTGACTACAATAATGAAAATGATAGTGATGGCGAAGATAACGGTGATGATGATGATGATGATGATGATGATGATGATACTAGTGGTAATAGTGTTAGTAGTTGTGGTGATAATAACAATAAATTTTATGGTGATTATTATAATGATATATAATTATAATGATGAATACATGGTCATGATGATGATTGTATTGATTGTGACGACAGCAGCGATGGCAATGAGTGTAATGTTGATAATGATGTTGTCATGATGATCGTAGTAGTGATTATTGCGACAGCAATGTCAACTATGTGTATAGTGATAATGAAGACGAAATGATGACAGAGATCATTAATGATTCATGATCATATTAGAGATGTTGTTGGCAGTAACAATGGCGAATATGACAGCGATGATTACACAAATGTGGAGACTTCGATAGATATTATGATGAAAGCAGTGGTGATAATTGTAACAATAATGATCGCGATAATTCTACGATGTTGGCATTGGTGATTATCACGACAGCATAGACGACAGTGATGATGATGATGATGATGATGATGATGATGATGGTGATGGTGATGATAATGATCATGATTGCGGCAACGACGACGATTTAGGAACGAACCTGTCTTCGACTGCAGACTTGGAAAATTACGGAATCGATTTCTGAGTGGGAAGTGTTGGGTTTTCTCCCAGCTTCCTTGAAAAGGGGAGGGAAGGTATTCCCTGGGAAGAAAGGCAGACGGAGCATTACGCTACCACTCAGCTGCAAGTCTCCAATTTTGGATCAAAAGAATGCAAAAACATTGCTATATCTCAGTTGTTGGAGGGCTGTCAGTTGATTTGTAAATAATCGAATACCGGTAGTCGAAATAATCTTAATTTATCCACACGAATGATTCATACATAGTTCTGTTTAAATTATGGACAGCCCTAATCTGAGTGAAGTAAAGGAAATCAAATTTTTAATTAGACGCACTTGTAACCGAATGGCTGTCGCATTAGTAGTTTAGCGCTAGCACTCTGATCTTCCATCTATTAGGTCCAGGTTCGATCCCCGGCCTGGTAGTGATAGGATCTCTGGTGGACAAAGCAGACGTTGAGTAGTGTTTTTCTCTCGGATAGGCCTATTCATTTTTCCCTCTTCCATTCCACCAACACTTTCTACCTACCCTTCATTTCATCTATTATCGATAATAGCTAAAAGTACGCTCGGTTAGTTCTTTTGAGGTATAGGTTTCCGGTGTTGATAGAGATTTGTAAGTTTTTAGGGCTCTGGGCCGTTGGGCAAAGGGTTTCGTCTGGGGATGGGACATTGCCCAGCAGAATTGAGATACAACGGTCCGCTTTCAGTTTTAAATTCACGAATGCCACCCATTGGCTATCAGTCGGAACTGGAAAAATCAGTTTATAGGTGTGAACCAATTCCCGGGTCGACCTTTGTATATCAAGCCAAGCCAAACCAAACGGCTAAAACGTTCGAGACACGACTTCAAGCTTCGACTAGTCAAACTGGAATATTTGGTGAACAAAGATGATGTTTCACCTTTTATCCATTAACTATCATCCATCAAATGAGACAGTTGTGCAAGATCTTTTAAATGAGTTTTGATCGGACATGGTTGTGAGAGATGCTCATGGATTTGGTGTAAGACAAATTTTACTGAAACAAATTTATTTATTTTGAATCAGAGAATATTTGGTTTTCTGGCACTCAACTAGTCTTTCGAAAATTAAATATTCTTTCCATAAGTACGTGAAAGGATACTAGTTTAATTAAGTGGGAATTTTATTGGATCCAGATATCCAATCGTCAATAAGACATTTATTCGCTTTGAGATAACTTATTTGTACTCATAGCCTACTTATGGACGCTACATGCTAATACAAACTGTGAAAACAATAATAAATGCTTCAAGTAAACCATAAAACATTCCGTTCTATTACTACTGAAGTAATAGTTCCACTTTTCGTCAACGGAGACAAGACAGATGCGTCAAACACTACATTATAGTTGAAGAAGAATGGTAACATTTAAGACATAATTTAATCTCTGCTGAAATACGGATTCTTGTCACATGTTACGTGATGACATGTGTTGCGTTAGGGTTGGATTGAGAGCCAGCTTCGTGCTGATCCCATGTGATGCGAGTGCGGCCATATAGCTATATAAAATGTCTTGAATCTCGATGTAGTCCAGACATTATCTGGGATAAAGGACCTTCGAAAGTTATAAGTGCGTAGAAAATAAAATGGCAGTTATATTTTTATAAATCACTTTTCGTTCATACAATATAGCAGTATTTAAATTTTCAAGAGTTCGACCTGAAGTTGAATCTCCTTTTTCGTAGTTTGGTGTATTCTTCCAGGTTCTGTGTCTAATTGATAAAAAAAAAGTGCATCTTATCTTTAATTTATTGATCCCTTGTCTTCGTCTGCAGCCGTAAACTCCATTCAAAACAATTATACTGATGTTACTTTCCATCGGTGCTTTCAAGCAGCCGCCTGCTCTCTTACTCCGCCTATTTCTCACGATGAGCAATATTTCGGTTAGTGAGTTACTAATTCAGAGCAATATTCTTTCACATTGCACTTTTCGACATTATTTCTTGCAATAGGGTCATTATTGTGTTTTGTGTCTTAAGAGAGTTCGCAAACCTTCATAGAGCTTTTTAGTACCACTTTGTCCGTCCACCTGTTTTTCTGTCTTTGTGTCTGCCTACATGTATGAAACTATTCATATTCCATTGAACCAATCTTAAGCTTTATATTTTAATTGCCATTGATATCGGACGAATAGGAAAAGACACAACTCTTTGACTGTAAAGGCTATATGGATTAACAATTAATGAAGTAAGAGAATTGGCATCCTGTCATAGTGCAGGATATAAGTTTGAGTAGAATCTCGTTTCAGCCGAAAATTGATGTGAAATTCATGTTCAAGAAGACATTACCACTCCCTCAAGAACACCACAGACACCATCTATACAAGGCTTGTCTAATTCCTCATTTACTGATCATTCTTTTGAGAAACTGTCGCCAGTTCCGCTGCTACCACTTCATCTGGTAGCAAAAGAAAAAACTGCAAGACTCAGACGTAATAACATCTGAAAACTATAGGAAAAAGCTGAAGGAGACTAAACAGCAAAAAGAAGTTAAGTTTTCCCACAGATAGAAGCCATCTAATGTTCGCCATGTATGGGGAGAAAGCTAGTTCATCAAACAATCTGGACAAAAAAAAAAATCTATTGTGCCGCGTTTAGTGGTTATTACTACGATGACAATGCTAGATAACTTTGTGTTCAGTGTGTTGGAGAAGGTCAAAAATTGTTTCAAGAGACATAAGTCGAAAATGGCACCGATGAAAAATTCACATATGACCAACGTCAATAACAGTATTATTAAATATATAGGTATATATCAGGAGCAGAATTTATCTTGTAAATATTGAGTTTTGAAGTGTTTCCTATGTTTGTCATACTATGTTGAAATTTCCCCCCATTATTAGAGAAGTCGACACTTCGGCATCGATTTGTATTTTTTTAAATATAGAGATATAATATGATCACATTGGCACCAGTTAGAGTCGGGCAAACAGCCTCTTACTCCCGCTCGTTCTCGTAGGCGAGACTAGCTGGCCGATAACGCCAGTTCCGAGAATAGTATTCTCGAGATTGGCACTTTCGGGAACGAGGAATACCGGGTCCCGGCCTGTTATCGCACGGCCGACTTATCGTTATGAAATGCGTACACTGACTGCCGGCTTAATTGCCGCTCATCACTGCAATTCGTGACTCTTTCTGAAATATTAATGTTCATAAAGTAATTTAAGAAGGCACAGCAGTGTGGTATGCAATAATACAGCACATTATGATTGTCGACATTCTTACAGAAGTCACACTATTTTAATGAACTATTTATTTCCTTTCCGGAGAAGCAAAATAATGCAGCACTTTCAGTCGTTACCTAATCCTAAGCTAGTCTAAAACAATAACAAGTTATGGTTGGAGCTATGATATACTTTCTCGCTATCAGCATTTCGTTGACATTCCGTATTTAATCATTCGATAGTGTTTTGTATACGCTATAGTAATGGATATCACACGACTGTATTATTATTATTATATTGCGCGTTCACATCTGGATGTTTCGTTGTTATGCAAGGGCATCTTCATCAGCATGGGTAATTATTGCGCTGTGTAAGGACGAAATAAAATAATAGTTATCTTATATTATTATAAAGAACCAAAGACTCTGACAAAAGGTATTTTTGTTTCCCAACTGATAAAATGCTGAATGTGAAATGGAAACACTTTTGCAAGGGGAAGGACAGAATTACGAAATAGAGTAGATCCTTTCACAAATTGATCATAATTATTTACAAATGCGTTTTTTAAGGAACCCGGAGGTTCATTGCCGCTCTGACATAATCCCGCCATCGGTCTCTATCCTGAGCAACATTAATTCGATCTCTACCATCATATCCATTTTTATATTATCTTCCCATCTGCGTGTTTGCCTCTCCAAACGTCCTTTCCCTCCTGCCATCCAACTAACACTCTATATCCATTTCTGGATTCGCCCATACATGTTAGATGTTCTGCCCATTTTAAACATCTGAATTTAACATTCCTAATTATGTCAGGTGATAGTACAATGCGTGCAGTTCTACGTTGTGCAACTTCCTCCATTCTCCATCCCTCTTAGCCCCAAATATCTTCCTAAGAATCTTATTCTCGAACACCCTTAACCTCTGTTGCTTTAAGTGAGAGTCCAAATTTCACAACCATACAGAACCGGTAATATAACTGTTTTATAAATTCTAACTTTCAAGTTTTTTGAGAGCAGGCTGGATGACAAAAGCTTCTCAACCGAATAATAACAGGCATTTCCGCCCATATTTATTCTGCGTTTCCTCCTGAGTGTCATTTATATTTGCTTTATCATAACAACAGAGAATAAAAGAGGGTTATTATTATTATTATTATTATTATTATTATTATTAAATTAGTTACTTTACGACGCTTTATCAACTGCTATAGCTATCTAGCGTCTAATGAGATGATAATGCCAGCGAAATGAGTCCAGGGTCCAGCGCCGAAAGTTACCCAGCATTTGCTCTCAGTACCCTCAGAAACCTCAGCCAGATAAAGGCTGGTTCACAATAAACCGGGAACGGAAACGACAACGAGAAAAAATGTTAAAATAAATGTATTTAAATGTGAACATTCACAATTAACGAAAAAGTTTGCCGGAGCCCGGAAACGGGAACGTGAAAGTTAATTCTGAATGCTCACATTTAAATGTATTTATTTTAACAATATTTCCGTTATCGTTGTCGTTTCCGTTCTCGGTTTATTGTGGACCAGTCTTAACTTGTCCCAACCAAGATTCGAACCGGAAGCCGATCGTTTCACAGTCATGTGTGCTAACCGTTACTCTACAGCGATTATTATTATTATTATTATTATTATTATTATTATTATTATTATTATTATCATTATATCATTATTATTAGTAGTATTACTGTTATCATCATCATTATCGTAATCATTAGGATGATTAAGATTATGATTATCAGAATTATTATGATGGTTATTATTTATTACTGTCTTGTAAGTTATCATTAGGTACAAGTATTAGAAATCTGATTAATTCTTAATTTGTTATTCTCGTTCTTGTAACATATAGGATAATTATTGTAAATCATATAGGCCTATATCATTTTATATTGTAACATGGCTAGAATACAATAATGATTGTTCTGTAACAATAATTTATAACGTGCACACCAATAGAAAGTGTAGTTTTCTATAGTATAGGCTGGTTCACAATAAACCGGGAACGGAAACGAGAACGGAAATAATGGTAAAATAAATGTACAGTATTTAAATCTGAGCATTCAGAATAGTTAATTGTGAATGCTTACCTTTAAATACATTTATTTTAACAGTATTTCCTTTCTAGGTTTCGTTGCCGTTTCCGTTCTCGGTTTATTGTGAACCAGCTTTTAATATTTTCATGTTTCATATCATTGTATTACAGACTATTTTTTTATTTAGTTGCTATAAGCGATAGCCTAATTACTGTAAAGCGTAAACAATCTTGGACTATATAGCCTCATTTTCAACTACCTATATTAAAATACCATTTAATACTATCCGTACAATAACGAGTTTTCATGCGTTGAAGGGTTCCGTACAAATTTTACGGAACAAACTTTTGAGTCATGAGTCCTGCGCTAACAGGTTAACTCGCCGTTATTCGAGAACCAGTACAAATTTTGAGTGACCATCACTTTTAAAAGTAATTTCCATCCTTTCTCAACATTTCTCTCGCTTTGACCCCCCATCTAACGTGAAAAACAAAAAAGTTTGCCGCTTACCAAAGGTGAAGTCTGAACAGATCAATCTCCATCGAAGTTAATATATATATATATATATTTTTTTTTTTTTTTCACTTTCCAAAAAAGATTTTCCGTTCGATTTGTTTTTCTATGCTTTTCTTAGACATTGAGCTATCAATCCAAAAAATTACAGCGCGATTGATTAAGTATTATAGGAGTTACGACATGATATATATTTGAAGAACCGGGAAATGTGTAAGCCAATGCTTCCTACAGGAGCACGGCCTGAGCGATATTGCTTTCTTATCATTACTACAGTCCCGCCTAGACGTCCGAGACTATCGGGAATGACCTAGTATCGGTAATCTCGGGACCAAGAGAATCTCGTGCTCTCTATCAATGAGTCATTTGGCTACGCTAGGTACTCGCGCACTGCTCGAGACTGCGGTGATTACGCAACCGAGAACGGGCGATAATATGGGGCAATCTGCCCGACTCTAGCACCAGATATGTGAAATGTACGGAAAATATACCCATATATTTAGGGGAAAAATTAAAATAAAACTGCGTAATTGGTTCCAAAATTAACATTTTTCCGTAGCGTGTCAAGATGTCCCTAAACGACTCTACTTTAAGTTCTTTGTATTTAATATTTTTGCCATGGTATATTCGAATCATGCATCTACAAATTACAATTAAATTTACCAATGTCTTTTGGAAGGATTTCAAATATATTTCTTCTTCCATATCTATCCTTTTTGTAATACCAGTAATGTTCATTTTAAAGTTGCATTTCCATAAAAAAAAATGAAAAATTGTTTCAGAGGTATAGTGGTTACCTTGCTTGCCATTAGATCCGAGGTTCGTGAGTTCAAACCTGACTTAGGACAATGAATTTTAAAGAACGATAAAACCCATAGCATTGATTTCTCCGAGAGAGAAGTTAAGGTATAGCACATATAAAGGAACTCTTTCCCTGGGAGAGTGTTCCAGGAAAAGAAAATTCAGCCATTCTGCCATTCGATATTCATTCCAGGTCAGTTTGTCCACTTTATATTGTCGACAGTCATACAGTCTATTTTTTGTCCATAAAGGATTTGTCTATTTTCAATTTGTCCATTAATAGCACAGATCAACAAATATTTTGTCTATTTTCTTCGGTCCAGATTTTTTATCATTATTTTTTCTAAAATCAATTTAAAATTTTGTCCATACAACTAAATACATAACAAGCTGAATTACAGTTAATAGAAAACTATTTAATCATTTGTGTGCTTTCTCCTATATGAAATTCTTATTGAATTTGGTATTCCCAAGAAACTAGATCGATTAATTAAAATGGTTTCAGTGAAACGTACTGCAGAGTCCTTATGCTAGGTTTACACGGCGACAATTTAGAGCGAGAGAAGGTCTAAAGTATCAGGAGAGCTATCTGACGGAGTGTTTACACGGTGACAGAATATAGCTTCTCTAAACCCATTAGAGAGCTCTCATGAGATTTATATAACTCTAAACTCTAATGTTACTCTCCGGACCGTTTACATGGTGCAGACAGTTTAGAGCGAGAGAAAGTGTTGAGAGCAGGCTGGTCAGTGTGTTTACAACAATGGCAGAAGCACAACGTATTGCGGCGGCTGTAGTGATTGCAATTGAAGACATTATTACAAAAATAGCCCTAGTCACTTTTAATGAAATTGGGTTAAGGACACATTTGCTACTATTTCCAATGTTTATAGACTCCAAAAATGACACATGTCAGGTGCAATTAGCCACAAGGATAAACACCAGTTGTACGGAAACAACTGGCATGTGTTGTTCTATTTATTTTTATTGTTCTCTTGAAAAATAGCAATTTTGACAAGGGTTATTTTTGTAATAATGTCTTCAATTGTTCTGAAGAGAAGAAGGCAGAGGAGAAATAGATCTACGTAGAAAAAACCTAGATAACTCGCCGGAACACGCATGGAGCTTACACGTGCCTTGTCAGTGAGTTAAGGATGGAAGATCCAATTCAGTTACAAGTTTTTCTGAGGATGTCATCATCAGAAATAGAAAAATTAATAACTTTGATCGGACCTGCAATTGGCAAAACAGACATAACTATGAGGATTGCCATTAGTATAAAGGAAAGGCTGTTGGTCACATTACGCTTCCTAGCAACAGGTTTGTACCCTAAACTCATTATTGTATTGTTCTTAACAGAATAAATTATGAATAATAATAATAATAATATTAATAATAATAATAATAATAATAATAATAATAATAATAATAATAATAATAGATTAATAATAATAAATAAACACGGGAAAAGGGTAGACTACAGTGCTCATGTAAAATGTATTAAGTTTCTTTCATTATGTCCGAAAGGTATGGTGCATGAATTGAACAACTGGAAGGTAGTGCCTGAGTTTATAATATAATATATAATATCTTTTCAAATGGGGATAACAACAATTTATTTTAATATAATCGAGACGTAGAAGTTTTGAATTTGCATGTATTGACCATAAAATATTGTACGAAGCATTTAATATGCAACGGTGAGTCCTTTAAATGCCCCAAATGTCAATGTCAGTAAGTCTTCTGCTACGAATATCTAAAACAGAAGAGCGATCTGAGCGGCGGAATTGGCGTCTGTATGTTTACACGGCTAGAATTTAGTGAAGAGAGTTAGAGATTATAGCTGAGTATAGCTCGTGCGGAACCTGGTGAAGCCTGGAGGGAGAGAGCAGTAAAGTGGTGTGGAATCGGCTACCGGCCGATGTTACAGTGACGACATGCAAGCAAGACTGAATAAGCGTTACCCCCTCCACTCCTAACCGCCTGTAGAACTGGTTTCGCCATCAAGGTCAAGCTTCACCAGGTTCCGTTCGAGCTATATCACCGTGTAAACGGTTTTGAGAGTAGGAATCTCGTTGACTCTAATTAGATTTTAGAGAGTCTAAATAGAGCGGCCTTGAAAACTGCTCTCGCCGTGTAAACACCCTGGACAGAGAACTCGCATATGCTCTCAACTCTCATTATAGCTACTTTAAATTATTCAACTGAGTTGAACTTTTTCATAAACTCTCTCGAGAGAAGCAGTGTAAATGGCGGCCAAGAAATAATGGAGTGTCGAAGAGATGAAGACTGATTGAAGCATATGAATTGGAAAGTTGTTTGTGGAATGTGTTTAACAATAATTACAAGAGTAAGGACTTGAGAAATCGGGCTTTGTCAAAACTAGCTGAAACTGAATTTGGCTTTCAGTTTTGTTAATTTAGTGTATTTTTAGTAAGGTCCATTGTTTTACTTATTAATTATTTTGTGGGTTTTATTCTTGCTTATTTATTTGCTGGAGGAGCTACAGCTTAAGTTCCATAACCTCCAGTAAGTACGAACTATTATCATTATTATTATTGTTATTATTATTTTTTTATTATTATTATTATTATTATTATTATTATTATTATTATTATTGTCCAATTACCACAATTCACTTGATGTGGAATATTTTCTATATTCCTTTAATATTGTTGATAATGCATCATATTTAATGATAATAACCTCACCTAATATATTACAAACAAATCACATAACCGGTACAGTGGGATCAGTATCGGTATTTGTTAACAAAAATATAGTTATAATTTAACGAAACGAAATAGGCACAACTATTACACTGCATCACTAGAACCATTATAAAAACAATATAATGAAAGAAGATGAACAATATTATATGAAAAATTATAAGTTTTCTTACTTTAAACACTCGGTCTCTTTTAAGGAGCTTAAACGTAGGTAATTAGTCATTTTCACCGCAAATTCTGTAAGCTTTTTTTGAACATTGGAGATAAATTGGACTTTGGTTCTGATAGCAAGGATTTTTTTTTCCTCTTTAATTTTGGCGGGCACAACGCACATCTTCTTCTTCCTCCTCTTCTTTTTTTTTCTTCTTCTTCTTTTTCTTCTCAAGAACATTTCTTCAGCTGCATCCGTTGCCTCTCTTTCAGCAGGAAGCCTGAAAATTGTCTTTATACAGGGATCCTACAAAAGAACTTTCCGGTTTCGAACACATGTAATTTACGTACCATGAATCTGGGGTGCATGAAAATAGTACCAATGGAAAGAGAAACTCCAGAGGTTTAGTTCCGTAACTTAAAGATGTTCAATGCGTCTCCCCCCCCTTGGTAACACGGCAAACATCAAACTTATAGTCAAGTTCCACGTAGATACGCGGATTTTCCGACCCCCAGATACTGAGGTTATGTCTGTTCTCCTTACCAGAAGGTTGAAAAGTGACGTCGTCAGAAAACACCACGGAACGAAAAAATTCATCATCGTTTTCAATTAAAGTCTGCATACTTATGCAAAAATTTCTTCTTAGCACTATTTTCTCTGGTTTTAGGGCTTGCGGCAACTGTAGTCGGTATGGATGAAATCGCAACCGTTTGCGAAGAATCGTGCCTTCAAATCTGTGTACCATTTATGGATTTTAGGATCCACTGGGTGAATCTGCACCAAACTTTGTTTGATAATGCCGTTGCACATTAATAACCGACTGGTTCACATGAAAATTAAGCTTTTCTGTCCTCTATAGCAGCCATTTCCCCTCAACAATGAACAAATTTGTTTATATGCGCTATTATGAGGCAGTGTTGCCACAACTAAACTTGAGTTTCTCTTCCCATTGGTGTATTTTCATGCACCTCTGATTCATAGAACGTAAATTACATGTGTGCCGACTTGAACTATAATTTGCACATTTTTTTATCGAAACTATCAGCTCCGCCCTTCGTGCAATTATAGTAGCCTATTCTATACGAATAAATAAATAATGACTCATCCAACAATATTACTAACGCAAGTGCTATGCGCGGTCAGGTTACACACTGCTCAGAAGTTAGATGAGTGCATGTGTCATAAAAACGCACTGACTAGCATATTCTTCTCTAAATGCTCTCTCCAAACACTTTCTCTCACTCTAAACTCTCTGCACCATGTAAACGTCCGGAGAGTAACATTAGAGTTTAGAGTTATATAAATCTCATGAGAGCTCGCTAATGGGTTTAGAGAAGCTATATTCTATCACCGTGTAAACACTCTGTTAGAGAGCTCTCCTGATTCTTCAGAACTTCGCTCTGAACTGTCGCCGTGTAAACGTAGCATGATTATTACTTTAGACCTGTATTTCAAGAGTTATGCGCCACCTTTTATAATCTCGTACGTAAGAGTTAATGAAAAAGATCAATTTAGCTGAATAATTTAGAGTAGCTCTAATGAGAGCTGACAGTATATGCGAGTTCTCTGTCCCGGGTATTTACACTGCGAGAGCAATTTTCAAGGCCGCTCTATTTAGACTCTCTATTTAGATATTACAGTCAACAAGATATTTGGTCTCAAAACCGTTTACACGGTGATACTCAGCTATAATCTCTAGCTCTCTTCTCTAAACTGTCGCCGTGTAAACGTAGCATTATAGGACAGTTCTGACTATCTATGTTCCAATTCACTGTGATCTAAAGCAAGGAGATGCACTATCACCTTTACTTTTTAACTTTGCTCTATAATTTGCCATTAGGAAAGTCCAGGATAACAGACAGAGTTTTGAATTGAACGGGTTACATCAGCCACTTGTCTATAAGGTGGAGTTTTGTGTAAAGTATGATCGTGACAAAGTTTTGGAAAATGTGGCTACCCGTAGAGGGGTTAGGCAAGGGTGCATACTCTCAACCCTTCTTTTTAATATATTCGTAGACGACATACCAGAGATGGTCGATAAAATCGAATCTGAAGCTCCAAATTTAGACGGGATCTTCATTCCTGCACTCATATATGCAGATGATCTAATTTTGATATCTCTATCAATAAATGAACTGCAACAGGAACTTTACTGCTTGGGGAATTAATGTAGTTAATGGGGCATGACTGTTAATACAGACAAGACCAAGACAATTACTTTTAAAAATGGATCTGTATATAGCAGGGATGAGACATGAACTTACGACGGGCACATATTGGAAAATTTGAAAGATTTCATATAATTAGGGGTTACTTTATCAATGAACGAGAGATGGACTAAGCATATTGACATAACGAAACGCAAGTGCGGGGTAAAGAGTGCGGAGGTATTGAAATTAATCACAAAAGTGCCAGATATTACTGCAGCAACATTGGAGCTAGTAAATGGAGCTGTGGTCAGATCATCTATGTTGTAAGGGGCGGAAATTTGGGGTTGAAAGAATGCGGGAAAATTAAATAAGGTACAAACGGACTTCCTGAAACGAATACTTGAAATTGGCAGAAGCACAGCTAATTGCGGGGTGCTAAGGAGTTTGGGCTTCAAAACGAAGTAATTCATACGAAAGTTAGGGTGATAAACTACTGGTTAAAAATTATATTTGGGGATCAGTCGCATTGAGCCGAACTCGATGTCTCAGCAGATCTACTTGCCTGCTACACTACCGACAGGGTTCGCATTCCTGCCGTATTACTGACAGCGCCATTTTTTCCCTTTATTTTTCCGACATAAATTCCTATTGGCCGGTTAGAGTCTGACGTATGTGAAAGAGAGGGAAGGCGAGCTTTCGTGCTGACTATCAAAACACGGAACGATCACTCAGGAACTAATCGTCGTGTAGACAGGTTGATTCAGGAGCTGTTCGTCATGTAGAGAGGTTGACTTGGAAATAATCGTCGTGTAGTAAGGACGATTTTGGAATCAGTTGAGAGATATATTCACGTCGGAATTTGGCGGCTTGTATTAAAGCTTGGTGATGTATTGATTTTGGAATTACGTATCTCTTTACCTTTTAATAGTGTGAGCAATCCGGTATCGTGAGGATTAATATTGTGGGTTATTTCTTACGGTGATTATTGCTATTTTGCATAAAGAATATGTTTATGACATTTGCACGCCGGGTAATAGTTGTTTGGTCCGGAATTGGCTAGAAGCTACTAGAACAATATTGTACAGTCAAATTGGTCTGTCTATAGCTGGGCGTAATAATTGAATTCTAAATTGATTATTCGTGTACACGACTTCAGGCTTATTGTCGTCTCGTTTTGCTCTCTCTCTCTCTCTCTCTCTCTCTCTCTCTCTCTCTCTCTCTGCAACATTTTTGGTTATTATATAGTACAGAGATGTTATTGTAAGTTGAAATTATAGTAATCTCTTAAGTGTTCATGTTCACTGAGCGTGTGTGGCTGCTCCATTATAGAATGTTTCCTTGTGAGCTGGTATATTAGTAATTATGGAGCTTATTAGTCAAGTCTAATTTATAACTTCGACTGCAAAATTGTGCTTTAAGGAACGAAACGTATTGAAGTTGCTGGACGTTAATGTGCCACATAGTTCACGAGGATTTACCGCCACTTACGGAGCTTATTTCCTAAGGCATTCTAAGCAAAAGATGTCATATAATCATGTGTCCTATACTCAATATTTTCAGAATTACACTAATTTGAAGTTGTTAGTTAAATACCTTCTTTCTTTAGTTTCAAGGGGAAAAGAATATTACAAATAGAGAATAAACTATTCAGAAGTATCATTTATTTAATTGGCTATTGTTCTGAAGCTAAAAATGTGTTGATGCTTTGTACAGATTTTGCTTTTTCAATTTTAACTAAAAATTATATAATTCTTACACTTATCACAACAATTGTTACAAATCATACGACTTTAGGAACTTGATTCTCTACAGTTTAATTCTTCATCCTAATGTACAATCTTAAAGAATTAACAAAAGTGGAGTGATTTGTAACAACTGTTGCGATAAGTTCGTAAGAAACTTGTAATTTTGATGTTAAAAATCGAAAATAAAATCTGTACGAAGCAACTATGGAATTCACAGCACATTTTCTGCTTCAGAATATTAGCTAATTAAAGAAATGATACTCCTGAAAAGTTAAAACTTTACCTGTAATATTCTTTTACCCTTAAAACTAAATAATAATGGTATTTTACAAACAACTTCAAATTATGTAACTCTGAAAATATTTAGAACAGGACACATGTTTATATGACTTTTTTGCTCGAAATATATTTGGAAATATGCTTCGTAAATACGGTAACTCCTCGTGAATCACCCTATATATAAATATATATATTTATTTGTTTAGCTTTACTCGGCTTTGATTTCGCTTCGTTTTTCTTTATTCGTTCATTCATATTGCAGACGAATTAGATTTAATATCTGACAATGAAGAAAGGCTATTAAAAGCAGTACAAGGTCTCCATTAAATTGCTAATGATATAAGATGCGAATACAGTATACACAAATTAAGTGGAATGACATTTCATGCACATCCTATGAATAAAAAAACATTATGATATACAATGAACTAGGAGAACTGGGTCATTTCGAGTGTTTTCCTTAGGCCTATGAATAAAATAATGACAACTTTTTAAGACATAAAAGATGAAAATTAAATTAAATTTCCAAATATTAGTAGAACATTGGACAAGAAAATGAGAAGCGACTGTGCAAAATATACCACAAATTTTAAACCACGACAGCGAGAAGTAAATAATGACTAGTGAAGACAACAATAAAAAAAAGCAGCGAAGTTGCTCATTTCGCAATCAGTGAACGACTGTACAGTTGTCAAAAGAAAAAGTGGCCGCTCTCCAGAAGCAAAGTTCCCTTTGGGTATCTTCGCTACAATTCAGAGAAACGCGATGTTACATGTTGTTGTACTACATTGCCTGATATCGACAGTTATAATTCAAGTATTCTTTGTGTTACTTAATAGCGTAATGATAGCGTTCCGGCCTGTTACGCGTGAGGTCCTGCGTTCGAATGCAACATAGTGTTTTTTATGTTCTTTTTTGTTTTGTTTTTAAGATAGAGATACAAAATATACATAATTGCTTCTTTCTCTTTTATGATTGTTTTAGCAATTAACATCATGACATACTTTGTCATACTTTATTATGACATTATGGCTGCAAATGAAAAGAA
Source organism: Periplaneta americana (assembly GCF_040183065.1). Lineage (NCBI taxonomy): Eukaryota > Metazoa > Arthropoda > Insecta > Blattodea > Blattidae > Periplaneta > Periplaneta americana. The sequence goes on along the minus strand of NC_091133.1, from coordinate 34,446,897 downwards.
AAGAAAATATTTTATTCTCAACAAAAATCTGTTTCGTGGCATATACAAAACAAACTTACTGGCATCTGCCTTAGAACATTCAAAAAATTAATCGTTCTTTTTTGTTTTGTTTTTAAGATAGAGATACAAAATATACATAATTGCTTCTTTCTCTTTTATGATTGTTTTAGCAATTAACATCATGACATACTTTGTCATACTTTATTATGACATTATGGCTGCAAATGAAAAGAAAAGAAAACATTTTATTCTCAACAAAAATCTGTTTCGTGGCATATACAAAACAAACTTACTGGCATCTGCCTTAGAACATTCAAAAAATTAATCGTTCAAAAAACAAAACAAAAAGCCACGATTCAATATATTTAGTCTATCTTCCCCACATCTCGATCACATCTTGCAGCCGAGTGGGCATGGAATCGACTAGAGTCTTTTCAAATAGCGACTGTTCTCAGCCACGACATTTCAAGCATGCTGGACATACATAAGTTTTCTGCCCATGGGCAGGTCTTTCAATGCAAATCCTACATTCTCCAACCTTTCCTATTTTCTTCCTTCCTCTTAGTCTCCGCACATAATCCACATATCTTAATGTCGTCTTATTTGATATTTTCTTCTGTCCCGAACTCTTCTCCCGTTCGCCATTCCTTCCAGTGCATCCTTCACTAGGCAGTTTCTTCTCAACCAGTGAACCAACCAATTGCTTTTTATCTTTCTAATCAGTTTCACCATCATTCTTTCTTCATCCACTTTTTCCAACACAACTTCATTTCTTATTCTGTCTGTTTACTTTACACATTCCATTTTTATCCACATCTATATTTCAAATGCTTATATTCGTTTCTCTTCATTTCATCGTAATGTCCACGTTTTTCCCCATACAGTGCCACACTCCACACAAAACACTTCATTAGTCTTTTCCTTAGTTATTTCTTCAGAGATCCTCTGAAGTTGCTCCTTTTTCTGTTAAAAGCTTCCTTTGCTCATCTTTGCAGTTTTTCTTGGGAAGGATAAATACGGTAACTTCCCATTGCTTTCCGCACACCACTGTCTCTTTCGAATCTTAATAGATCCCAGGGCCCAAGCGTGGCGGTGAGAGTGTATTTGACTAATTGGGCCCTTCGGACTTCACCGAAATTCACCGCAAGGGTTAAATATTAGTTCTATCAGGATTTTTGACCTGATCAGATACCGAGAAATCCCAATTAGCCTTTGTCCCCTGCATCCTGGACGAACTTCTACAAATCATCAAGTGGGGATTGGGCCAATTTTTCCGAAAATGTTTCTTTACTTGTGCCCTCGTAGTTCAGTCGGAAGAACGTCGGAATTTAGATGTAAACGTCTCAGTTTCAATTCCTCGTCACTCCTTTTCATGTTATTGTGTTTGAAGAAAGTATAATGTAATAACATAAAAAGAAAGAACTAACACCAGTATTATGCAACTGTATTGTTCCAAACCTAATATTAAATTTATGTTATTTATGTCGCTAAATTACGATAACAGAATATAAATCATAACTAGAATATTATTTATATCGCTAACAACGATAAGAGGATATAAATAACTTCAATATTATTTATATAGGATCACTAAAGAACGATAACAATATAAATGATACATATCGGTTTGTTTAATTAATATAAGATATTATATAATAATATATAATTCTTTAAATAAAATAACCTATTTTACAAAGAAGAATGGTTATTTATCTTACAATAATTACTTATATAAAATCAGAGTATTTATATCGCGAAAGAACAATAACAGAATATAAATAACGTGAATATTATTTATTTCGCTAAAGAACGATAACAGAATATAAATTATAATTTGAATATTATTTATATAGCTAAGGAACGATAACAGAATATAAATGATAACTTGAATATCATTTATGTCGATAAACAACGATAACAGATTACAAATGATGACTTGAATATTGTTTATAACACTAAAGAACGATAGCAGAATATAAAAAATTATAACTTGAATATTATTTATATCGCTAAAAGAACGATAACAAAATATAAAAAACTTCAACATTATTTATATCCATAAAGAACGATAACAAAATATAAAAAACTTCAACATTATTTATATCCATAAAGAACGATAACAGAATATAAATGTTAACTTGAATATTATTTGTAACGCTAAAGAACGATAACAGAATACAAAATAAAATTTGAATATTATTTATATCACTAAATAACGATTAAAAAAATTAAATGAAAACTTAAACAAGACCTGAACTCATACTCTCGAATCATGAAGCGAGCACTCTACCGCTGGTCTATGAAACGTAGATGTGGAATAATTCCATAGTTCGGGAATTGCTTCTACAAGGACATGCATCGTGTAACATCGCCATGACCCGAAGTGGACTTAGAAAATTTTCGCTGTTCACGAGTGCGGCCACTTTTTTTTTTTTTTTTTTTTTTGACAAATGTACAAGACTAGATCGAGTCTAAAATGAGAATATTCCATAGCAGAAAGAATCCTGTCTACAATTTGGTGACATTCCCATATAATCAGAATAAGTTTTATAAAAAAACAAAAGGAAACATATATTCATTAATAAATTAGATATCTATTAGCAAAAAGATATCTGTTACTTGTTCTAGAACACCTGAACGGATATGTGAAAATGGAACGGATTTTAATCTTTTCCATTGTAGAAGAAGAAGAAGAAGAAGAAGAAGACGTTTACGCGGAGAACCGCAGTTCTGGTAGTATCAATCTACGCTGAACACCATAGAACAAGATTTTAAGTTTTATTATATGATTGATCTATTTGTGACAGATTTAATCATTTTTAAGACTCTATCTATTCTTGGAGTTGTCGCTAGTATCACAGTTTTGACTGTAGGACACTTTTCCCAATCCAATATTCCCATTTCTTTTCCCTCAAACTTTATAATGTCAAGGATGCATAATTTCCAATTCATGATTTCCCTTTTTATTTTTCCCCTCTCCCTGCGGTTCCAAAACCTAATTTCTAAAATGATATTTTTTTCTAACATGATACCAATTGTTTGTTTCTGAAGGGTGACATAATAAGAAACAAATTGTTGGACGAAATTATCCCGGCTTTTACCGGTTCGTCAGTGAGCTCCAGAAGGAAAATGGGGATATTGAGACAATGATAAATCAACTAGAACTTGGAGAGAGAATAGGAAAATTTCGAAGTCGTAAACAAAATACAGTTGAGTTACTATTATTTAACATTGTATCTAAATGCATAATGTAAAAAGATTTTCTAAAGTTTATAAATCTTGACCTTAACTTGTGAGTACATGCTTTCCCTAATAATGTTTTATATTTAAAACAAAGATAGCCTACATTTGATACTAATCAAGACATTCATAATTTCAATACAAGATACAAGTCAGATCTCCATCCACCCCTCTGTTAGTCTAAGCTGTTATAAAAAAGAAGTTCAATATTTATGTACCGTACTACTGGTTTTTATGCACTGCCTAATTACCTTAAAGCTTTGAAGAACCATGAGAAAAGGTTTAGAACAGATTTAACAAATTTCAACATATTCATACCTTCTAAACAACGGATAAATTGTTTACGCTTTTAAACTGAATTAATTTACTTGCTATCTATTATAATTGTTTATAGCTCAACTGATGAATAATTGTTTAGGTTTTAAATTTTATTATCTGATTGCTATGTACCGCATATTTTTGTACAGCCACTAGTCTAACTCAATCGGCACATTCGCTCGCCTGCTGCTGAGTTATATTCCCACTTTAGCTGATTATCTGGTCGGGTTTCTTCCGAGGTTTTCCCAACAGTAAGGCAAATGCCAAGTAATCTGACGAATTCTCAGAATCACTTCATCTAACAAAAAAATTGTATAACTCTTGACTTGTTCCACATCTCAAAGCTTCAATGTCAATGTAAGATCTTGAAACACAATAAGTAAATAATTAATGAAAAACATGAAATACCAGGAAATCAAGGACAATGATGATATATTAATATAAAATGACATCGGTAAATAATTGACTAAAACTTTTCTTTATGATTCTACAGAATGGGAGAATAATAAATTGAGAAAAGTACCCTTCACGAAATATTGTTTGGAAAAGTTGTCAATGGGAGTATTTTCTTTGGGAAAAGTAGACTAGGAAAAGTGCTCACCAAGCGCATTTTATTATACTAACTCTAATGATTTAATGTACAATTCTTATTCTTTCACTTTCTAAAATTATAAAAATCTCGATCGTGTTTCGACACTGGATATATCATGTGAGGTACAAGGAGAAACTCTTATAACGAAGACTTTATCTAAATACGTCAGTTTTCGTCATCATTTTCATCTGAGAAAAATTTTTTATCGACGTATCGTAATTCAATCGTCTTTGAACGACATAATAATGTTTTTTTTTTTTCCAGAAAATAAAGTCCGTCAATAAAAAAAACACGATAAAGTATGGTTGGAGCGGAGAAAAATTCTCTCCGGCACTGGGACTCGAACCCGGGTTTTCAGCTCCAGGTGCTGACGCTTTATCCACTAAGTCACACCGGATTCCAGTTACGATGCCGGATTGAATCCTTGGGTACATCATAATAATATGCGTAAAATAATCACTTAGTGATTTAAGACGGCGCTCATTCCGTCGGATCCCGGCCACTTAGTCATTCGTAATGAGTGCACCTCTGCACATTGTGTGTTAGACATTGTGCCATTGTCACACATCTGTGACACAGTGCATGAGGGTTGGCCACTAAAGCGAAACTAAGAGGTGGAACTTAAACTGAGAGGATTCAATCCGGCATCGGAACTGGAATCCGATGTGGATTAGTGGATAAAACGTCAGCACGTAGAGCTACAAATCCGGATTCGAGTCTCAATGCCGGATAGAATTTTTCTCCGCTACAACTATCTTCATCATATGGTAACGCAGAATTCCTGCACGGAAATATCATATGTACTTAGGTACAGCACAATAATAAAAAATGCGACTTATTCTGTGTCAAATGGCGAACAAGATTTTGATCAGACTGAATAAATAAATAAATGTTTGTCGTATTTCTGTAACGACTAGAGTTACATTAATTTTTCAGAATAATGCACATGTAAATCTTGAAGCCATATTTTGATGTAAAAGATTTTCGATTGGAAAAAAAATTGTAAATAGAAATTTATCTATCCAGAATAAATTGAAATACCATTTCAATTAATTTTTCATGTAAGGAGCCTATACAGGAATGCATGACATATTTTCTAATATTTATACTGCAAATTCACAAAAATTTGGTCAATTTTCTAAATTTTTACTGGAATTTCAATAGACTCACTCGTGGAATTGGGAAATCCCTCAGTAGCGGTGCGCAAGAGAAGTCCCTAAAGTAACAGACATATTGTAAAAGGTTTAGTATTGTCATCGTCCACCACTATGTTTCCTATCAGGTATATCACGTGTGAATGAAGTGCATATATCTGTCTAAAATCGGCAAGGTACGGTATTCTCTAGAAAAATGATTTATTTAGCCTAGGAATTCATTATCAGCTTCTTGAATACTACATGAGCAATGAGGCGGAATTTATTAGTGAAGTGTAAGAAATTCCAATGTGTATTTAAATTTTGCATTGTGTTGTGTTTCAGTTTCCACTATTAAAGTTGTAGTATCGCGTGTCGAGTATGGAAGCTCTAAAGCAGATATCGGTATCGAGTAGCGAGAAATTGCTACATAGATCCATCCTAATTACGAGTAGAGCGCGGTAAAAATTCCTTCAAATTATGACTGGAACTTTTTGTGCATCTGCAGTTTAAATATTGACCAAATTATTACGATTTTTCCTGTATTCACGTACAAGTTCCCTTGATATAGGTTAACATCTCTTCAATTTTAATTGGAATAAATCACCATTTCATCTTGTTCTGCAAATAATAGAAGAAGTGTTACAAATATGAAATACCATTTTGTTTTTTCGTTTTCAAACCTACATGTTTTCAATACTGAACGTAGAGTATCGTCCTGTTTATTGCTGAATGTCCCTGTAAATGGCACACCGGACTTAGAAGTTCGTAAGATGCTATGAAATGTTTGAAAAAAAAATAATTTCCTTAAAATATAGCATATTTCCTTCATAAAAACGGAGATGAAAATATGGAATACTATTAACAAATTACAAGATTAACAAAATTGTAAAGTCAAAATAGTCTCTACTAAGAAAAGCACAGAACAAGAATTCAGCATCTTCATTAGAAGGTGTTTTCCCAACCATAATATTGAATCCAGATGAATCGTCTCTCACATCTTTTCTCGAACATGTATTATGGCTTCTTGCATTGCCTTTTGATTCCACTGTTTTCTAAGTTTGTTGGAAGGTGAGTTTTTCCCTCCTCCTACAGGTGCCTGCACTAGTAACAAAACAGAAAACCGGAGTATAAATATGGAATACTAATAATAGTACTAGTATTTGATTTGTAATACACTGATGTTGTAAGTCATAACCTCAAGACATATAAAAATTTAAGAACGAAATCAATTAAACAATCGACCTGGTTGGCGAGTTGGTATAGCGCTGGCCTCCTATGCCCCAGGTTGCGGGTTCGTTCCCGGGCCAGATCGATGGCATTTAAGTGTGCTTAAATGCGACAGGCCCATGTCAGTAGATTTACTGGCATGTAAGAGAACTCCTGCGGGACAAAATTCCGGCACATCCGGCGACGGTGATATAACCTCTGCAGTTGTGAGCGTCGTTAAATAAAAAACATAACATCAATTAAACATCCATTGCTATAAACGTAGATTATTTGTCTTTAAGTATATCATTAATATTTCTCATATCGAAGAATAACAATGTATATTTAAGAAAAGAACTTACTGCCAAAATTTTAACTTTCCTGGAAAACGCAATAATGATAAAAGTTTCAACAATTCAAATTCTAACTGCAAACTAACACATTCTCAGGAAAGAGAGTATCAGTGCATAGTAATATGGAAGGCTTACGCTAGAATACAACTCACCTCAGGTCGTATATCACACTATTTCATATTTGTACCCCTATTTCATATCTGTATCACTTCCTCTACCACTTAAGTTTCTATGTGCGTTATTTCCGTTGAAATGGACTAGTAGGTACAGAATTAAAAAAAAAAAAAAAAAAACATTCATTAGTTCCCAGAAATTTCTGTACACGTATAAAGAGAAACAAAGAACTACTACATTTACAGCGTCTGGGAAGTTGGAAACAAAAATATATTTTTGTAGCCTAGAATCATAATTCTTCTTTGTACTTTGTGTAAATAGAAAATACACATCAAATGATTGATTAAATGGCAAACTTACTAGTGTTAATTATATAAGAACGTGTGGCTTACAGCTGTTTCGGTGTATACTGTACACAGAAACAGCTGTAAGCCACACGTGCTTATATAATTAAACACTAGTAAGTTTGCCATTTAATTAATCATTTATATTTAAATGTTAAAAGTAGTGTACGCAAGATTCAAGATGGATTAAAATCAATGTCACGAAGATAAAAAAATGTTCTCATATATTTACTGTGCCCCAATGCTAGAGCGCTAAATCCCGCTCTATCCTGAATGTTATTTGTGTTGGACAAGCCCGTGATTCAGGTAACACGGGAGTTTTCTTCTGGAAATCCAGTAAACAGTTCGTTGTATAGTTGTGTATCATGTAATGATTTGGTGAAAAACTGGAAATGGGTTTTGATTTAAATTTTTAAGGCTGTAAATATAAATTTAGGAGTTAAACTGTTCTCAAAACGGAAGTCAGAATATTGTTTTAACTGCCAATATTACAGTTAGAATATTTGAGAGTGGAATTATTAGTTAATTACCTCAGGACGTACCATACAAACATTATCATCTGTAGAAAAAGCAGGTTGGTATACTGCAATTTCCCTTTCAGATTCGCAGGATTATTGACAAATTTCTCTGTACTTGTGGCCGAGAAATACGTGTAATACAATTTAGGCTATCTTCGGAAAACAGGTTCATAGGTCTATGAGTCCTTATATCGGAGAACAATTCATTAGCTGTATTTGTTTCTCAATTAACGGTGTCTGAAGTGTGTAGGCCTATTAAGGACACAGTAATCAGTTATATTATGATGTGCGCTGCAGAATTTTGTTCAGTCAGTCCATGCCCTGCGCGTCCGTCAGTCACTAGCAGTTGTTGTGGAGCGACAAACCTAGGTATCCTGTTAAATAATGGAGGGAATACAGTGTGGAACTAATATAAATAAAAGGATGAGAAAATACAGTAAAGTTAATCTCAAACGTGAAGAAACACAAATCAAGGAGAGACAAGGTAAAAATTATGTGTTAGCGAAATGAAATGTGGATGAAGAAAAACTTTTGTGGTCATAGTTCATGTTGCAAGAAGTTAATAATAATAATAATAATAATAATAATAATAATAATAATAATAATAATAATCCCTGGCGCTACAGCCTTTGAAGGGCCCAGACCGGCCAGCCGGCTGTTGGTCACATGCGAAAGCAGTGGTGGACGATCATCCAACCAGAATGGAAGTATCATGTGGTTAGCACGATGATCCCCACCAACCGTTATAGCTGGCTTTCGCAACCGGATTTCGCTACATATTGTAGCTCCTCAAGTGCATCACGATGCTGGGTGAGCACCGATCCGATATTTCTTCCCTCATGAGGACTCGAACCAGCGCGCATTCCTTAACACAAGTCCTAGGCAGGATGCTTTAGATCACAACGCCACGCAAGGGGAGACAAGGGAAAAGTTATGTGTTAGCGAAATAAAATGTGGCTGAAGAAAAACATTTTGTCATTAGTTGTCATTAGTTCCTTTTGCAAGAAGTTACGTTTTATAAAATTTATAAGTGATGAATGGATTGTGTATTTCAATACATTTTATAATGCACAGGAGAAAACACTGCAGGATTATAGTTTAGTAGGCTGCATATCGATAAACAAAAAAGGTGAACCGAGAAATGACAGAACACAAACGTAGGCCCTTATACGTGAATATACGTGGATGTACAGAATGTCATTAGAAGAATAGGAATTAACGTTGAAGAGTGTCGCAGATTGGTCTTAAATTTGTATCAAATTTCTGCGAAAAGAATAGGAATAATACAAAAGAAACTCTTAAATAATGATTATTTTGAATAAAAATTGATTCATATGAAACAGGTTACATAAAATTGATAGAAATATGTGGGACATGTTAGTATCGCTCTTGAAATCAATACCACATAGTAAGAGTCATTATTGCCAACAACAAACTAACTTTGAGTACCTATTTTGATAATCTAATTCTAAACGTGAAAATCATATTTAGGTAATCTGTTTGTGATTATTTCAAAGAGAAAACAGGACTTGAACCAAAAACGAAATATAATCTTATTTCACATATTTCAAGCAGTGATGAAAAGTCAGAGAATGACTGTGGATGTGATATAGCTGCAAAAACTACAGAACCATATTCATGGGAAGAAACTCCTATGAAAATGTCTTTCTTTCCTCTCTTCTTAATTGTTTAAAAATAATTTCACTCTACTATATATTTATATTGAGAGATCGATATTTCCTTTAAAATCGTGCAGTAGTAACAGGACATTAATTGCTTGCCTTTTCTATTTCCATGTTTAACTAGTATACATTTTTCTAGTCCGCCAGGGGGGCGCAGTTGGTATAGCGCTGGCCTTCTGTGCCCGAGGTTGCGAGTTCAGTCCTGGTTCAGGTCGATGTCATTTAATTGTCCTGAGTCATGTGAGTAGATTTACTGGCATGTAAAAGAACTCCTGCAGGACAAAATTCCGGCACACCTACGACACTGATATAACCTCGGCAGTTGCGAGCGTCGTTAAATAAAAGATAATAATAAAATAATACATTTCTCTATGACAACAACAATTTTTTTTCTGAAAAAGAAGCCATATCAGTTGGTAGTATATCATTTTATATACGATCTTCTACCAACAAAATAAAAAGTTCTTGCACATTATGTGCTACGTAAAGATGCACTTAGTTTATAATATAACTATACTAGTTGCCTTGAGGTTAGGTCTTCTTTAAGTAAAATTATAACAAAACATTATGCCATCCATATCTCAAAACACGAGTTTTACTTATGGGCCCTTTTTTCAGAGACCGCCTCAATTGTCAATATGAATGGGGAAATGGGAGGAGGAACAACGCATCCTTGAAAGGGAAATTGGGGCTGAGAAGAAATGTGTATGTGAGCTCCAAGCCTGTTGGCCACTTGTCTCGCACCGAGTTTCTCAGTACCATTGAAGTAACATTATAGAATTTTGAAAGGAAAAGCCGAAAATGAACGTAACCTAATAGCTACCACATGAAGGGGAGAAGCACAACAGAACAGCAACAGATCAGGATCGCCGAAGATGTCAAAAGACTGCTCAAAGAGCGTGGAGCGTGGGCGCGAGAGAAGGAATTCGAGCCCTTGCACTTTATGAGTAATACTCAACTAAACTCGCCTTAGGGTACCGAAGATAATTTGCGAAATTCAAGGCTCCCATTTCAGAAAGTTTTAATTTGGAAAAATGCCGAAATTTATGTAAGGAGGGAGATGTAGGTCCGTGGTCCATTCCTTTCAGGGCTTAACCCGCCTTTTGTCACAGGTCTTACGAAAGCCACGTGTAGGATAAGAAAATATAATACGAAAAATTCACATTATAAGTAAAAAGTTATAAAATTTGAAGGAAAAAAAATTTTCCACACAGAAATATGTTTATGACTATTACACTTTTACTGCTATTGACCAATAAAACGGTAGGGAACGGCGTGTCTCAACCAACTATGACGCTTATCCTACAATTTTTATCACTTACCTAGCATTTGGTTTTTATCACCTTCCTAGCATTTGTTTTTTTTTTCATCTCTCTCTAATTTATTTCTTTGTTTATCAACATTGTACTTCCAATAATTGTACCTTTTAAAATAATTCATGTTTATTTAGTCATCCTTAATTAAAACTTTTCTATAATTTATCTTGTTTATATTATTTGGGTTATGTTATAGCTTCTGCTGTATGAGATTATTGACAGTCAAGAATCAGCGATTGTTTAATTTGTATTGATAAATAATTGGAGTATAAATCAACTGTTTCAATAAAAACGAAACTTAATCAATAAAGCATTCTTGACTAGTAATCATCCAGAGAGTTTAATGAAGATTACGTAGTTGGCACAACTAATAACAAGAGCACAGCCAATCATATCACACTACTGCCATCTAGCGGAATATTTGTAATAATAATATGGTACAATAATACAATAATAGACAATTAGTAAGTCAATTAATATTTTATTATATTAGAGTACTTTATTTCGTCTAATCTTTATACACTTTCTTCTAATCGTGTAATAGTCAATTAAATCCCACTTGAGTTTTGATTTTCTCCAGACAGATCAAAATCACTAATGAGATTACTGTTGATAAAATCATTGAATACGCTCTTATTAAATATCTACAATATTGTACCTATATTGGCTATTTCATATAATTAACATACTAGAGCAATTATAAATTTTAGCAGATCGATAAAATGTTGGAAACATTTTATGGTCAAAATCACGCGAGAATGAAAACCTACAACACTTTGAAAATATCTACGCTTTCGTATACAGTGAAGGCTAATACGGATGTAACTGTGATATGAATCTTGAATATTTTAATATTGTAAGTAAAAAATTGCATGTTATCATGAGTTTAGAAACATCATGAATACATCGCGCTTGCAGCCAACGCTTCAGCAGAATTTATAAATATTTAAGATTTTAAGTTAGAATGGTTCATTTTCATTTTTAAGTTTGTCATCGCATTTTTATCATAGATTAAGCACATGTAACTCTACTCTGTAATATTTTAAACTTCTAACTATGCTTCTTTTTAACACCTAACTGGACTTTGTCTCTGAACGTCGCTATCCTCCTCAAACTGTCAAGTGAAGGACTTATCTTCTTCACCTTAATTCGCTTTCGACACTTCACCCGTTACGACAATACACAAACTAGGGCAGATAACGAGCCACAATGTTACATAGAAGCGTAAGAGAAAAGGGAATCATGGTCAGCGAAATCAAAGTTTTATGGAGGACTGTAAAATGAAACAAAGAAATAGGGCCTATAGGTATCTGCAAGAATAAAATTAGAAATCAGTAACATTTCATATCGATAAACAGATTGAATTGACAGAAATCCGTAATCACAGAGCATACCTGCCTTGACAGCTCCTGAATGACCAAACAAGACATCAAGAAGTTGGTAGGAAACCGTAATACGTCACTAGGTTCTAAGACGTGCAAGGATAACGATGGAAACGATGATAATAATGCAGTTCAATAACAAATTCACAAATCCGCTCATTATACATATCTACTACTTAATCACATTGAAATTATTAATTTTATAAAAATGTCAACATGACGAAGAAATTAAAAATTTGACGTCGGAAATGAATTATTCCGAATCAACAAAATTAATATGTACTGAGCATTATTGATAGACTCACACGATTTCTCTCAGAAATGAGACACGTAACATTACAATGATAACCAATCTGCCAACACTATACGTTATAAGGAGCGATAAATTGAAATAAAACGCTAGAGCATTGTATTGTAAACTCTTACTCGTGAAACTTATGGAACGATGCTTCTGATTTTTACATTATTTTTGGTATCTTTCTTTGCCTTCGATAGTACGTAGTATACTCAGCTGCTAAATAGAGAGTTAATCCTCCTTTGTCTGTTGATGACTTCGCGTAAATTACAATATCGTCAATTCTAAAGGTGATAGTCTTCATTAAGAAGACATTTTATTAGTAACAAAAGTACACACTTGACGTAATATTTCATTTATCTAAGAAAATACGTTCTGGAGAGATGTAAACAATCCGTTTTATTTGTCACTGTATATAATGTAACGAGAAAATATAAAGAACAGAGATTTTGAAAAAAAAAATCGTATTATTGTTTCCAATTGAAGCGCTTAACTTTTATGGAAATATATTGTACTCTTATTTCAGCCACCGGCGTGGCTCAGTCGGTTAAGGCGCTTGCCTGCCGGTCTGAAGTTGCGCTCGGGCGCGGGTTCGATCCCCGCTTGGGCTGATTATCTGGTTGGGTTTTTTCCGAGGTTTTCCCCAACCATAAGGTGAATGCCAGGTATTCTATGGCGAATCCTCGGCCTCATCTCGCCAAATACCATCTCGCTATCACCAATCTCATCGACGCTAAATAACCTCGTAGTTGATACAGCGTCGTTAAATAACCAACTAAAAAAAACTCTTATTTCATGTATATAATTATCGGAGAAATTGAATAAAAATACTGAATATCAACATAATCCATCCAATAATTTAGGAGAATTTCCTCTACATAAACGAGTCGATAGACAGACAGACGGGCGAGCGGATACAGGTAGGTGGATAGACGGCATGCCAAAACTTACTTTTTCGCTAAAGATTACAGACAGTGTATATCCGTGAAACTCTCAAAATTAATGTTCTATTCTGCAGCAGCAATTACATTTCTATGTGAATACTCGCGTACTTGATCCAGTGGGTTTAAAATAAATCACACACACACACACACATGAACAACTCAGCTCACAGAAATCACTTATAGTTGACACAAGTAGCAGTAAATTGTTACGAACATATTTTAACACGACCAAATTTCACTTAAATTCCGAATTCCTATTACACTTGCACACCTTTTTCCGTCCACACATTCCGGATCTTTCACACTTGCTACAAGCTCTGACAAAGACAAGTGGATCACCTGAAGGCGGATCGGTCACATGCTGGCGGCGTCCACTTGTTACGGCGGCGATGCGTCTTTTGCGTCGATGGTGCCGGGTCGTGTTCAAGTACTCAACACCACGTCGCTCGCCCGCCTCGACAGCGCGCATGCTCGTCTCGACACAGGGCGTCCCTCAAAACTCTTACGGGAATCACTCGACTTAAATATAATACATTCAACAGTTACGGAGAAATGCTGAAATTAAATTCATAAATGTACGTGGAGTTTGAAAGAGACTAGAACGTAACCAGAAGCTGGATAGAGTAGGTCGTCTCTGGTCAGTTTCTGTACTTGTATTTTACTTAATTATAACCCGATTGTGCCTATTCTATCTTTCCTTCTCTCACTTTTCTCCCTCTTTATCTTTCATCTGATTTACCATTTGCTTTAACTTCTTTGTTTAATAAATTATTTATTCCTTTTTTTTCTGTGTTCGTTTATATTTTTTCCCATTCACACTTTTTTCTTTTCCATTTCCATCTATAATTTTTCTCTTTCTTTAGTCCTTACTATAATTTATTACAATTTTCTTCCTTTCATTATAGCGATCATTCGATTAATTCTTTTAGTCCTTAAATTAATTGTTACCGGTTTCACTTTCTTTCACTTTTCTTTCTTCATTACATCCTTTATTATTTTCTTTTGTCATTTCATTTTCTTTCATTTTTGTGTCTTATTATCTGTATTTCTTTCTACATGCTTTCTTTTATTGGTTTCATTTCATTCAAGTTTTCATTAATTCATTTCTTCCATTCTTTCTTTGTTATATCCTTTCTTTTACCATTACGTTTGTTTCAGTCCATCCTTTCTTGCTCCTATCGTTTTTTTAATTTCCCTTTCTTTCTTTCTTTCTTTCTTTCTTTCTTTCTTTCATTCTTTCTTTCTTTCTTTCTTTCCTTCTTTCTTTCTTTCTTTCTTTCTAGTTTTTATCATTTTTTTATGTTTATCTGTTCGTTATTTATTACTTTTCCTACTCTACGTTAAATTCTAACACACTTTTGTTTTTTTTTTTTTTTCATATACTGAAGGAACACATTGGAATTTTCGTCAACTCAGAAGCTATTGTCTTTTCCTGGCCATAAAAAACTGTGTTAATAAAAAGACTACAGTTTAGAAATGGTTTCATTATTAACAGAAAATATTTGTGCCATCAAATTCACATGCTAGTAATAACTAGTTACTAGTATCAGTGAAAGATTGATGATTCCCGATAAGAGTCTCATATTAAGTTAGTGTCGCTCACAGTGAAATATTGCATTAAGAATGTATGTAGTACATTTCTTATTTTGTTAACGTAGATATGCGAGAAACATGTCCATATATAAACTACACTAATAATTATGAACATAGAATAGTATGGTAGAAGCAAGCGAAAAAATTAATGTCTCGAAGGTGACGCATACTTTCTTATTATACGTTTCACATGTTTTGTAACAATTCAGTTCCTTTATAATTTTACACAAAATTATATTAAGTCTATTGTTTGTATTGCTTTCTTGAAGTGTTATCAGAGCGTTTAGAATAGAAAGTGTGGTAACTCGGCAAGGGTCTAATGGGACTATTAAACCCCCTAGTGTCGCCACGGCAATTGAGCAAAACAATGGCGTGGCGATCGTTTTTAGACTCCAGTTTTCCTCTTAACACTGTGGGCAGAACAGATAAAACTCGCTCTGATATGGAATTAAACAGATATTTCTTGCGATGTTCGGGTGATTTTTATTGTGCCGTTTATACGAGCGAGTAGTAATATGCCTAATTGTTTTTTTTTTTTGGTGTAAATCCGGTAATATAATTTGTAAAGAAGTAAGACGTTTCTTTTTTCCACCCAGAGACTAGGCTATTTTTCAGAAATGGTGTACAGCAATTCCACGGAGACAGTAAACTGTATGCTCGCTCTTATGACTATCTGTAACATCCATTTTTCTGCGGTTTTGATAGTAAGAGCCGATAAATTTATTATGGACGGTAAAAAGGTAGGACGTCCACGGAAGAACTGGTGATCAAAACCGGATACCATACGACATATTTTCCCGAACTTGCCTCGATACCTTAAAAAATTAAAATAAGAGAAAATCTCCACTCAATCCTTTCCCATAACAACGCACTCTTATCAGATACCATCTGGCTATGACCAATTCCATCGACGATAAATAACCTAGTAGTTGATACAGCATCGTTAAATAATCAAATAAAAAAATTGGACTTCATACCCGAAAATCAAAACAACACCTTAGCTGATTTTGCGCTTCTGTGCATGTACGTGCCATTACACCTGGATGTTCAAAAGTGACTAGTTACTTTGACCGTAATTTTTTTAACTTGGTTATTTAACGACGCTATATCAACTACGAGGTTATTTAGCTTCGATGCGATTGGTGATAGCGAGATAGTATTTCGCGAGATGAGGCCGGGGATTCGCCATAGATTACCTGACATTTGCCTTACGGTTGGGGAAAACCTCGGAAAAAACCCAACCAGGTAATCAGCCCAAGCGGGAATCGAAACCGCGCTCGAACGTAACTCCGGATCGGCAGGCAAGCGCCTCAGCCGACAGAGCTACGCCGGTGGCTCGTAATCTCTTCCAGTGAATGAACGCCAGACCAGAATTTCAGCTGTTTAGTGAGAGTTTTTCAAAATCGATACATTTTTTAGAGCCATAAACTGTGATGGGTTGGAGGAAAGTGAAAATGCAAAAGAATTCACAAGGTGAATGAACGGCCTTGCAGACACAAAGAACTCAAAGACTCCCTCCTCTGCCCTGTACAAAGGAATCTAGCATTACACGATTTTAGAAAATATATGTATTACACGTAATTGGCAACACAAAGAACATGTTTGCCTAAGGAAGAACCCTTGAATTATTTAGAGGGACAATTCTGAACACTCACGAAATATATTAATTCTTGTGGAATACCAGATTTTAATATATTCTGACAGAAAAATTTAAGCAGGATGCTCTAGAGCGACATTTCGGAATTATAAAATGATTATCTTATGATGATCACCATAGACTTTCTACATCTGAACATTTTTCTATCTCTGTGCCGGTTAAAAAATGTTCTATATGCAAGTCCTAATTGAGAACCCCTAATTGAACCCAAACACGTAGCTTCTACTTCATTAAATGTACATGTTTAATTATTAATTATTTTATTTTTAATAATAGCACTGCTGTCGTAATTAACGAAAAAGTTATTTCAGTAAGAAAAATATCGTAGTATAATGCCGGTTTGTATGTAGGCCACAGGTTAATCTGATTTACAATTTTATGACATTTGTTTATTATGTTTCCACATCATAAGAGATTTCTGATCAATAGACCGCGGGAGTGCGGGCCCTAATTTGGCGATTGCAGTTGCAGGGCATAGAGGATGACGTAAGTCTCTATCGCCTTTCGTCGTATTGTTCCGTGCATCGAATCCGAAACATTCTGATTGTGTTTAGCTGTCATACTGCAGAATTGCGTATGTGAAACGAGACATATTACAATGCCTAAAACAACTCGCTCACGAAGTGCAATACTAGCAACAATTCGGACGCGATATAT
The DNA here is from genome assembly GCF_040183065.1 of Periplaneta americana. NCBI lineage: Eukaryota > Metazoa > Arthropoda > Insecta > Blattodea > Blattidae > Periplaneta > Periplaneta americana. Next base: position 34,429,550 of record NC_091133.1, on the reverse strand, counting down.
TTATATTATTACGATGTACCGAAGTACATATGATATTTCCGTGCAAATATTCTGCGTCATCATATGATGACCCTCATCTTTCATCATGCGATATATTTAGGCTATTATAGAAGAAGAAAGTGTTGTATGTGTCGTGTGTAATTTCAGATTATTACGAACTAAGAAGTAATATTTTGAAAGACACTGTAACAGTAAAGCACACAAGGAAAATGTTACATGTTAATACATACAAACGTTGCATTCAGAACATTGGACAATCCGCACTTTAGATTATTTCTGGAAAAAAACACAAATCAACATATTCCAGGAGAAGCAACATTACGTAAAGAATATTCACCAATTTCGTACCAGAATACGAGTGCCAAAATTCGAGAAAGCGTGAAAGATCAGAAAATATATGGGTTTCAGTTGATGAATCTACAGACTTAAGTGGTAGATATGTGTCAAATGTGGTTGTCGGTATACTTTCCGAGAACTGTGTAGGGAAAAAATTTGTGCTAACTTCAGAGAAATTGGAAAAGGTAAACCTTGCAACTATTGTCCAAGATTTTTGTAAGCCTATGTGCCTTTTATGATCAGAAGGGATTAAATATGATCATGTACTTCTTTTCGTGACTGATGCAGCTCCATATATTATTAAGGCAACAAAACAACTTAAAGAGTGACATACCAACATGGTGCATTTAACTTGTCTAGCGCACGAACTGCATAGAGTTGTTGAAGCAATTCGTGCTTTATATAGCGATGTGGACTATTTTATAGCGTCTGTGAAAAAGAAATTCTCAAAGCCCCTTCAAGAATATTAAAATTTCGAGAAATTGCACCAGATATCCCCCTTCCACCTTAACCCGTGGTTACAGGATGAAGCACCTGGCTTGATGCTGCCTTACATTTTGCAAAATATTACAATCAAGTCAAACTAGTTATACATGTATTAACTGTCGAAGATTCAGCTGCCATTACAACAGCAAAATTCCTGATTTCAGAAAATATACACCAAAATCTACTATTCATAAAACCAATTACGGAAACTTGCCACAAGTTATAACTCAACTGGAAACGTCTGGTCTACAAATGTCCGATTGTATTAAATTAATTGAGAAAGTATAGGAAAAAAATTAACAGGGTAAACCAAGGACTGTATCCTGATAAGATAAATGACAAATTACGTAGTGTAATAAAAAGAATAATGGCTATGCAGTGTTGAAAAGTTTGGTGAAAAAACGGGATAAAAACTTAAATGACAATGTAAACCTTTTCACGTACTCTCCATTAACCTCATCCGATGTCGAAAGAAGATTTTCGCAGTACAAACATATTCTAACTGATAAACGCAGAAGTTTCTCCTTTGACAATCTACGTTTGTACATAGTTGTATAGTGTAATTTCTTATTGTAAAGAAAAAGATTCCGTCGACATCACATCAATTAGATAAGTGCTAAATGTATGATTATTGTATGTATGCAATTCATGTACTCAAGACTGTACGTCTGAAGCACGCATAGTGAGTTGCTTACCTGAGAGTTCATTACACTCGCCACGCAACGCTTCAGTCATACGTAACTTGACGGTAAAGGGCACGCACTCCCGCGATTTACTGATCAATTATATAAGAAAGTAAATTGGTCTCATGGAAAAGTCTTTAATTTAATATCCTCCAATAAGTAGCATACAACAACTTAATACAGTACTACTAAATTGTTTTAATTTTACAAAACACAAAATAACCTAGATAATTCAAAAGATCAAAACTTGCATTATCATAGATATAATATCGAAGCTTAATTTCTAAGTCTGAGTTGCAGTAATAATTCTTGTTCACCCTGAATTAGATATAAACCAGTTACAAACTGCAACTAATGGGTAAATAGTAGATAAAAACTATTGGTGAAAATAAAGTGTCCCCTTTATTACATTACATTCTTTCTTGCGTATAAGAATATAATTTCATAGCAATGCGTACTTTATAATGCAATAAAAATGTTCATTTTTGCGAAGCTTTACTCCTTTTGCGTACTTCTGGTTGAAACCGGCACAATGTTGCAATTTTCGGTTAATTATTATATTTACTATTCAGGGATGTATTATATAGCTCACAATTTGTTAATGTAGTAATATTACATTTTTTTTTACGAACCACTGAACTAGAGGAAGTTGCGTCTCTTTCTCTTCTACCCGCTCTCGTGTTATTTAAAAAAAAATACAAATAAAATAATATAATGTGCACCCAAATATGAAGGCAACTTTAAACGTATATTTATGACTTATTTTATAAATTGTACGGCTCAAGTAAATGCGTGTAATTAATTTCCATAAATTTACGTAGCCTAAAATAGCTATGTACATAGGCCCATGTGTTCTAATCACTTTTGATACTATACTATCCTGCTTACGAAAATCGGCAATTAAAATTAACACGAATGCTAAAATATATTTTTGTAGATTATAATCAGGCTCTCTAGAAAACATATCTTCTTAATACTGGGTAATCAAAAACGCTAAATTTGGCTATCGGCGGACACTTTTCCACATATTGGTTACGGAAACAACGCAATATCGATGGTTCAACAAACCACTAGTAAAGTGGTATAAGCAGTTAAGCTGGGTCTAAACGGAAGAGTAAAATGTCGACACTAGATCTTGGACTCCTAGTTTCCGTGTTAAGACGGCCAGTAGAGCAGTGTCGCTACATCAGCAATCTAATTGCGCCAAAGCAGTGTACGATACGTGCAACTTGTGTCCCCGTCGAGGCTGTGTCTTGGGTAGTGTCGCACGCTCTCGACCATTACTCAGCGCACAAATGGCTCAACCCACAAAATTTGCGTATTGATTTTATTACTTTAAAGAGCTTCTAATATTGTTCTCTTCAAAGTGTAAATCGGCCTAATCATCATTCTCAGTTTTTTCACGAGATTTCAGCACAATTTTCGTTTGTGTATCGCACATCGCGCACTACTACAAAAAGGGATAAAATGAAAATGTAATTTTGTGGATTGGGCCATTTGTGCGCTGAGCACCTCAATTATCAACATACAATCGCCTATAGGTGGCATTTGCACAGAACTGTGCGACCCCATGTAAATGTATATTTACAGTAATTGTAGTCCTATATCATATTTCGTGCTTATTTTATCCCTTTCTGAAAAATTTTTGAGCAAAGGGTTCCTGCAGAAGGATAAAATTCTGTTCACTTTATATTAACTTAAACAGTCTAGCTATTGCTAAAATAAGTAGAATGATTGGCAGTCTGCTTGTGGAATAGCATTCTTCATGTTTGTATCTTATTTTTAAATTAGCTATACCCGTGCGCTTCGCTGCACATCTTAGAATTAAATGTTGACTTAAATCTAAATACAGTATTGTAATTGCTTAGTCAATAATAGCTTTTTGTATTTTGTAATTCGTTTGCTCCTGAATCATTTTGAAAGTTGTATTTAAAATTATGAATTTAACCCTTATTGTCATGAATTACTTTCCGGAGTTGTTCAATCAACTGTACTTTTAAGATTGATACTATCCCAGTCGGGGCACGTTATATGGTTGAGGTTTTTTTCAGAGGTTTTCCCTCAACCCAATATGAGCAAATGCTGGGTAACTATCGGAGCAGGATCCCGGACCTAATTCACCAGCATTATCACCTTCATCTCATTCAGGCGCTAAATAACTTAAGATGTTGATACAGCGTCGTAAAATAATCTATTAAAAATTTACAAAAATTATACTAATATTAGACTTAATAGACAATTGGTCAGCGTATGAAATGAAATATACTTGTAAGAACTGAAGACTCTTACTCTCAGCTGGAAGATTTTCAATTAAATGATAAGCCTATGCGTGAACTTTAAAAATGAAGGCGTAGAATTGACTTTATGTATTTCTTTTGAAACAAACGATGCCATTTGAAATAGGATGTTGTACTGCCTTATATTATACAATATTATTTAAAAATTCTGTTGATAACGGATGTATTCCGATAAATAAGGTTTTAATTTGTTGTGGGGGCTCTTGAATCTCAGAAGGAACATCTTTTACAACAACGCAACATAATCTCCTTGGCTCATTACCCCGTTTCTTGCGTTGCATTTAATGCAAAGTTTATTTATTTCATCTATTTTAACACAATTCAAATGAACATAGTTAGCCTACAATTTGGATTATGAAATAATTATGAAATGACGTACTATTACTGCATACTAAATCAACACACTCTCGTTGTTCGTTAATTCTCTGAGATGAAAATGAATGTGGTACATAGATATTATTTTAAGAAATACAGGAAACGAATATACAGAATGGCCTATCAAGTTTTCTGTGCATAAGAATATAATTTAATCTTACCTGTTGTTAGGGGGCGGTGCTACGATCATCCACTCCTCCTCTTTATCTTTCTTATATTGGCTGCTTTCGCCAGGTGAACGGCACATTGAAAGGATTGGGTGTGCGCAGTGGAAGACTTTTAGAAATGAATAGTGTGAATTTGTAAAACAAATATAATTAACAATAATAAGTAACAATGTACATAAATGAAAAATGAAATAACAATAAACATGAAATAGATGAGTGAAAATAGGACAAACTAATCTGAAATGATATCCCCAGGATATGTAAATCATGTAAGTATCACAAGGCTGAGGCCAACACACTTATAAGTGATTAAACCATCTAATATGGCCGTCTCTCGACCATCAGTGACTAACCTATTAACCATATGTTCATGAACCACTCTCTAAATATATATATATGTATATTAACTATCGGAGCATGAATCTGAACACAACACCCAGCCAGCACATTAACTTAATACATGATCCATTCGACCAAAGATACCACTCAGTCTTACTAACCAAACTAAAAACACATGTACACTCAATAAGAGACAATCTCTACCCAGCATAAGGCATTACATGACAGATCACTATACATTACCCATTGCACATATTGCTCACATGACTGTGCAAATAGCACTAACACAAATCTCTGCACTTTACAAATGAATACCCAACGGAGAGAGAGAGGGATGGAGACAGATGCACGTAATAAGTAACGGACGATAATTCCAATCTCAAGGATCATTTAAATAGCAACTAAACTCGACGTACATGATAAGAAAATAGCGGCGAAGGAAAGCAACAATCAAAATGGAGCAGGGAAAACACTAAAACCATATGTGAGACCGTAATCGCTGTCTTATCACTCTAACCATCTCGGAACATGAACTCACATTTCAAATCATATCTCGTTACATAGTTCCCAATACAATTTACCTCAAACACATATATCTCACAAATATGTTACTCGATGCAAATACTAAAACTTGTCCCCAAGACGTATCACTAGCAAGCGATATTTCAAACTACGATCCACTAAAATCCCAAACACACACGACGCAATTTAACTACTCCACTGATCTATCTCCAGCACGTACAAAGCCCGAGTCACGTTGTCTATATTTGCCGCGTACCAAAATGCTAAGTCTTGTTAAATGTTTCTATCGCGTACGAGAGCTTGAATCTGAGCCAAGTGTTTCCGAATATCTCCCGCGTACGAGAGCCTAAATCTTGTTAAGTGTATCTGCCGCGTACCGGAACCCAAGTGACGTTCCGTGTATCTCCGTTAAAACAGGTAAACTCTCTCCCCCTCTATCCTCGTGAGACGTAATGACCCGGCCAATAGGATTATTTGGAAAGAACAACTGAAGGGATTGATAGCGCTATCTATTCTGTGACGTCTGAGAGCGCTCTGACGGATGAAGTGACGTACTAGGTAAAGGGCCGTGGTAGTAGACACGGCTCACAGTCCTCGATTCACTCAGAAGTTACTGCAATAATATTATATCATTAAGTCCATCTAGAGAAGTTACACTTTCCAAAAGCGAAATAATGATTATACAAATCGATTAAGTAACTTCTGAGATTACTTCATACAGGCACACAAACATTCTCTGTATGTTAATATTGATAAACATATTTTATATATTCTCATCATGCAATAATTATATTCATATAAAATAGTGTTAAATGAATAGCTTCCGCTTGTTGTTGTGCAAGGCCCGTTATAGAAGAAACCATTTATTTTCGTTTCATTACAGCCCATTAAGTGGAGATAACAAAACGCATTGTTATTTTAAAACTCTTTTATCTCTTTAAATATAAGTCCTATCAAAATTTTGCATAGCATAAATCTTATCGGAAATCATTTTGGAAGAAACTTTTATGTAATATTTTTCATGAAAATCGATAATAACTGAGATATTTCGATTTATTTAATTCAGGCCCCCTTATAATCTCTCCCTTTTAAATAAAGTATTTTGAATGCCATGTAGTCTAAATTTATATTCCAATTTTCATAGAAATCCGTTCAGCCATTATCGCGCGAAAAGGTAAAAAACATGCAGACAGACATACGTACAAACAAAAATTTAAAAAATGCGAGTGGTCATAGCGCTTGGTACGTAGAACCAAGGACCCGGGTTCGATCCCCGGTGCCGGAGAGAATTTTTCTCCTCAAATATTAATTGTCAACATTACAGAGATTATTCTGTAGGACAAATTAATAAATCCATAATATTCTCATAGCTAACAGTGCATCATAACTGCGGAATCCCGACCAAACAAGTCACTCAACTGAGTGCGCTCCTAGTATAATGGCAGTTGACATTCGACATATACGTTAACATATATACCTAACTTGGAGTCAGGCCACAAAGGGAAACACTGAAGGAGGAAGGTCCGACCCGGTGCTGTGGATTGAATTCGGCGTAGCTCAGTGGTCAGAGCGCTTGGTACGTAGAACCAAGGACCCGGGTTCGATCCCCGGCGCCGGAGCGAATTTATCTCCTCAAATATTAATTACTTACTTATGGCTTTTAAGGAACCCGGAGGTTCATTGCTGCCCTCACGTATGCCCGCCATCGGTCCTTTAACCTTTAATAATAATAATAATAATAATAATAATAATAATAATAATAATAATAATAATAATAATAATAATAGCTACAAACGTCGTGCCTTTCCACAGAGTTGGTGAAGGAAATAGACCTATACTATCTTATGTAAAATTTAAAGTTTTGCCACCTTCTGATTTGTCTCTTTTATTTACATTAAAATAATTGGGCAAAAGATGATATGTCGAAAAATTTAAAATTTCAAAATTTCGATTGAAAAAAAATATCAAATCCAAATTTAAATTCAACATCTCGAGGAAATTATATATTAAAATACAACTGTCTTAGTTTCTAATATTAATTCCAAGTATTTTAAAATTAAACTTACAAGTGTAAAATTGCTCTCCTGTAAAATTATGTAAACTGCACATATCATATTTTGCCATATATCAATTCTTGTATAACATTTTTACATAATCTATTTTGACGTTCAGTCAAATATTAATACAAAGGCAGTAAGTCTGATTCTAATTGTTTATAATTGAGTTTCAGAATGCAACTGTACTTAAATTGAAGTGCATTTTAACTTTTTTATATTTATACATTTATTTTTAATGTGTCTTGAATTTCCGTACCCTGAAGACGATAACCCTGTGTATTTCTCCAGAATAATCATTAAGGACTGTATACTTATTTGATAGGGACACTGTGTATATTACAGTGCATTAATTTTATCCTAATTTTTAAATAATTCATTCTAAACAACAAAAACCATTTCAGAAATAAACATAATTTGAATGTAGTAATACAATAAAATTGAAGTACATACAGAGAAGTAATAAAAGACAAATATTATTATTTGAGCCTGCATTGTGTTTTCTTGTTTGAGGTAGGCTAAATAAGTAAATATTGCAACTGTATGTAATCAATGTTATTGTTATAATTCCTTTCATCTTCAGTATGACAAATTAAGACTTGACAACAAAAATTATATATAGTTTACTTTAAACAGACTCCATATGAAGCTTATACTTTCGTCTATTAGTTGTATAATATTAAGTATTTTTTGTGATATTACATTAGAAAGTGGGATAGAAAACATGTGGGATGTTTTTTTTAATTGTGTAACAAAGATATAAATTCACTTCCTATCACTTCGTAAATTGATTAGACAATGATAGATGCTTTCAATTAAATTGCTTACGTATTACGTAGTCTTCAAATGCAAAACCCGTATTATCATCAGTAATTATTTGAAATACAGTAATGGAACAATTACTGAGAAATTATGAAATAAGTATTGTAGGGTCTGTTGGAGAAATTAAAGACAACATACTAAGACCATTGTTTCTAAACTGATATGTATCATTTTTCTGAGCAATCTTCAGTATTTTTAAGTACTTGTTAGCTTTGTCGTTAAATGAAGTAAATCCTTAACAAAACTAGTAATGCATTAGTTAAAGATCGAAAACGACACAATTTACATCATTTAAAGCTGATCATGTACCGCTAAACCGCAACATCAGACAGTTCCTTGTGAGCAGTGCTTTAGAAGTGAATTCACAACAGTGTATGTTTGAAATATTCCGACAAACGAATTGAGATCTGCCAAAATGTAGTAAGAAGTTCAGAAAGTAGGTGATGTTGTTCAACTCCAGATTGAAACGCTCGTAGTTTGATTAAATAACTTAGCGTTCACCCCGGGGGGTTTATTCATGTTTATCACTTTAATAGAAATCTGTTGGTAGTGATTGGAGTTGCAGCGAAACGAAGTAACCCCCAAGAGGGGGAACGTTTCCTAGAAGTTAGTCAATTTCGGAGAGCTCTCAGTTAAAAAAAATTCAACTAAGAATATTTTTCTTTATTTCCGTCCTTTATCGATTTTGTTTCACTGAATTGCGCCCTGTCAACTACATTGAAAATGAATTATAATATTGTTTAATGACCGGAGTTGAACGTGTCTTGTCAGGGTTGCTGAAAATGTTCCTATGTGGGTCATTAAAGGTGAGATATTAGGAGGTCTCTACTCAGATTACTACGGGGTTATATATCATACCTATAGATTAGACTCGATTATAAAGGACGAGTCTATGAATGGCTCGCATAGAACGATCTTGTGGGTGCTCTACTTCAATGAACGGCAGAGCATGTAGTCGAGGGTATGAACCAGTACTGATTGTATTGTCTGTGTTCTTTTTATTGAAGGTTTGCATTTTGAAAGTGAATTTTCCTTTTGTTTGCGGGGGCAACTCTTGACCGTAATGAAATTTATAGGCCTACTACTATATATCTAGTATGTAAACTAACAATTCATTGTTTATAGTTTCAGAGATCCTCTTCAAGTTCCTCATTTCTCAAGTTTTTCTTTACTTCACTGCCTTCATGCACTAGAAAGAAAATCTTGGATTTTCAGTTATTTCGTTTTCAAAGTGACATAAACTTTACACAATTATTATTCTAGAATACTTAATGGCTAGGTATTTTTTATACTTGTTGGTTGTTTGTCACTTTTTCACTACGATAAACATTGCTTTAATATTCACATTACCGAGACATTCAGATCAAAAATATTATCGACATGCTTAATAGTTTCACTTTATTTTATTATCTGTAGTAATCTCAGACCTCGAGTGACATTTATTAGGACTATTTCGTGAATAAAATAAAAATATAAATGATATATCCCTAAAATTCGGTAACAGAGTGTTAATAATTGTATATTTACGAATACTTAACCTATTCAGACATTGTGAAGTTGAGATAGATTGTATATCGATTACTGCAATAAAGAAATTGGATGTTATTCAGTAATGCCAATTGCGAAAAGCGAAATACGGGTTTAACAATGTTAATTACATGTACTGCACTTTTATCTTATTGTTATAACAAAAATAGCTTTCATTATCTGCTGAAATCATAATATAATTTAAACATTTTATAATATAATTACAAATAACCTGATTAATACATTAATTAAATGAAGAATTGTTGAAAACGCAGTTATCAAATCTGAATGAAGTAGTGTAATTTTTTTTCAGATAGCCTACAATGGACATGGAATTAGAAGATGAAGATGTGGAAGTAGAATTTCACACTTTACTTAGTACTTCGTCGTTACTTTACACACTACACCGAGAACTAAGAACTATGTAATATTGTGTGGAAACAGCTATATAGCAATTCTTATGTATTCACACTACAGCGAGACATATGTTGTAAAACAGTGAAGCCATCTCTGTATAGATAATTAAAACACGTATTTTATTACGCCATACGGAAGGCAGTTTTGTATATAATATATAAGATTTTTAGGTTTGATATGCGCTGATGTTACATAAATTTTAACAGCTGACTTTCTATTAATTGTTTAATTTCGTTCATGTAATACAGATTTTATAGGTTACAATTAGGTTAGTTACCTTTGGGCGCGGGACCATATGTCAGCTGTGCCTTATTTCGACCGTTACTCCATGTTACAGGAAAGCATTTTCCATAGATCGATAAAGTCATTCTCGCTGTAGTGTGTAACGGGACTGAAGCTGCATCTATACAGTTCACTTTTCCATGCGCGTATGCATGGTGTCTGGGAGCAATATTGAAATCAAGTTTAAAACGTACCTTCAATTAAGATGCATGAAGATTTTGTGTCTACATGGTGCACCATTTTGAACATCGTCTTCACCACGTAAATATATTAATTAATATTAGCAATCAATCTTACATGCATTGCTTGAATGCATGAACTTGAAATAACAGTTTAAACGTGTATATGCATCTTAATGGATTCATGTTGATCAATTTACGGGGAAACAGTTGGCGACACCAACTAAACAAAAGAACGACCATGCGATAAATTGATAGAGATAAATCTAGCTGCAAAAATTATCGCGATTTTGATTGTGATTGGTTGAAATTCAAAATTTCATTACACTTCATTGGTCGAAAATGGAATGACGTCATATAAACGAAATAGTCATACTAATATACTGTATTTATGACCATTCATATAATTTTTAATTAGCAAATGACAGCCACCGGTATAGCTCAGACGGCAGGCGCGTTTACCTATTAATCAGTAGCTGCATTTGGGTGTGAATTCGATTCCCGCTTAGACCTATTACGTGGTTGGACTTTTTCCGAGATTTTTGCCGACCGTAAGACGAACGTTAGATAATCTATGACGAAATTTCGGCCTCATGTCGCCAAGTACCTTCCCCCTATCACCAATTTCGTAAGAGCTAAATAACCTAATAGTTAATACAACGTCGTTAAATAATCAACTATAAATATGAATAAATGGTACCAAAGGAGACACATGGAACATAATCAAATTTTCCCAAACTCACAACCTATCAGCTGTTACACATCTATCAGTTAAACTTCCTACCCTATGCAACTTTATAGGATTCCTTTGCCTTCTTCAGTTACATTTATCACTAGAGTCCGAAAATTAATGCAAAATCATATTTTTATACTTGGTTTCATCTCATGCTCGTTGGGATATGTGCATGAATTATGACTTTGTGAGTCTAAAATTGGTTACTTGATGTGCATATTTTTTTTTTTTAATTTTGCCCATTGCATAGGATTTTCGTTCTTTTTAAATTTTCGGGTATATTTTCAGAATATTTTCCATTAATTTTATGTTTTTGTCAAATTGTTTGAATATCTTTTTTGTCAGTTATATATTTATATTCTGGATAATGCGATACCGGAACAAAAATTAATTTTAGTACTTTTTAATGAGAATTTATATGATTAATTTAGAGACTGACAGCGACCAGGTCGGCCAACACGAGCACCCTGTGCCAATGTTGCCCTAATGTTGGTGCACTTCTGAAAATAAACTTTCGGATTCTTCTAAATATTTGTGTCAGGTATTCATTGCAGCAGATATTCCTTTGTGGAAAATAAACAATACACAACCACAGGAGTTCCTGAGAATGTACTGTGACAGAGGAATCAACTCTCAGGAAATATTATGTTGGAAATATTTACCAAAGATACTATTGAAAAAAAAAAAAATCCGAGAAAAAACAAAGGACAAGAATCTTTTGAGTTTTTTTTTTTCGATGAAACATTGTAAATGTGACTGTGGGTATTTTAGAAACAGACAAAGCTGGGAACATGTTTTTAGTGGATGTTCAAGAGGTAGAAAGATCAAATTATTCCACAATTGTCCAAAGTTTTGAAAATTCCATGAATATCTTATTTCCAAATCGTGTAAAACGCAAGAATATTCTACTGTTTTTTTTTTTTTTTACAGAAGTAGCGCTTTATAATATGGTTAAAGCAGGATCGGGACTTAAGGTTCTTTACTAAAAATTATTAACTTAACATGTTCTGCACATGGACTTCATATAATTCGTGAAAAAATACTTGTTCAGTACTATAATGTGGATCCATTTATTTGGAACATGAACAAAAATGTTCCTGAAATCACCATCTCGTTGCAAGGCATTCAAAGAAATTGCATCAGAAACCTTTCTACCGCCCATGCCAGTATTAACTCGTTGGGGCACATAGCTGGAAGCCGTCGATTACTATTGTAAGTATTTGTCTATTATTGAAAAAGTGACTGAAACTTTTCCTTCAGAAAGTAGTGCAGCTGTAAAAGTAGTTAAGGACTCAACGAAAGACACAAGATCAGATAAGATTTAGCGTATAATCTGGAATGATTGTTTCAAGTATCACTAAATTAAAGACAATTTGCATGTTGCTTAGGCCCACTCATTCTCTTCAGGCTATTGAAGAAGTAGATAATGAAACTGTCAGTGACGAGTGGTCCAACTAGTACCAGGACGTTTGGAAAAATATCCCAGGTATAGAACACTGAAAGAAGTCAGATGGAATTATGAGTGGAGAGAGATTATTTTCGTTAGAACATAATATATAGAAGAATAATTTTTACTGCTCAGCAACTTCTACAGACTGGAACGCTCTTTTTCTGAACTGAAAGGCCCTGCTTACAGACAACAGACGCAGCCTTAGTATTAACAATCTGAAGATGATTTTTGTCGCACATTATAATTTGTAGGGTATGTTCATCCTGTTTCCCCGAATTGTATATATATTGTTTGCAAAGCTCGTTTCAGTTAATTTTGTTTCCTAATTTAAAGATTTTTCTATTTCCATGGCTGCATTTCTTACAGCCATATTAAGAAAAATTTTATTCCATGTTTCAACAATATATTTTTTTAAATTCCATGACACATTTGAATGAATATATTGTAATTTTATAGAGCTTTAACCTACAGGCCCTATTTATCACTGTAGCAGATCTAGTTATTTAGTTTACTTTCTGTTTTTGAACTAAATTTCTAGAAGTGTAAAACTTTTCAAGTATAGATCTACCACTTAACAGTTAAACTCTCGTTGTAGTCATTCAACTAGTCTTTGAGTAGCCTATACAAGGATAACCAGACTTACTTCGTCACAGCACATTCCTAGTGATAGTTGGTGGCACTAACTCATTCTTTCATATAGGTAACTGATTGCAGGCCTATAACTATTCACAATATTAAAGATTATTTCACAAGTTTTTGTAGATTAAATAGAGTAAAATCACATACTTATAACGAAACAAATATTACGAGAACATTATTCAACAAAATAATATATTGCTCACACTACTCCTTGTTTATTAGTTCTGCAAATTTTAGGTTATTTTTTAAGCAACAAAACATCTTAATTTTCATTGCCATTTTCGTTACAAAGTTTGTACATTTGTTATTTATATCACTATAAAGGAAAAAATCCAATCATCTGGAAGAATTTTTCTGGGTTATTTCTTCATGCACATAGTTTTTGTTACAGTTACGTCATTAGGTGGCCAACATAAACATTCTTCTTCAACATGAGGAACAGTTATGTCAGAAAAGTTCTGTACTATGGTGTGTGACTGTTGTTCAAATATAAAAATGGAAGAGAGACTACACATAAAATAGTAAATTTAATAAATCATGGTAATCTAACACTATTTTGTTTTTATTTGAAAATGTGATACCAAAGGGATTTCCTTGTAATTACTCCATATGGAATACACCGCCTGAAAATTGCACGACTATCCATATCTGACACAGTGCATCTATATATTTTACGACTCCAGCATTAGTACTTTCTTTAGAAAATGATAGTATTGTTGTTAATTGGGCCCTGGAGAACTCAGTTTCATAAAGCAGCTACAAAAAATGTGGCAACGTCTTCGACGAGGCAATAAATTCGCGTGATAAATACTCAGCAATCCCAACTGATTTTAAAGCTACGTGAAGAGAGATCTAATTCTCCAATATTATATAAGCTTAGTAATTTTTCAACTCACAATTTTCAGTCACAAATAATTCATTTTTGTACTTTCACTTGGAGCAATTTTGAAGATTGTTCATATTCATAATCATCATCTTCTACATGGACTGAAATATTGGTTTAATTCCTGCTCCTTATAATTGGTCAGACCATATTTTCCTCGTCCTACCCTATGATCTTGTAGATTTTAGTTTATAAGTTATTGCCAGATATATCTTGAGATTCTATCTTCTTTCACCTTTGTACTGTTCTCTATAAATTTCTATTCTGGAATTCAAATAAAAATGTTACATTCTACACTGTTATCGACATACGTTTGCTGACCTTTGCGTGATCCTGAGAGTCGTCTTACGAAACCTCATTTCGGTCACTTCTAGTCTGATTATGTTTTTCTTTTTTATAATCCACATTTCATTTCCATGTGTCAATTTTTTTACCTACCATACTTGTATACATATAATTTTAAGTTTCGCAATTTTGATCTTCCTTTTAAAATTTTGCTAATTCTGTCACAATTCTGTAATTAAAACGTGTAGTTTTCCAATGTGCTCGCGTTTAGTTATTTAAAAAAGAATCTTCGAGCATTTGCAATCTTCAATATTTTTATACTAGTTTTTTATCTATTAATTATGCAGTGTCTAACAGCCAGTACTTAAACATTGTTGCAAATAACGAACTTTTTATGAAATCGTATCTTGTACTCATATACATAATAACAAAAATTTGTATTTTGTATTTTTATTTAATAATATTACTAAAAGCTACATTTCAAGAACATAATTATAAAATTAAGCTACTTTAACGTGGGAATGCAACTGTATTTTCTCTATACACGATGATTTATTTTCGGCTAAGTCTACCACTAGCTGTGTTTGGTTCGGATTCTGGTATAATGTGCCTACATGTATCATATCCACATTTTATTTTCACTTATTCTATAAAATTGTAACTGTTTGTGCTTCCAACAATTATCCAACTAGTTGGAAGACATCTATAATAATATTTTCAAACTTGAAAGAAATATCCCGTTTCATATTTTCATTTTTTCTTTAGAATAAACTGACAAATGTTAAGGTCCGGTTAATTATTGCAAAGCGAATTAATTCTTAGTCTGCAGTGCCTGGGAAAAGTGACGTAAGTAAGTTTCCACAAACCTTTTTTGATAATTTATTGACAACTTGCACTGGTTTATGTCGATCTGACTTTTTCTGTATGAATTATTGTAATAGGAGAAACACTTACGTCTCTTTTTCCAAGCGAGCAGATGTTCCGTAAGTTATCAATAAATTATCAAAAAAAGTTTGTGGAAACTCACTTATGTCACTTTTCCCAGGCACTGCAGAATATATAGTAATATTTATGACGATGTTTTGTTGAAGTTCGTACTTTCCAGCTCGCAGCCAGACGTTAGGTGCTAGAGGATAGTGGAGGGGGAAGCTCCGTAGTCTGAAGATTATCCTGTCTTTATGATCATGTGTTGTTTCGAAGAAAAGCCTGGCATATTTTAATATGCATATCACTTTTAAATGGCGATGTTCTTAAGTAAAAATGTAATGATTTAAATGATTTATAGGCCTACGTATTAATTTTTATATAAATTCGTGGAAAATTAATTACGTGTAGGCCTAGCAAATAAAATCTTCAAATAAACAAATAAAGGTAAACGTCTTATTAATATATTATAAATGTAGGCCCTATACTTTATGTGAATTTCTGCAAATTAATTACATATATCTACACTACTATTTGTGAAAAGTGCAACACCCATAAAGAATGGCCCGAACGACTCCAAACTCGGGAGATGTATATAACAGCATACCACCAATAATTGATTACGTTATCAGAGAGATGGCATACACATAGGCCCAACAGTGACGTCCCTTGTGTCACCAGCAAGGTCAAAGTTATGCCTTGCTCAGTCAGTGCAGAGTTTCCAAACGAAGTGGAAACTTGAAAGCTAGTGCAGGTATGCCTCGTCGACATGGAAGGGCGCAATATCAACACGTGAGTGAGTTCGAACGGAGCAGAATGGTTGGTCTCCGGGAAGCAGGTTTGTCATACCATGACATTTCGGCTCATACAAGGCATGCTGCTACGACAGTGATCGTGTGTCGAACCAGTGGATAGAAGAGGATCGTACGCAGAGACGAGCGTGTACTGGACCACGTAATGTGACCACAGCACGGGATGACCGCTATCTTGTCCGCTTCATCCACAGTGTTGAGTCGACATTGGAGTATGTATGTATGTTTGTATGTATGTATGTATGTATGTATGTATGTATGTATGCAGGTATGTATATTTATTGAACCTGGCAGAGATAAGGACATCAGGCCTTCTCTTCCTCTCTACCAGGGAATTACAATTACAATATTAAAAATACAATTCTGTAGTGCGCGGGAAAAGTAGCACAAGTCCAAAATGTTAATTTTACAGGAAAAGGAAAAAAACTGTCTTCACAGTGGTTTATGTCAATTTGATTTTCTTCTGTATGAATTATTGTAGTGGGAGAAATACTTATGTCTCCTTTCCCAAGCGAGCAGATGTTCCGTAAATTGTCAATAAATTATTAAAAAATGTCTGCGGAAACTGACTTATGCCACTTTTCCCAGGCACTGCAGAATTACAGTTATAATAAATTACAATCATTACTACATTTAAAAATACAATAAAAATCAAAGAGTACTAAAAGATTAACTGATTAATAAAGGCTAGACTGTTTATTGTAGATGTTAAGAACAAAGAAAGATTTTTTGTACTTTAGTAAAAATTAAACCTAGAATAAAATTATATAGTGATGAAATTACCGGATATTGAAATATTTTGTGCTAGAATTAGTGAACTGTTTACAAGAAGTCAAGTGTGAACGAGTCTCAACTACTCAACCCCTACACCAGTAGCTGTGCAGAGCATACGGGTCAGGTCAAATAGAACATTGCGCGCGACGCCATTTCTGTGTCAGCTCAAGCTAGCAGACTATTAAGTTTCTAGCTACAAATATCACAAATATAAGTATCCGGACCCTTAATAATATATAAAAATGTAACAAACTGTGAAACTATTGTTTACCCTTACTAAAATAAAATATAAGTACACAATACCATTTATAATACCAATACAACTGGATTTCATTGCGTCAGTAAAGTTTTATACGGTCCACACCTGTGGAGTAACGGTTAGCACGTCTGGCCGCGAAACCAGGTGGCCCGGGTTCGATTCCCGGTCGGGGCAAGTTACCTGGTTGAGGTTTTTTCCGGGGTTTTCCCTCAACCCAATATGAGCAAATGCTGGGTAACTTTCGGTGCTGGACCCCGGACTCATTTCACCGGCATTATCACCTTCATTTCATTCAGACGCTAAATAACCTAAGCTGTTGATAAAGCGTCGTAAAATAACCTACTGAAAAAAAAAGTTTCATACGAAGGCCTGTGTACTCCAGTTGAAGAAATAAAGTTCTACATTATATGCCTTATAATTACATTATTTTTGTCGAAACTAACAAGCCTCTTGATAGCCTATTCATATATTAAATACTATACTATACTATACTATACTATACTATACTATACTATAAAAGCAGCCAGGATGAAGAAAATGTTGACCCACTATTTACCCTAAAAAAGTAAAAAAAAAAAAAGACATTTTTATGTTGAGTCTTACTATTCAATCCAATAAATCTTACTTCAAAATGTATTAACTTGGAATCCGAATAATAATAATAGTAATAATAATAATAATAATAATATGTATGTATGTATTTATTTACACTGCAAGTGGGTATGCACCCGGTGGCAGTGGTATACACAATATAAACAATACACAGTAAAGAAATGATAAGCAATACACAATAAATTTACAATACACAATACAATTATACAATACACAATAGGCCTACAATTTTATACACAATACAATAAGAATACACAATATAATTTAACAGAATAATAATAAATACATTACAACCTGCATTATTATATATAGGCCCTACATAAGTTTCAATAGTCTTTCACTTTACTCTCATCTCACTCACTGTAGTGGCACTATGACGCATTTCACTGACACTTTAGCACATATTTCACTGACACTATAGAACACATTTCATTGACGCTATAAATTATCACTGATCGGAACTATTCACTGCACTGTAAAACCATAACTTCACTGACTCACCTCGCTTCACTGATACAACAGTTCAAATAAGTCAAATAATTACATCCTTATGCATACTGTACTTATAAACAGAACTACATTTAAACTAAACATTTCTAGTCTAAGACCCTCTTACACGCTATTTTTAAATAATTTACAATTCAAACCAAGGAAGTAACTCGTCAGGCTAAATAAATACATGTCACCTTAAAAAAAATTAAATGTTAAATGTCGCCTTAATTTTAATTTGCACTTTATACACAACTTTTTAAATTATTCTTGAATCTCCTTAAAGAATGACAGCCCTCAAAGACCGCTGCAGGTAGGTCATTCCAATCATTTATAGTTCTATTTAAAAATGAGAATTTACCTACATCCGTTTTCTGTTTCCTACATTTGATTTTAAAATCATGATCGTTCCTACCATAGTACGTTGGCTTTTCTAACCGAGCCGTTATGTCTACCCATGGTTTCTGACCCAGATATGCTCTATACAATGATGTTATTCTAGTTTTCCTACGTCTGTTTTCCAAAGTTTCCCATTTAATTTCTTTTATCGTATCGTTTCCATCTTCTCTTTTACCTTTAACAAATTTAGCTGCCCTATACTGGATTCTTTCTAAGGAATTTATCGGATATATTCTATAGGGATCCCAACATGTAGTTCCGTATTCCATTAACGGTCGCACTAACGTTAAATATCCTATTTCCCTCGATTTGGGTCTAGCCTTTCTCAAGATTCTCATAATAAAGTGAAGTGCCCTCCATGCTTAACCCGTTACATTATCAACATGCTCTCCCCAAGAAAGTTTGGAGTTTAAATACACTCCTAGGTATTTACAACATTGTTCTTGCAGAATTACAACACCACTGAATTCGTAATTAAGACTAGTTTCCTCTCGGGTTTCACAAAATGTTATAGATTTACTTTTAGAACCATTTATTTTCATCCTATGCAATAACGCCCAGTTATAAATTTTATTCAAGTCTGTTTGAATAGCATCTACATCTGAATTATTTCTAATCATTCTATAGATAATGCAGTCATCTGCAAATAGCCTCACATTTGATGTAATATTCTGGCACAGGTCATTTACGTATATTATAAAGGGTAATGGACCCAGAACGCTGCCCTGTGGCACCCCTGAACTTATTCCAATTTCCGATATTTCATGACCTACTCTAACTCTCTGGGTTGTACCTTTTAAGAATTCTTGGATCCATAGCACCACACTTTTATCTATTCCTAGCCTACTTAACTTATCTATTAATATGTCATGTGGCACCAAATCAAATGCTTTCGAAAAACCAATCACAACTGCAAAGATTCTTCCGCCTCTAACTACCTCTTCAGCTAGATCCTGAACCAGCGACGTAATTTGATTATCACATGAGAAGCCTTCCCTAAAACCATGCTGGCGGTTGTAAAACCAGTCTTTCGCATTTAGAACATGACGAATATAATCTGATATCAAATGCTCCATGATTTTACATACGACAGATGTAAGGCTAATCGGTCTGTAGTTTCCGACATCTAATTTATTTCCACCTTTATGTATGGGTACCGCTATAGCTGATTTCCAGTCACATGGAATAGCTGCATTGTTTATGGAAACATGAAATATACACATTAAGTATGGAATTATGGCCTCGGAACCTAATTTAAGAATCTCTTTAGCAATAGTATCTGGTCCTCTAGACTTCCGACTTTTTAATTTCGTTAGTCTCTCTCTAACCCCTTTGGAAGTTATTTTGAATGTCGAATTTCGTTCACATTCACGGTCTGTGACACAACCACTCCTATCAGCGGGATTATTATTATTATTATTATTATTATTATTATTATTATTATTATTATTATTATTATTATTATTATTATTATTATTGAAAACCGAAATGAAATAGGAATTTAATAAGTCGGCCTTTTCTTTGTCATCAGTTATACTTTCTCCGTTTTGATTTCGTAAAAGCACTACTCCTTCATTTTTTCCTTTTCTCCTGCGTACATAATTATAAAACTGGTTCCAATTGTTACTTTCATCTTCTTTTACAATGGTTTTTAGAAAATTTTCCTGAGCTATCCTTTTTTCACACTCAAGTTTCTTAATTAATTCGACATATTTTTCCCAATGCTCATGGCTTCGTTTACGTTTACTAAATGCGCGCCTTGTCTTTTTCTTTAAGTAGCGAATATAATTAGTGTAATATTCAGGGTCCGGATTTTTCTTAATTATTTTAGAAGGTACACATTTTACTAATGCCTCGAAAATTATGCTCTTAAATTTATGCCATACATTTTCCATATTTCCTTCAGTCCTTAGAAAGTCATCATGCTTTTGTCGTAGAAACGTTTGTAATTCATGGACATCGGTTTTGTTGAAGTTCCAGACAGACACTGGACTTGACCTCGGATTTACTGTGTTTTCCCAGAAGATTTCTAATAAGACGCTATTGTGATCACTTATTTTATGAAGACTTTCAGAGTTGACAAAGAGAGAGACAGGTCTTAGTAGGTAAACATCTAAGAGGGCATTGTCACGCGTCGGACCATTTACTACCTGCGTGAAATCTTTACGCCAGATCAATTCATTAACAAGGGTCTGTGCATCTGAATTCGTACCTGAAATCCCGTTCCAGTTAATTTTCGGGCGGTTCAGATCCCCAGCAATTACTACGTTTCGGTCTTCTGATACTGTATTAAAATATTCATTTAGTTTGTGCAAAGTTAAATTGTTTAATTCACTGGGTGGTCTGTAACATGCTATTACACCTAAGGTTTCCCGCCCATTTCTTATCTGAACATTCAATATTTCAACTTCCTCATGTATCCACAAAAGATTGCTACTTATTTCTATCTTAGTACAAACGAAAACTCCCCCTCCCTTTTCACTTCTATCCTTTCTGAAGACTATAATCCGACCTAAAAATTTCCGAGTCACTTATGTCTTCCCTAAGCCATGATTCCGTCCCAATTATTACATCTGGATTATAAACATCGACCAAGTTCCAAAACGGAATAAGTTTATTTCTAATTCTTCGGCAATTTACCTGCAGTAGTCTTAATAGGCCTGTCCTTACTTGAACATTCGGAATTCCCGTGGCACCTGGTCGTCACTGCTGGTCTCCGCCGCCCGCTGATAGGTCTTCGACCGCACCGCCCGCTGTTAGTCCCTCGACCCCTCCGACCGCTGGTAGACTCTCACCCCCACCAACCGCTGATGGTCCTTCGGTCCCGCTGCCCGCTGATGGGTCCACGATCCCGCCGCTCCATGTTGTAGTGATTAACCGCGCGAAGAGGGAGCCCATGTCTGCAGCCCCCCTCCGATTTAGGTGGATTCCGTCTCTTCCGAAGCATCTGTCGTCTATCCAGGAATTTGGATCGACGAAACGCGCACCAAGACACTCCGTTACCCACTGGAAAGCTTTATTCACACGACCCACTTTTCTCCAGTTCACGTCCCTCCGTCTGACGATCCCACTGATGACGATCCCAGCTGCCGGATATTTCTTCTTCGTTTCCATCACCGAGTCATATACATCTGCCATGATATAATCAACACCTCTTCGCAAATCGTTTGTTCCTACGTGAAGGATGATGTTTTTCGGGTCCCCTCGTTCCTCATTCTCGATCACGCTTTTCATCTCTTTCACTCTAATCCCAGGGTAACACTCCGTTGCCAGCTCCGGTTGTAGATTTCCTACGTGTCGAATGATGGAGTCTCCGATGATAACACTTGCCGCACCATGCTTCTTCTTCTCCCTCTCTTCGCCATTTTCCTTTTCCCGTCGCAACAACTTATTTTCTTCCTCCAGATACATGATCCGTTGTTCCGCCGTCTCTAGCTTCTCGCGTAGCTTCTTCACCTCGTTCCGAAGACCGATGAGCTCCCTATTGCCTGCCTCGTTCCCGCAGTCCTTGCACAGCCACGTTTCTTCTGCTATCTGTTCCCGCTTGATCTTCTGACAAGTCAGATGGAACCACTTCTCGCACTGGTTGCACAGCACGCCTACTCGTAAATTTTTTCTGCAGCTGCCACACTTGACACTGGTCACCCCGTTGTCGCTTGCAGGTCCTGAATTCAGTTCGATACCACCAATAATTAGTAGTATCGCGATCACTATGTGAAAGAAGAGATACTCAGCCACACCTGCCAAAGCTGTCCCTTTCACGCTCCGCTGCATCCTTGACCTGGCCGTCCAGCCTCCTATCCTTGCCCGGTACAACTCCAACTCACAGCCCATTGTTCTAACCTTTTCTCCGCTGCGTAAAAATGCGTCCTACCTCTCCAACGGCCTGAAGGAGGCCTACTGTTATTGAATTATTATTATTATTATTATTGTTATTATTATTATTATTATTATTATTATTATTATTATTATTATTATTATTATTATTATTATTATTATTATGGGATATTGTGGCTCTCTTTATAAAATCAGGTATCAGATCTGAAAAATTTGCTATTTACAACTTCATGCAAATTTTCGTTAATCAGGTTGTTTTTCTTTCAGTTTTTAGTCAAGCTTCTTAAGTTTGATATTATAACTGCATATCTGCACATCCCCTGATTGAAGTTCTGGCTATATACAGTATACATCTATTGTCTAGCAGTACATCTCACTTGACGATATCTGTCAGAGCAAGAACAATAGTCTGTATACATCTGAAGTCTGATCAGTATAAATATAGTTAGTCGGCGATGGCTGCAATGGCGGAGGAAAGGAACTGACCACCCTATATCATTATTTCCTGGCCTAGTTGCCTCATAAGTGCTGCCTTCTTGGTATCACTTGTGATGTTCAGACCTGTCTTCGGACAGTTGAGTAAACAACAATTTGTCACATTTTCTTTTACAAGCCAGGTTTTCTTTCTTCACAATTCCTAATCTGTTCATTATTTTTCTGTAACTCGCCTTCTATTAATCTCATTGTTTTCTTGGGGCTGAACATATAATTGAGGCATTACATGGGAAAGGTCGTAACTGCCAAAAAATCGAATTTTTAGGTTTTTCATTGAGAAGGTAGTAAATGGCCATGCCAATGGCACAGAGAAGGTAGTATGTCCGTATGTAATGTAATGAAGTTGGAAACGTAGTCACTAGATGTTGTAAGTTGTATGTGCACAGCTGTTGGCGCGGAGAAGGTAGTAACTCCTTTTACAACATCATAGAGTGTCTAGACAAATATGGGCTGATAACTGTGCAGGGTAGAATAAGAATCGGATGATTCTAATGATCCTGATTTATATTATTGCCAAGAAACATTTTGATTCAGTGGACTTGAAATTCCTGGTTTCAGAACATTCCTCCATGCACATGTGATAGGGAATTCGGCATCATAGAGAAAAGAAAAAAAAGATGCAAGACCATGGTTCCAGAAGAGGTAAGGCCTAATAATGTAATAATGATGAAGGATGAGGATTTCTTCGACTTTTCTGCAGAATGTGACAAGATTTTGAATACACTCCTATCAAAATTAGCAACCTCAACTGGATTAGACTCTCAAGAGCTGATTTTCCTCTAATAAAAACAAGACAGTCATTTAATGACCTTGAAATATGTACAGAGGACAGGATTTTTAAGAAAGGACAGTCATTAACGTCAATCACTAACTTGCAATGCTTGCAACGCCTTGAAAGAAGACCAGTCGTCCCTGATGTCAAAAAGAGAGACTTGTTATCTATGTTAGACTTCCTCGATGAAAAGTATCATGCATTTTACCGAAAAATTTGTGCATAATGTATAAATAACGTTAATTCTCAGTTTGACTAAGGAGTCATTTCAATGTTGTATTTTCATAAAATAGGATTTCACAGATAAAATGTGTCAGACTTTTCAAATTTCATATGTAACACAAACATGAGTGTATGCCTTTCATTTAAAGCAGTTTCTGTAATAATGTAAGTGAGAAAGTGTTCATAAATTTCTTTTTTGCTTCCCCTGAAAAATTTTGTTTTTGGCAGTTACTGCCTTTCCCATGTCAGCGCCTCAATTGTGTTCCGCACTAACAGTATCAGGGAGGTGTGGACAATTCGCAATAACTGTTAAATTGTTTGGTTCTGAGACTCCAGAGAAGTTGGCTAGCAAGTACGGCGTTCATTCTGAAGAGTACGTGCCGATACGTACGGTAACGCCGGTAGTGGCAGGAATGTGAACTGTTTGGAAATACGTACTGTCGGGATATGGGGAGAGGGTTAAGACGATTACTTACGTATTTGTTGACATTAACTTCGACGGTCAACATGAACACGGAGCATTTGATTTGTGTTGTGGAATGTTACCGTACGCAACCGATGATAACAAATACCCTGCGTACGACTTGCCGGCGCAAAACACAGTTCGAAAGAGGTTATGGTAGCACACAGACCGTACAGACCGCCATCTGTTGCTACGACGTTCAAGTTATACCGTACACGTTCTCAAGTTCAGATTGAAGAATGCCTTCAATAATAGGCAACTTCTCTAACATATCAGCTGAAACTCGCTTCAAATCGGTGACCCAACAACAGTGACGTCATGACACACTTTGAAATGAACACCCAGTATAGTTACTATGTTTCCGCCATGGCACACGATGCAGTTACACAGCGGTCGCAGGCCACTACGTTGACTACATTTCCTTTAATCTACCTAACTAGGTATTAATTACAATACAAAATGAGTCACTGTGTTGTGTACGGTTGCAGTAATCATTATAGAAAAACCAGAGGCAGTAATATTAAATAATTATCATTCCCGAAAGCAAATATTCTGATGGGGGCAGATAAAAAAAAGTTATTTTTTTTTTATTTCACCATGTTAATAATGTCAAAAGAAGTGCTTATAGAAATTTTGGCCACTCGACCGCAATTACGAGGGTCGTAAAAATAAGTTCGCCATGAGCCGTTAACAGAAAGAAAACACAATTTCATTGATAAAATATGTTGGAACAGACACAGCAATTGTTGAGCTATTTTTCAACATATGTCCCACCAGAAATGAGACATTCGTCATATCATGGGATGGACAGAGAGGTACAGACGGCTGTCAAATGCTAGTTCCGATTCCAGACGGCTGACTTCTACTACACAAGGATACAAAAATTGATTCCATAGTATGAGAAAATATGTCTCAATTCATTTGGGGGATATGTTGACATGAATTGTTTTTTTACGGCCCCAGGGAAAATCACTTTCTCGACGGCCTCGTAATTGCGGTCGAGTGGCCAAAATTTCTATAAGCACTTGTTTTGGCATTATTAACATGGTGGAAGAAAAAAAATGTTTGTACCTGCCCCCATCAGAATGTTTGCTTGTTAGTAAAAAATGGGAGAATTGTTGCAAACGCCAAAACCCTCTACCAAAATCACGTCAGTTCATATTCTTCATATCACTGATAGAATAATATGTTTCAATATATTTATGAGTTGGTTTATCTAACAGATACTAAGTTATAGACTGAAACCTATTCATAAGAATAATGAAACTTCTTACCTTATAGGATTCATAACAATGTCAGTATAGCCTACCATACTATGCTTATTTATAAGAACTGACGCTAAATGTAACACTTTATTATTATAATATCTATGTCATTTTTCAACATGTATAATATGAAGGGCTCAGAGCCAAAGGCGACTAACTCACAATTACAAAATGAGTAAATAAGAGTTGATATTAAGAGGATCCTGACAAAAATGATTGGTTTCACAATTTATTTTAATTCGTCTACATTGAACAAATACAAAAAAAAAATATCATGAATCTATAACAATAATGTATAATTTTGAAAAAAGGCTTAATAATGAACAATGCAAAATTGTGGGTTGGTCGCCTTTGGCTCTGAGCCCTTTATAATATATGCTCACAACATTTTAAAGGTGACTTTGATAAAACAATGCAGCAGATACTGCTAGGGTATTCACCAGTTCATGCACGGAAAATTAAACCGATGCTATACCTACAATAAAATATACTCGGTGGCAAACATTCAACAAATGCATCAACTAGAATGGAGCGACAAAATAAGAGAGTAAGGCGGTATTATTATTATTAGAACCCGATGGGTAAGAATTAACTTTTGACTTTCAAATTGAGTTACTGAGGCAGAATAAAAGCGTGTGTAATTCTAGGACTCACTAGAATGAAAACATTTTTGTAAGATCTGTTAGTTAATTATATGAATGCACTGACTAACTCAAATATGCGAAAATGTTAATATTGATCCAGCCTACCTAAGTACTTTTTTTCGCTTCAGCGCAAGAGAAGAATCTAGCACTAATGCAACAATGGAAAATGGCGGAGCCATTGAATCTACCGTCATAGATGAATGCCAAATATTAATACAAAGAATTCAAGAATTAGAAGAGAAGGATTATTTTATAGAAGTAAGGGTTAAGGAATTGACAGCTGCCGACAGAACATAATGAAGAAGACAAAATAAAACTACATGAGGAAGTAATTTCATTGAAAAACATTAAACAAACAGTAGTTAAATCTAAAGTAGCTAAAATTTTTAAACCATTTTTCGCTATTGGCAAATTGATGCTATTTTGATTAATAAACGTAGAATGAAATGATCTGTAGAAGATTACGGTAGGCCTACTGCAATAACACTTCGAAGCCTAAGTTCAAAAACATATAAATACTTAAGAACAAAATTAAATTACCCGTTATCTAATTTGACAACTCTGAGGAAATGGGCAGTAAAACAATTATCGCTTGAGGAAGGCGAAAGTTACAAATATGTCAGAATTATAACGAGTAACAGTATTAGCATTTTTGATTAAATGTAGTTAAGTGAGGAGCTTCCTTTTGACAGTGGGGAAGAACAAATAATTGGATCTCATAAGGCACTACAGGTTGTTTCTGCACGTGATTTGTTTGCAAGATGGAAGCAGCCCGTATACTATAAATATGATCAGGCCATTACAAAAGAAATCCTAACAGACATAATTTGCTCAGTTAGAAGGTAGTGGTTTCAAGTTGTGGCCACAGTTAACGATTTAGGTGCAGGTAACAGAAAATTGTGGTGTGACTTTAAAATTTCTAACGAATTAAATTGCAGCTTTCCTAATCCAAACGATCCAACTCGAGAAATATTTTGTTTGCAGACGCTCCACATGTGTTGAAATTAAACAGGAATCACTTTCTATATCATGGTTTTAGCTTCGACGGATTGAACATTTCATCAGAATTCATTCATGAACTTATGCGTGCATCCTCATCCTCTGATACAACATTAGCTTACAAGTTAATTCCTTAACACAAATATACATAGGCAGCAAGGGGGACGAGATCTATAACTGACTACGTATTATTAAACCAGAAGTTAGTATCAGAAGTACAAGATACTAGAGTTTATCGAGGTCAAAATATAAATTCTGACCATTATATCCTTCTATCCAAACCCAATTTATTAACTAGATGGGCTAAAAATAAAAATAAAATCAAGAATACTTCAAGATCCATTTACTACAAGATTAGAGTATAAGGAGATAGTACCGTACAAGATTAAAACAAAACCTAGACCAACGTGAAATAAGCTTAGATGTAGAAATGTAATGGAATAATTTGAAAGATGTAATTTATAAAACAGCATTGGAAGCATTGCGAAGACGTAAAAAAAAAGGAAGAAGAATAAATCCCTCTCAATATGAAATGACGAAATAGCACAATTAATACAACATAAAAAGCTAGCTTATTTGAGATGGATGAACAGAAAATTAGACAATGACAGAATTGAATATAAGAGATTATGTGCCATAGTAAAAAAATAAATAAGGAAGATTCAAAATGAAAGTTGGAGTAAATATTTAAGTAATACAGAGCATAAGATATATGGAAATTCAAGTGCAGCTTACAAGGCTGTGAAATATCTCAATAGTACAGAAAAGGATATGGCTGATATTAATAATATACCTGAACAAGTTTTCTTGGATTTCCACAAGAATATGTTGACAACCAATGTAGTAGAAACGAATGGAAATAATAAAAATGGTAGTAAAATGACTTAATAGATGTAGACTTAGTAACATATGAAGAATTCAAAACGATACTAGCAAGCTTTAAAAATAAAAAGTCTAGGAACTGACAATATAAATATAGAATTATTTAAATATGCGCCAAATGAAGTTCAGCTAAGATTTTTAAGTATTATGAATATATGCTGGAGAACTTCTCATATACTTAGCTCATGGAAGGAAGCATTAATTTGCCCATTCTTTTAAAAAAAGGAAACAGAAAGTAATGTAACAACTACCGAGGAATAAGTCTTCCGAATACGGCATACAAAATTTATGCCAAAATAATAACAAATAGACTAAATATAATAGCAGCGGTACTAACTAATGATGTTCAACACGGTTTCAGAAGAGGTAGATCTTGTTCCGATTGCGTGTTTATTTTAAAACAAATGATACAAAAAAGAAGAGAATGTAATTTAGAAACCCATATTTTATTTGTCGATTTTGTAAAGGCTTTCGACAAAGTATGAAGAGCAAAATTATAGAACATTATGAAGGAAAGAGGATACCCACTACACTTAGTTAAAACAAATTGCAGAAATATATAAAGACAAAAAATTAAGAAACATGGCAAAGAAGAAATGAGTAATCTTGGAGCACGTCAGGGATGTCCCTTATCGCCCATTTTATTATTATTATTATTATTATTATTATTATTATTATTATTATTATTATTATTATTATTATTATTATTATTGTTATTATTATATAGTTTATTGACGCTGCTGTTCTTGAATGGCAACAACAGGTAAGTAAATATCTTATAATAGGAAATGTGGTTTTAAATACATCATTTTATTTGCTGACGACCAGGTTATCCTGTCCACTTCCTAAGATATGTAAATATAATGAAACTATGGGGATCATTAATAAAATCATGAAACCTTCACTAGTACAAAGACACACAAGAATAGGCTTGTATAAAATCTTAGCACAGCCAGTTTTAAGCTATGGTAGTGAAGCGTGGACTGTGAAAAGTAAAGATGTCAGTAGAATAACAGCAAGTGAGATAAGGTTTATGAGAGCAACAGCTGGATATACTCGCTGGGATCTTAAAAAAAATGAGGACATAATGCAAGAACTTCAAATAGAACCCATTATGCAGTTTATCAGCAAATATCAACTACAGTGGAAGGGTCATCTCGACCGAATGAATCGATGCAGAATTCCAAAAGCACTGTTTCATTACCATCCGTATGGCAAAAGATCTCTAGGCCGTCCAAAGAAGAGATGGACTGAAAATTCTAGTTTGAGACCGTAACAGGCCACTTGGCCTAATACTTGTTAGGAAGACGACGACGACTTCTTAAGATGAGCTTCAAGATCTACGGCAACGACTTGACCTGGTTGGAAAGTTGGTATAGCGCTGGCCTTCTATGCCCAAGGTTGCGGGTTCGATCCCGGGCCAGGTCGATGGCATTTAAGTGTGCTTAAATGCGACAGGCTCATGTCAGTAGATTTATTGGCATGTAAAAGAACTCCTGCGGGACAAAATTCCGGCACATCCGGCGACGCGGATATAACCTCTGCAGTTGCGAGCGTCGTTAAATAAAACATAACATTTTTTTTTTCTACGGCAACGATCACGATAAAGGCCATGACATGGACTTCGTCAAAGACAAGGACGATGTTAAGACCCATGACAGCAACAAAACAAAGACAGGGACCACGATAAGAATTACGACATGGATCACGACAAACACTATCAAGTATCACGATAAAGATCATGACAAACACTACGATAAGGTTCATAAAGACCAAGACAGCGATAAGGACTATGCGAAGGAGAATACGGACCACTATAAGAATCACGATAAGGATAAGGACGAGGACTACGATAAGGATCATGACATGTTCCACGACACGTACCACAAGATTCAGGATGATAAGACCCATAACATGAACCACTTTAAGGATCGCGACACTGATTACGATAAGGATCACGAAAAGGACTAGGATAAGGACCAAGACCATGACAAAGACAAGGAGTAAGATAAGGGCTATTACAATGACAACAAAGATCACGACAAAGGCAACAATTATCACGACAAATAAACATGACAAAAAGAATGATGATTACGATAAGGACTATGCCAAATACAACAAGGACCAATGGGAGAAGCGTCACTTGACGAAGACAAGAACCACGATAATAATCGCGACAATGACCACGATAAAAACTAACACAAATAAGAAAGAACGATAAGGGCTATTACAATGAAAACTAGGACCACGAAAAAGACAACAATGTTCACGATAAAAAAATATGACAAAGGTAACAATTATCACGGTAAGGGCCATGCTGAAGACAACTAGGACCAATGTAAGGATGCGAAATGGAAAAAGACAGAGATAACTATAAGAATCACGACATGAATCACGATACCAAGGCCACGATAAGGACCATGACAAAAACAAGATCGAAAAAGGCCATTACAATGGAAACAAGCACTGAGATAAGGGTCCCAACAAAGCAGAGAATAACCACAACAGAGACAACAATGACTACGATAAATACCATGGCAAAGACATCAAGGATCACTATAAGGAACTCGACAAGGACAAGGACCACGATAAATATCATGATATGGACCATGACATGCACCACGACAATGATCGCAATAAGACACCATAGCTTGGACAACAATAATGACCACGACAAGTATTACGACAAAGAAACAACGACCATTATAGGACCACGAAACGGACGAACACAAAGATAAGAGTAAGGATCAGGACATGCATCGCGATACGGATAACAATCAGGACTACGACATGGACACAACAAGGACCATGACAAGCATTACGACAAGCACCAAGACTACGATTAGAACCATGACAAAGACAACAAGGACCATGATTAGGACTACAACAAAGGCAACAAGATGACGATAAGAATGACGAGAAAAACGACAAGGATTACGATAATGATGACGACATGGACAACGGAAGCACCACGACAAGGATTACAATAACGACTACGATATGGTTCACGACTAGGAATATGAAAGAACCACGATAAGGACCAAAACCACGATAAGTCCATGACAAATACAACGGAATTTTTACAAAGACCACAATAAGGACAAGAACCAGAAGAAGGGTCATGAAGAAGACAGCTACTAAAGGCCACGATTTCACAACATAGCTCGGGTCACAAAATATCATTGCTTCTCTGTACCGATGGCAAATGCTTGCTGTGGGATCTAAATTCTGGACTGCTGCTAAAGTCACTGTCTTGTCTCGGTAGCTCATACGAGTACAGTAGCGTGTCGGTTCCACTGTATAACCGAAACGTCTCGTGTTTATTAACACCTTATAGTATAAGCTATAGTACATAAATATTATTGACAACTTAAACATTCAAGATTTTGCAAAATATACTGCAATTCGTTATTTAACAGATGCATTTAATAATTAGTATTAATACATCTAATTAGTCAGTAACTGAAACAGTGCTTTTTCATTCAATCATAACATGAATAAAATTGAATGCACATTAAATTAAACACTATTGCAAACACGTAGATAAAATAGTTAAAATCAACTGAAGGGGTGAGAATGAAATAGTTCAAAGTCACACTTTTAACAAAAATTGTTTTGTGCCAGTGCTTTTCTTACACATATGGGAAAACTACTAATAAAATATTGTAATATTTACTCAACAACTGACATAGGCCTAAGGACTCCAAACCTTTGAAAAAGTTTGTTTGTGTGGCTTAGGAATATTTTTTTTTATTTCATTCTAATTGTTAGTTTTTAACATATATATACATATATATAGTGTAAAATGCATTCGTTAGGCTAATGTTTATAATATTATAATTTGTAATTTTGTATTGTTTGCGATCACTAACACTTAATCTCAGGTCTTTTCAAACTCTATTCCAACGTTATTTAGCTATTTCAACGTTATTTAGACAAAAAAAAATGGTTCTGTAGACTAAGAAATAAACCCGCATCCTACACAACACGCAGAAATCTTAGCGTCTAGGCTATTGAAACGACATGAATGTTTCCCTTTTTATGCGGAGTGTCGATCTAGTCATGAAGGTCCAATGTCAATATAACTACATGATTTATGTATATATTTATCTATTAATTACGTCATATTACCATATTTTTTGCAGTTTTTGAAGTGAATTTCGGAACGATGCTAGTAACAAACCAAATAGCCTGAATTTAAGTAACTCAATATTCGTTATCTTGTGTATCAGTGCTCTGGTTTCCGATCATGCGCAGTGTCTTACATCTTAGACTTAGGAATATACAATCGTCTCATTCTTTTCTAGGGAAACTGTACATATTCGATCTCTGCGGTTCATAGGTTTTCATACGACAAACATACATCAGAGCCGCAAGTAAATTGATTCAAGATGAGCAAGAAACAAAGAATGATAATGTAAATTATAAATAAATTTATTTAAAGAATTAAGTTATGTTTCCTTTTTATTCCTGGGGGTTCTCTGAACCATTGAACCATAGGACGCACTGCCACTGCACACTCCATGTTACATTATTTATTGAAATTTGAATTTAGTATATAAATCAGAATTTTATTAGTTTTTAACACTTCAAGGTAGGCCCTATTTTACAGGGTGTAAGGGGTGTAAGTGCCGTCCTTTTTAATGTCGTCAGGGACGGTCAACAGCAGGCCTGCAGAACCCATAAGTAGGGGAAATATGACGTCAGCCTCACTCCATTTCTATTGGGGATGATCGACTTCCGCGTAGAGTTGTTTACATTCTCTGCCTGTGGCAGCACTGTAATTTTCGAAAACGATTGTAATAAATTTATTGTATTTATAATGCGTTATATCGTTTCAAGGTTTACAATTATGCTAGATTTCCTGTCGGTAGTTTCTTTGAGGTTTCTTTGCACCTAACCTGTTTTAGATTTTCGAAAACTTTCCCCCTGCGTATCATCACCTACGGAAACATAAAGTTATAGCATTTAAATAATGAACCTTGAAAGTCACTATTAATTTCAATTCAAAATGAACACAACGAATGACGTCCTTAATTTAGCATTATATAAATAAATAATCAATATATAGTTCGTAATGATGAACTTACCCGAAAGTCTGTGCATTCTATAATTCTTAATATGGGCTTTGTTGAAATGTGGTTTAATATTGAAATGACGAGTAGGTAGAAATATATGGGATGGGACACAGTAAACAAGCAATTCTTTCGTCTTCTTTAACAACAAAATAATCATATTCCCACTTCCTTTGGAAGCAATATTTTTTCACG
This sequence comes from Periplaneta americana, assembly GCF_040183065.1. Taxonomy (NCBI): domain Eukaryota; kingdom Metazoa; phylum Arthropoda; class Insecta; order Blattodea; family Blattidae; genus Periplaneta; species Periplaneta americana. Next base: position 34,395,956 of record NC_091133.1, on the reverse strand, counting down.
GGTTTAGATTTTGCCACGTTCCAGTTCTCTTTAAACTGCAGTACGCGTATTGTGTAGGCCTATATACAGGGTATTTAAAAAATACGGGGCATAATTTCAGGTATGTATTTCCCACATGTAGACAATCAAAATAGTTCATTACAACATGTGTCCGGAAATGCTTCATTTCCGAGTTATGGCCTTCACAACATTCAAATTCACCGGAACGTTTTTCTTTCCGCAGGTCATTGTCATTACAGAAGATGTTCAAAATGCCCACCTCCTGCTTGAATACAGACCTCACATCGATGTCTCATTGACCTGCGAACACGATCCCAAACTCCAGGAGTATTGCGTATGTCCTCAGAACATGCCACAATTCGATTCCGAAGGGATTCCAAATCAGGCACCGGAGACGAATAAACCAATGATTTTAAATGGCCCCACAAGTAGAAATCGAGAGGGTTCATATCAGGTGAGCGTGGAGGCCAAGCACCTGTACCTATCCATCGATCAGGAAACCTTCGATCCAAGTACCGGCGAGCCGTATGACTGAAGTGTGCAGGAGCGCCATCATGCAAGAAGTGAATGTGTTGACGATTGATCAGTGGAGTGTCTTCTAAAACATGAGGTATAGTATTTTCCAGGAAGTTTGTGTACGCCTGCCCCGTAAGTCTGTTTGCAAGTGCATGGGGTCCAACTAATCGATCACCAATGATACCGGCCCACATGTTGAGGGAGAACCGCACCTGGTGATGAGATGGAACAGTTGCACGTGGGTTTTCATACGCCCATACATGCTTATTATGGAAATTTGTTATGCCATCTCGTGTGAACTGTGCTTCATCTGTAAATAATACTAAGGCAGGAAAGTTCGGATTTACACCACACTGCTGCAAGAACCACTGACAGAACCTAACTCGTGCAGGGTAGCTAATCTGCTGGTGACAGGGCCTGTACACGTTGCAAATGATAAGGATACAATTGATACTCTTTCAACAGTCTCCAGACAGTCGTATGAGGAACATTGACTTGCAACGCTACCCTTCGTATGCTGATAGAAGGAGTCATGTTCACAGCCTCCAGAATCTCCTCCTGTACTTCTGGAGTTGCAGATCTTGGTCATCCCCTTCCCAAACCAGGAGAGTTAAATTTTCCATACTCGCACAGACGTTAATGGAGACGTACAAATGTCTTCCGATCTGGACATTGTCGCTGTGAGTACCTCTCCTGGTACAAACGACGAGCCAGCGCAGCATTGCCGTCCGCCTTACCGTACATGAAGTGTATCTCTGCCAGCTCTTGATTTGAATACATGTCGCACAGTCTAACCTACACAACACTGAATGCAACCTTCGCCTCGGAATGAACTTTCAGAGTGCTCTCTTAATGTCTCCTTTGACGGCAACGACCTGCGGAAAAAAAACGTTCCGGTGAATTTCAATGTTGTGAAGGCCATAACTCGGAAATAAAGCATTTCCGGACACATGTTGTAATGAACTGTTTTGATTGTCTACATGTGAGAAATACATACCTGAAATTATGCCCTGTATTTTTAAACACCCTGTATATATATACTCATTTATTTTTTACTTATTTATTTATTTATTTATTTATTTATTTATTTATTTATTTATTTATTTATTTATTTAGCTGGAGTGCGATTCAATGTTTAATGACAGCACTGACATCCGGTCATAAAGCTATCATTCAGTTATTAACGTATAATTTATCGTCATATTACTAGTAAACCCAGTTAAGACCAGTAATGCAAGTTTTGTAAAAACAGGAGTTAAAACTTTATTAATGCATGAAAAATCATAATAAATTCTTCAAATAAAGTAATTGGTTTGTTGCCTGCATGGAAATTTCGGACTTATTTCATTTTAGTAGAATACAGAGCACGGAAAGACAAGTCGGAGACTGTACTTAACTTATTTTACACAAAAAGTGGACTTAATCGGCTTTACTAGTAATAGGACGACATATACATAGGTAGACCTTCTTACATTATATGCACACATACATTTTAAAATTTATTTTACATATCTTTTAACTTATTTATTTTCCTAATTCATTTTTCTCTTATTTTCTAAAGATATGTTGTTAAGGATTTTATTATCTGTTCATTTGTAATCCTTGATAGCGTACTGTATACCTGTCGCCGCGAGAATGAATGTTGATGCAGCCGAGCGTAACTAGAACGTATGACCGCACTGGTAGAAAAGGTGGGTGGGGTAAGGAGGGGTGCTAAACCAGTCGCTCTGAGGAGCTACAGTTCTGCAGGTCTGGTGTACAGGATCAAAAAATGTCCATACAATGTAAGGTCAAAACTTGATAGTTTTCCCAGAAAGAAATATTTCTTTTCTAATATTATTTGCATTATACTGCTTATATTCTTTGTAAAATTACGAAAACAATTACATCAGTAGATATATCTAGCAAAGAGTTAATATTACTTTAAATAAATATTTGTGTGTTCTATTACGTTTACGTGAAATTAAATAAAAATGCATGCTTATATTTGTTAATATTCGGGCGTGAGAGACGTGGCAACGTTCAGCAAGCAGTACTCTGCACAGAAGTAAGTACGTGTCAGCTGAGTTCAAGCTCCCTGTCCATAGCTCTACTGTCGAGCGGATGGCAGTTCAGTACAGGGTATTCGATAAACAACTTACAATGTCATTCACAGTTTAGAAATATCTTATGTTATTAATTTATTGAGAAAGTTGTCGTAATTCAATTGAGGCAAGAAGGATATACCGTCAACGATTTCCTCGAAGAAGGTTACCTAATCAGCGAACTTTTGTAGCAGTTTCTCAACGATTATTAGAAACTAGAAGTCTCTTACCCCGATTCGAAAATCATACAACCAGAAATTTGTTTGAAAATGATACTGCTTACGGAAGCGGGAGAGATTAAAATGTTGCAGTAGAAAAAAAGTTCCTGTGATTTTGTGGATAAACCATTATTGTTTATTTTTTAGACGTACAATAAAAAATGGAGCAATGTTGTTACTTAGAATGTAAATTACCATAATGTTCTATTAATGAGATTGAAAGTTTGTATTTTCTGCTAGTTTTATGCAAACAACAGTATTGTCATGGTCCGCCCCTGCTTAGAACAGAGCATCTGTTTTGTACCCACTTGAGCTGTACTGTGTACTTCTAAACCCCCTCCTCATTGCTTGAGCTGTACTGTGTACTTCTAAACCCTCTCCTCCTTATCCAGCAACGTTGCAAAACATATAATATTGTAAACTTTAATAATTAGTTAAATATCGCAGTTATAAAAAAATTGTAAGAACATTTTTTTAAGTTGGTTATTTAACGACCCTATATCAACTACGAGGTTATTTAGTGTCGATGAGATTGGTGATAGCGAGATGAGGCCGAAGATTCGCCATAGATTACCTGGTATTAACCTTATGGTTGGCGAAAACTTCGGAAAAAAAGCCAACCAGGTAATCATCCCAAGCGGGGATCGAACCCGCGCCCGAGCGCAACTTCAGACCGGCAGGCAAGCGCCTTAACCGACTGAGTCGCGTCGGTGGTTTTTATAAGAACATTTTTTTTCTTCCTTATGACAAGAATAATCACCGTTAAAATAATGGCACTTCTACTCCTTACACCTTGTATACTGTAAACATTTTATTGAATACCCAAACCATGATTTTTATTTATTCATTTAAATCTATGGACGATGATCTAACCATCAACAACCTGTATGTTCACTTGCAGTGAAGGTGACTTCATGCGCAGATTGAACGAAAACACGCACAGCTTGTCCCCACCTCTCTACTATATTTCCACCATACTCCTACTTGACACCGCTTTTCGAGAGTGTATTTTTAATCCTGCACTTCATCTACTCGCTTGCATCAATCAACAGCAAAGTTATAACGAACTAAGAGTGTTTGTTCACCGTAGACAGTACACTGCCCACGCTGTTATAACCCGGTTGTTGTACCATTGATATTCTGGGATGTTATTGATTTTGTCAATAATAATAATGATCATTATTATTATTATTATTATTATTATTATTATTATTATTATTATTATTAATCGTTTTGTGTTGTTAGTTCGTGTGTTTGTTATACCAAAGATATTTTTAATTCGTTCATTCATAGTGTAAAAATTAGTCAGTGTGACGAAGAAAAATCTAGGAACTTAATAGAGGTAAGAGTGTGTTCTATTTCAACCTCTAGACCTGTAGAGATAATATCCGATGTTGAAAGTGCGATGGAACACATTATTATTGAAATGATGACGTCTTGATTTATTTATGCAGTTCGGTTATTTGTTGACTTTTAAAAATTGAGTATTCAGTGCATAGGTTCCTGTCAGCAGCATTTCTCTGTTAATTTTACCTATTGCCCTTTGTATCATATGTACATGTGCGTGTGTGCGTGTGCATGTATGTATGTATGTATGTATGTATGTATGTATGTATGTATGTATGTATGCATGTATGTATGTATGTACTGTATGTATGTATGTATGTGATAGTGAGACAGTCCACACGCTATGGCGGAAACTTAAGAATGGTCGTTCTTGATGTTTTAGTCTTAATATATTCATCTGTGAGTGTCACCAGTGTTTATTTCCAAAGAAAATGAAGTGTTCAATATCTTTTAGAAACACATTTTTCAGTTTTAATCTTGGAAGATAAGTGTTAACTAAAGAAGCTTGGAAGGCCGTTATCTCAACTCGATTTAAACCAAGTACAAACAAGCCGAGGTAAGACATTTTACAGGGATTTCAATGTGAAAAAAAATATGAAAGAAACATCTGGATTTGCGGTTGTGAATCTACAAATAAATTATTTTGTTTCCCGTCCCTGCTATTTGCTAAGAGTGCAGATATGAGTAGGATATGCACTGCTGTGTCAGATTTGAGCCATTTGACACAGAAAATTAAAAAGCATGAGAAATCTATTGCTCATAAGAATTCTTGCCTAGATTTATCAGTTCTTGAAAGAATAAAAATTAGGCAACAGCTAGCTCAACTTTCAGACAGAATATTGAAAGACAGAATTATAACGTAAGGAAAAATCACTATACTCGTATTCTTCCAAAGATAATTGATCATCATCATCATGTACATTTTAAGGTAAATATCTTCTTTAAAGAACTGTATTTTTTTTATTTTTTCAGAAATGAGACATTGTTTAAATTGTTGGAAATCTATGTATTGGACTGGTGCATAAGTTCGTATCGTTTTTTTGTACTTTCATCCCTTGATAATACTATAGTGACACAGCTACCACAGCAATGAAAAACGCTACGAACGTATGCACCAACCCTATAATATCATAAAAGTAGTGAACCCCTTGTCATTTTAGGCACGAACAGTCACTGAGCTGACATCATGTTTCACGCGCGACACAGATTCTATTAGGCAACATTTGCGTCTTGTTTGTGATGTAGTTAACAGACATTCTATTCGTAATTCAAAACTAGATCTCACAGACAGTTCACAATGCATTCTAATCATGAAGAATGATACTACGATGACCTTTCCTCAAATTTAAATTACTTATTAATTTATTTAATTTATCTATTTTTACTCATAGATTTGAGATCTTCCACTAAAACAGTATAAAAATACATATCAAATATTATAAATAACAGCAATACAGAAAACAATGGAATAATAATGGCAATCATAATAATAGTAAGAGTAAAATGTAGGTGTGTTTAGATCAATAGCACATAGATACAAGGCTTTTGTACAAAAACAAGATGGCGAATGATACAGGCAGACATCGTAGTGTCATAATGATGTCACAACATTTCAATTTTAATTGATAGGCCTATGCCTAGTTACCTTTCAAAATAATACCGTTTCATTCTCTTTAGTATTTGTCTGAAAAAAATCAGTGACATTTGAAATAAAAGACACCTAAAGCAAAATTCATAATAAACAATCAATGTAATATTCTAATATGAGGTTGTTTCTACACACTTTCTATCTAATACTTTAATCCTGTGAATAACACTGTCATTGAAAATTTGCAAAGTCAATGTTACATTCTGACTTTCAAATGAAGAAGGACTTGATAGTTTTGAGAGATAAACCATAGCCATATTTTACAAGCCTTTTATGCTGAAGATTATAATTATCTTTTAATTGTAAGAAAAGAGAGTATTTCAATGCAGTATTATCATATTCAAAATCAGGATGTTTTAATCTTTCTAGTTTATCCACTTATTACAGTAGTGGGCAAATGCCGATTACGTTAAATGATCTGCAACATGCACGAAACACTGCGTATACTTTGAATGTGGAGTGGAGAGGTAGAGTTTGTACATGTGCTCCAATTCATGTTAATATGATTACGATATTTGTTATCAATCAGAATATAATTTGATTGATAGGATAAAATTGTGCAGCAGGGCAGTGGCGGGTTTACTCTGTTGCCTTTGACGTTGTTGGTACCTGAGCTCCTGTCGTGTCGTCGCGGCATATAATTGAGTGGAAATATGGAGTGAAATCTATAACAGCCACGCGTAATTGAGCCAGCAGATTATCGTTACTTAATCATGATCTACATTTTGATTTCATGATTTTCAGTTTAGAAAACTGTTCGCTATGTTTCAAATGTAGACTGTGTCTGCTTGCAAGTTTATGAGTTCTTTCTGGAAGTAGATAGGTGCAGTTTTAGGATCGACAGACGGTGAGGTCAGAAAAAAAAAAGAAACTAAGATTTTCTAACCTTCTGAAATCTTGAAATCATTTCGTTGTGAAGTCAGTTTTTATCACTTCCATGAGCGTAACATACTTCATCAGAGTTTCGTCAAGAATAAATCCCCGTGATTGCAGTAATATAACTGTCGTTCCATCAAATGTCCCGTACAAAGATCCAATTTTGTAATGAATGCTTGTCTACATTATACATACTAGGATATTTTTTATCTCGATCTTGAAGACGCAGATTGAGTTCATTCAGATGTTCACAAAGATCACAGAGGAAACCAAGATCAAATGTTATCCATTCTTCACAGTCGAATTCTAGTCCTGGGTGGCCCTGAGTAGTAATAATAATATTATATTATTATTATTATTATTATTATTATTATTGTTATAGTCTAATAATACGATATTAATATGGTTATTTATTTATTTTTGTTCTAATGTACAAATCGAATCATTATTTTTCTCATTTCATTTCCCTTAATCTTTTCTGTTTGTTAATTCCGGATCCCAGTGGTCAACCTCACTTGAGGACGGATGATTTGTAATAATTCTTAGTAGTATCCTAATTTCTGCATGATTTTTATCTATAATGCTATAATGTCTACGAATGTTTCTTTGGTACGTGCAAGTAATATTTTATTACAAAGCAAACAGTGAACATTGTCTCCGACCTTACAACAAAAGAATTAATTTTTCCATTCCACACGAAATGTGCGTTTTGTAACAGACGGTTTTGATAACGACATATATTTTTTTGTTGTTAAAAAAATTGTTTATTCAACATAATCATTTCCTACCTCTGTACATTTAGCACAACAGTCACAAAGAAATTCTATGCCTTAAAAATGTTTGTCTAGTTCTGCAAACTAGTATTCCACATTATACTTATTAGTGCTACTGGTTCATTCGATGTGAGCTTTTATTTATTTTTTTTTATTTCGATAATAGGTGAAAGAAAGTTCCTGCCGATTTTTGGAAGCGAAATCCCTTTAGGCGGGGAGAATCATGTCCCCGGGGAGAATCATGTCCCTTGGCAGTAGACGAGACGAGTTAGTATTAATAATAAACTTACATTATTCCTTGGAGGTTGAAGCAGAAGTGGTCCCGCTGCCAATGTTGACTGATGAATTGCAGTTCACAACCATCACTTTGCAGAAATTTTCAACTGAAAAACTTCGTTAGCTGTCTCGTAAAACACTTTTGCAATGTGAAAAACTTCTCTCCACGTCACAAGATGTTATTGGGGCATATTTAAATGATGTTAACTGCTACACAGAGAGAGGCAAGTCTCTTGGTGTGACAAACGGTTTTCCTTCGAGGATGTTTCGAAAATCGGAGATCTGTTTATAACCAGGATTTTTTTAAATTACATAATTCACTTTCTCTTTCACTTTTTATTCTCTACTACCAGGAACAGAACTTAGATTGCACATTGTTTTTTAAAGAACAGTAAGTGATTCATTTAAGGGAAATCCTACAGCTTCCAGTGACGTTATGGCTGTTGGTAAGAAGAAAATGGGCAGATATGAAAACAAGATTCTTTTCTAACCCAGTGTCTGACAGAATATTTTTCATTGTTTCTATTAATTAGCATCATTTGAGTCCAATGAATTAACATTCTCTTTGACTATTTTTGTGTGCTGAGCATAATACAAAGCTGCATCCAGCCACGTTTCCCATCGAGTTAACACTGGCGCAGAAGGAAGTGGGATATTGGAGCTGTTGATCTAAACAACTTGACTCTTGAAGGAGATTTAACAAATAATCTCTTTGTAGAGGCCAAAATCTATCTACCAATTGGAAAGAATTACGTATTGACTTAGCAATGCGTTGAAGAGCATGTGCCACAAAATTTATATGAATTAAGTTAGGAAAAATACCTTTCAGTATTTGTCCTGATTTTACCATATAAGTACCTACATCGGTTACAAATAAAAGTAGCTGGTCGTATTCGGTTTCAGATGGCCATAATAATTTCAAGGAGTCCATCACACACTGGGTCACAGTTACATTGTTAATGGCCAGCAATTCACATACATTAAGAAGATAAGGTATTGTCTTTTATTCCTTATTTAAGGCATCATCGCAACGTTACTGCCAATATGATATAGATGAAAAAAATAAAAACCATAAAACTCATTGAAATATACCATATAGGCATTAAAATATTAAAATATGATACATTTATAAAAATCACAAAAATATGCAGTTATATGCACCATAAAATCATGTTCAAATAACTGAAAATTCCATCATTCGTGCACATAATGTATAAGCATACATTTTTAACCCCTAAGAAAAAACATGCAAATGCATGAACTTTCGGGTCCTACTTATTACATACCTATTTCAGAAAATGAACACTACCAAACACAAAGAAAAGTGCTCTGCCCTCATAAACAGTATGCCGGTAAACACATTTAATTCATTCTCTCCTGAAAATAATTACATGCATTTGCTGTTCACAATTGCTTGAACACCATTATAAGTATAATTACACTTTCACCTTTGTGGATGAACACAATTTTAACCATAACTATACTTTCACTTTTGTTGAATATATCCCACGATTTATCTAGGCCTGCAATATGCGGCAAAACAAATGACACTGAAATGCTATTTAGTTGCGTTGTTACAGTATGTGTGCTCAAAACGTTACCATCACGTGCCACACATTGTTCATAATGTTTATGAACAAAGATTACTGTAAAGACAAAAAATGACTGTTTCCATATGTAAGCATCTGGGGCTATGAGATCCGGGGAGCAGGAAGGGTATAGGAATGTAGTTCCAAGAGAAATTAGGCGATCTCGAAAGTGTCGTTGGAGAAGGGCAAGTGACTCCCACGCTATGTGGGATGTAGCTCCATCTTGCTCAATCCGTTGCCGTTGGAGGGGTAAGTTTCTGGCCCGACAACAACGGCGCAAATCCCACAAGAATAGGGGAATAATGAGGTCTCTGTAGAGTACCTGGTTTACTTTTTTTTGGATTCTGTGCAGCATCCTCAACGAAATAAGAGCCCAATATTGCACGACAGGACACGACGCCCCAAATCGTAACTCGCGCACTGTACAGTGGTTTCTATATAAGGACATGAGGCCGTTCAAATCCTAAAAAACGAGTTGTTTGTCGGTTGATGTAGTCATCAAGGTGAATATGGCTTTCATCTGAAAACCATATGTTACAGAAGAAATCTGCACCCTGATACGTTATGGACAACACTCGGCCGCAATACTGTAATCGGGCTCGCTCATCCCTTCCTGTTAGAGCTGAGCAAGTTGAATGCCGTATGTAAATCCACCCAGCTCTTTAAACTCCACCAAACAGACCTATCCTTCAAACCAAGTTTCAGCGATGTTCGTCGTAGACTACGCTTTGGGGACAGTAACACTTGTTGGAGAAAGCGTCCGTGATTCTCGTTTGTGGTCGCGGTTCTTGGGCGCCCTATTGTCTCCTTTCATTGACATAAGACTGATCTCGTATGCCGAAACTTGTCAACGACAGCTAACATTGTTCTGTTATTTGGTGTCTTCTTATTAAATAGCTTCTCGTACTGTTCTTTAACGTGAAGTAAATTTGGCCCATTCTGACGTACTACTCCATATGGCCGGAAATAATGTTCCACGATTAACACATTCTTCTTTGTTATGAGAACCATAATTGCAGAAATCAACACAACAATGAAATCACACTTTGCCAAACTATTATATATAATAAATAAATACTTGATTGCTAGGGAAACGTGGATACAGATGAACAATATTTTCAGTTCGTTTGTTTTGACGCATACCGTACATTAAGATTAACTAACTTGTCTTGAAGTTGTATGAAATTAGAAAACGATATTCTACTCTTGTGTAGGTTAAATTATATTCTACTGTACTTTCCTCGATTGCTGCCTGTACATTCTCCCTTCGACGTCTCCTCTTCAATGCCTTCCCGATATGTCTTTGGACTACTCAAATATACTGGGGACTTTGGTAGAAGTGAAGGAATTGCACCTGGTACAAGTCGTGGAACCTTCAGAGGTAAAGCTGTATGTTGTCCATCCTCACAATGAAAATGTGGTTTTCTTATTTCCTTGGGGTTAAAATCTAATTCCCACACCTGGAATTAAAAATACATTTGGGCCATTCCATTCAGAAGTAGACATTTGGTCCAAATTTTAAAAAGTGTTGTAGATAAATATTTGCATTTTTTCAAATTACTCAAACGTTGAATTTAACATTTTTTATATAATAATGTACTATTTGTTATGTTAAGTTTGATGGTTCCAATGGTAAAGGAAACCATGCATACAGCTGGAAATTTTTCTGTTAGCATGTGCTTGGTTCGCATACTTGTATTTTCCCTCTAAAAATGTTTGTCATGTAAGGCAGTGTTCACAGCACCAAGCTTTATGCTAAAGGAAATTCAACAAATTTTGTCTCCAGGTAAGTTAGTTTTCTATATATGTAGCCATTTTGTGACTATGTACATATCTGTCAAACCCACAACAAAAAAGACAAAAGTTTACTTACTTAATTAAATATGAAACTGAACATGATTTCTACATATGAATGTAAGGTCAAATTTGATACATATTCAATGTGATCATAACTTACTATAATTGGCTACAATTTGGTTTATAATACAAAAATTTCATTAAACTCTGTCACATTCCTTGCTTGTCACAGTAAAGCATAGTTTGAGAAGTAAAAAAAGAACTTGTAAAGCAAACGTATAGAATACAATTTTTCAGCTATGTATGATAGCTGTGATTTTAAAGATTTATTTACTATTCTTTAACAGATGAACATAGACAATAGCAAAGAATACTGGACCGATGGAACGATTTACAGGCTGTTTCTGGACTTCAATCAAAACACTGCATTAAACCATCAAGTAATAAATTCTGTCACTTAATAGGCCACACTTCTTTTTCCAAGTTGGAGAAATGCAGCATGTCAAAGACAAACGTATCGCACAACGCCAATTAGGCCTATTCAGAAACAGAATCAAGTGAGGTTATTGATGACGAAACGATCCCTTCAGTTTCTAAGGATGATCTCAAACCAGAACAATGTGTACTAGTAGAATATGAAGGGGAAAATAACAAGTACAAGTACTTAGGGATATACCAAAGCGACCCTGATGGTGAAGAAAATGAGGTAACATTTTTTAAACTTAATGATAAGGACAATAAAAGACTATTTAGGATGAATGAAAATGACACATGCTTTGTCTTTATCAAGAAAATTTTGAAATCTCTTCCACAACCACCAGTGAAGGTAGTTGGTAACAGAGTGAATTATGAATTTCAGAAGTATGTGGAAGTCTTCAGTCATAGTAATATAATAATTTAGTTTAATCCGAATTTAAATGTTTGCGAAATTATTTGCTTAAGGTTTGTACAATTGTGAGATAATGTAGTTATTCAATATGTTTTCGTAGGCCTTGTAAATTAAAAGTTCTTCTGCAAATTGTTTACCAGATAGCACTAAAGTAAATGAAGAAGTGTTTAGAGTCATTATTGTAAAGTTATTGTTTTAATTACTTCTGCACTTGTTTTTTATATTAAGTTAACGTAATCTATGAGTTTAATGCAAATAAATATGCTTGCAAATATGCTCCTAAGCCTTGAGTTTTGTATACAGTCATACCCGTAACATATGCTGTAACACCCGTAACGATACACAACAATTTCTTGTGAAAGAAAGAAACGTCTTCATTAAAATATACACCCAGCAAGAGATAAGCATTCCATCCACTCACCATCCAACATTTGATTCTTCAGAATTTCTTTAGGACTTCGCAGAGAATTCAACATAAACAGCTAATTGTGTATTGGTATGTACAAAATTTGTCACACCGGCAACATATTTTCAAAGCTCCGTATAATGTAGTATAATTATTTATATTTTTTGTCAAAATATAAGTACAACAAGCTAGTCCATGGTCAGCAGTGTTTATACATATCTACCTGAATAAAAATTGTTAGTTTTTAGTAGGTTATTTTACGACGCTTTACCAACATCTTAGGTTATTTAGCATCTCATTGAAATGAAGGTGATAATGCCGGTGAAATGAGGCCGGTGTCCAGCAACGAAAGTTACCCAGTATTTGCTCATATTGGGTTGAGGGTAAACCCCGGAAAAAACCTCAACCAGGTAACTTGCCACGACCGGGAATCGAACCCGGGCCACCTGGTTTCGTGGCCAGACGCGCTAGCCGTTACTCCACAGGTGTGGACAAAATTGCTTTATTTTAGCATGTATAAACATTGATATCGCATTGAAAATTTGTTCAAATGTCACACCCGCATGCATGGAATGACCCATTTCCAATTAACGTAAATTATAGCTGAACGCATTTCAGCTATATACATATTATTCTATTATATGAGGCTGTTTTTTAACAATGAAATAGATTACACTTTTCACCTATTACTTTCAACATGTTCACTGATAACATGCAGAGTCAATATTACATACTTACTCATTTACTTACTTATTGGCTTTTAAGGAATCCGGAGGTTCATTGCCGTCCTCACATAAGCCCGCCATTGATCCCTATCCTGAGCAAGATTAATCCAGTCTCTACCATCATATCCCACCTTCCTGGAATCCATTTTAATATTATCTTCCCATCTACGTCTCGGCCTCCCCAAAGGTCTTTTTCCCTCCGGCCTCCCAACTAACACTCTATATGCATTTCTGGATTCGCCCATACGTGCTACATGCCCTGCCCATCTCAAGCGTCTGGATTTAATGTTCCTAATTATGTCAGGTGAAGAATACAATGCGAGCAGATTCTCATTCCGAGGCTTATTTGAAGGATTCGTAACAAGCTGTTTTTACGGTGATGGGTTGTTAGCCATTCGCCCAACCCCCAAGCTGGAGGACCACCCTTTATCGGCTGTCCACGACTGCTTATTCAATATATTCACAGCTACCCTCCATATCTGGAGGCCGTCTCCTCTATCCGCAACCTGAGGACGCGCCATGCCGTGGTGATAGGGATCCACAATACATAGATATTGCATTCTACCTTTGAAATGTAACTGTTCACGTCTCTTTGATAATTCTAGATAATCCTACAGCACATTTTATTTTACACTCTTTTGATTATATTTCTGAGGTAACTTACCTATTATTCTGTTGACTATAAAAAAGATAAAATGCAAACTGAGAAAATATGTAACTCAGAATCTAGCTACTTACCACTGAATGCTACGTTGGAATGATATTCTCGTACTTTCTTGAAGATATCCATTTGCTTTTTTTTTTATCTTTCATCTTCAGGAAATCTACAAGTGTCTAATTTTACTTTTAGCATCGTAGTTTCCCCTAAAATTGGGCACACAACATTTAGAGATCACAATTAAATTATAATTATACTTTACTGTACAATAATTCGCAATGTATTGCCCCAGATATCCGCCACTTTTATCTTAATTTCGACCCCATGCACAAGTCATCTTTCTAGGTGGTACACAATATAAAGAAAATACAGTAGAGACGACTAGCCCATTTCGTGGGAACGAATTCTAAGTGCGCACGTCACGAAACAGATTCTAATATCTGAAATCTCCACCAGATGGTTCTCCTTCTATATTAGGGATCCGACAGGGCTGGCATAATTTGATACAAACTGAAAACATTTATTACTCATATTTTAACAATTTTAAAGACATGAGACAAAGGAATGGCACAAGTATAGAAACATTTGCGGAAAAATTGGCTCAATCCCCCTCCAAGATTTTCTGATGATTTGTAGAAGCTCGTCCAGGATGCGGAGGGCAAAGGCTAATTGGGATTACCCGATCTGTGTTCTGGTCAAAAATCCCGATAGAACTAATATTTAACCCTTGCGGTTAATTTCGGTGAAGTCCGGAGGTCCCAATTAGTCAAATCCACTCTCCTCACCTACACGTTTGGGCCCCCTGGGATCTATTAAGATGCGAAAGAGACAGTGGTGAGCGGAAAGCAACGGGAAGCTATCGCATTTATTCTTCCCAAGAAAAACTGCAAACATGAGCAAAGGAAGCTCTTAATAGAAAAAGGAGCATCTTCTCTGGGTCCCTGGAAAAATAACTAAGGAAGAGACTAATAAAGTACTTTGTGTGGAGTGTGGCATTTTATGGAGCAGAAACATGGACATTGCGACGAAATGAAGAGAAACGAATAAAGCATTTGAAATGTGGATGTGGAGAAGAATGGAGCGTGTGAAGGGGACAGACAGAATAAGAAATGAAGTTGTGTTGGAAAAGGTGGGTGAAGAAAGAATGATGATGAAAATGATTAAAAAGAGGAAAAGGAATTGGTTGGGTCACTAGTTGAGAAGAAACTGCCTATTGAAGGATGTACCGGAAGGAATGGTGAACAGGAAAAGAGTTCGAGTCAGAAGAAGATATCAAATAATAGACGACATTAAGATATGCGGCTCATATGCGGAGACTAAGAGCAAGGCAGAAAATAGGAAAGATTGGATAATGATGGGTTGGCAGTGAAAGACCTGCCCATGGGCAGAACACTTATGTATGTATGTCCAGGATGCCTGGATTGTCGTGGCTGAGAACAGTCTCTGTTTGAGAAGGCTAGTCGATTCCATGCCCAATCGACTGCAAGATGTGATCGAGATGTGGGGAAGATAGACTAAATATTGAATCATGGCTTTTTGTTTTGTTTTTTGAACCTTTAATTTTTTTAATATTCTAAGGCAGACGCCAATAAGTTTGTTTCGTTTATGCCACGAAAGATATTTTTGTTGAGAATATATTTTTTTTCTTTCCGTTTGCAGCCATATTGCCACAATAAATAGTGAGAAAGTGATGGCATAATACATTCATGAACCTGATGTTAATTACTAAAAGAGTCATAAAAGAGACAGGAGAAATTTGGTGTACTTTCTCTCTCTCTTAAAAACAAAACAAAGAGTACATAAAAAGCACTGGGTTAACTTAGGTTTTGAACGCAGGACCTCACGAATATGGAGCCGGAAGGCTCCATTACGCTATAAAGTAACACACAGAATACTTTAATTATAACAGTAGATATCAGGCAACGTGGTCCAACAACATGTAACATCGCCTGTCTCCGAATTCTAGCGAAGATACCCGAAGGGAACTTTGCTTCTAGAGAGCGGCCACTTTTTCTTTTGACAACTGTGCATCTTACTTGAATATTGGTGTCAGAGGAAGAAGTCTATATATTTCAACTTGTTAATGCAATTGATATGAAGTGGGTTTCCACACAAATTTTATTAAATATTTGTCTACAGGTACTAATTTTTATAAAACATAGTTACAACATTCATACCATCAGCAGTATTTTATATTATGGATTTTGTGTTATAATAATGCTAAGTTATATAAATACATAAGTGTTCTGCCCATGGGGAGGTCATTCACTTCAAAACCCAGCATTCTTAAATATGTTCTATTTTTATGCCTTCCTTTTAGTCTCCGCATGTGATCCACATTATCTTAATGTCGTCTATCATCTGATGCCTTCTTCTGCCACGAACTCTTCTCCCGTTCACCATTCCTGTCAGTGCATTCTTCAGTAGACAGTTTCTTCTCTGCCAGCGACCCAGCCAAATTCCGTTTTCTCTTTTTGATCAGTTTCAGCATTATTCTTTCTTCACCACTCTTTCCTACACAACTTAATTTCTTATTCTGTCTGTCCACACGCTCCATATCCACATTTCAAATGTTTCTATTCGTTTCCCGTCACTTCGTCGTAATGTCCGTGTTTCTGCCCTAGACAATGCCACACTCCATAAAAAGCACTTTATTAGTCTCTTCCTTAGTTCTTTTTTCCAGAGGTTCGCAGAAGATGCTCTTTGTTTCTATTAAAAGCTTCCATTGCCATTGCTATCCTCCTTTTGACTTTCTGGCTGCACCTCATGTTACTGCTAAATACTTGGGATGTACAGGTGTTATATATAATGCTTTATTCACGGGTGCAATAAGATAATTTTGTGCAGAATTTTCACTATTTCCAACTAGAACAGCTGTATAAAATTCCTCATGTTAATATAATGATTTGATAATAATGTCCTATAGCTGCACATATGTATCTAACTATTTTGATTGTGGTAGACACATCAATACTGCTTTGTTCCCCAACATTAATGAGAAAACTGTCAGAAGCATAGACTAATATTTGAGTGGCAAAAAACATTGCTTCCAGTGAAATACCATTATTTTCCTATTTGGTGTTTTAATTGCATCCTTCATGTGATGTAAAACATTGTTTGTTCCTTACTTATGGATTCTAAACCTATTAAAAACTCTGTTTCATTCCATTTTTCGAAATCAACTCTCGCACGAATAATTCTATGTCTTCATAACCTCACTGGTACATCACATTCATTATCCTCTATTTTATCAAATGTTTCAGTAAGTTCGTTCATTTTCTAATGCCATTTCTAATTTCTAATTTTATTTTGTACTTAAAAATATAATACTGACAGTCGAAACAAACTAGAAAAATTACAGGTATATTAATATAATGGCAATGAATTTTAACAGGAATACCAGTTTAAATATACACTATAGAAGGTTTAAGTATGAACCACACTGAGAAAACGATTTTTAGTTTAAACTCAGAGTTAAACCATTATAAAATAATACCAAAGTGTAAACTCATTTGGAGAAAATGGCCCTAAGTGCCACATCATAGACTGTCTTAGTCTTTTCCATATTTCAGGTGACTGTTGTACTGCTGACGTTCTTTCCAACACGCTGACGAAGAAATTCAATGTTCTGAATAGGTTTTAAATACACAATTGCTTTTAAATGTCCCCATAAATATAAATTCAATGGATTAAAGTCAGGAAAAGGAGAAGGCCAGTCTGTTGGTCCCCAATGTTCTATTAATCGATTACGGAATCGCTGACTTACATTCGTTTTAGCAGCAATAGAAAAATGACGAAATGCCACGTCATTCATTAACCGTATGCCTATACTTTGAATTAAGTATAGTTTAACTTTTTACAGCAAAGTATTTAAATGTTTCGTTAAAAATTCACAGAACGATTCTTCTGTCAATGTATCCAGTAAACGAAAAGGACTGATTAATTTGTCACCAATTATTCCAGCCAATACATTAATGCTAAGCTGTTGCTGATGTTTTGTTTCCAAAGCTGCAAGTGAAAATCCGTCAACTCATATATGAATATTGTGAGTGTCCTGCACTCCATTTCCGGTAAACTTTGCTCAATCGGTGAATAGTATGCAGACAGAAAGCGTTGGTTCCTAACATAGATATATACGTTGTAATCAAGCACGAAAATGCTTGTTTATGTAGAAAGTCTACTTCACTAAGAGCTTACACTCGCTAAAGATGGCCTGGATAAAGAGTTAGTTTCGTAGGATTTTTCACACTATCACCGTTTTTGCAATGTGTCGGGTGCTGTTATCGCTATTTTCCTTAATACGATTAAGGACTGTTTTTTTTTAAATCAGGTATTCTGGCGTTCATTGCTATTTCACGACTTGAAACTATTCTTTCAGAAGACCCTATTTCCACAAGACGTTCATGTATTCTCTGTAAGGTCTTGTTATTGAGTGAAGGTCTGTTCGGAAATTTTCCAGCATACAGGCGCCTCGCTTAGTTTGCATTGTAGTTAGCACGTCCAGATATGAACACTCTTGGACACGGAATTTGGTTCTATCTCGAAATGGATCGGGAATCATTGTGTACGGCGTAAACACACCCCGACGTTTCGAAGCTCGGTCCTTGAAACGAGAAGAAAAAGCTCTATCGTTAAGCCATAAAGGTTTCGTGAGAAATATGTCGTTTCGTCACATACACATACGTCGCTGCTACGACTTGACTTCATTCTCAGACCTCGATGCTTAATATTTCGCCTTGTAACTCGCACGTTAACAAGAACGACACACATAAATTCACGCTACAGGAGAACGACCAATTTCCTTGTCAAAGGATGTACACTAGCAAATAACAAATATTAACAGATCTCAAATCCAAATCAATAACAAAGCTAGAAGTTTTCGCTATTCCTTGGTTTCAGCTGCCAGGTGGTAATAATGAGTAGAACCACTTTTCATTTTTATTACATCTATTGTTTTAATAAAAATGGCTCACTAATGCATGAACTAAACCACATAAATTTAAAAGTACGTGTAATTGAATACGAAAAAAATTGATTATATTATATATTTTTATGAATTTATTTCCCTTTTTTTAGTACCTATCAATTCGCCAAAGGTTTCTCGTATATTAGTCAACAACCTATTCATGTAATTTAGTTAAGTATAATGAAAAATATAATACTCGTATACGCGTACAGTATAATGTAATGTAATGTTACGTACGTACGTACGTATGTATGTATGTATGTATGTATGTATGTATGTATGTATGTATGTATGTATGTATGTATGTATGTATGTATGTATGTATGTATGTATGTATGTGTGTGTATGTATGTATGTATGTGTGTATGTATGCATGTATGCAAGCATGCATGCAATTCATTGTTTTCAGTTTCACCCTGCCTTTTAATTCGTTTTCATTTCTCATTCATTATAAGAAGTGCCAATGAAAGTATTGTAATACTGTAAAAATTTGTTTCTAGATTGTAACGGAAATAAAATACACGTTTTCAGCATCACTAATATCGGAAAAGCGGTTTCAGGCATACTGTCTGTCTATGTACATTGGTTTCTTCTAAAATATTTGACAAATTTGGTCTTATCCAGTGTTTACTAATCTATTTATGAGAGGATAATACAAGTGAACAAAAATATTATTAGTAAATAATTAATAGGCCTTTATTAGAAATGAAAATCACAAAACGACTGTGACCTCGAAATCCATCCAGAAGATTTCATTTTTAATGTTGTTTCCTGCATAAGACGAAGAGATAAATGAATTGAGAAATCCAGTATATATTTGTGAATCCCTATATTTTTAAGAAATTAATTATTATATGCAGAATCTGAAATACATTTGATACCATCTGAAATACAATTGACAAATTTGAAATACAGTTGATACTATCTGAAACTGAATGACAAATCTGAAATACAATTGATAATTTTGAAATACAATTGACTAATCTGAAATACATTTGAAAATTTCTTAAATACAATTGATATTTTCTGAAATACAACTGGAAAAGGTGTAGATGGCGACTATACATATATATGTATTACAGATTTGTTATGAATACGATTTCGATGATGAATGAGGCCGGTGATATTCAGGGATGTTGTGGCCCGAATTTCCTGGCATTTGCCTTACAGTTGAGGGAAAACCCTGAAAAATCTCAAACAGGAAATTCAACCCGACCGGGAAGACCGGCGTAAGAGACCAGCATGCTGACCCCCACACCACAGAGGTGGTCGTCGGTATTGTTACCGTGACTAGTCAATATAAATATTACAAATATGGGTGTTAATGATATTGAATTAGCAGCAAATGTTGTTATTGATTTATCAATTCCAACAAAATTGCTACAGAGGTATGAAAAGAAATATGAGAAGTTTGAACAGTGGTGTAAGAAAAAAGGTAGAGAATGTTTATGAAAAGGTTATGCTGGCATATTTATCAATAAAAAGTGAAAAGAGGCAATCAAGTTCTCTATGGACTCATTATTCTAAGCTGCGGTGTACGATCTCATTGAAGAAAAACGTGGACATCAGTAAGTACACACAATACTTAGCTTTTTAAAGCGGAAAAGTGAATTGTGAAAATGTTACCTTTAATGTGTATAACATATATTTTTTTTTTTTACTTTACGACACTCAGTGCGATAAAGTTGGTCTTTACAATACTCGTTTCAATGTTATGTTTCATTTTACCTACGTTATCAATGCGGATAATTATTATAATATGCTTATAGCAATATTTTTAAATTAAATTATAGATATATGGATCGAATGCAGAGATTGGAGAATGCTGGGTTTACAGCGAAAGACCTGCCATTAAGCAGAACACTATGAATGAGTTGCGTGTCTACTTATAAATGAACTTTTTTTCTTTTCTATACTACGTGTATTACTCCCACTTTCATCCTTCCTTTTTTTTGTTTCTGCCATTATTCCTCGTTTACTTCTTTGCCCACATGAATAGCTGTTTCATGTGAATTTGCGAGTCTATTGCTGAGTTGCAAGAAAGCATTTATAGGTTCGTTAAACACTATTGGTCCTATAATTGTTCATTTAGCGTCAGTAAGCGTTGCAAGAACGACCTTTAAAGCTATTGGTTCGTTAAAGCACTCTGTAAACTATATGTCGAAAATCGGAGCTATAAACTGTTAACGAATCGTTAGCCGCCATATTGTCGTATATATTTATTGTTTTTGTATCTGACAGTATTAAGTAATTTCGTGGACATGTTATCATCAGGAGTAAGTGAAATGTAATATACATATCACAGTGAACTCGAGATTCATGTGTGTATAGGAAAAGTTTTGTGAATAAAACAATTTTATTACTAGTATAGAATCGTTTGACCTAGAGGTTATGTTTGATATGGTACAACATCTACCAAGAATACTGAGAGACAGATCGAATCCTCTAGAAGAATACGGTAATATTGATTTTAAAGTTAGATTTAGATTATCGAAAGACATATGCATGGCTCTCTTGCATGATATAGGACATTGTATTGGAAAAAAAATCGCACGCAGTAAATTGCCTTGCGCTATTACGCAATAGGAGCGTTTCAGAATGTGATAGTGGATCATATTCATGTTTATAAATCTACAGTTTGTAGAATAATAAGATGTGTGACTGCATTGCAAGAATGAGAGAACAATACATTACTATGCCTCAAGGAAATTCTGTACAAACAGTAAAACAGGATTTCTTCTCAATTTGCAATTTTTCCAGCGTTATTGGGGCATGGACTGTAGCCATATGAAAATTCAAAGCCCTAGTGGACACTTTAATGAGATGTACCGAAACAGGAAGGGTTACTT
Organism: Periplaneta americana; assembly: GCF_040183065.1. NCBI lineage: Eukaryota > Metazoa > Arthropoda > Insecta > Blattodea > Blattidae > Periplaneta > Periplaneta americana. The sequence goes on along the minus strand of NC_091133.1, from coordinate 34,374,339 downwards.
CTCTATCAATCTGTACCAAGAATCGTTGCATGTTGGCCTGGATCAGTATTTGATGCCTGTCTTGTACAAAGTTTGAAAACAGTGACTATCCAAAAACACAAAATTACCATAGCGACACGCACGTATAATAACCGAATTATTTGCGCCGGCTACGATGCCTCTGTCGTTTTTAAACTTTTTGGTTTAAAGATGGAATAGCTAACAGATCGTTAAATATCACATTTGCAATGACCTATACTTTAAAGACTGGAATAGTTTAAAGGTCCTTAACGACTTACCGAGAGAATAGCAATTTATGGAACAGGTTTCTTGCAACCCAGCATATGTGTGTCAGCGTGGGTACGCCTGTCGAGCTAGGTAATGGATATCGAATGTATGGAATGGAATGGAATTTACGGGACAGGGCACTATGGTCCAGCACTGCAACCTGCAGTATTACGATCTATTGCGCTAACTCTCAAGCTAGGCGCATTCTCAAACCGACACCGACAGATTACACTAAGGTTCGCTGCGTACCCAGGTTTCATGCAGGAAACCCTCTCGTCCCTAGGCTAGCTCACTCCGGGGCTCGCCAGCCGGCGTTCGGGGAATGCTATGTAATTATAACGAAATGTTGACGGAATGTTGTGGATGGGAAAAAGCGGTAGGATTCCGAGAAAAATCCCGAACTGGGACCTTGTCCGCCATATGTGTTGCCATGGATTTGGTTTTTTCAATGAAAAATCCCAGACCTGACCGGGACTCGAGCCCGGGCCGCCTGCGTGACAGGCCAGAGGTCTGTCCATTCAGCCACCGCAAGGGTTATATAGAATGTAAATAAGGTATAATATCACTATGTAAGGTAGAGAAACATTTTATTGTTTCGGAATATGCAAACTGTATTACGAGAAATTGTCACTTTAATGAGAACCTATTTACGTTTCTTACTCCTTCAACTGTAATATCTCGTCTCCCGTGATCAGTCGACGATATTGTCACGGAATTTAGCCATCTATAATGACCACAACCCTTCTCACTCTCTTTTCAAGCGAATGTGAATGTACGTACCACCGTATTTGCCCGAGTATAGACCACGTGCGTGTATAGGCCGCATCCAATTTGGAGGCAGTTATTTTGGAGAAAAATGAATTTCTAAGAAGCAAGGCAATGTCAAGCATGCGGTATCTTGAAAATACTATATGGCAACATTGTAAATTCCTGAGCATGCGGTACCGCATATAACAAAAGAGATGGAGGGTTGGTCACTGCTCCTTGATCAATGCGTTGGGAGTTTAGTGTGTGAAATCATGGGTCGAGTGAGAACAGGCTACTCGTCGAAATTTAAGCTGCAAGTAGTGTGACATGCAAGAGAAAATTGAAACATAGAAGCATGGAGGAAGTTGATATCGACGAACAAAATGTGCGAGGATGGATGAAAGCAAAGGATGCACTTTAATTTTTGTGAATACACAGATGGAGACAGCTTGTTGAAGTACATGTTTTATACGTAATAAGGTACCTATGTCACTGTTTTTATAAGAAATTTGTTCTAGTTTAGAATATCTCGAGTATAAGCCGCACCCATATTTGTTTTATTTAGATTTTGGATAAAAAGAAGTGTGGCCTACTACAAAGCCCAAATAAGTTATATTCAACTTTGGGATATTTTGAGATAAGAAACTATCTGTTTGGAACCATTGACATGAGCTTTTCTTCAGGACTGAATATATATATATATATATATATATATATATATATTTCTCTTTCCTTACTTTTCTTGAACTCCACCTTATAGATAACTTCGAAATGTTGGATGTTTCTGCATCTATGACAAGGTGCAAAAATACAGAAGTTTCCCATATTCTTAAACTCCATGCGTTCACCAATAGTGAGAACTCATTCAGTTATTCTCTTTAACTATTGTCCTATATTCTGTATATGCGCGATCACATGTTTTAAAAAACATATTTTTGTTATAGTCGGACATAACAACGATGCAGTCTCAAGAAAGTGTGCCCAGGGAAGAGAAAAAAAAACACGAATAGAAAGTGCCGCTTGTGTGATATTGGTACATTGGAACCATGTGTTTCCGATTGTTTCAGAACTTCGTGGGCACGTACCTCCAGAGATCATGAAACTGTACAAGGATGTGTGCAACTGAAGGGCATGGCACAGCTCCAACTCGATTTTAAATGTTAATAAAACAAGACACGCTGAGGACAATATACAGAGTTGCTCGAAGTGGTTCATCTGCGGCGAAGAAAGAGAATTTTGAATACTAAGAATTTCTCAACTGAACGCAGTTCGATTTATTGTAAGTAGCAATCATTAGCGTATGTGTGCTAAGAGTGTAGACATAACTTCCGACATTTAAACTGGACTAAAACCTTCATGTCTGAACGTTTAAATGTAACATCTTGTTACTATAGAATTGGAAATAATGCTGATCAGAAGCTGTAATTTATTACACAATATATTTTTGTATGTTTATCTCTTTCTGTGGATTGAGTAAATGACACGTTTCATAAAGATGACGTATTTTCTATATTATAATGACATGTCTCACCTGTTTTTCAACAATTCAGTTCACTAGTATGCAACTAATGAATTAGTGACATTGTTCTTTATTTTCTTGTACCAAATTTTACATAATATACGAACACTAAATAATTTCTATTTCATCCAAATAAAGAAATAAAACACCATTCTCTGCATTGAATAAATGAAATGATTGCAGTCCTAAAAAGTAACATTTGGTTTCAATTATACGTGCAGCGTCTTGAATAGAAGTGTATAATTATTCATTTTGCATAAATTCAAACTTAAAAAAATATTTTGAACGTTTGGAATATTAATTTCCTATTTATAAAAATCGCTATACAGTATTGATGAAATAATAAGTGATACTAAAAATAAATAGGGATATATTTACATGTAAAGTACCGTAAAGAGCGCCAAGGGAAACCGTTCAAGAGAAAAATACAAAATGAACCTTCCTCCTCGAACACAAGAATATCATTACAACTGACAAGTGAAAAGCATGTAATTTCGATTGAAATCTTGCTTGCTTCAAATCATTTTTGGCCAGGAAACAATTCAGGCTACGGGCTACATTTTATGACTTGGGCAGAAAAGCATATTTTACAAATGAATAAAGGCGTTTCTTTTTCTGCTTTCGTTACGTCTAGGGTTACGTTAATATCATAATTCATGCATAAATAAATAAATAGATAAATAGGTAAATATATAAACAGATAAATAGATAAATAAACAAATGCTTGTGTGTTCACTATAAAACAAAATCCCTGTTTTGTAACAAAATAACAACGTTTCTCCCACATTAGGACTATTTAGGAACACTTTTCATTGAAGTAGATTGACAATTATTTAAATGCCCGAACCACTTTTCTAAATATTGTACAGCGGTTCTGCAGAATGATTCTGCTACTTCTTCAATGCCTTTTTTACTTGTTAAACCTTCTTCTTCAAGTGAATTATCTGCATCCTAACCTTATATGGAATGGAAGAAACTTTTCTGATATTTTGTCACAGAGATTTATTTTCAGTCTTTCATAGCAACCATTACAGTTACTGCAGAAATCTGGTCATCATGTATCTCCAGTACCACCTTGTGGAATATACTAGCTTGTGTAAAAACAAAATTCAATCATACCTATGAAAGTGGATCTTGGAACAAACGTTCCATAAACACTGAACACTTTGTTTGGCTAAAGGAGTAGGACCTGAGTCCTTGGTACATGTACAGAATCATCTTCACTTCTGGCATGAATGCCAACCGTCTGGTTTTACTATACCCAAGGATTTACTTATAATCTATGGACACAAATTCAGAAAAGTCTTCAGCTCTTCAATTCTTACTGTTTAGATATAAAAATAAGAGTAAACATTCTCCAAGTTAAAAGGTAGACAATCACAAGCTGACCGTATTGTATTATGGACAATATGCACACAACATCCTATTCCAAGTAATCCCCTGCCAAAAAACTATTCTATTCACTCATTTTCGTGCTGCACTTCCAAAGTTGTTGTTTGTATTGTCACCTCTAAATCCAACTTGTAAGGTCGTTCTTCATCAGCACTTCACTCAAATATTTCACAATGATGTCCGAGATTTCACCAGGTTAAGACTGAGTTCTAACAGTTTCACTTCAACTTCAATAAGGATAATAAAATCGAACGATAGGAAACAACTTTTTATTTCCATAGTTCTACGCCTCAGTTGACAAAGGAAAGCAGTGTGCATTCTCCAGTTGCTGCTTCACTTGTTCGGAGAAAGGTGCAATTAATTCGGTAATAATTGGTTTACATTTTGTCCAAGCACATTTAAATTTGAACTCAAAACATTTTTCAGTCAGTTTCGAAGTGCAGTAATGTGAAAGAAAATTCTGGTTTTCTTTTATGTATGAAAAGTCCATGCGTCTTCAGAAGCTGCGTTTTCTAAGTTTTTGTTTTAGGTGTAGAACTCTTAAAAGAACTTGTTAACACTTCATTTGAACCTGCACTATTTTCTGCTGATTTATATTTAATAGATTGCAAATGTTTGGTTATGTCATATGCAACAGCATATGAATTGCTGGATGTTGCACCGCAAGTTTGACATTGAACATCACTCTCGGAAATTGTCTTTTTAATAATAAAGGGATAGTTTGTCTCTAAATCCTTATTAAATATGCATTCACGTTTCGGCATTGTGAAGCATTCATAATGGAGAATGACTAAAAAAACCAATTACTAACTCAGATATCTTGGATTGAATCGTGATCCTAGACAGACGCAACAAAATTAACACGCGACCGACGTACACAAGAACCGGAAAAGCTGATTTATTTGTCAGCGCTGTGGTATTTGGAAACTAAATCTGAATAATTGCGACAAAAATGTATGAGGGACAGTCAAATGAAACAGGGTCACCATGTTTATATCTCATGCCGGGCAAGTCGGTACCACTAGAATTTGATTGCTGAACTAACATCTGGTGGCGACTCGCGAAGGCACAGTTATAACCTCGACTTACAAACTAGTTTATTGTGCTGGAAGTGAGGTTAGAGATACCTGTGTTCGTCCAACATCACTAATGGAGACAAGTAAAGGAGAATAGCATGGTGTAGTGCAATTTTTGACTGCTGAAGGAGTAGGAGGATGAGAAATCCATCGTCGCATGTCTGCTGTTTACGGCGAACACAGCATCTCATGTCATTTCATTTCCGTTCTCGTTCTTGTTGTTGTTTCCGTTCCCGGTTTATTGTGGACCAGCCTTAACATGGTCCTCGATAGCGTGAAAATACTTATTGCATGAATTTCCTAGATTTTTACTATCATAATGTATCTATCAAGAATGTTAATTAGTTAGTGGGATTTAAAAAGGGCGCGTCGGCTACTATGGCCATTTGCGCCCTTTCAACAATGTTATTTCATTGCCTTTTTTCCACGGTCTCATGAAAGTCGATGTCGAATATAACGGAAATGAAGAACAATTGACTGTAGAAGAGACTAGGTATTTTAATATTATACACTACCTTATAACACTCGGTATTGCACGGGTTTTCCATTCGCCCCTTAATTTTAATAAATCAAACTGATTGTAAGACTTTTAGGAGATCTCGGCAAATCAACTATAGAAACCAAAACAATTTGTCTTTACCAAGCTTTGCTCGTCTCTAAAGATGAATCTTTACACGGCATCCCTTACCTGAATTAATCACCTTTTTAGCCAAAATGTCTGCCAAGGGTAACTTAATTTAAAAAATTTTAATTTGCATTTTCTTGAAGTTTAGCAAAACAAAAGCACACCCCTCGGTCCCTATACGCCCGCTAAGCGTCGACTCAATATTGTACATTGATCTGAAGCTGTGCTCAGATACATTTCATGTAATTTCATGTCAATGTGTGCTTCCACTTGGCCTACAAAAACATTTGACTGTAAATAGGGAATTCCCTTGTTCCCAGTCTGAACCTATTGGGTTGTCATGGTGATCTAAATGTAGCCTCTTTATCGGTCGTACAAAAGAATTAATATATAAATCATGGATATAAATTATATGTATATACAATATATTATATTTCAAGATTATTCATCTCTTGACCACTGTACAACCGCATAGCCTATATCATACCCTTTTTTATAATATGACCTGAAAATGGCATCTTATATATCAAGGACATTAATTACATTAATTACATAATATTTTACTTTATATACAAAATATAGACACTGTATAATCTCGCAATAAATCATTTTTGGACTTAAAGAATAATATTTTGAAAGAAATGTATTTTAAAAGCTAACAGATTGTTCTTTCCACAACACTAAACATACTATATTGGCAACATGATTGTACATATAGAATTACGCAATAACATTTTTTGACATTAACAACAATATTTTGAGAGATACATATTTTAGAATTAATGCACTGTGTTATTTTCAGTGGGCTTGCGTACATTCACATACTACATTAGAAACCTAACAGAATTTCCTTTTGATATGAATATAATTCTTTGTTTTCCTCTCTATGGGTGTATATATATATATATATATATATATATATATATATATATATATATGTATATGTGTGTGTGTTTAGGTCTGCTCAATCGCAAGCAAGTTACGTAATTGACAATGTGAAAAACACAGAGTTTCTAAGTGAATGTTTGCAATTTTGAGCGACTGTACTTCAGCTTTATTTTAATAAGGCCACAACAAATGCCAGCCGTACTAAAATTGCAGTTGTTTATAATCGAAAGGCATGTTAGTGGGTATCAAAGAATATTTGGGATAAAAACATCTCCTTTCGTTTTGCCAGTTAATATTTTCATTTCTATCACGTTTTGCATGAGTTTTTTCACACCAATTCTTGTTCCATTATATAATTTTGATGGGTCAGTATTTCGCAATAGTACTATTGGTGATTCAATATTAAGTACTAAATTATGTAGTGACAGTCCTTGTGGTTTCAAAGAATTCAAGAATTCAGTAGGATAAAACACAGCTTGCTCACTATATCGAGAAACTTCAATGGTCCTGGATTGCGTGAAGATACATATTGCATGAATATCGTAGATGTTTCCTTTCATAATGTATCAACATTTATTTCATTGTCTTTTTTTTTCCTACGGTCTCATGAAGGTCGATGTTGAATACAACACACAATAGCGAAGTATAATTGATTGTAGAAGATCGCATTTTAATATTATACAGGAATGTTTGATACCATTTATTTTTTTTTTGTATTTTTTTACATTAATTTAATGTCAATTTGTCGAACTTTAATGTATCCTATGTTCTTCTCTTGGTTACGAAAGTTAAATGTGCAAACTTTGGTCAATATCGGTCAAAGCGTGTGAATTTGTATAGAGAACATACATAAATACATACACACATATCCACATTCAATTTTATACAGTGCGTTTCAAAAGTCACTCATATTTTCTGCTACAGCTAAATGGAAATGTTTTTCGAAAAGCGACCGGACACGTCAAACAGCATATTTTAAAAGACACTTTTTCACAAAAACAAACCATTCTTGATATCATTGTTGTGCAATTGTGACGTCGTCGGAAATATTTTTAAATGACATCCTGTATTTTTCTGTCCACCATCTGTAAGGTTTTTTTTTTTATTCTCTATGGTTACACAAGCTATCAATTGTTTTACACAACAAACATTGCTATAGTAACAAAATAAATAGTTGGATTTTCTGTTGTTATGGAAGCATCGTATAAATTAACAGAAAATAACTATGTCAATAAGTGAAAGTGAGAGAATTGAGATTTTAATAATGATTGGATATGGTGACATGAATCGTACACAAGATGAAGTTTTGCACTTTTCAATTAAATAAATCCAGATCGATCTCCTATTTAGCAATCTAGTAGGAGTAGAATACAAAACAAATTCAATGAAAATGGACATGTGCGGCTTTTCCTAAGATCTGATAGACCATCATGAACTACTGAAGAATTGGAGCTAGACATTTTGATAACAATAAAAGATAATCCACATGCTTCACTTACTGAATTACAATCAACATTTGATGTATCGAAAACAACCATTTCAAGATTGCTGCTCCATTGTAGGAGCTAATAGAAGATTACAGAGACAGAAGATTGCAATTCTATGAGGCAATGACCAACCTTTGCGATAGAGACCCAACTTTCGTATCAAGCTTGCCTTTCTCTGATGAATATACATTTTGTCTGAATGGAGAAGTGAAAAGACAAAATTGCAGATACTGGTCAGGAACTAACCTATACTGGATGGTAGAAACACACACAATTTCTCTGGAGGAGATTCTAGGATGCAGAGTTGTGGGCCCCTACTCTTTTCATGATAGTCTACACTTAATGGGGACCGGATTTAGAATTTTTGCGTGAAGAGTTAATACCAGCCCTTGTCGTCCTTCACCCAAACCTCCAGGATCCAGACTTACCTAATGATATCATTGTACCAGCAAGATGGGGCTCCTTCCCATTATGCTGCTCCTGTACGGCAATATCTGAATGAAGTGTTTCCTAATAGATGGATCGGAAGAAGACAATTTGTACAGTCGCTTGCAATATCGCCGGATCTTTCCCCTCTTGATTACTTCCTATGATGTTATTTGAAATGTAAGGTATTTGCTACGAAGTCTGCAGATATTGATGAGTTGTAAAGAAGAATACGAGTGGAGTATAGAGAAATACCACCACCAGTCATTGAAAATTTTGAACAGGAATTTGTTCTGCATCTTACACATTGCCAGATCGTAAATACACAACATTTTGAACATTTGATTAACTGAACATTTGCTTCTGTAACACATTCATTTTAACTATTTATTTTGTTACCATAGCAACGTTTGTTGTATAAAACAATTAATGCCTTGTGTAATCATGGAGAATAAAAAAATCTTTCATATGGTATAAAGAAAAATACAGGGTGTCATTTAAAAATGTTTCTGATGACGTCACAACTCACACAACAATGATATCAAGAATGGCTTGTTTTGTATAAAATATACTGTTTGCGTGTCCGAACGTTTCTCGAAATACATTTCCATTTAGTTGTAGCAGAAAATATGCGCGACTTCCGAAACGCACTGTATATTAACGTGCAATTAGGGCGTAAAATGTGTAAGAGTAAGACAAGAATGTGACCTTGAACACTCCTGTTTATTATGCGTATGTGTGTATATATTTAGGAATGGAGACAGATGCATCAGTGATTCATCCTATCTATTCGAAACTCACAGACTGATGCTGTATTTTATTACGGATGATCTAGCTCTTGTAATATCTACTGATGAAATTCTTTGTGAAAAATATATGGAAATAAATGCAAACAAATATGGCATTATGTAGTAAATATTGTATTATAAATAAAATTAACATAAAATAAAATTATTTATTTAATCTAATAGCAGGATTACAATTAAATAAAAAAGGAAAAAATATATTTAATTAGACAATAGTTCATGATTAGTATCGAGATGTAAAAGAGCGACTGATGTTTTTCGTAGTCCATCTGTGATGATTTGAATGGATGCCTTCCACTATTTTTCCTTGGTTCTGTCTCCCAATTCTTGAAAATACGCGTTTCTAATCCTGTCTTTTACTATTAACTTTTGAGACTCATACGACGTGATTTTCTTTGTCATTCGGGTTAGGGAGAACCCTTTTTGGCTAAATAATATGCACGCTCGTTTCCAGAAATATTGATACTGAAATGAAATAAAATGTCTTGTTTAATTTTCTGAGAAGTGTGATAATTTTCTGACAAACATACATTTCAGAAGATATAGGAAGAGTTGAACTAATTGACTGGATGTCATTTCTAGAATCCGACAATATCAGTGCTTTAGAAACCTTCCCGAGATAAGGTGAGCTGTGTTAGTGCTACTCTGATTGCCTCAATTTCTCCGTCATAAGCGGATAAGTACTGACCAACTGGGAGATAGGAGGAAAAACCTATATTATAGGTTCCACCTCTATATTTACTTGATTTTGCAATTTAGACCCATCAGTGTAAATGTGGAGTCATGTGTCTTCAGGGTATCTTGCATAGATTGTTTCGAGTGCAAGTTATCTTAGATACTCTTTAAATAAAATAAATTATACATCTTGATTACACAACTTTTAACACTAGATTACTTTGGAAAACGTATTATATATCTTTCACGTGTTAAATTTTATGTTACCTTGTTAACATGTTTCGGCCTGCTATCGGCCATCATCAGAACTGGTCGTTGCTGGTCTTGGTGCCTTTTGTTTTGTTTCCTGTGGAGGTGCGTTTTGTGTAGTGCAATGTGGAATCAAAGCGAGTATGTGTTCTGAAATTAAGTTGTGTGTTGAGCATTCCGGACAATGGTACACAGACTATTCAACATACCAATGAACCAACATGATTACAAATAAGAGCTAAACACAGTCAAATACATAGCACAGGAAAACGGATATAACCCCAACATAATAGACAACATAATACGAAAGACAAAACATAATCACAAAAAACATAAGAATACAACACAAACACAAGAACACAAAAAATACATCACACTAACATACGAAAACAAAAACACACACAAAATTGCAACCTCATTCAAGAAATTAAATTACAACATTGCATACAGAACAAATAACACTCTACAAAAACATCTCAACACACATACAACACAAACAAACAAATATAACCACACAACAATATTTATGTCGGTTTTCAAGAATAAACAATTGTGAATTGTAGCACTACCAAAAGTACAAAGACCAGGAGAGGGGCATGGACTATCTTCGGACACTTGGACATCAGTTCACCTTGTAAAGACACTTATGCAATTACACGTATGAAATATATCTCTTGCATTCTGTAAAAATTACCATTATATTCCCTTAAATATACATTTTGCATTCTATAAAAATTATCATAATATTTTCTGAAATAAATCTTTTGCATCCCATAAAAATTATCATTATACTTTCTGAAATAAGTCATTTATATTCTGTAAAAATTGTCATATTTTCTGAAATAAATCTTTTGCATACTATAAAAATTATAATTGTATTTTCGAAATCGTATTCGGAGTTGAAAATAATAACAATCGAAAAAAGTGACTTCGGAAAATCGTATTTGGAAAAACGGAATTCGGGATTAAATCGCGTTCGGAACTTTGGCATTCGGAAGAATGTTTTCAGAAAAATGGGCCCTAAAGTTATATTACAGACATCATTGTATGAGTAATTGTGTTCTTATATTACATTTAGATTGGACTTTTTCGTACTTTGGACATTAAAATCACATGGATATTTTCGTTAATTGAACATTTTGGTCATTGGACTTAATTACTGTATGAACATTTTTAACGATACACACTATGTAACAGACCTCTTCAGCACATTGGACCTTCTTGTACCGTGGACATTAAAAGCACATGGACATTTTCGTATGTTTGATCTTTCTGTTATTGGACATTATCTCTGTTCACCTCTTCGGAGAGATAGCTGAGTATACTGTTTTAGAAATGTCAGTATACGTACAGATCTGGAAGTGAATAATATTTTATTTTTTTACACTAATGGCGGGTTCATCCATATGAACCCAGTAAAATAGATCGATTTATCGACAGAGTTGTTACACAGAGTGCTCCATAGGAGGCTGGTTTACGCTACACTGGCAATGAGATGATGATACAGATATGCTGGTAGAAACAATACGAAATAACAGAACTAAATGTAATGAACATGTCGATGGTGTTGAACAACAATTTCGTATGTAAAAAAAGGAATAAAATGAGATTTCACTTTATCCCTGTCAAAAAAGTATTTCCGAAATTTCTGCAAACACATATTATGTCAAGACATGAATACAAACTTTAGAAGAAGATATTTAAATACACTCTTATGTCAGATATTTGTTCTTTATCAAGATATTAAAATGTTTCTCTTATGTAAAATTGAATATTTTGACATACGAGGTTACCCTAAAGGGGTATAGAAACGTGAGACACCCGAGATTGAGATGGAACGATCAATAAAACTATTACAATTTGGAGGCGAAACGGGCCAAGAGTGGCTCAATTCTTGAAGTTGATGATGCTGATGATGATTACGATGATGATTATTGTTAATATTAAAAGTTCTTTCTTCCCAACGTTAATTTTGACATTACTGAGCTACAGTACATTTAGCAGCATATTAAATTACAGAGACATTCAAATTTTGTTAAAATTTCGTGGTTATGCGGAAGTGTTATATAATATCAGACTATTGGTACCATTGTAACACAAAATATTTAATAATTATCTCCTGAGTTCTAATAATTGTTGCCTGAAGTACCTAATTTTCTTTGTAAGTTGAAATTCCATTCACATCACAAATGCAGAGCAAAGTAGCATACTTAACTATTCCGCAGAACATTACATACAGCACTCTATCTCCTCCACAGCTTTTGTTTACGTTGAAAGCGCCATTTACATAATGCGTGCAAATGAGAGCCTTGTTCCTCTTGTTTGGAATGTCGTTTCGATTTGTTTTCCTGGAAATTGTTTTCCATGTCGGAGAAAGCCATCCGTGTGTGAACAGGATATGTACAAACTAGTAATCTGACCATTTCATTCCCGTAGTGCGAATTTGCGGTCGGTGTGCAACTGCAAGCTAACACATTTAAGTCGCTTAATTCTGGTAACGTTTCGGTAGATAGAACGCTTGCTATTTTGAATTAGGTTCTCAGATTCAATTCCAGCCGTGAGTAATAGAATTCTGACGATCACAAAAATTAATCAGAACAGAAGTAACATCTGAGGTCTTGTATCGTAGATCTAAGGTACTTGATAACATATTTTAGTCCCTCGATGTGAGAGCTGCAGTTAAACCACTATGTTTATCGTCCATGTCAAAATGTGGATATGAAATCGTTATCAATTTTACTGTATGTACCCTGTAGCTTCAGTATAGAGCGGGGATCTACTTTTTTAACGAATTAATAGTAATAATTAGACGTTGACGAGTAAAAACGGGAAAAATTACAATTACAAATTTATTTATATTGAATTTTTAAAAAGGATTGTTAAATGGTTGTCATTTGTTTTAAAATCTGGCTTCACTCTAGCTACAATATTTATTTCTATATTCTGATAAATTTCATAAATATTTACAAAATAATAAACAATTAACAAATGAGAAGTGAATGCACACTAGCAAGGGAACCTTTAGTATGATTAATAGAAAACTATGGATCTATGAGAAAGAAATAATATTGTTCAAACAAAGAAACGGAACATTGGTACATAGGACATTTAATTATAAATTGTTATGTGAAGAAATTAACAGCTAATTTATAATTATGATTCATTAATAACATATTATAAGACAATATAACAATTATATTAGCCATACGTTACACCTTTTTCAAAAGTGAACAATTTTTTTACATTTATACAGGATTAGCCAGGGAAAGGGGCGATTTTAAAGTACACGCTACAGAAATGAGTAGCTTAATATCAAAGATGGACATCTGACTTCAATCGAAATTTAGGTAGCTGTGTTTTTTATACAATTTTTCATGCTCTTTCCAGTTACAGTGAAACCATATGCAAACTCTAACACTATATTTATAAAATAAATTGTGTTAAATATTACAAAGAACACTGTGAATTAAAAAATTGCCTCTAGATCAAAACTATGGAGACGACAGATGTCCGTCTTTGATATTAAACTACTCAAATATTGTAGACGTTCGAAAGTGCTGTTATTTGTTGTTATATTCCCAAAACTATGCCATTTACACAGCCTTACATGATCAGTCGCCATGTAACAATGGAATGGTGCACAGCATGCATATTCAATCAAAGCGTTTTACAAAAACAACGACAGTTACGGGGCTGCTAGACGAGGTTTTCGTACGCATTTCAATATCGGAAGTCATGATGCTGTGCCTAGCGCACATGCGATCAAATCATGCATTACAAATTTCGAGGCCACAGAATCTGCTATGAAGAGAAAGCCACCGGGTGGAAGAAGAACTGTCAGTACGCCATAGAACATTAATGATGTCAATGTTGCATTTCAGAAAAGTCCAACGCGTTCTATTAAGCTCCATGCAATGATACTTGGAATGTCTCAGACTATGTACGTAGAAGTTTGCACAGTGATTTACATTTGCACCCATAAAAAATTCAAATCGTGCAACAGGTACAGCCACGTGACTATGAAAATCTTGTACATCTTGCTCATGAGTTTCTGTTGCATTTGGATGAAGATCAAGAGTTTGTTGACAAGGTATGAATGATTGATGAGGCATATTTTCAGTTTAATGGCTTTATGAACAAACAAAACTGTCGATATTGGTCTACAGAAAATCCGAAAAGGTGCATTAACGAACTCTTCATAGTGTACGTATGACTGTGGTATGCAATGTCGTCTGCTAACATAATAGGCCAAATATTTTTTAAAACAAGGGAAGAGCCGTGACAGTCTTTTCAGCACGTTATGAAGATATGATTCAAACTTTTTTCAGTGGTCAAGCAGCAGATTATCCTCATGTAAACTGGTTTGAGCAAGATAGGGCTACTGAGCATACATCGAGAAACTCCATGAACGCCCTACGGTTACTTTTCCCTAACCAAATCATTTCGTACAGAGGTGATATTCCTTGGCCAGCAAGATCCCCTGACCTATCTGTATGCGACTACTTTTTATGGGGCTACTTTAAAAGTAAAGTTTATGGAAGTCGTCCAGGAAATGTCGCTGAATTGAAAAGAAGAATTCGGGGAGATATCCAGAATATTCCTCAGATATGTTTCGCAGTGCTATGCATGATCTTCGTCCATGATGTCAAGAGTTTCTATGCAAAAATTGTAGACACATTTAACAGATGTAATATTCAAAACATAAATGACGTTGTATGTAAATCATTATCCTGTATTTGAAATTAAAGACGAACCATTGGTTACATTTATAACATTGTGTTAATAATCGCCCGTTTCCCCGACGAATCCTGTATTAAAAAGGAACTTATTTCGATGCACTGGACATTTGCAACATTATATGTTAAATAGAGGTTTATCTTCGTGTTACTACTGATAATTCACATTTCTCATTTTAAATTGTGTTAAATGCAGATAACCTGAATTATATTAGATTGTATGTTTTCCACTCGATATGTTGATTGTAGAACACAAATACATAAATGTTCCTTAAGATAGACTGCCGGCAGCTCACAAGCGGAAGTTGCTAACAGAAAACACGATCTCATTGAAACATTTACCAAATTGTAAGATTTGAATAGTGGATTCAAACGCACCAAGGTTACAGGTGTGGATTTTCTAAAATGGTCAGATTTCTCCACCCATTAGTTGTAGTTCATTTATCAGTTGTCGGGATAGTCGATTGGATAACGACATGGACTATTATGCGAGAAGACAATGATTGTTATCTCTGTACTACTATTAAACTTGTGAATAATTGAAATATAAACGAAATGGTGTGATGCTTCAACAAATCTATTTCGAGCTTCCTACGGAAATATAGCTATGTTTTCACACTTTCTAGTAGGGGGCCTATTGGTATCAGAAAAGTGGTTTGAGGCACGCCGTCTGTATGTTGCAGCGTCTTTTCGGAAAGGATTTTGTTCTATGGGTCAACTTAATCGGGAATGAAGTGCCAACATTTTTACATACATATGACAACAATAACATCAAGCATCTATGGAAGAAGTATTTTCGGTTAAACATTATGAAGAATCGTAGAGAATAGGGAAAGAGTCGTACATTATTTTAATAAAATATTAAATACTGTTATTTATGTGGTTTAAGCAGAAATAGGGAATCACTTGACAAATTTTCGAAATAGTGAATAGTGATAGCCTAATTTAGAATACAGATCATTTTTATTTAAAATTCCCTGTAAAATTACTGCTTCTCGACTACTGCTTCTCATATTCTTATGAAGATGCAGAATCTCGTGCTTTTGTTTCACCGTATCATTAAACATAAATATCCATTTTGACATAACTGTATTAAAATGATATGAGAATTGTGAATTTACGAAGAAAAGGACATAATATTTGTTAGACTGGACAGTGATTGTACAAAATTAATTTGACACAACGCAATCTAAAACAGATTTTTTTATTAATTATTGCGTAAACCTTGGCAGGAAGTACATATCAATAAAATTACAGAGGAACAATTGTTTTTCCAATTTCAAATTCATTTGGCAAAGGCTATCTAAAATGGTTTTTCTTTTTATTAATTTTATTATTGCGTAAAACTTGGCACGAAGTAAACATCAAATAAATGTCTTAGGACAGTGACTAAACATGTGTTTAAACACATTTCTCCAGTGTATCGAGCTATGTGTCTCGTACATATAGACTACTATAAAAAATGTTTAAATTTTAAAATTGCCTCTATTTCTCCATTATTCTAGCACGTGAATGTTGTATCTGTGTTACGTGCTTATTTCCCGCATGCATAGTCCGGATCAACTTACTTAATATCCTTACTTATATTGGTTGAGAAGAAACTGCCTACTGAAGGATGCACAAGAAGGAATTGTGAAAGGGAAAAGAGTTCGGAGCAGAAAAAACATCAGATGATAGACGACATTAAGATATATGGATCTAATGCAGAGATAAAGAGGATGGCAGAAAATGGGAAAGACTGGAGAATGCTGGGTTTGCAGTACAAGACCTACAATTAGGCAGAACACCATGAATGAATGAATAAAATAGAAAACACTTCCAACATATAAAAAGTTCGTGGCAGAAGACGATATCAGATATGAAAATTGTCCGATAAATTTTAATTAACGGCATTTTAGTTTAGCGTTTAGTTAACTCTCTTAATAACAGTAATCTTTCAGTTGTTACCCTTAACAACACGCTAATCCCTTATTCATCTGTCGTAAAAAAAGTCTTGGCTTCTTTTTCGATAATAATCTAAATTTGAATTTTCAAGTTAAACAAACGATAAAAAAAAAAATCTGTTACTCCATTCACTGTTTGAGTCGCTTAAGAAACTTCTTGCCCCAGCAACTAAAACTTACTCCAGTACAAACCCTAGTAATGCCGCATTTCGATTATTGTGACGTTTTGTTAAGTGACCTAAGTTCTGAACTGTCAGTCAAGTTACAGCGAGTTCAGAATATGTGCGTCAGATACGTATGCAACATCCGACGATACGATCACATATCACCGTCCTTCGCAAGTCTTTCGTGGCTCCGACTTAAAGAACGTAGAACTTTACACTCCTTGTCATTGCTCTTTCGAATTCTGCACACTTCAACACCAAATTACCTTTCGTCTCGTTTCTCTTATCTATACTCTAACCACGACGTAAATACCAGATCACTTATCTTTGGCGCGCTAAGTACACCTCTTCATAGAACATCTCGTTATTCATCATCTTTTACAGTATCCACCTCGCGACAATGGAATTCCCTATCACAAAGTATTAGGGGCTGCAAGACAATAAACACTTTGAAAAACAGCTTAAAAGATAACCTTCTTAGCATTTCACTCCAATCATACTGACTTAAACTATCATTGTCTACATTGTTACTCCTTCCTTTAGATATGCATCCTGATAGTGCTGTATTTTCAAAATTGTCTCATAATAATCTCTTTCTATTATCTAACATTATTTGAAATATATTAACATTCTATGTATTTTAGCTTAATTCTGCTACATAGTTTGTATTTCAGTGTTTACTTAATAGTTCATAGTATTTTGTATACATGTAACTCTTATCTAAATCAAATTTTTTAATTCTTTGTAAGTTCATACATATGTACGTATACTTTTTTGCTGGTTGAGTGGAAGAGAAGGCCTTACGGCCTTAACTCTGCCAGCTAAAATAAAGTATTATTATTATTATTATTATTATTATTATTATTATTATTATTATTATTATTTTAAAGCACTTACATGAAGCTGTTCGACAGTTTGGAACAAATAGTCATAAGCCACGTGAAGCAATGTGAACCAAATTATTGTTTAGATTCCAATCAGATATATTAGTTTTAGGGTTCCACGAACTATTCCTGTCAACATAATCATTGTTAACAATTATCTTCTGCTGCTTGAACATTTTGTAAAACTTGATTTTCTTCAGATACAAGCAACAGTTTCCCTTCAGGTGCCGCCATTTTTTGTAGCTTGTGACTGTATCTCCAACACGTTTTTCTTGTTTACAATGACGGGGGTAAGAACAATGACTTATAAATATTTTTCATGTCACTAAATGTCAGCTAAGAGTAGGGATTTAGAGAAATCTGTTAGAAATGTGTTGTAACAGCAGTAAAACTAAAAAAAAGCATACAGTGTGGCTTATGACAATCTCTGACGGAACCCTTCAATTGGTCAATTATTATCGCACAGTTCCTATAGTCAATCCATTCAGTGGGAAAAGTTTCGTTGATAAAATTGCTTAAAAATATATGTCACTATATTTCTTGGAAAACTGGATATATCCAAAATTCAAAAGAAACTGTTTGCGTATCTGACTTGTATCACAAAGAGAGAGAGAGAGAGAGGGAGGGAGGGTGTTAGCAAGCATTTAAATGTACGCATATTTTTAAATGTGTTAGGTATCTTAATTTCAAACATCACTTACATCTATTTGCACAGATTCACAACATGGTAACTCCAAACATATTATGGCAAACAGTTACTTTTATCATTGTCATAAGAGTTACGTTATGTACAGATACGGAATTAAAATTTGGAGCGAGTCTTGATGGGCGTTACCTGTATGTAGGCAACAACTTCACACGACTGTCCACAAGTAGCATGTATAAAGGAGCTCTTGTTTACTGCACATGTGCAGTGTGTTGTAAGCGAAACTTAAACAATAAGGGAGCTCCAAATTTTATTTCCGTATCTGTACCCAAAACTAAACTAAATTGAAATTGTAATATACAATTATTCTGACAACTTGAAGAGAAGAGTTAATTCGCGCGAGTAACAGTATTTATTTCTGAGGTTTTTTTAGAGCGTGCGACGTGATACTCCGTATAAAACTCGTAGCTTCGTATATAAAACTGGTACCGTAATAAACTGGACGGTCTGAGTTTAATTTCCGGTAAGGACATTGGGATTTCTTCTTCAGCATCGAATCACTGAAGAGTCTGGAGCTCACTAAGTCTTTCATCCTATATAGATTTCTTTAAAGAGAAAGAGAGCAGCTGACCCATCGTCTCTACCTTACTGCGTTCCTGGGATCAGAGAAAACGGAGGCAGATGAAACGTCTCTTCTGAATTCCACATTGAAGTCATAACGTGAATTATTGTAACTTTTTAATTAAAATATGTACATATTATAATTTAAAGACGCGAATTTATGTTATAAAATTAAAATATAATAAGTTCAATATAATAAAAAACATTATATGAAATGTTTATATATTCTATACCGAGTTTCCTCAATCTATAACGACGTACCATTACTGTTACACCGTGTATTTACTGATATGAACGCTAATATAAGACATTTAAAAAGTAAGTACCGTAATTAAATGAATGAATAAAGAGTTAGATAATGTGCAAAATAATGAAAAATAGCCTAATAGATTTGTTTCTTCAAAATTAGGCCATAACATTCCCTAACAAGCTAACAAATCCCCTACAAAAATCTATAGCAAAACCACTGAAAGTACTGGTAGTGGTAATGAACAAGGGACATGTTGGGGCTCAGAAACATTTATAGATCTACTTTAAAAACTTAATATAGTACTACAGTTGAGGAAATACACTATACGAGGCATAGAAGTAGAACTCTCAAGCTTTCTTGACTTCGATGCAAGAAGATATCTATCAGTATTACATTCAGGCGGGCGCCTTTTACCTCCGAACATAACCAGTATTCAATTTAACAGAAATCTGAACACCCTGGACCCATCCCAGAAGATATAATGGCAAGCAAAATTCCGCAACTATCCGGACCTTCCAGTTCGCAGTCTCTTTATGTATACGAGTACTATAGATCCAATAGAAGCTTAGCAGTTACAAAAATGGAGGAAAGAGCTATGAGCCCGAAAAATTTTACTTTTGTTGGTGAATTCGCAAATTTAAACTGAGAAATTTCTTACACATTTTCTTATTAGAGGACCTCGCCGTCCTCTATTGAATGTTGTGTAATCAATGGCTTTGTGAAGTCATCACGTAAATACTTAATAATGGAGAAAAATTCATTCCGGCACCGGGAATGGATACAAGGGAGGAGAGTTCGGCTGGAACTGTGGATCGGGTCTCGGTATAGCTCAGATGGTAAGACCACTAGCGCGCAAAGCTGAGGGTCGTAGGTTAGAATTTTTCTCCACTAATAAGTATGAGGAATTTCTGTCTACAAACTATTTAAAAGTCATACTTATCGTTGGACTATTTCTCCACAGATGCCGATGAATATTCCCACAATATCCGGCGCCAGAGAGAATTTTTTTCTATTAATAACCAATATTAACCATAACAGATAATTCTATAGGACCAAAATATTAATCTTGACGTAGATCATTCGCTCAACAGTGCATATACGAGTATAGGCCTACTGTGGAGTTCCTGCCGCCAACTCACTCAAATGAGTGCACTCCTTGTGTGATGATGTCAGTTGACTTAATATATTATGTGTCAATATATAGGATGTTTCCGAGGTGGTGTTACAAACTTTCAGGGATGATGGGGAAGGGCACATGTATCAATTTGAGATAATAATAATAAATAATAATAATAATAATAATAATGATTTATTTAACCTGGCAGAGTTAAGGCCATACGGCCTTCTCTAACACTCAACCAGGAGTAAAGACTGCGTTACAAAAACACTACAAATTTACAAATAACCGAGTCGAAAGTTACAAGCAAAAATAGTTGTGTGGAAATGAAATAATTTTATTCCTCTATACACCTTATTTATGTGTATTTAACTGTACATCTTACACATACCTTATTCATCTGACGTTATTTACGTTGTCTACTTACAGTATTCCATTCAGTGCGCTGTCTGAGGAGTGGGGACTACACTAAAGCAATGCAGATAGCGTAATGTGTAACGGACATGGTCGGTCCTGATATGCACGTCTGTAGACAGCAGTGTATGTGTACAAGTTGCAGTGTCCAGTCGATCAGTCCTAGTGAAATGGAGGAACACGAGAGCGGAATAAGCAGGCCTGATTTTCGAATACGGATGAGCCAATGAGAACAGTAGACAAGCTCACAGATTGTATCGGCAAATACCCACGTAGGAGACATCCGGTCCATACCATTTTTCCACGACTGTTCCAAAGGTTAAGGGAAGGAGGGCACGTGTTGCCAAATTACAATTCCATTTCCACACAACTATTTTTGCTTATAGCTTTCGACTCAGTCATTTCCGGACCATGGTTCCTTATCTCAAATTGATACATGTGTCCTTCGCCATCATCCCTGAACGTTTGTAACACCACCTCGGAAACACCCTGTATATGTCGAACATGGAGTAAGGCCACTCAGGGAGAATACCAAAGGAGAAAGATTCGATCCGGTGCTAGGGATTGAACCTCGGCGTAGCTCAGTGGTTAGAGCGCCCAGTAGGTATAACTGGGGATCTGGGTTTGATCTCCGACGCCGGAGCAAATTATTCTCTATTAATAGCAATGGTAATCATAACAGATAATTCTGTAGGACCAAAATATTAATCTTTACGTAATACCTCACATGTTTTCGCTACTTTTTAATAAAAATTATTGAAAACATCTATTATTGTAATGAATACCTATGTTAATATTGGCATATTATAAGAATTCGTACTTTAATATCCAACAAGTTTCATTGTAATTTAATTATAATTTAATTTAACTTTATTTTATTAAATATATAAATTTTAAGGAAAAGAAAGCTGTCTAAAACAATTTACAAACGAAGTATTGTGCTTAAATAATTATTACGGTACGTAACATGTATAGTTCTTTATGCATCATGCTCCTTGTTTTTAATCACTGACATATCACCAAAATAAATTACTGTTATTATTATTATTATTATTATTATTATTATCATTATTGATTTATTGCAACGTACTTATGAAATTCCTCCCAAACATAACCGTCTATTGTGCCATGCATATTACGTACCTACAGCTCAAAATGTGTAGCTCTGTAGCATTTTCTCTCTTGACAGTTACAACTTAACTCGTTTAAGGCCCGTTCACAATGAAAATTAAACATAACCGTAACATAAACACAGAAGTTTGCGCCCAGGCTACTAAATGGGATCATTCACAATGATTCACATAAGCATTGACATAAACATTACCGTAAGACGTTAACATGAAAGTTTGCAAACTCCAAACTTTCATGCTTATGCTTACGTGATTTACAAACAGAACACAATCGTGGGCGCTGAAGTATACGACAGAATATGAGGAAATGGCGTCGTTATGTTTCCATGGTTACCAAGTATGTTTGCGGTTATGTTTATGTTCCCATCGTGAATGATGGTATGACTTCTTGATTTTACCGTAACGTTTATATTCTTAAGTTAACGCTTACGTTATGTTTATGCCTTTAAGGCATTCACAATGAAAATTAAACATAACGTAAGCGTTATGTTTATGCCTTTAAGGCATTCACAATGAAAATTAAACATAAGCGTTAACTTAAGAATATAAACGTTACGGTAAAATCAAGAAGTCTTACCATCATTCACCGCTTGTAACTTGAACCAACGATCGGCTATCTTCGGGTATTGGGATTATCTGCTCAGCTGACTATGCTATCTAAACTTCCTCTACTGTAGCGAACTGACGAGAAGAGGATAGGGACCGATGGCGAGCTTATGTGAGGGCAACATTGAACCTGCGGGTTCCTTAAAAGCCATTTGTAAGTAAATAATAATAATAATAATAATAATAATAATAATAATATATGAGTATATGTAATGGAATACATATTGGCATTAGTTGAAAAATGAACACGATTTATATAATAAAGTCATAAACAGAGATTTGAATAAAGAATTACACAGAAATGACTGTTACGGTAAACATATGAACATTAAATTAGAAGACAATACTATTTACATAATAACATTATAAAGACGATTGAATTAAGTGTATACAATAAAAATAAGAAACAAAAAATAAAAATAAACACAGTGGAATACATTGCATTAAATATTTGTAACGCATTAGGTATGGCAACTCATAAGATATTCTTCTAATTTCTATTTAAAATAAATCAAAGTTCGGCACCCTTGACTTCAGGCGGCAGAGAATTTCAGTGACGAGAAGTAGCCTAGCAACAGTGAAATATGAGGAATACAGAGATGATGTGTGAAATAGAATTTCTAGCGTGTTATCATGTTATGACCGAGTATTTATGTTATGATAACGAGAAATATTGTGGAATCGAACAAATAAGTAATAGGGGGCAGAGGTGTGCAAAATTCGATATAAGAGAGAAAAAGAATGTAGGCCTGACTTTCTCTCCACTCGTATAGCCTGAGCAACGATAAATAATTTATCGAAGGAAGGTGAAATGTTAACGTTGTAGTGTACATTACAAATGAAACGAACACACGCATCATGAACACGTTACAGTTTCTGATAGTCTTTTTCTTAATTCTCCAATTACCAAATAATGGTCAGAATTACAGTCTGCTCCCCTGAACGTTCGAATATCTACTATACTAGTATGTCTTCGTTTATCTATCAAGAGGTGATCTATTTGGTTGTGTCAGTCCATCTGGAGAAATCCTAGTATATTTATATAGATCCTTATAGGGGAAAGTTGTACTTTTGACAATTCAATTTTTTGATGTGGCAAAGTTGACTAACCTAACTCAATTGTCATTATTAGTTACGTGTTGGATCTCTTTTCCAATAGTTAGTTTAAAAATATCCTCCCGTTCTACTATAGCGTTGAAATCCCCTAATAATATTTTCATGTGACATATAGGAACTTATTACTTTTCACAATTTAACTATGCCTTATTTATGTAAAGATACATAATGCGATTATTGCGGCTGAAATGTTTAGCGCTATTTTAACACCCATCTTTGTTAATTCTATTTATAATTAATCCAGGGTCTTAAATGATTTTGAGTGTGTTCTTGCGTTAGGTTTATGGATACTATTAAAAACGTGAGCTTCTTCTTGCTGAAAACTCACACAGAATGACTTTTGTCGAGAAGGAACATATGGATGCCATCCTTGAAAACGAAGAAATGTTTATGAAGTTATTACACAACAAACTGTTACTGCGGATACAAAAAAACTGACAGCTTCACTTTATGAATTCCAACTGCACTCGCAGGGATGGACTCTAAGGGCAGGATGCGCTAAGAATAAACAATAAACACGTCGGATGTGTGAGGAAACTGCCGACAAAGGAATCTTCCCCATTACGAAATATTTAAGTTCTACATCTAAACGATCGCAGAAATCGTAGAAAGTTTTATATTTAGCATTTAATTTCCAGCGAATGAAGACTCGACTGGCAACAGGATAGTAGAGATTATCTCACGCCCAAAGAGGCAAGAGTATCTTGTATATTTCACTATTCAAGGTGTTCTGATGCGCCCTATCTCGACAATGTTTTTGAATCGGTTTAATCATTTAGTTACCAGTGGTTTCGAGCTCGATTTCATAGCCTACATTATAGTGGTGAATTTCAGGGCAGAAGATGCCGAAAATTCAGCGAAACTATTAAAACTACCTTCCAGACGTAAAAAAGTTAATCATGACTGAAATAAAGGAAACGAGCCACGAAAGTCACAGAAGAAGAGAAAGAAAAAGTGCTATCATGATAGTAAGTACATAGAAATTTATCAAAATATCAATACTGTATGCCACCCACAGTACATAAAATTCTTGTTCATGGATGTGTAATTATGCAGGTAGCTCAGTTGTTTTGCCTGTTGAAGAGTTATTAGAAGAGGTCATTGGGTCTAGAAACAAAGATGTGAGAAAAATTCGAGAAAATTTTATCCTAAAAATTTCAACACGAGAGGCAATTTGAACCTCTTTAGCAGGTTAATGCTGACTTCTGGCCCATTCATTTCCGATTTGAAAGAACTAGGCTACCAAAGAAAAATAAAAATAAAATATATCTTCGAAAGTGTTTGGTTTTTTTTTTTTTTTTGGTAATATCCGAAGAAGAGGAGGAGGGAGAAGAAGACTAATTTGAAACATCAGTTTGCGAGTACGAGTGACTGACTGGAGACTAAGTACCTATTAAAATTCTATAGTCTATCACTTAATAATATTTTGTCTGCTTTTTTAAAATCCAAATCTCTCTGGGCGCTTGAATTGCGAGTTCAGTATTTTAACTTGTCTGCATACCCATATACAACACTAGAGCTACTCAGTGCATCCAAGGAACACTGCTCAGATGCAAATGCTCAATACCTTGGCGAGTAGCAAAATGCATACTTTATTTCTGCTTAGCCATAACCTTTATAATAAAATTTGTAAAAACGTACTTATTATAATATAATTTAGCACAAAAACGTAATTGAATTTACAAGTGTGCAAGTTTATACAAGTTATATTACCACTAGCATTAAATGACACATATTTTGAATACCCCTGCAATACTACTAAAATATGAACGGATAATTTACGTTATTAGATGAAAGAATGAACTCACCGAGAAAAATGCAATCCTTAATTGAATTTTGAACATATATAGGTTATAATATATAATATTAATAATATCATAAACTTCTAGATTGCATTTGTAATTTTCCAACACTTATATTAGGGGTTGCTAATGAAATCGTGTACATAAAATTACTCTAATTACAGCATCTGTCAAGTTTTGCAATGAAATAACGTGATTGTGATAAAATCTCTAATTCGGCGTAATTGTCTCACCCCTCAAAAAGGGTAGTTACTCATTTCCAAATGCCATTCAAATTTGCACTCATTATATACATATTATTAGTAACAAGTGTACCTACCAAATTTCAAGTTAATATGACCACTAAAAATAAGTTATTAATTCTGTTTTGCTTTTATGCTGTTCGGACCACTTTGTGGCGGTGTACAAATTCTAATCACTAATTGTGCACCAATACGCCTCGGTTAAATCCCAAAACTCACTCTTGTATATGAAGACAAAGCATATGTCACTCTTGATAATGATTCCTCCATCAGAGGGAACGTCAAGCCTGGCAGCCCCCTTGGTGCTATTCGACGAGAGTAGGCTACGTGCCAGTTCCAGGTTTCCCCTTTCCTCTTCCCCATCTTTATCATCATCTCATCTACACTTACACGAACATTTACACAGTACACTCACCCTAGTACACGACATAGTCCTACATAGATACACATCATGCACAGCGTGGCTCGCCGAAATGATGTGCAACTTGAAAATGGGCCACAGTCCTGTCATTTATCCGCAATATGCGGAAGTGATATTTCTCGAAAGTTACTACAGTTAGTCTTGTCCTCCTTCTTAAAAACAGGTACAATTATAGACTCCTTCCACTGTTCTGATACAATTTCCTTTTCCCAAATAGCAAGTACCAGCTTATAAATTTCGCTAGATAATGCGCTTCCACCTTCTTCTATTAATTCTGCTGAAATTTGATCGATACCTGGAGACTTGTACTTTTTCAGATTTTCTATCGCAATTTCGACTTCAGAGAGTATGTGTTAGAGTATAGATAACTCAGCAATTTGTATTTGAATTTCGTTCCGATCATTTCTATTTGGCCTATGTACATTTAGTAGTTGTCCAAAATAGTTTTCCATTAGTTCAGGATTGAATGAGAGTCTGCAAGCAAGTCACCATTCACATCCTTGATCACGTTTTCCCTTGCCTGATATCCGTTCATAATTTCCTTTATGCCCTTATATAAATATCTGATGTTTTTATTCTTACTATTTGTTTCTATTTCATTGACATTTTCTTTCAAGTAAACTCTCTTTTTATTCCTAAATGTGCGACTTGGTTTCCGTCTTTCATTAAAATAATTATCTCTATTGGCCTCAACTGGATCCTGTAAGAATTTCAATTTTTGCCTGTTTCCTTCTTTCTACTACCATGCAACAATCTTCATCAAACCACGGTTTCTTTTTCTTAGTTTCATAATAACCTATTCTCTGCTCAGCTGCAATTTTGATATTATCTCGGATATTTTCCCACACGCTATTAACATCTAACTCTTTCTTCAATTCGTCGGAACATCCTAAAACGGCAAATCTGCTTGAAATTTCGATCTGATAATGTTGCTTAGTTTCCTCGTCCTTTAATTTCAGAATATTGAATCTAATAATATTAACTTGTTGCTCTACTCGCTTGGCTAATGATGATGATGATGATGATAATAATAATAATAATAATAATAATAATAATAATAATAATAATAATAATAATAACAGTGGCTTTATTTAACCTAGCAGATTTAAGGCCGTAGAGCCTTATCTTACACTCAACCAGGATTAAAACTTACTTACATAGTTGAACATACAACTGAATCAGATTTAAGTAATTGTATACAGATACGATTTACATAAAGATATCAAAAGAGGCAGTTAAATAAAAATTTACTCAATAAAATAAAAATAAACACAGTGTAATACATATTAAAGTTGTGTTGTGACGAAAGTCTCTGTTGCCTCATTGTTACACGGACGAAAGTCTCTATTGTGACGTAATTCTCTTCCGTGACGTCATATAACTAACTTTATGTCCTATTTCCCTAAGGCCGTGGATCGTGCTTCTATCGAAGCACCTCCGAGTTGTCTCGTTGTTACAAGGGAGCGAATAGATTACAAATAATAATTAACCATTAACAATTAAATGATGATTTATTAACCTAAATGAGAAATTAAAAATTAACAACGATAAAAGTGTGATACGCGTTACTATACTAAAATGAGAAATACATCTTGCTATAGGCCTACTAAAATGAGTGAGAGGATGATTAATGAGTCTTGGGGAAAATCCCGCGAACGCTACAATTAGAAAAGAGGTCCATTCTTGCTGATGACTGCGTCATGCGAGGCGAACACATAGTTCCAATAAGCACATACTTGTCTCACTGACGCACATATCTTTTCCCACTAAAAGGAGTAACTGTACTTTGAGGTCTACCATCAGACTGAGTACATACCTCGGTATAATTAGCACCGTAACAAACCCAAAATGTACCACTGCGGCTTGAGTAGAAGTTCACTACCTGGCAGCATATTTCCAACGAACCGAGGGCCCTATGCGCAGCACATACCTCGGGACAGCGGACAATCCATAAACGACTCGTGACACAGGTGTATGACGTTTCGTGGATAACTGGACCTCGGGGTGCCGATGCCACGTAGTCTGTACATCATCAGCATGCACCAACCGTAGACATTGTGATTCCCAATCACAATTTGCTGCGTTCCTTCCAACGTAGTGGTTAACTCCCAGCGTATTCCACTCTGAACGGATACATCAATCCGTTCCAGTACGTAGCCGCCGGATCACTCTCGTATACACGAAGCGGTGCTTTCGTGTACTCAGAAAAGCACGAACTCCAATGTGAGCGGGCACGCTCACGGCCCGTTCCCCACTTGTAGATATCTCTAGACTCAAAGTCCACTGCAGGAATACCACTGCGGAAACGTCCAGTCGACTGTTCTCCAACACCCCGTGTTGTAGTCGATCTCTCTCTGACGCGTGCTAACGGTGAACTTCTTCTCCAAGAACGAGCTCGCCAAGCCAAACAAGAAAATCAGTTAAACTTTGAACTGGCCAATGAAATAGCTCGTCTTAACACTAATAAGGCTGGTTAATCTCGGACCCAATCGTAAGCTAAGCACAATTATGCCGCCTAGTGGGCATAGACGCGAAACAAAATGTACAGCACCATCTAATGTAAATGCGTAATAACTAATACGAGGTGCCATCTAGTGGTGAGGAACTGAAACCTCACATTACACCACAGTTGTTAGAATCAAATACATGAAATCAGAAGCCGATAGTTCAACAAAATGTATACGATAAAACAATAATAAACACTCATTGGAATGCATATTGGTATTAAATTACAAGCAAGTAGAATTCACATAATTAAACCAGAAACCGACAATCGAATAAAATGTACACAATAATAATAATAATAATAATAATAATAATAATAATAATGGTTTATTATTATTAATGGTTTAGAGACACTGACAAATACAAAGTTTAAAGTTAAGTTTATGAGGGAAATTTCAGAACCTTTCGAAGTAAAAACAGGACTAAGACAAGGAGATGGACTCTCTCCACTACGTTTCAACAATGTACTTGAAAAATTAATACAAGAGTGACGTAAACAAGAAACAATCCTCAAATTTAATCAATCAATTACATTAGGCAGAGGAAAATTAAAGCTAGATTACCTAGCATTTGCAGATGACATAGCAATTTCACCTCATGACGTCATAACAGCTGAAAAACAAATTGAACTGTTAAAAAAAAGAAAGAAAACGCCAAAAAAAGAAATCGCGGAGAAAATCGGTCTCCAGATATCCTTCGAAAAAACAGAATACGTTACCTGGAAGCGTATGGAAACCAAATATGACAAAATTAAACGAGTCCCACAATGTAAATACCTCGGCGAAATTATTAAGAAAATGGAGTTGAAACAAAATCGAACGAAATTAGATGACAAAAAAATGGAGACAGCATTTCGGCTCACTGAAAATATTTACAATATGAGGAGAAACTAATCAAAACGTATATTGTCCACCAGTGGACAAAATTGAGTTTGATATGTTATCGTGTACTTTTTCATACGCTCTAAACGTTCCCATATTCAGATTACATCAAATCGTATAATTTGACGGTGAAAAAGTGCTTTGAAAACCAGTGGTTGAAACAAATTGTATATTGTCCATGAAGGCGATTGAATCAAAACGTATATAGTCCACTAACATATATATTTTTTTCTATTTATATTTGTTAAGGTTGGCAATTATTGACGAATTACAAAACGTTCATAGCGTTCATGTTTATGTTATGGATAATAAAATTATTATGTTCATTGTTGCGAGAATTGGCACTTTTATAACTTTATTATTGCCTGAGTATAAAGACAGTGATCAGAAACAAACCAAGAAGTGCGTTCTTCTAGTATTGCTTAATCAAATTATTATGGATTTAGAAGAGGAAACTGTATTAGTGGCAGAAGGAAGTGAAGATCGTGGGATAAGAAATAGAATGAAAAAGAAATCAAAGAGAGAACAAGAGTACGAAAACAGGTAAAGTTTAAAAAATACAGATTGTATTATTATAATAGTATCGTCAGGTGCATGCATTCTGCTCTAAAATTAAACTTAATAATTTTTTCAATACAAATATTTTTACAGTCTCTTCTCGGTTCTGTCTTCCACAGATATCGTGATAATGATCCGCATTTAATGCAATCTGAACCGCCCTGCCAGCAAAAAGAAGGCCGCTTTCGTTGCTGTTCTATTCCTGTTAATTCTCTCTGTAAAGTAAAAAGGACAGTATTTGCTAATCCAAATAAAAAACAACAGGATATGCGGCTATCGTTCCTTTTGGATGTGAATAGTCCAAAGCGTAGGCGTGTTCGGGGAGATACTGCTAAAGTAAAGCCTACTGCTTTCACAGTAAAATAACATGTAAGTTAGTGTTCAATTTTAACCAATTTGTACAGTATGCTGCTGATATATATATATATATATATATATATTATTATTTAAGAGGCTTTAATGTAGCCTATTTTCCCCGCAAATAGAGATTTAAAAAATAAAATCATCACTTATTTAATATTTCTCTCAGTTTTTAAATTGAATATTGTTTAATTAACACAATGCAGAGAGTTTTATTTTCACCAAAGTACTCAGAAACATTCTTACACTCTCCTAATTTTATTCACAGGTCAAATCAGCAGGAGAAAAAATTCCTGTATGTGCTAGATTTTTCAGGAAACTGTTAAGCATTGGTCAAACACGTGTAAATACAATTTCAAAGGGCATTGCATCTGGTAAGGGAGTAATTGACAAAAGAGGAGGTGACCATAAGGTTGGAAATTATGAAACCAGAAGGAAGGAAGTCGTTAAATTCATATCAAAATTAAAAGGGACAGAGAGTCATTATAACAGAAGTAAATCTCAGAGACTTTACTTATCTTCTGACTTGAGCATAAACAAGCTTTTCAAAATGTACATCAACACTGTAGCATCCAATTTGAAAGTGAAGAAATCGTTTTTTACCAAAATTTTCAATACAAAATTCAATTTAGGGTTTGGCACGCCTGCTAGTGACAAATGCAGCTACTGCCTTAGATAAAAATGCTGGAGATGGTAACAAAAAGCAGCAGTTAATGTTAGAACTTCGTGCTCACAGATTAAGAGCAAAGGCATTTTATACGTTAATGAAACAGAAACAGCATGGAAGTCTATCCTTTGCTTTTGATTTACAAAAAGTTCAGCCTCTTCCAAAGCTCAATATAGGCGAAGCATATTATGCCCGTCAGATATCATTTTATTGTTTTTGTGTAACCAATATAGAGGGTACAGAACCGGCTTTCTATGTCTGGAACGAAACACAAGCTGGAAGAGGGCCACAAGAAATTTCTTCTGCTGTTACAGATTTTCTGTCAAATACAAACTTTGATGAAGCCACCACTAGGCCTACTCTTCGACTCTTTGCCGATGGATGTGGTGGCCAAAATAAAAACCAACACTTAATACATTCAGTTGCATTTTGGCTCATCAAGAGATCTCCGCCAAATCTGAAAGAAGTGTGTTTCTTCTTCCCTGTTCGTGGACATTCTTTCTTACCCGCGGACAGAGTTTTTGGGCGCCTTGAGAAAAAGCTACGTACAATTCCTGAAATTGTGACTACAGAAAAATATAAGGAAGTTTACAACGATGTAGGAAAAACCAGGGATATCGGGAAAGATAGGAAATTAAATAATTATAAAGAATTGTCAAAGGTTTGGAAAAAGATAGAGGGCATAAGTGAAATGAAGAGAATTATTTTGAAGAAATCTAAACTGGCTGGAAGAAACAACAAAGAAGATGTCACATTCAAAACAGAAATCCACTATAATATTGACGATCCCTCAAAATCGTTCACAACATTAGTTAACGTGGGTATAAGGTCATGCTG
This sequence comes from Periplaneta americana, assembly GCF_040183065.1. Taxonomy (NCBI): domain Eukaryota; kingdom Metazoa; phylum Arthropoda; class Insecta; order Blattodea; family Blattidae; genus Periplaneta; species Periplaneta americana. The sequence goes on along the minus strand of NC_091133.1, from coordinate 34,342,282 downwards.
TAGGCGAGGTCTCTGAACTCCCATTAACTAGTAGAGTAAAGGTAGAGAAAAGGGAAGATGTGAAAAAGTTGCTCAGATTAAGATTCGGTGAAGACTGGATTTTGCAAGAAGAGCTGAACTTCTTCAAAGAAGCAATGGATCTGCCGCATGCAGCACAACGTGATGACGAAGAACACACCTGTGATTGTTTACATGAAGAGCCCGGATTTTGTAATTTGTAATCACAGGACAGTAACAATGGTTTAAAAATATATGGTGTATCATTAATTTCATAATATAAATAAATGCTTTCCATTGTGATTTTGTGAACTTCCGTAATAATAAGTTCAGTAATAAATTTCAAACTTTTCTTTTAGGTACATAATTAGCTTAAGAACATTAATTTGACTCAAATTAACTCATCAAAATGTATATAGTCCAGTATTTCAAATCAAAACGTTTAATGCCCAAAACATTATTGAGTTTTGCTATGTAACCAGTGAATTAAAGATCTGCTGCAATATGGGATTTCATTCAGTACCTCTTCATCTAACTAACTGTAAAAAGTGCAACAGATTTCACTGGATACTTTTCCAGTAAACAGTTTTTCGCCTCTCCTAAAAAAATTTATATTAATGGACAATATACGTTTTGATTAGTTGCTCCTCATATACAGTGCCTATGCAAACATATATAAATTAAGACATTAAACCAGAATGTCTCTTGAAACGTTAATTTTGAACAGAAAAGCACATGTCGAAATCATTGAGGAAAAGAAAGCAAAATCTTATGGAAAATTTTAGGCCCGAAAATCATAAGTGAACAATACAGACTGAAAAGTAAACAAGAAAAAAAACACAGACATTCATGGTGACATTAGAAAAAAAAAAGGTTAAAATTTTACGGACATATCAAAAGAATGAACCCCGACAGACTGACAAAACAAATGGTTCAATTTTATTAAAATAAGAGTAAAGCACAAACAGTTACTATAAAATGGATTGACGAAATAAAAAATGACTCATAATAGCAGGAATCACACAAGAAGACATCTTAAACAGAGAGCTCTTTGGAATCAAAGTTCATAAAATGGCAAGTTGATAAACAGGAAAACCCAACGAAAAAAGACTGGAACAACGTGGACTGAAGCGTAAAGAAGCCCACCGCCAAAGAATGAGAGAAATATGGGCAAAGAAACGCCTCTAAGTACTTTGCGTAGTGCTAAATGGGCTTAACTAATATAATAACAAGATTAATAATAATAATAATAATAATAATATTAATATTAATAATACGACAGTCCACACCTGTGGAGTAACGGTCAGCGCGTCTGGCCGCGAAACCAGGTGGCCCGGGTTCGAATCCCGGTCGGGGCAAGTTACCTGGTTGAGGTTTTTCCGGGGTTTTCCCTCAACCCAATACGAGCAAATGCTGGGTAACTTTAGGTGCTGGACCCCGGACTCATTTCACCAGCATTATCACCTTCATTTCATTCAGACGCTAAATAACCTAGATGTTAATACAGCGTCGTAAAATAACTCAATAAAATAAAAAAAAAATAAATACAATTAATACGACAAATTATTGGGTGGGCTTGGGCCTCACGGGCGCATGTAATTTGGCGCCACTGGACTGACCTATTAGGAAATTTTAGTTGTGAAGTTTTACCGTACTTCATAGTAAATACCTGTCGGTTCATTGTCGTGATCAGCTTTTGGCATTAATGGAATGGTTTAGATGTTAGAACAAAAGTGACTTAAAGTAAAAAAATAGATGTCACGAAGGCTACACTTGCCTCTTATACATTTTACGAGTTTCGCAATAATGTTTCGGATAGCCCATCGCTTAGTGTTTGCTGCGAAATAACAATTAAAAGTTTAACTAATTTTGCAACTAATAATTAAATTCTATGATGAAATAATTTTTAATTCATACGAACTACACCATTTCAATCGTCTGTTTATTCTTTGGAATAAAAAAATTACTAATAAAATAATCTGATTTAATATTGAAGAAAAATCGCCATCGTGTGTTCTTCACTTAAAATAAACATTAGTTAATACTTCCTGAAAATAAAATCGCATATTATTATAAATTCCATGTGCATACTGAATACGAAAAAACTCATCTAACAACTTTAGGATAAAACATTTTCGACTGTGAGTCGGCATGGCGGAAAAAACTTTTCGTTGTTAGAGATACTGAAAATATGTATTTCCGTAAAAATGTCAAAATCGATATTTTACCCTGAGGGTAAGACTTATAACTCATCACGCCATGTTTGCAGTTTTTCTTGGGAAAGATAAATACGATAGCTTCCTGTTGCTTTCCGCACACCACTCTCTCGTTTTCAAGGGGGCTTCAACATGAAGGTGAGGAGAGTGAATTTGACTAATTAGGCCATCCAAACTTTACCGAAATTAATCGCAAGGGTTAAATATCAGTTTTATCAGGGTTTTCGATCCGATCAGAGACCGGAAAATCGTAATTAGACTTTGCCCTTCCCCATAGGTATATGTATAATATTTTCAATGATGTAAGAAAGTGGAATAATTTAATCAAATCATTTCTTCATATAGTGAACGAATAAAGTAGGCCTAAGTTAATTTCTTTTTGATCTCACTCAAAACGAGCAATAAAACATTATTTCAGTTGTATCCTTATTAAATTATTTGAGCCATTTATTTTTGTAATTTAACATTACAAAACTAGTAAATAGAGACTGTATATATATATATCTGGTATAAAGAATCTAGTTACTAAAATATTATTTTATTTTGCAGCTTAAATCATTTTTATTCAGTAAACATTTATTTTTCTAAATAACTAGTAGAATTAAAAAATATGTCATCAAACGCAGCATAGTTTTGTGATAAATAATTAAAACTGTATTTTAACATAGGATAAGCATACACATTAATAATAATAATAATAATAATAATAATAATAATAATAATAATAATAATAATAATAATAATTAGAGCTCGGATGTTACGCAAAATTCCTTTTTTAAACTGAGTGTATGTATGAAATACCTATTAGAAATAAACACGTTTCCACACATTTGGGGACGATAGGCCCAATTTTTATTTTGCCTTTTTTGCCTATTTTAGCTCCCGGTGCCTATTTTAAGGTTAAATGTCTTTCTTAGCCTTTTTACGTCGTTATTGTATATTTATATATATTTAAAGCATTTAAAATAAACCGAACATAAATTATATCAAAAATAAAAAAGAACGGTTGCCCAATTAAAAATATATACTCACCTCACACAAATATTTGCTGAGAATCTTATTCTCCAGCAATATATATGTTTCCAAGAAGTCGTAAACTTTTCTCCCCTACCGATTATATTTTCATGTCACTTAACAAAGATGTTTGGACAGCATAACCCTCAGTGCTCAGGTCACTTCGGGTTTACGGCGAAAGAAAGGGGATGAGGAAAGTATTAAAAGCAAGTCTCCAGGTCCCGTTACTGTTGTCGCTTGCACGTACAAGTCACGCGTACTTTGAAGTTTCTCATCCCTTCTCACACCCATCTTTTTGAGACAATACACAGTCGGCTTTTCCCGATTTCTGAAAGAAAGTAGAGACAGTCCTTCTGAAATAAGTTGTTTTAAGTTTGCTCCAATCACTTCAGTAGAAGTAGAACTAGAAAGATCTTTTACCACCATGAAAAACTTTCTCTCTGACAGGTGGCTCACTATGACAGTTGACAACTTAAAAAAGCATCTTGTGACCAAGGAAAGTGAGTAACGTATGGGAGAGTTTATTAAGTATTTGTCTATTTTTTGTCTGTTTCCATGAATAATAAATGCCTATTTCACTGCCTATTTTTACTACTTTTAGTACCTATATGTCTGCCTATTTTAACGAAAATAAATGCCTGAACATCCGGGTTTTAATAATAATAATAATAATTATTATTATTATTATTATTATTATTATTATTTTTTTTTTTTTTTAATTTTATTTGGTTATTTTACGACGCTGTATCAACATCTAGGTTATTTAGCATCTGAATGAAATGAAGGTGATAATGCCGGTGAAATGAATCCGGGGTCCAGCACCTAAAGTTACCCAGCATTTGCTCGTATTGGGTTGAGGGAAAACCCCGGAAAAAACCTCAGCCAGGTAACGTGCCCCGACCGGGATTCGAACCCGGGCCACCTGGTTTCGCGGCCAGACGCGCTGACCGTTACTCCACAGGTGTGGACAATAATAATAATAATAATAATAATAATAATAATAATAATAATACTGCAAATGAGATTATAAAACTGCTGCCGCGGCTCAAAGAATATGAGAGGTCGAGGATGTAGGTGTCGTTTGTTAGCGTGTAGCACAACGATACTTCCAGTGTTTCAATAATGGAATTAATAGTAAAGGATTACAATGATCTGGTCTGTAAGGTATGGAATATTGAAGATACACAGATTACTACTTTCAAAAGATACAATACATCGTCACTTTAAGACGCTTAGAAAATCATACAGAAGTTGTAGATCTGTACCTAATGAATTGACCTGAACACACTCAACGCGGAGTGATTATCTGTCGTGTGCTTATCGCTAATGTCATGGAAGATAGATTTATCAGGGGAATTGTCATATGTGATGAAAAATGGGTATATTACCATAACCTGAGACCTCAAGACCGTGGCTACACCCCTTCAGCCTTCAGTCGTCGTTAAAATGGTTTCGGCTCCAATGTAATGTTATATGTCTGGTGGAATTTTGAAGGCGTGATTCACTGGACGTTTGTTCTAAACCGACATTCAGTCGATGCGGATCTTTATTCTCAACAGATATAATAAGCTCTTAAAGTTTTAATAGAGAGTTACCCGGCATTAGCTAATAGAAATAGAATTCTCTTGCAACAGGATAATGCGAGAGCAAGTACTGCTGAATATTCATGGAAAAAATCTAGGGAGGAATCGAACTGCGACCATGCTCGGTATACAGGATGAACCGTAAGTAATGTCTTTAATTTCAAGGGGCTATTCTTTGAGATATTTCAAACAAATAGTTTAATATAATTTTTCTCGTTTGTGCTTCGTTTTTGAGAAAAAATATATTTTATATGAAACATTTCATAGCGTATTTCGGGAAAGCTATTGAATTAATTCCCAATATGCTCACTCTGTTTAAGAGAGCAATATAATGAAAGTTTCAGTTTTGTCCTTTAAATGTGCAGATATTTGATCCAAACAGATGTAAGTTTTCGTTCTGCAAAGGAATTTTAAAACCTGACGCACTGTGACAATGCTGTAAAGATGCCTGGACAGATGCAGCTCGCGTATGCTAGGAATGGGTGAGATAACGAGAAATGTAACATAACAAAACTGCTTTTAAATATGGCTCGGGAAATTTGATTTCTTGTATGTAAGTTTACCGATTACTACTTTAAAATTAAAGTGGGAGTAACTATTTTTAATTGGATGACGAGAATGGCAATGACCTTCAACAAGCCAGTTGAAGGAGTTGTTGAGAGTAACAGTACAATGTGTACTGCGTACTGGTTACAGCGTTGCAAGATCTCATAATTAAGGTATTTTAAAATACACTTTTTTTCTGGAAAACAATTCAAAACATAACAAAATGGTATTTGACTTTTTTGTTACCCTTTACTAAAGGAATCACCCATCAGAATTAACGATATTACTTACGGTTCATCTTGTATAGCCCTGATATAGCGTCTTCAGATTACCATCTGTTTCAATTTATGACCCACCTTCTGCTTGAAAAAAATTTCCAAAACTTGGAGGTGTATCACGGAATTCTTCGTATCAAAAACAAGAAACTGGTACCGTCGCGGGGTAACAAACCGCGCTGAAGACCATAGAATCTAATGGCCTTTACTTTTATGATTAGCTTAATTTATTGTCACAACAAACTCCAACTAAAATTTTGCTTCAAACCGATATGACATACAGTATGACTCTTATGAGACAGTAGGCTATTGTAATTTCGAAGGTGAGTGAGTTTTATAAATTCTTCCACTCCGTATCAAATTCTCTGGAACATCTTTTAGGCAGTTTCGTATTTAATATGTTAATGTCCGATCTAACAAACGATTAGTACTCTGCATGTCAATCGCCAGATTCTTAAATATCATAATCGTTTCTTTTTAAAGTATTTCTATGCCATGGAATAGTAGCATACATCACTTCTGTTCCCTAATAACGTCATTATTATTGACAATGCTAACATATTTTAAACCTGATCAAGGTAGGCTCTACTTGCAAAAATGTAGAATTAATAGTTTATTCTTCGTCGTTAATTAAATTTTGGAAGTTAAAATAATAATTATTAGTTATTTCCTTGATTCATTACTTTATTTGACCATTAATTCTATATTACATCAAGACTTCATATATGAATTTGTTCGTTGGTTGATTGGTTAATTAATTCATTCATCCATTCATTAATTAATTCTTTCATTTAATCGGTAATTTATCCACAACTTTATGTAGTCGTTCATTTATGCATTATTTTATTTAGTATATAATTAATCCCTTCATTTATTCCTTCATTCACTCCTGACTTAATTATTTTTTCAGCTATTCGTTTATTCACCTATTCGTTTAATCACCGATTTACTTCTATATTTATTCATTAATTTACATATTTATTAGTTCATTTTCCATCTATTAATTTTATATTAAGCAATACCGGTAATGATTTATGTCCAGTGTCATAACGTTTACTTTTCAGGCAATTTAAATCTCACATACTAGACAGACGCAACATTACAAAATAACACAGGCCATTACCTTAACAGAAGACTAACATCACACCGCAGCGATATATGAAAACACGACTGTAACCTCCACATGTAGTTACAGCTGCGTTTTAACCATTGCGTACGCCACGAACAGTCATCAAGTTATTAATGTTATGGTAACACTCTGGGAAATTAATTTAGGGGCACATAGGGAAAAGTGCAGATATGGAACATAATTATTACAAAGAGAAAATGAAATAATGAGATTAAGGCCTTCCGAGTAAACAGCATGGTGACATAGTTTCGCGGTGCAGCAACATTGCAGCAGTTTTGTCTGCAGTCCCGGCTGTACAAATAGTTGCTTTGATATACCATATCCGGCCCTCTTCCTACCGAGTAATACGTTATATTTATCTCCATAAATCGTAAGCTACGAACTACAATTTATTTACTACTACAATTCAAACCATTGCATTGCGAATATTGCGGCATGAATGAAATTAACTAGCCGTGTGAAATTCAGAGGTCTGGATTTGAATCCCTTTTCCAAATGTGACGATTTGCGTTACCTTTCATGACTCGAAGGATCTTTCTAATTCCACATAACGGCAGTTACACCATGTTCGTTTTAGTGTCATAATGAAAAGACCAAGGTCAGAGGACGGAGGTCACCTGTTATAGCCTACTACATGTATATTGTAGAAAAAAAAACCAACAACACTAATAATAAATAGGTAAATTTAGCTCTTTCATATGCCATGAAGATACTTGGGGCATGAAATAGAACCCCATGCTTTCTTCACCTCGGCACTAGAATGAGGTGGTGTGGTCGGTACCATCTCCAATCGCCTTTTTTTTTATCCTAGGAAAGATCCGGTACTCGATTTGATAGAAGGCTGAGTGAACCTCGGAGCCGTTCTGGAAGTTTGGCTGCGAGAAAATCCCGTCACTGTCTGGAATCGAACTCTGAACTGACCAATTTGTAACCAGCTGTTCTATCAATTGAGCTAGCCGGTCGCCAAATAATGTTGTAATACATGTTACAAAATGGATTCTGAAGGAATATCTAATATAGTTCAACAGTTTGGAGAACAAGCAGATATAATATCTCGTGTCAAGGGAGGATATGATGCTTAATTTAAATTGTATTTAAATAATTAAAATACGATGATTTTGGTCCAGAGAGTACTCATTTGGTGCAAGGTTAATTCCTTTAACGTGTTTCTTAATTGTTATTATATGCAAATAATTAAAATAGAATTATTTGGTTCAGAGAACATCCGTTCTTGATGCCAGGATAATTCGTTAAACATTTTTCTAAATTAATCTTGATTGCATCCTTGAATAATTCTCTCCAAATTAATGTTAATATAGAGTGGATAGTGTACGAAAATAATTTTTTTACGCTAATATGTTTTCGCGGGATATCAGCCGAGTTAAGATTTTGGAATGCTCCAAGCTTTCGACTGCTATCTCTGCAGCCATCTTCAGGGAAGTGATGTCCGAACAGAAAGTCGAAAGGTAATATAGATGTTAGGCTGTCTCAGGTGAAACGGGATTGGTTGGCGGATCGGCCAATCCGGGGCCGGGAATTTTCATCGCTCGTAAGCTCCGCCCCTCCCGGGATTCCTGTGTAAAGTTTGGCGGGCGACGAGCCCTGTTCCGCCGGTTGGAATCGGTTGCCGTCCTCGGTCCGTGATCTTCATGACCTTGATTGTAAGAGGGCCTAAGTTGGTCCAAGGCCGGTGTCCATGCCTGACTGAGCTGGAGTTCACTGTCTCTGTTAAAGTTGTTTTTCTCCAGCTTGATCTCTATGGCCTCCTTGATTGTACGATCCCAGTAGTGGCTTGATTTGTTAATGACCTTGGTGTGGTCAAGCAGTATTTTATGCTCCTTTTCTATGCTGTGTTGCGCCACTGCAGATTTTTCCGGGTAATACAGCCTCAGGTTCCTCTTATGTTCTTTGATTCTGTCTTCTATTGTGCGGCCAGTCTGCCCTATGTATTGAGACAATGGACTCCAGCTCAGTCAGGCATGGACACCGGCCTTGGACCAACTTAGGCCCTCTTACAATCAGAGACAGTGGACTCCAGCTCAGTCAGGTATGGACACCGGCCTTGGACCAACTTAGGCCTTCTTACAATCAGAGACAGTGGACTCCAGCTCAGTCAGGCATGGACACCGGCCTTGGACCAACTTAGGCTCTCTTACAATCAGAGACAGTGGACTCCAGCTCAGTCAGGCATGGACACCGGCCTTGGACCAACTTAGGCCCTCTTACAATCAAGGTCATGAAGATCACGGACCGAGGACGGCAACCGATTCCAACCGGCGGAACAGGGCTCGTCGCCCGCCAAACTTTACACAGGAATCCCGGGAGGGGCGGAGCTTACGAGAGATGACAATTCCCGGCCCCGGATTGGCCGATCCGCCAACCAATCCCGTTTCACCTGAGACAGCCTAACATCTATATTACCTTTCGACTTTCTGTTCGGACATCACTTCCTTGAAGATGGCTGCAGAGATAGCAGTCGAAAGCTTGGAGCATTCCAAAATCTTAACTCGGCTGATATCCCGCGAAAACATATTAGCGAACCAACGCCGAGAAAGCCTCAACTCATACATAATTTTTTATGTTGGCCTAACTGTCCATCTCTTTTCATCTGTGGTCATGTCGCGTGTTTAGAATGTCAGGGTACACCAATAGGCCGTTTTTACTCTTGTTGAGTTCCTGTTTCTATAGTATGTTGTAGATGGTTTGTGTTCATGTAACTGATTATAGATTTTGATTATGTTTATAGTATTGGTAATTGAGGCTGTGATGAATCATGGCATGTCAATTTCCAATCTGACATTTATCTTTATGACTAAGGGAAACCATGAAAAACCCCAGTCAGATTGGTCGACCACAGAGTTTCAACCCGTGACCTCCCGAATACGAGTCTCAAAATGTACTGTCTGAGCCAACTAGCTCGGTTGTGCATCAATGTTTATGTAAATAAAAAAATTAAATGAATGTCGTACATAGTTCAGAAGCTCGGAGAGTGCAGTCGGGTTTCTTGTGTGCTCTGTGGTGCGAATTACTACAGTCTTAACAATGGGTAGAAACAAGGGTGCAAACTGTGAAGGAGGAAGTGGGAAGGATCAGGACAGCCAGATTATTTCCACCCTCAAACTTATGTTTGAGGATCTTAAATCTTCAGTGCAGTTGGAGGTGAATGAACTAAGAAAATCAGTTGAATTCATGTCTTCCAAGTTCGATAGTCTTAGAGAGGAATTGACGCACACAAGACATGAACTCAACTCCACACAGGGGGAGATAAAGAGGCTAGTGAAAGAAAATGACCATCTCAAGCAGGAAGTGAGTGATCTGCAGCAGTACACACGCAGAGACAATATAATGCTATTTGGAGTTCCGGAGATCAATGAACAATCAACTTATGAAATCATTGACCAAATATCGGAGGTCATAGGCGGTAGTGGATTGGTGCAACATGATGTAAGCGTAGCACATCGTACACCATCCAGGCTAGGAAAGACGCGTCCTATTGTCATCCGCTTCACAAAGAGGAGAAGTCGTGATGAATGGCTCCAGCTGTTCAGGAACGAGGCCAAGAAAGACGACAGTGGCCCTGGGATTGCGACAAAGAAAGTCAACAGGGAACTTCCAGGAAGTAAGAATCACAGCAGGTGACCAACTGACAGCAGTGACCAGAGACCTTTTGAACAAGACAAGGGATGCAGCACGGCTGAAGAGTTATAAATTTGTCTGGACAAGAGACGATAAAATATTTGCAAGAAAAGATGAAGCCAGTCCCGTGAGTAAAATCACTCATGTTGACGATATAAATAATTTGTAAATATTATTGTGTCGGTAACCACGTTTAATTATACAATATAATTGACTTAACAATGGCTACTAATACTATATTAAATTAAATCCATCAGTGCAAATTTAATAATACTAACACAATGGTTTTTGACGATTTACTTCACTGCAATGAGTATATTACCGATATTCTATCAGATCTTAAAATATTTCACGTAAACATTCGTAGCATCAACAAAAAAATTTTCCGAACTCTGTGTTTTACTCAATAATTTTTCCTTTCACTTTGATATTATAGTTCTAACTGAAACCTGACTTGATCATGACTCTGGCTATGATATTAATGGTTATAAAAAATTCGTTAAAAGTAATAAATATAATAAATATGATGGTATAGTTGTATATTTTAAGGAAAACGTCGTAGTGTTTTTAAGTGATATTGACATTTCCAATTGCAACGCTATACATTTTCAATGAACACTTATTACTGATACTCTTGTTAACCTAACTGCAATTTACAGATCTCCAAAACTATGCAAAAATGAATTTCTGAAAAATTTTGAAAGCTTCTTATCAATATACAAAGATTTAAAAAACCATGTTATTCTGGATGACATAAACATTCAAATTTTAGAAAATGGGTTAGATAATTTTGGCAACACGTATTTAAATATCATGCATGAATATGGATACGTGAAATACTTAAATTCCATTACTCGTCCATCATCCAATTCATGTCTTGACCATATTTTCCTAAAAACGGGACATAACTTAAATTTTATACCTGGAGTTTACGCAAGGGTATTGTTTCAGATAAGGAATTATCCAAATCGGTTAAGTATCTTCTGAGATTACTTCACACAAACACACAAACATTCTCTGTAGATTAATGGAAAAGAAGGAAGAGGTGTGTGACAAACTCGTTCAATCAGCGGTACGAGTAAGATAAGCTTACAGTATAGGCTACTGTGGTGCGATCGTGTATAGTGAACAGTGTGTATTACTAGTTGTGTTTTTGTGTTTTTTTCTTTTTGATTTTGCTTGCACAGTGCTTATTTTTTATTTCATCAAAATATATACGTTTAACCACTGCGTGTGTGTAAATAACGTTATCCCTGATTGATTTATTGATGACGACCGGCATGAATAATGACATGGACATGATCATGGTTTCAAAATTTGAACATGATATTGATACGGATTCGGAAATATTATCAGTTCTATAATCTAATTCACTAATGCATACTTTATATGATACTGCAATAAACCTTGAAGAAGTACTACAAGATGTAGGTATCGGTAACAGTCTCAAGACTTTCATCATTCAAACTTTTGATGTGCGAGTTAAAAATAAACAAATCAATAAAAGAGTGAGAGATGAGTCATCTAACTCTGATTAAGAATTTCAATTTGTAAAAAAAATTTGAACGCAAATCTATGATGAGTCGTCCCACAACATCAACATCTGGTAACATTACGTTGTCCAACCGATTTAACACACACTCAAATTATGATCATCTTATCGTTGACGACGAACATCAGCAATAGCAGGAACAATAGAAGTAGTATCATCATCAGCAGCAGAAACAAAAAGAACATCAACAGCAGCTGCTGCATGAACAACATCATCATTATCAGCAGCAGGAACAAGATCATTATCAGCAGCAGCAGCAGCAGGAACAACAAGAGCAGCAAGTTGCTGCTGCAGCAACAGTATCAGCAACATATACAACAATATCAAATAGTTCACACCTGTGGAGTAACGGTTAGCGCATCTATCCGCGAAACCAGGTGGCCCAGGTTCGATTCCCGGTCGAGGCAAGTTACCAGGTTGAGGTTTTTTTCGGGGTTTTCCCTCAACCCAGCAAATGCTGGGTAACTTTCGGTGTTGGACCCCGGACTCATTTCACCGGCATTATCACCTTCATCTCATTCAGACGTTGATAAAGAGTCGTAAAGTAACCTGCTAAAAAATTATATCAAATATCCTAGGTTCCCCTCAATACTCAAACCCAGACTTCTTCTTCATCATTGATGGATTAAAATTTCATTCAAAAACAGTAAAGGCCCACAACAAATTAACTAAACACTTGATTTCTGAAAACATTGAATTTCATACGTTTATTTCACCATTAGAAAGGCCGTTAAAGTATGTAATTAAACGACTGTCACCTATAATTTCCGAAGAAGAAATTTACCAAGAACTTATAGTTTTGAAATACCCAGTTCAATCTGTTCGTCAATTTACCTCAAAATCAACTGGTTTCAAAGAAGCTTCGAAACTTCCTATTTGGATTGTAACCTTAGAATATTCGCCGATAATTTTGGCTTTTGACTACTTGTGGACAATTTATTTTAAACTTTCATTTTTACCTTATTTTACAGTCGCAAAAACGATAGAAATATTTTCATTTGTCGGAAATGAACTACAACCTAAACTAACCTAACCTATGAACACCTTAGTATAGGTGATTTCCGACAATTGAAAGTATTTCTATCGTTTTTACGACGGTAAAACAAGGCGAAAATGAAAGTTTGAAAAAAAAATAGCCATAATTACCAGCGAATATAATAAGCCAATTAGACGTGAAGTGCTGAATTACGGTCTCCCAATCTGCTTTCAAAATATCCACACTATTCCCACATGCACAACTATCAGATAACACACCATGATTAATTAAGAACTCACGCATTTCTTGGTAGAACTTAGTTACTAAAAACCTAAACTAATCAAACCTAACATTCGTATATGAGTCATTCCACGTCAAATAGCACAAAATTATACAAAGTTTGACCTTCATATTTCTGATTGCGTTTATATTTTTTACCAACTCTATAGATCTAATAAGAAGTGTAGTTTTATTTCCATCTAGTCCACATGTTTTTAAAATATTATATGTTAAAATTCGTTAAAATGTTGAACATTGCAATATTCCAAGTGTCATATATCTGAGGATATTGGTGTTAAAAAAATTAATATTATATAATAACATTTTATAATAATTTGTATAAGTTTTGAAGTCCTAACAATGTATCTCTTTCAATAAGTTCTGGAGAATACCCCTTCTATCACGTTTTGCAATCTACGGTTTAACCCACAGGCAATCCTTTTTTTTTTTTTCTTTTTCAGTAAAATGTTGACATAATAATTGAAATAATTGTAGTTAAACAAGCATAATACTGTTCTTCATTCATGGTGTTATAAACTTAACGCGTAAAATCTAGTTTCAACAAATCATAAACTCAACGCGTAAATATTAGTATCAACAAATCCTCGGAACAGTGTTAACTGTTGTGGAACATATGTTAGGTGAGCTTTTATTCCTAATTTCAGGTTAGCTTTGATAAAATATTTTATAAAAAATTTTATGTAGTGTAGTATACCTCAAATCCCCTCTTTTATCATATTCTTTATGAAAGAACTTTGATACTGTAATAGCAGCCTCCTCCAATGTCATCACATGGACTTTTACCATGCGACGTTGCGAAGAAGTGCCATGCAGCGCTAATTCCATAATCGTCTTCATGTAAGCAGATATTTTAAAAATAATTTTTGTTTTTGTATTGCGAACTTTATTCATTGGAAAAGTAGATAATTTTCCTCATATCGTTGAATTCTTACTTTAAGAAATTGATTGCTTTGCAAAAAAGTGAAAGGAATCGGTATAATATTTCATGCTTTCTGAGATGACAACAATATCTTTGTGACGAATTTCTGTATCTTCTTTGAAATATAACTACAAGAGGATGGCTTGGCAGTTGTTGAAATGCTCACCTTGTGCTGAATCTTGTATTACAAAAGAATAATTTTCAGAAAAGTCTGCAATAACTATGTAATTTTTAGGTTGTATATTTTCTTTGCATTCCGTAAAACTTTCCGCGCGCAGCCTTCCAGCACACGTGTACTGTACATGTAGGCCTACGGCCGCAAACGGTTCATTAGCTGGGGATCGCGAGCGCAAGCATGCCTCCGGAAAATAAATTGTTCAAATGTATGTAATCAGATCCCACATTTTTAAATACATTAGTTTTTTTATTGGATTATTTTACGACGCTGTATCAACATCTAGGTTATTTAGCGTCTGAATGAAATGAAGGTGTTAATGCCGGTGAAATGAGTCCGGGGTCCAGCACCGAAAGTTACCCAGCATAAATGCAGTAGTGTACAGATAATACATTAGGGAACAAGTATATATATATATATATATATATATATATATATATATATAGATTTTTAACGTGGCTATTTAATGTATTAATTTTGCTTTGAAAAGAAATTATTAAACAAATTAGGTCAAATTTTAAATTTATCTATGATATGCCTAAAGAAACCGTGGCGAAAATGTGACTCACGAGCACATTGTGGCTCGCAATGATAACTGTGTATCTCTCTTGCTTCCTACCTCCCACAACCCCCAACCTCTCACTCACTGGAGTCAAACTCCGTTCCATTTGTGATCTGCGAGTGGTGTATCGTCGCAATGTCTCTCTCGAAACCATGTACCTCTACAAAAACGAAAGTTTCAAGTAGGATGGGAGGACGCATTTTTTTTTGCTGCCAATATGATGAGAATATTAAATATATGATTTGTTCACAAGTATTACAAGGAAAACGGTTGTATAAAATGAAATGGCATTATACTACATGTTACTCATGAAAAATTTAAAGGTTAAGTGTTGTTATTATTATTATTATTATTATTATTATTATTATTATTATTATTATTATATCTTACGTTGATCCTTTGTCAGCAGAAATACGAATAATGCGGTTAAATCTTCAATTTAAACTCCCTGATTTACAATGTGATGTTAAATGAAAGCTAGATGTATGGACTTGACAAATGCTGAACTTTTCAAATATTTGCCAAAAAAATAAATATCCGAAGCTTCGATCTTTCGCTTGCTCTTTTAAAGCCATGTTTGCTGCAACTTACGTTTGTCAAAAATTATTTTCAACAATAAAAATAGTAAAAACCAAATTCAGATCACGACTGACAGACAAATGCCTTCGTGATCACATACGATTGGCAGTAAGTGACATCATTCCTGATTTTGAAACTGTCGCAGAGACATTCTGAAGACAGTTAATTCTAGGTTGTGGCAATGTGTCCTTTGTTTTCTTATTAATTTCTTTCTTCGTTACACGTACTGTACATTAGTTTGTACTGTATAAAATTATATTTAAATGCTTGACGGAAGGTAAATGAAAATCCGTTACTAAATCAGACAATTGCTTCACTTCCCCTTCGGGTGTCCGCCTCCCTCCATAGGTGCTATGCAGATTGCAGGTTACACAGTGGCTCGGCGCAAGATCACATTTTCACCACGGTTGGCCTAAAGTAACAAAAAGTATTGTACAGTATTTAGTCTTTCAAATGCGCCAAAACCCAAAATCTCAAAGATAAGTAAACACAGAGTTCCAAGTGAGCTTATGTAACAGTGCGCGCGTAATTTCCGCAATTTCAAATAGTCACAACTACACAAATAATTAATATTGCGGAAATAAATCAATACGTGTCTCTTTATTTGATGTTTGGAATTCATGAAAAAAAAAAACTACCATTTACGAGAAAGTTGTGTTTTGTTTGCTGTGCGATTTGACGTGAGATGTACAGCTGTAAAAAATAAGTGGCCTCAATAGTGAACAGCGAATGTTTTCTATGTCCACTTTGGGTCACGGCGATGTTACACGATGCATATGCATGTAGAAGCAGTTCCGGAACTATGGAATTATTCCGCATCTGTGTCCCGTAGACCAGCGGTAGAGTGTTCGTTTAATGATTTGAAGGTTGTGAGTTCTGGCCTTGTTCAAGTTTTCATCTTATTTTTAATCGTTCTTTAGCGATATAAATAATATTAAAATTATCATTTATATTCTGTTATCGTTCTTTAGCGATATAAATAATATTCAAGTTATCATTTATATTCTGTTATTTTTCTTTAGCGACATAAATAATATTGAAGTTATCATTTGTATTCTGTTATCGTCTTTTAGCGATATAAATAATATTCAAATTATCAATTGTAGTCTGTTATTGTTCTTTAACGATATAAATATTATTCACGTTATTTATATTGTGACAGCTGCAACGGGGTTCGAACACGCGTCCGACATGGCGTGCGGCAGACGAAACGCTGGTACGGGTGCATCTGCATGCTGAAGGGCAGAGGGGGTGTATTACGGCAAAGCGGCTAGATTGCGCGCGCATCTGCTACTTGCGGAGTGAAGGGGGGACGGACCCTCCCGAATCGTCCAGAGGAGTCCGTCGAAGTGGAGATATCCAGATAATTCGAGAGAGCTATCTCTGCACACCCGTAGAAATTTCTCGCAACTATGGTTTAGCTATAAAAGAAGAAACGCGAGCGAACTTGAGCAGTTTTTCAGTTTATTCAGCCAGTCAGTGAGCAAGCTAGTGAACAGAGCAAGCCAGCCAGTCTTGTGTACCGGAGTTCGACTTGAGTGTGCGTCCGCAACTGTGTCAGCATCCGAAGGCCTGAGTTCGAGTGCAGTGGACCGCAGTTGGAGGGACCTGAGTTCGAGTGCAGTGGACCGCAGTTGGAGGGACCTGAGTTCGAGTACAGTGGACTGTCTCTGAAGGTCTGTGGTTCGAGATACTGTGAACTCGAGTGACTGAGCTAGAAGAACTGTGAACTGAGAACTGACAGTTCTGTGTTTTAAATAGTGCTTTGTAAATATTAGTTAAGATTAACAGTTCATTGTTGTTCGTAATAGTCCGAGTAAATTGTCATTGTCGTCAGTGGAGTGCACTAACGAATACTGTGTTACTGTGTGGAGAGCAAATCCTATTGTTGAGATAATAAAGTTACATTGTTGTTTAGTTTAAAACGTCACAATATTCTGTTATCGTTCTTTGCGGTACAAATAATATTCAAGTTAACATTTGTATCCTGTTATCGTTCTTTAGTAATATAAGTAATATTTCAGTTATAATTTATATTCACTTACCGTTCTTTAGCGATATAAATAACACAAATTTAATATTAGATTTGGAACAATACTGTTGCATAATACTGGTGTTAGTTTCTCATTTTTATATTATTACATTGTACTATCGTGACATAATAACATGAAAAGGAGTGACAAGGAATTGAATCTGAGACGTTGACATCTAAATTCCGACGTTCTTCCGACTGAGCTACGAGGTTCAAGTATAGACACATTTTCGGAAAAATTGGTCCAATCCCCCTCCAAGATTTTCTGATGATTTGTAGACGCTTGTCCAGGATGCTGGGGGCAAAGGCTAATTGGGGTTTTCCGGTATCTGATCGGATAAAAAATCCTCATAGAACTAATATTTAACTCTTGCGGTGAATTTCAGTGAAGTCCGGAGGACCCAATTAGTGAAATCCACTCTCCTCACCTCCACGCTTGGGTCCCCTGGGATCTATTAAGATGCGAAAGATACAGTGGTGTGCGGAAAGCAAAGGGAAGTTACCGCATTTACCCTTCTCGAGAAAAACTGCAAACATGAGAAAAAGAAGCCTTCAATGGAAAAGGGAGCATCTTCTTCGGCCTCTGGAAAAAGAACAAAGGAAGAGACTAGTGAAGTGCTTTGTGTGGAGTGTGGCATTGCATTGGGAAGAAATATCGACATTACGACGAAATGAAGAGAAACGAATAGCATCATTTGAAATAAGGATGTGGAGAAAAATGGAACGTGTGAAGTGGACAGAGAGAATAAGAAATGAAGTTGTGTCGGAAAAAGTGTGTGAAGGAAAAATCATGCTGAAACTGATTAGAAAGAGAAACAGAAATTGGTTGGGTCACTGGTTGAGAAGAAACTGCCTACTGAAAGATGCACTGGAAGGAATGATGAATGGAGGAAGAGTTCATGGCAGAAGAAGATATCAAATAATAGACGACATTAAGATGGATCATATGCGGAGACTAAGAGAAAGGCAGAAAATAGGAAAGATTGGAGAATGCTAGATTTTCAGTGAAAGACCTGCCCATGGAAAGAACACTTATTTACGTATGTCCAGAATGCCTGCAATGTCGTGGTTGAGAGCAGTCGCTATTTGATAAGACTTGTCGATTCCATGCTCACTCGACTGCAAGATGTGGGGAAGATAGACTAAATATTGAATCGTGGCTTTTTCTTTTGTTTTGTTTTTTGAACACTTAGGTGTTTGAATGTTCTAAGGCAGAAGCCAGTAAGTTTGATTCGTTCATTCCACGAAAGATAGTTTTGTAGAGTATGAAATCTTTTTTTCTTTCCACTTGCAGCCATAATGTCATAATAAATAATGATAAAGTCATGACATAATGCATTCATGAACCTGATGTTAATTACTAAAATAATCATAAAAGGGACAGGAGCAATAATTATGTATATTTTCTCTTTCTCTTAAAACAAAACAAAAAAGAACATAAAAATCACTAGGTTTCGTTCTAACGGAGGACCTCACGAATATCAAGCCGGAACGCTACCATTACGCTATAAAGTAACACAACATATTTTAATATTATAACTGTAGATATCAGGCAACGTGGTCCAACAACATGTAACATCCGAATTGTAGCGAAGATACCCAAAGGGAACATTGCTTCTAGGGAGCGACATTGTTTCTATTGTTTATGAAAGTAAAACCAGTTCCGTTATCAGTAATTGTATATCTAGATTTAAGTTCGATAAAAAAAATGCATGTTCCATTTAAAAGAAGGTAACTTTGAGTTGAAAGTGATATTGTTTTAAGTTTTTTGGATTATGCATACGCTCCCATTGTGTGAGGCCCTGACATAGGTACATGCCTGTGCAAGTAGATTTTTCACATTTTGTTTCATTTCGAAAATAACTGTGGTCGCAGAATTAGGTGAGGCCCTCTGTATATATGTATGTATATATATATATATATATATATATACTTTTTTTTACTATAGTCGATGCCTGGAAATTCCTTGCATATGAAATGTCTTTACGGAAAACCAAAACAAGCACTCCCTGCTATTATTCCACTGAACTATTGCACAACAGGAAGCATTCCCAAATATCCCTACCTACCTGAATAACACACACTACCGATCTTTTCTCTGTTTCAATTATTCTCATATGATGCGCCAGCAGTCAGAGTGCCAAATGGTGATTTTATTGTATTTTGTGTGCGGTTTGTGTGCGTGCATTCGTTCGTGATGCCTCCTGCAAAATTGTTGAAAATAGTAAAATCCCTAACATATCACATTTCTCATATACAAGGGTCCATTGGTGAGGCTATCAAGATAAAAGTAGCCAGGTTGCTATCAACGAACCTTGGTTCAAAGTAAAGAAGGTCTTGTATCAAGGAAGTGTGGCTTGTATGAACCTTGGTCTTACAAACTCACAATTTGTACACTAAATTTGTCGAGTAACGTCATGTGATGTTGAACAATCCTTTTCAGCATTAAAAATATCCTTGTATGATAACAGAGAGCCTTGTAAAGTTGCTAGTTTTGTTTTGCAACAGGAAAAGGTAGGACTAGACAAAAAATACTGTACTGTACGTCATAATGAACAAATGTTGTATATACCTAAATACATATGTACTAACTTAACACTTCATTCACGCTTTATTTTTTAGAAAGATAGTAAACTGTACTAAAACTTGGATTTTGCATGTTTTTGCATATTTCTTGTTTTATTATGCATATTTCACAACTTATTTGTGAATTTAAATCCTGGTCCTAGTAATAAGCAAATATGTACGAACTAAAAACTACCTGTAATTAAAATACAAAGCGAAATTTACTGTATAATATTAATACATTAACTTTTATTACTGGTTTTTAGGCCCTCCATCGATTGATCTTTGGTTTTCAATAAATTAGTTAACACACTGTATATTCATAAATTGATACACTATATTAGCCTATTACTAAATGACTTAATGACTTTTTAATTCATGTTTTATTTACTTACATGAATTGAATGCATTGTACAGTAACATAATATAATGTACATATATATATTCTTAAATCCATCCACGATATTACTACATAAGCCTATATATATATATATATATATATATATATATATATATATATATATATACTTAAATCCATCTACTACATGAATTCATAACTACTCAATGTTTTCTTTATTTGTATACTAGCTTAAATTACCCGGCGTTGCCCGGGTTTTAAATTTTGGTCTATTTCTAAATAAACTGTATGTTAGACTTATCGGAGACCTCGGCAAGGGAACTATATAAAACCAAAACGAACCATATTTACTTATGTTTTCTCCTCCCTAGTGACGAATATTAAAGAAAGTGCCACTAATATCCAAAGAAACTGACTAATCGAAATAATTCCATCTCATCTATGAATAGAGTTTTAACAACATTAAGACCTTATGCTACAGGGATATTTAAGATATTTAACATTGTGATTGATGATAATATTTATCGTACCACGGCATTATGCATTATTAAGCCTTTCTGTCCACAATATATTTAATTTCCTTCAAGGCCAAACTACAATCTGTAACGGATGGATTCTATCAAATACATGGATTTCAGGGTGTTTTGCAGAAACAGAGACTATACTCATCAAAATTCACTCTCCTGGAGGAGGCAATGTAGAACACTACCACAACAGAAAATCATATTTTTCTATAAACGGCCAAGTCATTAGTGACCGTAACTTATTAATAAGAGACGGGATAACAGTAATAGTAAAATAGGCTCTATATTATTATTGCAATATTATAATATTGTAATATTATCACAAATATTACTATAACTTATAATAAATGCTTAAAATCGAATGGCTATAATAGCAATACGTGGGATAAAAACATCATCTTCTTTCGTTTTTCCAGTTAATATTGCCACTCATATTACGTTTCGCATGAGTTTTTGACACAAATTCTTGTTAGTGCATAATTTTGGTGAGTCAATATTTCGCAATAGTAGGTCTACTATGGCTATTCAATATGAAGTAAATTATGTGGTAGCAATCTTTGTAGTTTGAAAGAATTCTAGAATTCAATTGGATAAAACAGTCTGCTCACTATCTACAAAACTGCATCGAGAAATTCATAATACGGTCCTGGACTGCGTAAAGATACTTATTGCATGAATTATCTAGTTTTAGCCTTCATGATGTGTAACAACAATGTAATTTAATTTCGTGTTAAAATTTCCAAGGCCTCGTGAAAGTCTATGTTGAATACAACAGGCAATAATAAAGAACAATTGACTGTAGAAGATTTTGCATTTTAATATAATACATGAATATTTGATCTATTTATTTTTATTTTTTATATATTTAATTAATTTAACTTCTATTTGCACAATTTTAATGTAGCCTATGTTCTTCTCCTGGTTATGAAGGTTAAATGTGCAAACTTTGGCACATATCGGTCAAAGCGTGTAGATTTGTATAGAGAACATATACACACATACATACAATCATTCATACATACATACATACATACATACATGCATACATACATACATACATACATACATACATACATACATACATACATACATACATACATACATACGTAGTGTTCTGCACAAGGGTCAGTCTTTCACTACAAAACCAGCATTCTCCATTTTTCCCTATTTTCTGCCTTCCTCTTAGTCTCAGCATATTATCATTCATATATCTTAATATATTCCTTCCAGTGCATCCATGAGAAGGCAGTTTCTTCTCAGTCAATGGCTCAACCAATTACTTTTTCTCTTCCTGATCAGTTTCACCATCTTTCTTTCTTCACCCACTCCTTCCAACATAACATTATTTCTTATTCTGTCTATCCATTCACACGCTCCATCCTTCTCCATATCAACATTTCACATGCTTTTAATCGTCTCTCTTCACTTCGTCGTAATATCCATGTTTCTGTCCCATACAACGCCACACTCCACACAAAGCACTTCACTGATCTCTTCCTTAGTTCTTTTTGCAGAGGTTCGCAGAAGATGCTCCTTTTCAATCAAAAGCTTTCTTTGCCATTCCTATCCTCCTTTTGACTTCCTGGTAGCAGCTCATGTTACTGCTTATAGCACACCTTAAGTATTTGAAGCTGTTCACTTGCTCTACTGTCTCATTTCGAATTTGAAAGATTGTCTCTACTTTTCTTCCTGTAACCATGGTCTTCGTCTTGCTTGCATTTATCTTCATTCCATATGTTCACAGCTGTCATTTAGCTCTAGTAGCATACCCCTTATATCATCTCTTCTGTTAACAACGCCATATCATCAGCAAATCTTATGCACTTTATTCTTCTTCTCTTACAATCACTCCTCCCATGTTCTGAAAACAGTTCTTCACTAATTCTCCAAGTAGATATTGAACAAGGTAGGTGATAAAGGGCATCCTTGTCGCATTCCTCCCCCTATTTCACTTCCTTTTGACCTTTCTGCTCCTATTCTGACTTGACTCGTTGTTTCATATAAAGATTACTCAACAGCCTCCTCTCTTTCCAATCCACACCTAATTTCTTTAGATTCACCATTAGTCTGTTTCAATCCATTTTGTGAAATACGAGTACTACCCAAGGCCTACAATTCTTTGTTTTTCTCTAGGTATCTTTCGCCGATTGTTCGTAGTAGTCCAATTGCATCCCTCTTACCTTTTTCTTTCCTGAAGCCAAACTGCTCTTCTTCCAATTGTCCTTCCATCTTAGAATATAAACATCGATTCAGTATTCGCAGAAGAATCTTCGCCGAGTGCGATGATAATTATGAGATAATAATCATAACAATAACAATAATAATAAGCTGTACTATATTATTTTAATTATCCATTTTGGACTTATTGTTAGCCGATCAATTAGATTAGGGTATCAGTTCTCATCACTAAATGCCTGGTTTCAAATTCCAACAGATCCAAGTTCAATTTGTGTTAAACAAGTGCGATGCTCGGCGGTTCAATCGATGGTTCAATCGATATGTTCGCATTTTCCCTGTCATAGTGGTACCAATTATCTACCATCTACTATGGAAGCGAATAGTATGTAACTTCGAGGACCATGACTGGTGTCAGCACTAATGATATACTGGTACATTTGGCATCTTATGTACATCACCTTCAGATACCTATGCTACGAACGTCTGCCAATATCGATAAAATTGCTGGAAATAGTCCTTGTCTAAAGATTTGTGAATGAAAGTCGTGGTGGATTGTAGACGACTCATAGAGCTGCAGATGATCCTGAGCGCCTCTATCTCACCCTAATTAGTGCATGACGACTCATAAAACAGCACCCCTCTATCTCACCCTAATGGGTGCATGGAGACTCATAGAGCTGTAGGTAAACCTGTTCTATCTCACCCTCATGAGTGCATGACAACTCATAGAGCTGTAGGTAAACCTGAGCCCTCTTCTATCTCACCCTAATGAGTGCAAGACGACTCATAGAGCTGCAGGTAAATCTGAGCACCCCTCTATCGTACCGTCATGAGTGCATGACGACTCATAAAACTGCAGGTGGACTTGAGCATCCCTCTATCTTACTGCCATGAGTGCATGACGACTCATAGAGCTGTAGGTGAACCTGAGGCCCCTTCTATCTCAATCTAATGAGTGCATGACGACTCATAGAGCTGTAGGTAAACCTGAGCCCTCTTCTATCTCACCCTAATGAGTGCATGACGACTCAAAACTGCAGGTGAACCTGAGCGCTCCTCTATCTTACCCTAATGAGTGCGTGACGACTCATAGAGCTGTAGGTAAACCTGAGCCCTCTTCTATCTCACCCTAATGAGTGCATGACGACTCATAGAGCTGTAGGTAAACCTGAGCCCTTTTCAATCTCACCCTAATAAGTGCATGACGACTCATAGAGCTGTAGGTAAACCTGAGCCCTCTTCTGTCTCACGCTAATGAGTGCATGACGACTCGTAAAACTGCAGGTGAACCTGAGCACCCCTCTATCTCACCCTAATGAGTGCATGACGACTCATAGAGCTGTAGGTAAACCTGAGCCCTCTTCTATCTCACCCTAATGAGTACATGACGACTCATAGAGCTGCAGGTGAATCTGAGCACACCTCTATCTTACCGTCATGAGTGCATGACAACTCATAAAACTGCAGGTGAACTTGAGCATCCCTCTATCTTACCGCCATGAGTGCATGACGACTCATAGAGCTGTAGGTGAACCTGAGCCCCCTTCTATCTCACCCTAATGAGTTCATGATGACTCATAGATCTGCAGGTGAACATAGCCCCCCTCTACATCACCCTAATGAGTGCATAACTCATAGATCTGCAGGTGAATCTGAGCTCCCCATACCTCACCTTCATGAGTGCATGACGACTCATAGAGCTGCAGGTGAACATGAGCCCCCCCTATATCTCACCTTCATGTGTGCATGACGACTCATAGAGCTGCAGGTGAACCTGAGCCCCCCAGTATCTCACACTCATCAGTGCATGACGATTCTGGTTTCTGAAACAGTGGTTTCCGGCATGCCGTCTATCTTTGTCTATATTCTTCATGTACACGATTTACGAATCAGTTCTTCACGAACTAATTTATGCTATAATTTTATTTGAAAATCAATGGGTCTTTATTTAGAAATAATAGATAATATTGATTACTCGATTTTTTTGTAACGATTTTCTTTGTGATTCTGTTTCTTAAATAAATCATATGATAAAAGAAATGGTTTTAGACACTATATCTTCAAAATGTTCTTGGCAGAGCAATTAATATTTTTACATAATTATGCGCTGGATCTAAAACGTCGAATACATAAGTTTCAGAGATTTGTGTGAAAATTACTTTCCTAATTTGCCGTATCTCTGATTTATGAAAATATTACAAAGGAAGTCTTCATTTTTGTGTTAAATGTAATTACTCTCTACGGAACTGTACCTTCAATTAAGATCTGTTTCAAACCAAAATAAAACAGAGATTAAGAATTTGCATACAATTTTAAAGCAATGAACGTAATGGTAGATGTAATGGGGACAGAACAAATGAAAGGACTTGAGATAACTTTACTTTTCTGTAGTCGTAAATTAATTTTATAAATATTTTCTCACCACAAATAATTTTTGAAGCCAGGTAAATCTCATGGTCGTTCTTTCTCAAACAATTAGGTGTCTCATTTTTATAGATTGGCAACTTTCACCATTGCCTTGATTTGAATTCGGGTACGGTAAGCGGTCATCCTATGTCAGCGTCCTACCATTTCAGCTACTAAAAGAGGTCTTGTTTATGGTCGTAGAGATAGAAGCGTTGATGACGATGATGGCCGTGATAATATTGGTGACAGGTGATGATGATGATGATGATGATGAATATTATTATTATTATTATTATTATTATTATTATTTTTATACAAAATCATAATACTACATGTAAAATTATCCATAAATTTTTCCCTAACATAGATAAGATGCTATGAGGATCCAATTATGAGAAGTCAGCGACATACCACACTAGACTTTTCGAATAATTCGGTGCCTCAATATTGACTACAGTCAATAAGTTGCACACCATTGGGACAGGAGTTCGATAATTTAGGAACAGCTTCATGCATATTTAGGGAGAGAGCAATGTCAGTGTTAACAGGTCGCTTGTTTTCAGCTCGACCCGTTCACGTGGCTTCGGCGTAATGCGAATTAGGTACATTGTAGTTTTATTGTGTTATATACAAGCGAGTTAGACAACATTTGCGTGTCTTTGTTTACGGATAGAAACGAAAGCTGCATGTTTATCTGTTAGTGAACTGAATGCCCTCGGAAAGAGTTTATTTTTACATCGTTGTAGCAGACTGAATTCGCGTTTGATGGTTTCCGAATTTGGTCCCTTTACCAAATATCTTCACTGAATTTTTGTCGGATGGTTGTCTATAGGAAATATTTATGATAACTTAATTTTCACAGGACAGCTTTCTCTTCCCTGTTTCAAAATCTCTTGCTATTTATGTACCATAGCCACTGCCACCATTATCACCACCACTCTCTTCTACCTATAAGCCATTATCTCCACATCTTTAGGTCGTTGTTAGGACTAATAAACAATTTATTAATAAGATTATGTAATGAAATTCCTGCTGACGCATTGAAAAAATTTGTATATTTTATAATTACGTTGTGAATTTCATTTACATCAAAAATAGTAAATCTTTCGATTATGGGTCACTACATTAGATTAGATTGGTGTCGGAGTATTACAGGACGGAAACCATCTCTGGTCTGTTGTATTATTCTCCCAGCTAAACCACTCTCAACCCAAGCAGCCTCGATCGGAGAATGCTATGAAATGTTAATGATAGGAAATCTTGGCGGAATGGTGTACACTATATACCTAATAGAGTTCTGCATTTCATTAAGAACGGCCATTGATATATGTTCGGTCGTTCGCTCGCTCTGGCTGCCGCGTGTCTCGACTCCGCAGAAAGCAAACATCCACACACAGTGTTGTATTCGTAATGTCACAGAACAAAGTAAATACATTAAAGAAAACAAGGATGAAATTCTAGATACGACTGAGCAAAAATTATTAATTTTAAAACCAAATTGTTATTTTCCCACTGATTCTTTCAATTTTGGAATAATTTCAGCATGAATTTTGCTTGCTGCATCTTTAATATTTCGTGATATAGTCGTTGAATGTGGAATAATAGAATCTGCATACACCTTATCATAAGTAGCTTCAACGTCAATCATTGTTTGCGATTACGCATCTCTTAAAATAAGTTACATTATTGTAAAAATGTGAAGCAAAGTGAACATATAGATTTGGTTTATTTTTATTAAATACTGTGACTGAAATAGATTATGTCTGCTCTTGAAGACATTGGAGACTCATTACAAAATCTCTGTTTTTTATGCAATTACATATTTACTAAGTTACATTAAACATTTTCATTACAGTACCTACTGATATAATGAGTTCGACAAAATGGGTGCTGAATAATTTTATTGATAATATAAAGCATTATTTCACTTAAATAATTTTGTTATTTAAAATTATATATCGTTGTTTAAATGTTTAAATACTTCCTGCTTTTCGTGCTATCTGAAATAAAAACAAATGGTAACATTTTTAGGTCGCGACTGACCGAGTAAACGTCTGAACCAATTGGCTATAAATTCTCGACTGCAAGAGCTCGAGCACATCATTTCCTGGCTGCCTTCTTCACACCCGAAGATTGATCGGCGATCATGATTGGCCGTTTTCAGAAAATGCAGGGATATAATACTTAATATAGGGAAATAGGAGAATCCCGAGTAAGATCCAAACTTCGACCTTTTCCGGCACAAGTGACACTATGGTTTTTTCAATGACTATTACACTCTTACTACGTCATACTACTTTTGACCAATAAAACGGTACGAAAGGACGTATTTCAACCAATCATGGCTGCTTATCGCACAATTTTATCGCGTCCCTAGCATTTGTTTAATTTTATCGCGTCCCTAGCATTTGTTTAATTTTATAGCGTCCCTAGCATTTGTTTCTTTGTTTGCCAACATTTGAAACTGCGCTGGTCTGGACGTCAAAAAAAATGTATATATATATAAACTTGCAAACCACTCCAGTTGATGCACAGCAGTTTCAAATATGACTTGCATTGGCATTCAAGAACAAGAATTAATAAAAACCACTGATCATACCTATGCATCTTCTGAAATCCGATTTACAAATAAATGAAGAGCACTATTCGGAAATCCTGAATAAGTTGAATACACCATGTAGGCCTAAATCAACGAGTTCCACTTCTATTACGCACACGTCCAATATAATATCAATTGAACCACCAACCACATTCAAATTTGAAAATTGTACATTCAATAATTATTCCTTTTAAAATTATTCATGTTTATTTTTTATGTCATCGTCGTTAATTAAAACTTTTCTAACACTTGTGTACAGTATATTAGTTAGGTTATGTTATAGTTTCTGCCATATGATATTATGGATAGTCACGTATCAGAGATTGTTTAATATTAAGATTTATTGAAAATCATCTGTCAAGTGACGTTGATTACTGGGATTCGGATAATTGAAGTGGAATCCAACTGTTTTAATAATAAAAATGAAACTGAATCAACAAAGCCTTCTTGACTAGTAACATTGCCATCGTGTATAGATCTAGAACTTCTCGACGAGAAGGCATTGCTCACTACTGCCATCCAGCATGCATCTAGCGTAATATTTGTAATGTTGAGATGGTACAATAATACATTTGAAGACAGTTGTATTTTCGTAAGTCAATTAATATTTTATTGTATTGGAGTACTTCATTACTTCTAATCTTTATATACTTTCTTCTAATCGTGTAATAGTCAATTAAATCCCACTCCAATTTTGATTTTCTCTAGATAAATCTGCTCGTGTTCCACTCGCAGATTTATCGATAAAATCAAAACGTCTAGTGAGATTACTGTTGATAAAATACCAGGGCTGGGCGGGATTAGAACCAGAACCGCCAACGTGATCTTGACATGGGTAATTAAATAGGAAGCCATTCTGGAGAACATAGGTAAAGGTATCGATCTACACGGTACTGATGCGTAATGAAGAGAGAAAAAACTCCATGCTCTCTTAGGATAAAATTATTTATGATACTTAATCATTCATTTAAAGTTTGTGTGTCTGCAACCTGCGTATATTTTTGTGTGGCTTTACTTTGTTTATAGTGTATTTGTTTTCTTCTTATTTCTATTATTGTATTTGTATTTCTGGTGGTGTGGAAGAGAAGGCCTGATGGCCTTAACTACATCAGAATAAATAAATAAATAAATAAATAAATACACCGTAGCCTGACTTTAGAAGAAACTAATGTTGTGACCAACATGTTTCCGCCGAAATAATAGACATTACTGGGGATGGGAACATAAGCTATTCACGATTAGATCAATGTAGGATAGAGGGAGAACAGGATGACCGCTGTCAAACAGGAACAAGTGTATCACAGCTGAGATTTCTCAAGAAGTGACCGAGGAAGCGATGGGTGGAACTTGTTGTCACAAGAACCACAATTCTGACTCACTTAAAAAAGGTCTGTGATTAAGGTTCATCCTTTCAGCCAATATTCTTCTTATCCAACATTAATCCAGACGTAAATAGTTTACAGTGCCTGGCCACATTATTATAATGACTCAATTTTTACTATACTTTACATATTACTTCCTGATTTAAACTCTGGTTTCCTTTCTTAAGCAGAATTCATATTACATATTTAATTTTTAAACAATATTAAGTGCAATTACAATTATAACAATGTTAATTCAAGAAATATTGATAAATAACCAACCACACCTCATTTTTACAGAAATTTCAGTATGTCGTACGACCTCCTTTGGCTTTAATTACAGCTTCAATTCTCTTTGGCATACTTACAATACACTTCTGTATTATTTACTGGATCCTCTCATTGTGATTCCAAACATGTATCAGCCTTTCAATAAGTCGAACTCTGGTAGTAATAAATTC
The DNA here is from genome assembly GCF_040183065.1 of Periplaneta americana. Lineage (NCBI taxonomy): Eukaryota > Metazoa > Arthropoda > Insecta > Blattodea > Blattidae > Periplaneta > Periplaneta americana. The sequence goes on along the minus strand of NC_091133.1, from coordinate 34,312,339 downwards.
TTTTGCCATCTCACTTTTTACAAGGACCCAGACGTTCTCAATGGGATTAAAGTCCAGTGAGTTTCCCGGCCATGGCAAAAGTGGAATGTTTTTGGAAGCCAGAAACGTTTTGACTCTCCTAGCAGTGTGGCAAGGTGCATCATCTTGCATGAAAATATATTTCTCCCCATTTGGGAACCATTCGTTATGCTGAGGGATAAGCCTGTTTTCCAATACCTGGATATATTGATCTTGTTTCATTGTTCCCTGAACAATGTAGAGTCGTCCTGAACCTTTGCCTGATATCACAGACCATATCATGACTGATATTGGGTGTTTAACTGTGTTAACCAGGCTTCCAGGAGCAAATTTTTCTCCCTTTTGTCGACGAACAAACATTACTTTGTCCATCAAACACTGAAAGGTTGATTCATCGGAGAAGCAAACCTGAAAATTATCAAAGAAACTGATAAAAACTCTAAATTTTGTCTTTAAGTATTAAATAGTTCATTACTGGTTAATATTAAGAAATTGCATACCCTTTTCCAATCCTCCACGGTGAAATGTTTGTGCTGTTTTGCCCAGAGAAAGCGTTTATTCTTCATAGCGTCGGTCAATAAGGGTTTCAAAGCAGACCGATGGCACTTGTACCCCATTTCATGCAATCTCCGACGCACTGTTCTTTCAGCTACATTCAATCCTTCTTGTTTTGGGCGGTCTGTCAATTTAACTGCACTCATTTTTCTGTTTTATGTACACATCTTTCTGATTTTCCTGTGATCTCGTGGGGATGTTTTTCTTTTAGGACCACATTTTCCAATGCGTTGACATGATGTATCCTCTCCACTATCAATTTTTCTCTTCATAACACACACAGATGCCTGTGAAAGACTCATTTTTTCTGCTATTTGCCTCTGAGGTAAGTTTGTGTTACGAATCAATGCCATTATTCCAGCTTTTTTCGTAGGTGAAAGATCACTAACCTTACCCATAGCAAAGCAAAAAAATGCCAATAAAAAGAAATATTTCTTAAAGCGGAAACACAACTAACTACTTAAGAATGTTAAATCTGACTGACTGAATGTTATAAATGACACTTTCCAAAGTAAAAATTAGCATAATAAAGGAAAGAGCAGGTAATTAAAGTCTGCTTGCAACTACATATTAATTTTTAGTGGCTACAAATTGGCAAATTCCCTCCAAATTTACAACAATGTGTTTGGTACACAATTGGGAGGAGTGTAAATATTAACATTAGTAACAATGATCCACATAGACACATGCCTGACAACAATATAAAGCTAAAATCTTCAAAACAAATGAAATTCATAAGTGATTATAATAATGTGGCCAGGTACTGTATATATCCATGTTATTAGTGTCTGTTTTGTTGAGGCATTTTTGTAGAAACTTCCAGAAAAGTTACTTTGTATGTTTTGTACTTTATTATCTCTTCGCTATATGAATGTTTATGTATCCTTACATTCGTCATGAACTTTTTCTTCCACAGTGTGAATGTATTGACCATCTGTAACTTTTTAAGTAGGTTAGTTAGTTAGTTAGTTAGTTAGTTAGTTAGTTAGTTAGTTAGTTAGTTAGTTAGTCAGTTGGTTAGTCAGTCAGTTAGTTAGTTAGTTAGTTAGTTAGTTAGTTAGTTAGTTAGTTAGTTAGTTAGTTAGTTAGTTAGTTAGTGGGGTTTAAAAGGGACTCGTCAGTTACTATGGCTATTTGCGCCCTTATCTAAAATCCTTCACTAAACAGAAACACAATATAATAACCAGAATACTTAAAATAAATAAAAAGCGCTATCACTGTTAAAACGAGGTTCACAAATGCAGTTTCAACAAGGTGATGTATAAAAAACATAAAAGTGAGCAGTTCTCAGACCCTAGCTAGTAACTTATTTAAAAAGAAACAATGAAATAATAAAACAAATGCCACCAGTAATAAATTATCTGGCGCATTTATAAAATGCTCAGATGTAAAAGGTCCGAATGTCAAGTTTGTTAAAAACATATACTATAAAGTAACCTCTGGATGTAAAGAGTCCGGAGGATAAGTAAAACGGTTCATTAAAAAACTAAATCATCGTGTCAAGTCCTGTATTCGATAAAAATCTCAGAACTGCATTTGTACAACTAAAATCATTTCCAAGAGCATTACGTAGAGTTGGCTGAATTTCATATTGCCGACGGACACGGTCATATTTTATACAATACAATAAAAAATGTTCTACCGTAAGTGGAACATGGCATATATCACACTCAGGCTGAGGCTCGCCACGTAGGAGATGGCCATTTCAAGTAGGTATTGTAATATTATTATAATGAGATAACAGAATACTTGGATCAATCTACACATATAAACGGGTGTATAAAGTGAGTTTTTGTCTGCGTGTACACTTATTTATAAGAGGAGTAAAGGATATATTAATGCCGTCTGCAACCACCTTGTTGTAATAAAAGGAATAGAAGTAAAGAAATTGATTTAGTGTCATATATTAGCATTAAAAGTTACGACGATATTGAGGTGAACATCCAGCAACCGAGTGGAGTGAGAAATACATTTATCCGTAGCCAGAGCCCCGTCCGCGGCTCAGTGCCAGAGTGCTGGTCTTCATCCAGGCGACGAAGGTTCGATTCCCGGTCACGTCGTGATGGAAATTGTGGTGGACAAGCAGACTTTCCAGAGGGTTTTTTCTCGGGTTATTCTCATTACCTCTGTCATTTCACCAACACTCTCCACCTCCACATCATTTCATTTATCATCTGCAGTAGTTAAGAATACGCTGGGGATAGACGGGTTTTCAATGCAGATATAAGAAGGGCTAACGAAATATTCGTTTCGATATAAGAAGAGCTAACGAAATATTCGTTTCGGGATGGGATCTCGCTCTGTGAGGGCTGAGTCACAGTGATCCATCTGTTAGCATCGGATAGGGAATGTCATTCGGATTATTAGACTTTCGGCGTCTCAGCTTTTCGGCTTTTCATCAACTAAAACCAACATGGATTTTAGAAGGCATTTGATGAAAGTTCGCAAGAAATCATGGTATCAGTTGAGAGACACAAGAATATTTAATCTTAAATTACCTGAAATCAAATAACCAAGTAGGTTTCCTATATACCCAGCGTAATGAGTAACAAAAGTATGAATAATACGAGCATAATAAGTAAGATAAAGCGATAGTAGCTAATTTGAGTATAATGATTGAAATTAGCTAAAAGAGTAAACTATTAAGGTAAGTAGGAACAAAGTGAATTCAACCTATTCCGTTATGAGATCTTATGATGATGTCAGAAATTCTGATGAATATGAGTTTGGTTATTACCGGGAGCAATATATTGTACAGGGATATCATTTTAATTTTACTTCAATTTTTATTTTACCTGAATTTTTAACTATACTCCACTCCCAACCCATCTACTAGTAAACTTCCAACCATTCTCCACACAGAACCAAGGCCGCGTATGCGGTCATAGTAAGCAGTACTGAGTTACTGAGTATAGTACGTTCCAGAAATAGGTTCGCGTTTTCCAGTGACGAAAGAGCTTTCAATATGCAATCATATTTTCGCACAGGTACTGTCGGCCGTTTGCCTACGTCGCATCCCGGTTTCCCCCACTCGCTTCTGCTCGCCCCTCTGTAAAGGCTAGTGGCTGGGCTGTCTTAGCTCTTTTCTGAGAACATTAATTTACGTTAGGAATTGGACTTCTACGTAATATTACGCCCATACAAATGTTTAAAATAAATAAAAGGGCATCGTTAAGTAATTAACTGTCACGTGATTTCCCCCCTTCTACGACCTTGCTACATAACCACTTCAACGGACAGTAGATAGCATGTTTGAGTAATTTTCTCTTTTCGGATCGGGCAGAAGTGAAGATTGAATTTACAGTACGTAAGGTACTCTTTTATAGAGCAGGTACAGAATTATTTCAACATGAGTTACTAGTACGAAGGACGAAACTGGTAATTGGAATTAGGTACAATAGTCTATAGTGTGATAATATGCACAGAAGAACTGAACCCTGTATCGAAATGAACGGCCCATATTATGATTATTTTTCAATTTAACTTCATTCTCTACATTGTATGCTAATGTGCTGTGGACAGTATAATATACACTGCATAATGAATACTTCCGAATGGATAGGTCAATTCGTGAGTAAAATCACTAATTGTTAATATAGTAAGTTACTGTATTTTGATTAAGTAAAAACCTAATGAAAAATTATCAAACTGAAAATCGCGATATTTTCTAGTTTACGTAAATGGATGAACTACTTTTCTTCCTTCCTATCCAAGTAAAGTGATTTGTTTGTATTTTACGCCAGTATTATCGAACTCCAGTCGTAGAAGGGAGTCGCAAACAGAGTTTCCGGTTCTCAACCGTTAATCCAAAGGTATAGCCAGGTTAATATTAGAAATGTTATTAAAAATAAAATATGTCCCTGTACAAGCATCCTACGTAAATTATATTACAATAGTGGATAAGAGATGACGGTCACATGATGGATCCCATGGATCCAAAGGTGACGCCATAGGCGGGCGTGGCAAGTGACGTCACAAGTGGGAGTGGCAAGTGACGTCACAAGTGGGCGTGGCCAAAGTATGACGTCATGAAGGGGCGTAACTTAAAGCATGACGTCATAAATGGAGATGTAATCACATTACATGAAAATTACATCATCATTGAGCAGGTGGGATTTTTAACATTCACATCTCAATTTCAAATATACAAACACGTATGAACTTGTGTATTTCACCCCCTACACCTACAATTAACTATACAAACTTGTAGGAACATGTGTAATTCAAATTATTACGTCACGCTCCAACTTCAATTACATACCTGCAGTTGTGCACGACGTCACACTTTAAACCTTGCACTCTTACATTCCCATTTATGACGTTATACTTTAAGTTACGCCCCCTTCATGACGTCATACTTTGGCCACATGACGTCATACTTTGGCCACGCCCACTTGTGACGTCACTTGCCACGCCCACTTGTGACGTCACTTGCCACGCCCACCTATGGCGTCACCTTGGGATCCATAATATACTTACAATATAATAATATTCATGTCAGAAGTAAACATAACTGTTGTTCAGTTGTAACAAGCGAACACCATCAATACATTACATTTCTTCCTACTTTTCTCTTCCATTTCATACTTTAAAATATTGGTTTCAGTGTAAGGTGTGTGAGCTTCAATAATAGCGAATAGAGATATACTGCGAGTCTACTGCTTCTCTGTGCAACGTTCATCACCGTACGTCGGTGACAGACTGAGACTTCTTACGGTGATCCTTACTAGCATAATCGAAGTCGTGTCTCGCTGTTGTTCGGAGACTGTGTTATACGTTTACAGTCAGAGCAATAGCGGCCGGTGATCCAAATCCTCTGTGAGGCCAGATGCAACTAGTTTAAGTGCCTCCCATAGAAAATGTTTATTTATGATATTAATTATTATTGTTGTTATATTATTAATATAATTATTACTGTATTATTATTATTATTACTAGTAATGAAAAATAATAATTTCACTCACCAAATAAGCTGTTATGCTGCGAGTTTCAGTGATTGTTTCAGTGTGATGAAGCAACCCACATTATGTGTTGAAATTTCCCTTTCTTTCTTTTCTTTTTATTTTTTTCCTCTGACAGCAACAAACAAGGCCAACAAAGAAGTTTATTTTGCACCACATTACCACTTAACCATTTATGTTGCCCATACCAGGATGCAACAGAAACTCGCGTTTTAAGCTTATCTGTCAGAAAAATTGTCAGCGATGTCGTAGGTATCTCGGTCGGCTCTCTCTTTATTTCAAACTTCCTTTCTTTCAATACTATTTCTTCTCGAAAAAGGACACTCTAACAATGAATTAAGTACACCAGCATTATTTCTGGCATTTGTTTCTGTTTATATTTTCCCGAAGTACATAACAACATTGGCCCAGATTCACTACACGAAGTACAATAGTATAACACCCTCGCTTAAGTCATAAACTAAGACATAAGAGGAGAGAATAGTGTGGGTCTCTGCCTGCCAAAGAGCTGGAATGTTTGTTATTTACGGCCTATTTAGGAAGACAAGTCACCCTATTCCCACCACACTCTACCCTTGATGCCGGCCCATAGTTGAGAGGAGTGAAACCTGACCAGGCCAGACGAATTGTGCCTCAGTTACAACGTTTAAAGCGCAACATCAAAAGCCCGCGAAGACAAACGAAAATCCAGAAGAAGACCCGGCACGAGCGATCCTGGCCTCATGAACAAATTTTACTGCAAAACAAATCTATATACATCACAAGCCAGACCCGGCACGAGCGATCCTGGCCTCAGGAACAAATTTTACTGCAAAACAGGTCTGTCTACATCACAAAGTTTTCAAATGCTTCTACAGCGATATATGCTTCATTCAAATAACTAATACATTGTATAAAAACACAAAATTTGATTTCAGTTAAGCCAAGTAACTAAGGCCCGGCCTCACTTGCCTCAGTCAATCAGCCGCCACTGAGTCAGAGACCTCTCTATGTCTTCGATCTCTGAGCTGAAAGGTCTAACTTAGGATTCCCCATTTATCATATTCCTACTTCTTCAAGCTCATATAGCCTACATAATGAACATGCCTTGAATGGTTTACATGTAGAAAGATTTTCATCCGTTCCTACCGTACTCACACATATATACAGAGAATATCTCACTTTTCTTAAGAATAAATATTAGTATGTAAATCTCCTTCGACTTAAGTTCAATAAAACCCAGAATGTATCGAGGTCTTTAATACCACTGCCGGAGTTTGTATTTAGCATCCGATATATTAGAATATTAGGCGAACATATGGCTGAACTACCGAGATGTAGGGTCAGCATGACGCTGAATTTTAACCTAAGAAAACATAAGACACGACATTGAAAACTCTCAAACATCCATACCTTAATCATGCTTTGAACCTATGTATGTAATAATGTAATATTAACGTCTGTTTATATCGTAGAGGGCATGGCACACAATAACTCAAAGAGTAGCATATTCGTATTTTTACATAATAACGATTTTTTTTTTTCAAATTTTATAACATATGTTAATTGCTATTTTCTTTAATGTATTAAAAAGAATGGCAACTGAAACTAGTTTCGTACACCTTGCACTGCGTTTTGATTTGGACTCGAGCGAGAAATGGGTCATGACAGCGAGCTCGCGAGGAGATTGATCGCTTCAATCTCGTTGAGCCACGATTTAGAGCATTATGCCTACTATAAATCAAGATCGTCGATCATATGTGTCAGTGTAATCCCGAGGGAGGAAAAGAAATTTGTCACAAATCTGGATGACCAGTGTCTGAGATAAAACGTTAAGCGCAGCTATATGAATAGGTCCTCTCAATTTTATAACAACCAATATCGTCGCCGAGAAAATGAACCGTAACTGAACCTCAATATGCCTCTGCGTGTGAATACATGTTCTTAATTATCTTATTCCAAAACAAAAATTCAAAATGTGTTTCATACGATTTTACATTTCCCATTATGCTCTCACAAAGTGCTTTTCATAAATGTATATTTCTTGTAACACACTTGTATGTAAACATTTTCAAAATGTATCGTTGTAGTTTTATGTTCCTCATAGTGTCTGTGAGTTATCCCCAAAGTGGCTCTTTGTGGTTTTATATTCATCGTAAACCTTTCGTAAAGGATGAATTCTCGCACTGAATTACACATGTGTATAAAAAATGTATAATCATCATTACCACCACCACCACCACTATCATTATTCACAAATATTAGATCAGATGGTCAGTTTCATTTGTAACACATTTCAAAGGTCTTCCTAATCTTCTTCAATTCTCGATCTGTGATCCAAAAAGAATAGAAGTATTATCTCTACTGCATCTATTACTTACTTACTTACTTACAAATGGCTTTTAAGGAACCCGAAGGTTCATTGCCGCCCTCACATAATCCCGCCAGCGGTCCCTATCCTGTGCAAGATTAATCCAGTCTCTATCATCATATCCCACCTCCCTCAAATCCATTTTAATATTATCCTCCCATCTACGTCTCGGCATCCCCAAAGATCTTTTTACCTCCGGTCTCCCAACTAACACTCTATATGCATTTCTCGATTCGCCCATATGTGCTACATGCCCTGCCCATCTCAAACGTCTGGATTTAATGTTCCTAATTATGTCAGGTGAAGAATACAATGCGTGCAGTTCTGTGTTGTGTAACTTTCTCCATTCTCCTGTAACTTCATCCCACTTAGCTCCAAATATTTTCCTAAGCACCTTATTCTCAAACACTCTTAACCTATGTTCCTCTCTCAAAGTGAGAGTCCAAGTTTCACAACCATACAGAAGAACCGGTAATATAACTGTTTTATAAATTCTAACTTTCAAATTTTTTGACAGCAGACTAGATGATAAAAGCTTCTCAACCGAATAATAACACGCATTTCCCATATTTATTCTGCGTTTAATTTCCTCCCGAGTGTCATTTATATTTGTTACTGTTGCTCCAAGATATTTGAATTTTTCCACCTCTTCAAAGATAAATTTCCAATTTTCATATTTCAATTTCGTACAATATTCTGGTCACGAGACATAATCATATACTTTCTCTTTTCGGGATTTACTTCCAAACCCATCGCTTTACTTGCTTCAAGTAAAATTTCCGTGTTTTCCCTAATCGTTTGTGGATTTTCTCCTAACATATTCACGTCATCCGCATAGACAAGAAGCTGATGTAACCCGTTCAATTCCAAACCCTGCCTGTTATCCTGAACTTTCCTAATGGCATATTATAAAGCGAAGTTAAAAAGTAAAGGTGATAGCGCATCTCCCTGCTTTAGCCCGCAGTGAATTGGAAAAGCATCAGATAGAAACTGACCTATACGGACCTATCTATTAATGCTTACATTTATTACTTTTTTCGAAAATGGAAATAATTTGTCTTTACTGTACAATTCAGTTGTATATGTTATTATTTTTGTGTATCCAGCTGGCCTTCCGAGAAGTTTCACGTCTGGTATGTTCACAATCTCAATATTTGTTATTTGAGAAAGATAAGAATTGCACTACCATACCGATCATTTTTTACATGAAATAAATTTTATATTTCCAGTTATAAGTTTCTTGTCGCTTTCCAGAGATTCATTCATTCATAGCCTTCTGCCCAAGTGCAGGTATTTCATTGCAAACCCAGCATTCTCCAGTATTTCCTTTTTCTACCTTCCTCTTTGTCTCCGCATATGATCCATATATCTTAATGTCGTCTATCATCTGATATCTTCTTCTTCTGCCACAAACTCTTCTCCCGTTCACCATTCCTTCTTGTGCATTCTTCAGTAGGCAGTTTCTTCTCAGCCAGTGACACAGCCAATTTCTTCTACTCTTTCTGATCAGTTTCAGCATCGTTATTTCTTCAACCACTCTTTCCAACACATCTTCGTTTCTTACTATGTCGGTCCATTTCATACATAGGCCTATCCACATTTCTAATACTTCTATTCGCTTCTCTTCACTTCGTCGTATTGTCCATGTTTCTGCCCCATACAATGCTACACTCCACACGAAGTACTTCACTGGTCTCTTCCTTAGTTCTCTCTCCAGAGGTCAGCAGAAGATGCTCCTTTTTCTATTAAAGGCTTCCTTTGCCATTGCTATTCTCCTTTTCACTTCTTGACAGCATCTCATGTTACTGCTTATAGTACATCACAAGTATTTGAAGCCGTCCACTTGCTCTACTGCCTAATTTAGAATTCGCAAGTTTACCTTCTTTACTTTTCTTCCTATGACCATGCTCTTCGTTTTGTTGGCATTTATTTTCATTCCATACTGCTCACAACTGTTATTTAGCTCCAGTAGCATATCCCTTAGTATCATTTCCTCTTCTGCTAATATCGCCATATCATCAGCAAATCTTACACACTTTATTCTTCTCCTACTATCACTCCTCTCATGTTCTGAAAATAGTTCTTCACTAAATCCTCCAAGTCGATATTGAACAGGGTAGGTGATAAGAGCATCCTTGTCGTACTCCTCTCCCTATTTCACTTCCTTCTGACATTTCTTCTCCTACCCTGACTTTGACTCGTTTCATATAAAGGTTACTGAACAGCCTCCTCTCTTTCCAATCCACGCCAATTTTCTTTAGGATCCCCATTAGTTTATTCTAATCCACTCTGTCAGATAGTCACCAGAATTAAAGTTAATCTATAATGCTGCTATAGCCCTAATGTAGAAGTTAGCAACAGTACCATGATAATTTCAACGTCATGAAGGTATTTTTGTTATGGTTTCATATAAAAATCATTGGAATGCTTATATGCATATGAACAAATCAAATTTGAATCCAGTCTATTTATAAATCTTATGTAGTATGCATGATATGAATGATCAATATGTTAATAAAATAATAATCAGGTTATATTGGGATCGAAACGAATTTGAAGTTCTTGATAATTGTGTAATAAGCCCAGAATAAGAGGATTATCACAAATTAATTATCAGTAACTGTCGTACTTTAGAGAAGTCTAATTATTGGGTTGTGTAAGGACGGATGTTCTTTGAGAGATACGACCGAAATTTTTGAATGAAGATGGTTTGTAATCCAGTATCCCGTAGCAGTATCTTTCTTTCCTCGCGTAAAGAAATATAGACCGTATGAAATAAATGATACAGATTTGTATTCCGTGACGAATATTGATTTTGTCTTGGCCTACGAATGGGCATACTCACATAAACAGGCAATTCAAGGCGCTATTGTCGAAGGGCAGAACCAAAACAGAGTGTTGTAGTCTGGCGTACAATTGGTTTTCATGTGGATTATAAAAATTGGTAATCTTTAGCATCATGAAAACTAGCCAGTACGTTGGTTGGGTAAAAATCATAGTAAGCACAGTGGTTCTCCTTTCGAGTGCAACACTGAAAATGGATGATACATAAACAGAATAAAATGTTTCATACATCATAGATCTCGATGAAAGTCGTTCTGTAATCCTTACTTGATGACACCATTCACCAAAGTATCCAATTCTAGAAATAACGTGCCACAACTTAGAGGTTATCACCTCCTTATATTCTCTAGCGGATTGTGTCCTCCTCTGTGATTTTTACTTTCAAAGGCTTTCAGTAGAACAACTTGTTTCACTGTGAGACAAATGAGTATCAATTTTGGGGCTTATATAGTTATTCTATCCGTCCTGATACTCCTTGCAAGGACACGGGATTGCATTTTCCTTGCCCATTAGGATCTGATTTCAAGAAGAGAGACACATTTCTGCACAGAGTCCTGCATTCAAGAATAGAAAACATATCGTGTAATACGTTAAGAGAGCATATTTTATTTTAATAATATTTTTCCAAACAGTATTGACTGAAGATTAACAAATAAGATACATTTTTGTAAGGCTCTACAATATTCTTGCACTTTTCCATCTCTCATTCCAAAAAGAGGACGGATACTGCACTGCGAATAGGAGAGATACTCCCTGGGGTTTCTTCAGGAAAAATTAATACCGATCAATTGTGTTATATTAGACATGTCTTACCTTAAGCATTCCCTCCGTACAATAGAGATAGAACATAAATAATATATGTTAGGACACAAAAAAAGTAAATAGGCACTTACAGCATATAGCTGTGTGTATGTATGTATGTATGTATGTATGTATGTATGTATGTATCTATGTATGTATGTATGTATGTATGTATGTATGTATGTATGTATGAGAAATCGCCAGATATATGTGCTGTACTGGAGAAGTTTTAATACATGATGTAATAGAATAAAAGGTTGAACATAAACTCAAATAAGTAATACTAATGCCAGCGCATTTCGAACTGGTGGATCAAGGTCAAGCAAAGGACTGCATTTGCCACGGGTGCTTACCCCATTCCTGGATCATTCTCCTCTACTTTAAGATAGGTGGGACAGCCGGGATTATAAGTGCTTCTGTTCACAGTTTTCAGTTCAGTGACTAGTGCATGGATTGTGCATTTATACGTTTGTACGTGACGTTAATCCTCCAGTTCGAAATGCGCTGAGTATAGTTACAATAATATTAACAGAAAAGTTTAATCAGGTCACTACAATCTGTATTGTGCCATCTATATTGACACCAGAACAGTATAATATCAAAGAGGCGGATACTTCCAAAAACACTTATCTTTCTACCCATCGGGAGGTAGATGTTTGTGGAATATTATGTATACCATTGTGCAGTGATAACACAGTAGCTTACTGTTTCTCTCATCTTGCCAACAGACTTCTAGCGAGACCTCCTTTGTCTAGGTATACTTCTATAGTAGAAGACGAGTTGGTAAATTGAATCGTATAAGAAAACGAGCTGAGATCTTTTGTCATATTTGCATTGATGAATTGAGGAAACTTACGAAAAACCTCGATAAATAATAGCTATCCTAGGAACACGATACCTTGCAGCTGTGTATGAGCTGCTCTTGCACGTGATTTACACGCATAGTATGTTGCAAAATATCTTCTCATTGCATTAAGATATCTTTTGAGAAAGGCTATTCAATCAGATGATCCCCCGAGTGTATTGGAATCGCGATCAATACGTTATCTGGCGGCTGTCAGGCGGTCGACTCACTTGACGAGGCTCGAGGACAACGTCGCGACACTTGTACTTCCTTGGAGATTTGCAGCTTTGAGTGAATATTGTCCAGATCACATCAAGATACCCTGCTTCTCTCAAAAACTGTCTACGGTGTAACTTTGTAGAATATAAGATGAGTACTTTTAAATTCAAACCATCATCCAGGTATGTAGCATGATTTGAACAGTGTACAGAGTGATTTATACTACGATTTATGAGGATATGAAATCCAGCAGACGAATAAACAATTCCACAAATATTTTATCAGGAAATCATGTTACAGATTCGTTAGATTGACGAGGGTTGAATAATATTAATGATAAACATAGTTTGGGTCCTTATAACGTATCGAACATCAGACTAAATTGTATCGTTATGGATTCACTACTCAATTCAACAACTGTGGCTCAAATCCCACCAAGGATGGTGGATGTTGAAGAGCTATAAATATTTTAGCATAATTTCTCTGAAATGGAAAGTAAAGCTGGAATACCTGTGTCGTAAATTTACGAACTTAAAAGATGTTCTAGAGTAATAGGGCTTGATGCAAATTTACTTTCTATTCCGAGACAATGCAAATTTAAATTTTTCAGGTAGCATAATGAACATATTTGGATGCGCATGGGTTTTTCACTGTTCAGCTGCAATACATACATACATACATACATACATACATACATACATACATACATACATACATACATACATACATACATGCACACACACACTCATACACACTCACACTCACTCACACACACATACATACAGTGGCGTAACTTCTCATAGCTGGACTCCCCAGCAAAAATGATAATCTATGCCCTTTCCAAATCCGTTTACAAAATGTTTTCATCGCTTAAGTTTTTTAGTTAATCGTGAGTTTTGAAATTTAATTATGATAAATGTAATTAAAATACATTTATTTAAAATATTATAGTACATTTAAAATATTGAAATAAATTTAATTACAATATTAAAAGGAAATAATCACAAATAGTGGACAATGATACCTAGTATTAAGAGAGCCCTAAATGTTATACTTGCGGTTGCAAACGTCGAAGAACTGATAGCTCTATAGGAGATAACATTTCTGTCATTTAGCAATTTTCTACGAACTGATGAAAATATGTTAAACGAACATCTCTCAATTACATATTTTTCATGTGGTTAATTTTCACTGTTTAACAATAACTTCTTTACTGTGTTAATATTATAAAAATAAAAATCTGGGTGACTAGTTTTGAGGTGGTATCCTTCATTGTCCGAAGCCTAGTCAGGTTAATTTTTATCAATTTTTCTAGATTGGGCCCAAGATGAAAAAAGAGAAGGCAGAAAAGAGGTGATGTCGGGTCTGAAGTCTGGGACGGGTTTGTCCCGCAAATAGAGATATTGGTGATACTTAGAGATCGGAAAAATATAGAACAAATTTTTCCAGGATATGAAATTTATTTGATCGAAACATGAAAATATGAAATAAAGACATCAATTAAAAAGTAGCTTCCTTCCTAAATCATCTGGAGAATGTTTACGTCATTATTTACAAAATAAGAACTTCATAAATTAATAGTTTTGCCTACATTTAATATGGTACCAAATAAAATAAAAAACCTCCATAACTAAATCCTTACTAGATAACTTTTACACCGAAGAGAAATATTACTTTTTATATTCTCTGAACTGAACAGTGGTTACAATATAACACAAAGAAAGTTTTCTATACTTTCTGACAAAACAAGATTACATCTTCTCTCAGTTAATATTGTTTCGTACGATGAAAAATCAATGAAGTTGCAAAAGGAGAAGAAATTAAGTAGACAGCAAAACTGATGGTTTAAATCAGTTCAAAATATTAATTTACACGTGTATAAGTAGGCATGACAACATTGAAGGGACTTGCACCGAATTCGAAAGAATGAGCAAAGGAGGAATAGGAACCACTTATTTTGTTTTGCCTTTTTGAATTCATTGACGCTCGAGTTCAATGACTCTGAAGAGTAGCATGGAAATTTCTTTTGTCCTCAAGAATCCCGGAATGTTGGCGAAATAGAACGTTTATGCTTTTCAACTGTTCCGGACAACATCTCTGTTGCCTCCTTATACTGAAAAGCTCTGCGACATTTACTGTCAAAACAACAATGTCGCGACATCAGTGTCATGTATGTATGTATGTATTTATTTACACTGCAAGTGGGCAAGCACCCGGTGGCAGTGGTATATACAATATTAACAATACACAGTTAAAATGATAAGCTATACACAATAAAATTTACAATACATAATACAATTTACAACACATATACAATTTTATACACAATACAATAAGAATACACAATACAATTTAACACAATAATAATAAAACATAAAATAAAACACCTAATTTTACAACACAACCTACATAATTATGTATAGGTCCTACATAAGTCTCAATAGTCTTTCACTTTACTCTCATCTCATTCCCTGTAGTGGCACTATGACGCATTTCACTGACACTTTAGCACACATTTCACTGACACTCTGTAACACATTTCACTGACACTATAGAACACATTTCATTGACGCTATAAATTATCACTGATCGGAACTGTTCACTGCACTGTAAAACCATAACTTCACTGACTCACCTCGCTTCACTGATACAACAGTTCAAATAAGTCAAATAATTGCATTCTTATGCATACTTATAAACAGAACTACATTTAAACTAAACATTTCTAGTCTAAGGCCCTCTTACACGCTATTTTTAAATAATTTACAATTCAAACCAAGGAAGTAAACTCGTCAGGCTAGATAAATACATGTCACCTTAAAAAATTAAATGTTGAATGTCACCTTAATTTTAATTTTCACTTTATACACAACTCTTTAAATTATTCTTGAATCTCCTTAAGGAAGGACAGCCCTCAAAGACCGCTGCAGGTAGGTCATTCCAATCATTTATAGTTCTATTTAAAAATGAGAATTTACCTACATCCGTTTTCTGTTTCCTACATTTGATTTTAAAATCATGATCGTTCCTACCATAGTACGTTGGCTTTTCTAACCGAGCCGTTATGTCTACCCATGCTTTCTGACCTAGATGTGCACTATACAATGATGTTATTCTAGTTTTCCTACGTCTGTTTGCCAAAGTTTCCCATTTAAGTTCTTTTATCGTATCGTTCCCATCTTCTCTTTTACCTTTAACAAATTTAGCTGCCCTATACTGTATTCTTTCTAAGGAATTTATCTGATATATTCTATAGGGATCCCAACACGTAGTTCCGTATTCCATTAACGGTCGCACTAATGTTAGATATGCTATTTCCCTCGATTTGGGGCTAGCCTTTCTCAAGATTCTCATAATAAAGTGAAGTGCCCTCCATGCTTTGCCTGTAACATTATCAACATGCTCTCCCCAAGAAAGTGTGGAGTTTAAATACACTCCTAGGTATTTACAACATTGTTCTTGCGGAATTACAACACCACTGAATTCGTAATTAAGACTAGTCTCCACTCGGGTTTTACAAAATGTTATAGATTTACTTTTAGAACCATTTACTTTCATCCTATGCTTTAACGCCCAGTTGTAAATGTTATTCAAGTTTCAAGTCTGTTTGAATAGACTCTACATCTGAAACGAGTCATCATGAGAACGAGTCTGTAGGCCCTATAATATGCATTACATAGTGACCTACATGCTAATTTTGTTTTGAGTTGTCACTAAGACATTTAATATCTGTTTATCATACAATTTATTTCCATGTATATTTAAGACATTCTAAACATAAATAATACTTTAATAAAATAATAGAATGGAACATATTCTATAATATAATAACATTTTTAAAGCAAAACAAAACTACTGTACTTTAGTTATCAAAATCGAAAGAGCTATGTAATTGCAATGAATATTGGAAATAATAATGCAGGCCTACTATATAGTTTTCATTAAACCTATAATATTACGGTTACATTGTGAGCGAATATGACTATTCCAATAATATTAGCTTGTGGGGAGCAAGATTTATTACTTCAAGACGGATTATCACTAAATATTTTTTCTTTAGGGATTGAATCGAACTTCAACTTTCTACATTTTTGTGGTGAATATTTTAAAACAATTTGCTATAAAGCAACTTCGGCACTGAAATGTTTCCAAAATATTCTTGTTGAAAAGAAAGATAATAAAATTGGCACTCATAAACAAGAAGAGTGAAAATACTCTTAAAATTTACTATGTCATATTAAGGGGGTACATAGGTGAAATTTTTGACATATTGTTCAAAAATTCTGATTTTGTGATTTTTATATAAAACATACTTTACACTTTGAAGAATATGTCTCCAAAATTTCATTTGTCTAAGACACCTGAAACAATAAGCAATTATTGCTTTCGTCGTCATTTTTAAAAGCCTGCATCACGTAAATATGACAATCCAGCTACGCCTAGGCATTTAAATCTGTCATCAACTTCTGAAACATGCCTATCGCCTCTGTTTGGAATACAGTGTTGGTTTACCTCTGCTGTGAAGTTTCCAAGTAAATAATAATAAAAATAATAATAATAATAATAATCCGTGGTGTCACAGCCCTTGAAGGGCCCAGACCGACCAGCCGGCTACTTGCCTCACGTTCACATGCCGAAGCAGAGGTGGACGATCATCCAACCAGAATGGAGGTATCGTATGGTTAACACGATCCCCCCCCCAGCCATTATAGCTGGCTTTCGCAACTGGATTTTGCTACCTATCATAGCTTCCCAAGTGCATCACGATGCTGGATGGGCACCGGTTCCATACATTGGCCGAAATTTCATGAGAAAATTTCTTCCCCCATGAGAAATCGAACCAGCGCGCATTCCGTAACGCGAGTCCTAGGCAGGATGCCTTAGACTACGATACCAAATAGATATCACTTATTTTCTATAGTCAGTTATTGGTTGTGTTTAGAAATGTATTTTCCTTGGAGTTGTTTCCAGAGTTTTCATATAAACACTTTGGTATCACTTTGTTATTGAAGATATTCATTACACCTAAGAACCAATGTGGTGTGTTGTTGCTTACAAATGGAATTAGGTTTGTGTTGTGTGTTTATAATCGTTTTTATTGAGTGTTTTATTTACACCGAAACATTTTGCGTAGGTCTAAATATAGTGAAATAAGAATAATTATAGCATATGTGACGAAGGTAAGGGCTGGAAATGCTGCCAAAAAAGAGGGATGGATTATCATACAAAGCTAGGAACTTCTAAAAGTATAGGTTCAGTGTGGTTTTTCTTATGCAAAACTTTAAATATGTTTTTTTCTCGGTTGTAATATTTTGATAATTTTATCACATTCAAAGTACGAAGAAACGGTACCCGACGGCGGACATAATCATCAGAGGGATCGTCAGGCGTCGCGACATCAACTGAAGGAAGATGGGACGGGCAAACAAGGCGTTCGAGTGGGTTGCGGAGCAGCTGGGAACACGGTACGTGGACGGCAACTCGTGGCTGGACGACAGATATTTCGGGCGGGATGGGGTGCACCTGAACCGGAGAGGGACAGCGGTGATGGGGGCTCTCTTCGCTAGGATGGCGGCAACGACGAGAGAGGACAGGAGTCTGCAATGAAGATGGGACAACGCGGAGCCGAACAGAGAACAGGTGAGGACCAATCTGTTAAGGTTGCTACAGGTTAACTGCAGAAGTATAGTAAATAAAATAACTGAATTTTGGAATTTAGTTGATGTCTGCAATCCGGAGATAATTATAAGTACGGAGTCATGGCTTCACAGTAGCATATACGATGCGGAAATATGCAGGAATGATTATAGGATTTACAGAAGCGATAGAGATGCCAGGGGGGGGGAGGAGTATTTGTTTGTATTAAAACAAGTATAGACAGCAGCTTGTTATGGTCACATGCAGAAGCAGAAATTATAGCGGTACAAATCAATAATAAATTCAATGGTGAAAAGTGGGATATAATAGCATGCTATAGGCCTCCGAACGAAACAAACTTATTTACTTTGAGTAAGTTACAAGAAAAGTTTTCCTCAATATCGTTACAACGGAAGGTCGTGTTAGCAGGGGATTTAAATCTACCCGCAGTGAACTGGAATGGGCAGGTAGAGACAAACACCCTTTCACAAACCTTTGTTAATTACCTGGTATGGGAACAAGGATTTACACAAGTAACAAATGAACCTACAATAAACAATAACCTTTTAGATGTCTTCTTGATACGACCCTGGGATAGTTTTCATTCTTCACAAGTATTACCTGGAACCAGTGATCATAACAGTGTTCAACTCGAGTTAAACTGGCTTCAGACAAATGTCCGAATAGATATCACTAGGAAAATATGGCAGTATAACAAAGCAGACATAAACGGTTTGCAAGGTTACCTTATAGATCAACTTAACAAATTCTTAGACGAGGGCAAAAACATGGATCAAGTATGGGAAAATTTTAAACGAATATTAACCGAGGCCACCTCCACATAAGTGCCATACAAAATATTAAAAAGTAATTCAGACCCGAAATATTATACAAAATATGTCAGACAACTTAAGAAAAAGGCTAGGCGAGCGTACAACAAGAGGAATGTGAGCTTAGAAAATTACCAGAAATTCAAGGACCTTACGAAACAGTTAGAAAGAGAAAAGAAAAAGGCAGAAGCGAACTACCTGCAAAATTTATTGAAAGAAGGTGAAAATAACTGGGGTAGGTTTTATAATTACATGCGCAGAAGAAGGGGAAATCGGGAATCAATACCAGTTTTAAGAGACACTAATGACCAAATAATTACAGGGGACAAACAAAAAGCAGACTTACTAAACTCAAAATTTATTTCCATTTTCAATAAAAGGGAAAGAGAGATTACAATCGATGAAAATGAATGCACAGAGATATTCGAAATAACGGCTAAAGATGTTCGGAACAGAATAAAGAGACTGCAAAACCGAAAATCGCGCGGTCCAGACGATATTCCCACAGAAATTATAAAGTTAGGAGGTGAAGCCATGATCCCGTACATAATGCGAATTTTTAACATATCAATAAATAATTGTAGTATCCCAGAGGACTGGAAATCGGCTATCATAATCCCCATATATAAAGCAGGAAACAAATGCGATGCGAACAATTACAGACCTGTCAGTCTCACATCAGTTATCTGCAAAATAATGGAACATCTAATAACAGAATATATTCGCAACATTTTAGAAAATAACGAATGGCTGAACAAAAATCAACACGGTTTCAGACCAGGATACTCTTGCGAAAGTCAAATCACATCCTTAATACAAGATTTATCCGATGAAGTTGATAGGAGGGAAGAATAGACGGAGTTGTGATCGATTTCGCTAAAGCTTTCGACGTAGTGCCTCACGAAAAACTTTTAGAGAGACTAAGCAGATTTCCAATAGATAATCGAGTAGTAAGATGGATAAATAAATTCTTAGAGAACAGAACCCAAAAGGTCAGACTAGGAAAAGAAATATCGGAACTAGGAAATGTAAAATCAGGCGTGCCTCAAGGGGCGGTCCTTGCACCTCTATTGTTTCTTATATATATATATATATATATATATATATATATATATATATATATATATATATATATATATAAACGATCATCATCATCTTCAAACAAGTGTTAGGCCTCTCGAATGGCCTGTTACGTCTCCTCACAATTGATCTCGCCATCTCTTTCTAGGTCTTCCCAGCGATCTTCTTCCTCTAGGCATGTACTGTAAAGCAGCTTTTGTTAAGAGTGTTTCAGGCATTCGGTCTACATGTTGTATCCAGTTAGTTCTATAATTATTAATCGTCTCGATTAAACTTTCCATTTTTAGCTCCTTCCTTATATTTTCATTTCTCTTCTTATCTATCAAGGTGTAACCTGCCACATATCTTAAGAACTTCATTTCGCTGGCTACAATTCTACGTTCTTGATCTTTTCTTAATGTCCAACTCTCACTGCCATAAAGGAATGCTGGTAGAACCATAATTTTGTAAAATTTTAATAAAGTTTCCTTCCTCATTGTTCTGCCCAATGTTCGTCGTATAGTTCCGCAAAAATGATTAAAAACATTGATTTTAGTTTCAATCTCTGAGTTTGCCTTGTAAGTCACATTGCAGCCTAAATATTTAAATGTATTTACTTGTTGTACAGTTATATTATTTAATTCAATTTTCACCCGTAATGGTTGTGATAATTAGTGGCAGTGAAAATGAACTACAGAAAGCAATTTTCAGATTGAATAAAGTAGTCATTGATTTTAATATGAAAATCTCAGCAGAAAAAACAAAAACTATATATAAACGATATAAATAGAAATACTACGTCTCAGATAAGGTTATTCGCGGACGACTGTATAATATATAGACAAATTAATGATGAATCCGATATCGCCGCCTTACAAAACGATCTTAACGTTATTGAAACCTGGACGACTGAAAATAAAATGAAAATCAATGTCAGTAAAAGTAAGTCAATATCCTTCTGTAGAACGCATAAAGAAATTTGTCTCGGATATCAGCTGAATGGTACATCAGTGCCACAAGTGAACACTTGGAAATACCTAGCTATATATTTGAGTAACAAACTGGGTTGGGAGGAACAAGTCACTAATACCACAAGGAAAGCCTGGAAAGCACTACATTTCTCTATGCGTTTTCTAAAGAAATCTAACCAAAAGTCAAAAGAATTGGCGTACAAAATTCTTGTTCGCCCAGTTATGGAATATGGAGCAGTAGGTTGGGATCCGTACAGACAAAACAAATCGATTCAATAGAAAAGGTCCAACGCAAGGCAGCAAAATATGTCAAAATGGGGAAGGGACATGGTGAGGAGATAGTAAAAGATTTAGGGTGGGAACTTCTCAAATCAAGGCGACGAAAAACCAGACTCAACGCATTGTTTAAGGCACAAATGGGACACAAAGCATGGACCGATATCAATGCTAGATAAGCAACACCATCATACTTAGGAAGGGCTGATCATATTAGGAAGTTTAAATGTAGAAAACAAAGAACGGACGTGGCAAAATTTTCTTTTGTTAACCGCACAATAGTAGACTGGAACAGCTTACCTGCGGCAATCTTTCAGGGTGGTCCTCTTAAAATCATTACATTTAAGGAAAGGTTAAGAAGATTAGACTGAAAATGTAATTGGAGGTGCAGTGTAATTATTTAAGTTGTGTCATGTAAGTAATTGAATTGATATATAATTAATTAAGTTGATATGTAAAATAATTAAGTTGATATGTAATTAATTAAGATGATATGTAATTTAGTTGATATGTAAATAAATTAAGGTGATATGTAATTAATTAAGATGATATGTAATTAAGTTGGTATGTAATGAATTAAGGTGATATGTAATTATTTAAATTGATAATAGTTGGGTGAAATAGAAGTACTTATAAGTTAGATTTACTTTTGCTTACCGTAGGCGTTATTATAGAATAGTTTTTAATTATAGTCGTAGGTTTATTGCATCTACTATTTTTTGATTTACGTTTATTTTATTTTATTTCATTTAGGTTTATTTTACTTTATTGCATGTAATTGTAATTATTGTATATTATATATCACTGCCACCGGGTGTATACCCAATTGTAGTGTTAATACATACATACATACATACATACATGCATGCATGCATGCATACATACATATATACATACATACAATCATACATACATACATACATACATACATACATACATACATACATACATACATACATACATCCATACATGCATACATCCATACATACATACATACATACATACATACATACATACATACATACATACATACATACATACATACATACATGTCTTCTGCCACAACGTGAGAGGTATGACTCTGAAATTTTTACACAATATTCTCTAAACTTTGTTTCTTAAAATGACCGATGGAATTTTTGTCAGGGCTGAACTTCATTAAAAATAAAATAAAAAGTGAATTGTTAATAATTTTATTTTTCTATTCTGTTGTTTTTTATTCTTTTCTCGAGTACTGAAAAAGAATTCAATATTCCATCCGACATTTTATTCATGGCATACTAAAGAATGGAAAATAAAAAGAATTGGAACATAATATTAATTTTTGTGTTAGGAGATACAATTAATTTTTGTTGCATTATTTTGGAAAATTTAAAGAAAAAATTATATCTCAAAATCTATTTTCACCTCGATCCCCCCTTAAATCTAATTAATTAATTTAATACTACTTTATCGTGTGAAACAATATGTTATTACAGTTTCAAGTAGTTTCTCAATCTCTGTAGCAGTCTAAATGTACCTAACTTGACGTTAAATAGCTTGCAGTAGAAATGCTACTATTCGAATATTGCTATTACATAATACAGTGTAACAGTTTTATTATTTAATAGTAAAGCATAAAATTCTTACAAGTTTTATTCTTTGGATACATGACCCACTTCATCTTACCTGTAGTTGTGTTGATTGCGTTCCATCTTTAGCATGCAGATACCCATTTTTCAGAAAACTTTTCTTTTTTCGGGAACCTGAAATATTTTATATCACTTCGTTTTTCTGTAGTGATTTTGGCAACTGTAAACGACACAATGTGACATATTGACATACTGTGTATCCAACTGATTTTAATACAATGCAATGTTAAGATCTCACTTAGTAATGAATCGACTTATAAGATTGTGCAGAAATGCAAAACAAACGCCCGCCACTCAAGTTGGAATCCAGATTACGTAATAGCTAGTGGAAAGATATGGAAAACATGCGGATAGGTCCACCTGTAAGTCTTCCCACTACGATCTCGCACTACTTCAGCCTTCACATGCTGCCAAAATTTGCAACACTTCTGAGCGTTACATTATTGGCATTATCGACCAAGAATACTTTACAGTTGCAATGGCCGTTAGAGACCTAAGAACTGTCTGGCTTAGTCTACAAGCAAGTGCAACACTCTCTTCTAGACCGCTTCGAAACATGCATTGCTTAGATATATTTCTATTGGTGTTATACATCCAGTTTGTCGGAGGCTTAGTAGTTATTATATTTGGCAATCCGAGGGCAGAGAATTTTTATAGGGCGATAAATTCTTTGGCATGGTTACCTCCAGGGCGGGAGCGGCATAGTTGTGAGACCCGTGCCATACATTTACAGTATGTAAAAGCCTATTGTCCGCGAATGAGACAGCTTCAGGCAAAATTTAAGGGCCATTTCTCGCACCCACGTAACACAGTGGACCCTTCAAGTGGCTGAAGTTGCGTATGTTCTGTTTTCAAAAGTAGCAAGTAATTTAATTGTCATTTTCATTTTCTACACAATCTTAAACATTCTCGCACTGGCTTATTACACAACAAAAAGGACTTCTTGCATCACCATGGCAACGAGTTTGTTTCTGATTATTCTGGTGGTCGTGTTATCAGTAGGCACTTTCCTTTAACTCTGTCTGCTAGATCGCCAGATATATTAACCCAACACATTATTGGTTGTGGGGCTGTCTGAAGAAAAGAGTGTTTTTGAGCAAACCTATGACACTTGATGAGTTGAATGACTCCAACGCACACACTGTGAAATACATTCCAGAAAACAAACTCAGACCTGCTGTATACAGCATTGAAGAGAGGTTGTTACTTGTGGAAGAAAGAATATAGGAATCATACAAGAGAGGTTGTTACTTGTGGAAGAAAAAATGGTGGAAACATAGTACAACATCTACGATGAAGTTATGACAGTGGGTAATGATCCAAAATATCCAATTTCTTGTGTAAATATTTCAGGCCAGAATTTTTAAGATTGTGTTGAAAAAAATACGAACAATTAAAAGTATTTCTTACTTTCCAACTTCCATTTGCATGCAATTTATCCATAAATCCACGCTATCGTTGATGGATGGATTATGGGTGGACCTACAGAGTGACATCAGCCCACACACATTGAGCCCATTGTGCTACCTCCAAATTTCGATGTGGGCGAGAAATGCACGACAAATTTTTTCTGAAGTCCTCTATCAGGGACATGGCTCTTTTATGTGCTATAAATGTACGATAAAGGCCTCCCATTCATACTGCCCTTTCGGAGAAATCATGACAAGGATTTTATAGTACTTTAAATTCCACCGTCTATGGCCTGGTTTGAAACCCCGAAATTCGGACTCAATCGCTTGACCACAAGGACCGTAACCACTCATCCCCCTGTAACATTTGATCTGATTTATTCAGTATAGTCTATATCATGAATTTTGTCAATATGTATACAATTTTAATATAATTTAAATACAAAATTTCGAAACAAAACTTTAAGTTAAGAAATATAAAGAAAGAGTTCACAATGAATTTAAATACAATGGTAATGTGTAGGCATTTTCATTTCTATACGTTTTCAAGATATAATACACAATTTTTTTAGACATAGTCAAACAAATTCAATTTCTGATCCGGTATCAAAAGTCAAATGGTCGATCTGGCTGAAATCTGTGTTTGATGTTGATTCACTTCTTCCGTCTTCGGGTTTACTTTCTATTTTGTTATCTGTTTCTAAATTTTCAAATTTTGGCATAGATTTTATTATTTCCATAATGGTTTGATAGCAACGTTTCCAATTCTGATTGAATGAGACAGAGGAGCAATCGACCTGCGGAAAATATTGCGAGTAAGCAATTTCTTCTTTTTCTGATATCTCTTTACAGTCAGAAGAGTGAGCCACTACTGAACTGATATCAATTTTGTTGTAATGTATATTATTGATTTCGTCTTCATTTTGTTTTTGGAATGCATTTGACAAATCATTTCGAGATTCAGAAATACATTCATGCGAATTTGTCTCGCGCTTTCTTTCTCTGTTAACCTCTTCTACTGAATCTACATTATCGCAAAGCTTTCGCGACAGAAAACGAGAACAATATTCAAGTGCAGGTGTCTTTCCGCTTAAATGTGTATCATTTTCATACTCTGCTTTTTCCCCTGAAGTCCCTTGAAGATATAATGCTGACGAGACTGGATGTACAGTATGAATTTCTTTCTCAGTGTCTTCCGGAAGTAGTTCAAAATGGGACAAAGTCTTACGAAGAAATTTGAAACCTGAAGATTCGTCAATGTCTTGAAGTGTATCTGTTCTCTGAAGAGAATATGAATCACTCTTTCTTCTCTGAGAACTTTTTGGCGATAATGGAGATTTTGGAGTTGTTACATTCGGATAAACTTCTGAAGTATTTATTTGATGTAATATGGATTCGTCTTTTAGGTTTAGTTTCGAAAGTTTCATCAAGGATTTGAAGTAATTTTCAATTCTAGAAATCAAAGTGTTGCATAGGGATATTATATGTACTTTTTTTGCAAGTTCTCTCTCTATTTCATCAAAATACGTGTTATTGTACATTCGATTCGAAAAATTAATAACTTCATTCTTTGAAGTCGGCGTTAAATGAATACTTTCGTATGTAGAATCTTCTATTTCTTTCTTCCTCAGAGTTGTGTTAGAGATGACAACGGTGTTCAACTCATTAGCGAATCCTGCATCCGTACTGAAAAGTACTACATCATTAGTGACAAACATCGATGTTGCTATATCCATTTCTTTATATGAATCTTTTTCTCTACTTTCCTGTGTAAAACAGTTTAGTTTTAAATCACAATTTTCATTTCTGTGAATAGATGTAAAGAAGGTTTCTTGATCCATTTGGAATAAATAAGTTGTTTTCTTTGCTGTGATGGAGTCTTTATCGCTATAAGGTAAAGGCTTTTGGGCTATTGCATGTGTATAATCTGGTGTGTCCGTGAAGTCTTTATTATTTTGAAAATGCGTATTACAGAGACAATTCGTAAGAGAATTTATACTTTCATTTTCCTTTAACTTATTCTCATGTACAGACGTTTTGAGTAGGTGAGTGCAAGATTTGTACGTTTCTGAAGTAAGAACTTTCTTCTCCAGAGCACTCTTTTCTAAAACAAATTTTATGTATTTTGTGATAGTGTCTATTATCTCCGTCTTTATTTCTTCCATCAGTTTCTCTGAAATAATATATGCTTGTCTTTCATTTTCAGAGACAATCTCTTCAAAAGATGAAATTTTACCTTCATTGAAATCCTCCATATTATAAACAGGAGTATCATTTGCTTTCGTTTCCTCCTTCACCAGATCAAATAACTCAGAATTAGTTTCCATACTTTTCGTGGAACTATACTTGCTAAGTGAACGTCTCTTTGAAAAGCATTTATTTAACTTATCTTCGTAATTTATTTTATTTTTGCCGTTATTGATTACTTTAACACTGGATGAAAACTCTGATAATTTTACTTCGTTACTTGTAAAAGGCGTTACTGGAGAATTCTGTATAATCTTCACGATTCCCAAAGATTCAACCTCTGCTTTATTAGAAGATTTAATTCCGAAATTGAGACACTCTTCTTTAGTATGTCTTTTCTGATCATTTGATTTACCAGCTACAAATATGACGTCACGAGTGGATGTCTTCTTTTTAACTGTTGACTGTATAAGGTCAGAGAATTTACTTTTAATTATAGGGGGTCCATTAATTCTGGCTGGTATTTGCGAAGTTGTTACAACCATTGTTCGGTTTTTTATTGGAAGGTTTCTGTACTTTCGTTTCTTAGATTTTATTGGTATTTCTGAACAGTTATTGTACAATAACTTTATGAACGTAGCAGAATTAACATAACTCGCAATACTTACTTTCGAATTCACCCTGGATATATCACCTTTTTCACCACTGTCAGATATGTTACGTCTTATTTCTTTTTCTTCACTATCATTCGAAATTTGGGTTATCGCTCTGATTTTCCTAGGAATTATTTGTGATTTCTCTGTTTGCGTAGATGTATTTTGACGGTCAATTACTATTTTCCTATTAATACGAACTTTTACATCAGTTTTTACTGGAGTTGGCGTATAGTTTTTTTCATTATGATTGACATTTGTATTAATATTAGAAATATTGCTTTCCTTTTTACTGTCGATAATGCCACATCTCTTTTTCTTTTCTTGAAGTTGTTTTAACGACGAACACATGCAGATTGTAACTGGTTGTCTAATAAAATATCCATGAGATATAACAGAACAAAGGCACTCACAAATTGATTTATCATGACAAATGCAGGGCGGATTGCATTTTGAAGATGTACAAACAGTATTATGACCATGAATTGGTTTCATAGGGCAAGAAATATTTTCATAACGATTGCGATAGCCAGTGGATTTCGGAGATAATGTACATCCATTTAATAAAGAACCTTGAGTTTCACACTGTGGTGCGACAAAACACTGTCGATTTATTGGAGAAAAAAAGACATTTTGAGGTGGCGAGAAACAAGAAGGAAGTGTAGAAGAACATAAATGTGACACACATCGACATGCAAAAGAAGATGCATAAAATGGAAAATATGACTGACAATTTGTATAGAGCGAATGCGATAGTGGACAGGTGTACTGCGGGTGGCATATGGAATATAAATTAGACTGTTGTGAAGTGCTTGTACTTGGTAATGCAGATGTATTTTGAATATTATACTGATTTGAGGTGTGTGAAACTGTTGAATTGGGCTTGACTTGTGTAATGTTCTGTGGCAAAGTGTGCAAATTTTTAGAAGCGACTTTGTTCTGTTGCAAACATGAGGGTGGAGAACCACAAGGATCATGCATTTTTATTGGCGATAGTTGGCATGTCAAAATAGAACATGCACATGGCGAAACGCTTGAGGGAAAGCAAAGAGGTGACGAAGCACCAGGAAGACTGGAATGTCCTGATTGTGATAGACATGTGGGACTTGAAATGTGTGACTGTGTTGGACAGCTGTTAATCACTAAAAGACAAGGAGAATGACACTCTGAACATTGTGAGAACTGGGAACCGTCTAGATAATTGTGAGACGTTTTCAAAGCACATGCCTTCCTAGAGCGTTGACAGTTATTGAGACAAAAGCAAAGAGCATTACAACGACACATATTTATCGGATGAGGTTTATAAGTAAAATTCGTGTGGCTCATAATTGAAGAGCATTTCAGGTTTGACGCGATTTTGTTAGTGTGAGTAGGTACCGGACGTAATGGTGTAATGCAACGACGGCGATATAGTTTTCTCTTGTAGCGCATAAGTTTAGAGATCTTTGAATGTTTATGATTTTCTGTTAGACAAAAAGAATGATTCTGTTTTATGCAATTAGGATCCACATTTGAATTACAAGTGTTCGAAATTGGGAAATGTTCTTTATAATTTGAACACATGTAGTATGGTTGTAATTTTTTAGCATTTATTGTATATTCGGAGAAAATTTTGTGACATTTTAAACAATATAGTGCAGCTGCTTTGGCTGCTGATTTGTAACAAATACATGAAAAATCACAAAAGGTAGATTTTACGTTAATATCGGAGTTAGAAGAACGTAGTGAATTATTTTTACATTTGCACATTGCAACGCTCTCGACATTGGGTTTTAATTTACAAATATTTTCCTCCCTCCGTATTCTCGTTGATTCTGTCTGGGGTTTTAAACACGAAGAAATACGTTTATTTGAATTTTGATCTGGGAATACCTGCTTGCGGCACGTGCAAAACGAATGCTTTTTAGTGAAGTCCCTACAGGGACACTGAACATTTGAACAATGGCAAGGAGCTTCCTCCTCACCACGTTTTAACACTGCGAAGGAATTAGTTACATTCGTTTTACACGTGCACGAACACATATTTGAAATTTCTCTGGGAATGTTCAATTGATGTTCAGGGCAGGGTCGTACTTTATATTTACATTTGTGTGAAATGTGGAGTTCCGATATATTTTCTGAAGGGGAACACTGACAAGGATCCAGTACTCTGGAGCGTTTTACTTGTTCCTTTATATGTGAGTTGTGAACGTCTCTGCGAAAAAGCTCAGTTCGTTTTTCTTTACATTCACATTGTTTTACTTTATTAACTCTAATTTTTTCGGATTTAGGTTGCCTTTCAGAAGAATAAATTCGTTCATTTTGAACTAAAGAACTGGGATGATTTTTGGCCATTTGTTCGCACTTGTAGGACATTAACGTAATCTTTGATGCTTCTTGTTTATGCTTGGGACAAGTAAATTTTATAGGCTGTGAGCTTTGTGTGTTCTTGACCTTACAGTTTCTACTATCGTCTTCGTGGCCTTTACGTTGACATCGTGTCTTAGGATCCTGACTTGACAGTTTATTGCAGGGATATGTACTTTTAAACTGACGTTGCAGTATTGGTCTTTTACTTTCGCTATTCTTAGTGCATGATGCTTCTTTAACTGCTTTTGTTCTGAAATGTGAACATTGGCAAGACTCAGTTTTAGATTCTTCTGTATTTTTTAAACATGAACACGGAATAATACAAGTTCTATCTTTCTTGCATGGATATTGATATTTTTTGGTTGTTTTGTCATCGTATACACATTCTTTGTCTAAATTAATTTTGTTCCGTATCTTACATGAACTATGATCAAGACTAGGATTCAATGTATGTTTATACTGTTCAGCAATGTTAACTTTCCTTCTCTCTGTTCCTTTCCAGTCTACAGTCTTGGGCCAAGTCTTCCAAGGGTCAGGTATACCTTGCTCCACAGCAATTCCCCACTTGCGCCACAGATTTTCCGTGAGATGTGTATGGCCATCCCATAGTTCTATTTCCTTCGGATGGATTCTTTTGCTCGCATTAATAACACCTTTGAAAATAAGATATTCATACCAGGGATCGGGAATTCCTGTTCTCAAATTAGCACCACGTTTTCCCGTCACAATCTCATTGCGTACTTGCAGACTCTCACTTCCACAATTTGTAACTCCTCCTAAAGAATTTACGAACACGAATGGTGTAGAAGCGACAAGCTGAGGAACAACAAATGGACCACGCACCACTTCCTGAGGTGCAATATTACTGTACTCATCCGGCTCGTACCAGTCATGCCGCCAACCAGCTCGTAGTCGTAGTGCTTTTTTGGATTTAATTTGATGCTGCCGAAGTTCGGAGCAAGAGCAAAAACGATGCTTCTGGTCTTCCTTATCTGAAAAGTAAATACATATATAAGAACCCTTCAGATTATTTAATGTCGCCTCACATTCTCCTATTTAATCTTCCATACGAGTACAGATTGGGCGAAAAGTCCCTATACCCCTATCGTTTATATAGATTTAAAATAATTTTACTTGCTTATTACGGATCCAAAGCATCCGCATGTACTCTTCCATGATCTCTGCACAGACTATCTGCTCATTTCCCATAGAATTTATGGCGTGACAGTCGTGAAGACATTACTCACAAAATTCTTCTACTTGGCGTTTAAAACGTAGTACCTTTAGCGGACATTCTGATTTATGTTTCGTCAAATAGAATTTTATTGTCTGGTGTGGTGAGATTTAGGTTTCGTGATGATCATGTCAAAAGTGAAGGAATGTTCTCGGACTCCCGATAAATGCACTGAGAAAAGCTCGATAAGACCCATTTCCACACTCATGGCGAAATGAGCTGGTGCAACGTCTTGTTGAAGCCACGCAATGTCAAATATGTTTTTCCTCTGGAATTCAGGAAGAAACAATTCGTTAATCAAATGGAGGTAAGTCATGTGATTCACCGGCCATCGAAAACTTACTGTACAGGCAGTTAATCTGTTACCCTCTCCCAAATCATAACCTGAGGTGGATTTTGTTCAATTCTTTGATATAAATGAGTTCTCCTTGGACAAAAAATAAAAGTCATGTTCTTATAACTTCAACGAATATCACATTCATCCTTTTAACTTCTCTCTTTGGAAAATGGCGAAGAAGTAAGTTGTATGCTTCTTCGCTTCGTTTTAAATTCACATCTGATAGCTCACTGTAACGCCACAAGTGACAAGGGAAATGAGCAAACAGATCTGGAGATACATCCGTCTTTGCAAAGATCGTGGAGAATTACATGTGGATGTTTTGGATCCATAAAAGGCATGTCAAATAATTGTAAATCTATATTGATAACAGAATATACAGACTTTTCGTCCACTCTCTATATAAGTACCAGCACATATAGGGCCTAAATATATATTACAGAATATTTTACCAAATGGCATGGAAACTTAAAAAACTGACAATGACAAAGAGGGAAATGGGAGAAAGTAAGCCAAATTGTACACAAATAGCGCTTTCTTGCAAGAAGTCGCGGAGTTACGGGTAGGTAAATATATCAGCTCTATCTGGTGATTTGTCTCACTTCAACATCACTATTCCAATGAAGAAACTTAGACAAAATTAAATGAAATAAAGTTAAAAGTGGTCTAACCTACTAACAAGATACATATAAGAGGAAGAAAGCACAGAGTTCTGAACACAAGAATCAGACATCAGTGTCGATGAGTGGCGAACAGCACAGCCCTTACCGACATTCTAAGTCAAAACTGATGGTCCCATGAGTAGTAGCAGCATTAATAATGTGCTGAGATTCAAATTATAAATCTTATAAAGCATTCTTACGAGGGTCAAAGTGCCTTAAGCCAGCAGAAGTCAACACTCCAAAGTTTGATAAGGGCCGACATATTTTGTTAGAGAGCAACAGATCTGTGACCCATTTCTTTTAGGACTTATCCCGCTTCTTGAAGTCATATACAAAGTTTTTCTGGATGATTCTAAAGTCAAAATATGCATATGAACATTGATCCAATTTCGAATAGATAAAAATTGATTTCCCTTTTTAGACGTATATGACTCTAAACCATATTTCTACACGTTTAACAAATTTTTGTTAGTAATAGAAGATTAGCAAAAGTTATATAATAATGTACAAATTTGTCACGTTTGTTCTGCAAGACAAATTATCCATTATTTGCAAGAACTTTAATAAGAATAAACCATTGTACAATAGGTTAGGTTTGACTAAGAGTGTGGGTGTGTCTTTTGAAGAAAAATATATTAAATGAGAAATAAATATCAAATGGTCCTTCAATAACTGTCTATTCTTTCAATCTAATGCATGATACAAAAGTTTATATTTTACTTGTTAACTTGTCGGACCAACATGCTTTTCGAAAAATATATTTACAAATCTCTCTGTAAGTGTCCCGAAATATTAAAACAAAATTTACTTTGTATAGTTGCCATACGCTTTCCAGGAATTCAACATAATCTCGCGTTCCACAAGGCTCTATCTTAGGTCCGATATTATTCAATGTATATACCTCGGACATTCCTGCAACACCAACTGCACAAATTGCTATGTATGCAGACGATACAGCTATTTATGCAACCCATCGCAACATTAACATAGCCTCAAATCACCTTCAGGAAGCCTTAAACATCATATGCCCTTGGATTGAAAATTGGCGCATCGCACTGAACTACAATAAATGCGAAGCAATGATATTTACTTTGTGTCGTCCTGCTAATCCTCCATGCATAAATCTTTCAACCAACGTGATACCGTGTAAACCAAAGGATGAAGCTGTAAAATATCTTGGAGTGCACTTAGATCGCCGTCTGTCATGTAAACATCACATCAACAACAAACTTAAATTGACCTACTCAAGACTCGCTAAATTATATCCGCTCCTCAACAAGAAATCATCTCTGAAGCTACAAAATTGCATGCTACTTTACACATCTCTATTACGACCTCTACTACTTTATGCCTGTCCTGTCTGGGGAGGAGCTGCAATAAGTGAAATTAAACACATCCAGTCATTTCAAAATAAAGTCCTACGAATTTCACTCAATTCTCCTTGGTTTGTCCGTAACAGCCAACTACACAGAGAAACGGTATTGACACAATCAAACAGTTTATTCATTCACAAGCTAAGAAGTTCTATGACAACCTAGAAAATGTTCCAGGCGCCGTCCATTACTCTCTCGGAAAGAAGTCCACATTTCCCACCAGAATCAAGAGCCGATTTCCAATGGACCTCATATTATAATCAAAATTTATCATCACACCAACCTATGTAAACAATTACTTATTAACAATTATTTTTGTTCATTGAGGAGCCCAATCTAGGCTGCCCTCAATTCAGTGTCATATTTTGTATTTATAATTTTTAGAAATGATCTGTATAGCGCTAAATGCGCTGATCGATCAATAAATTGTTAAAAAAAAACATAATCTCCATTTTCGAATTTCTTCGAATACAGTACTGGGAGACACACAATAACACTACGACTCTGAATCTTGAGATTAAACAGAAAAATAGTTTTCTTTGTCTGGAAGCCTTGGATCGAAGTGTTGCATTCCGACTTTAAAATCGACTGTACTTGCTGGCACTCTAAACCAGGCTTTGCCAAGCGACCCGATATCAGTAATGAGAATCCTTAATTGTACTCTCGGAGTTCGGAGTCATTTGGAGTTCGTCAGTTACCTGCGAACAGTAGTGAATAGTAGAATGTTCGATTTCACCAATTACAGACCGCCTACAAAACAGACGAAAGTGTATAAAATATATTTTCTATATCACCGGGAAGAAAAGTATTTGTTTACAGAGGAGAATGGTAATCCAATATGTCTTCTATGCCTGAAATCGTTTTCACTTATCAGGGTTAGTAATATTGGTCGACATTAAGAAAGACACCATAAATTGAATATAGGGATGTTCTTGGAAACGAAACAAGTGACGTGCTTCAAAATTAAAAACAGTAAGACAAAAAACGGTACGCCTAAGTCTGTTGATCTGTGATGTTTTACTTACTTACTTACAAATGGCTTTTAAGGAACCCGCATGTTCTCACATAAACCCGCCATCGGTCCCTATCCTGTGCACCATTAATCCAGTCTCTATCATCATATCCCACCTCCCTCAAATCCATTTTAATATTATCTTCCCATCTACGTCTCGGCCTCCGCAAAGGTCTTTTTCCCTCCGGTCTCCCAACTAACACTCTATATGCATTTCTGTATTCGCCCATACGTGCTACATGCCCTGCCCAACTCAAACGTCTGGATTTAATGTTCCTAATTATGTCAGGTGAAGAATACAATGCTTGCAGTTCCGCGTTGTGTAACTTTCTCCATTCTCCTGTAACTTCATCCTTCTTAGCCCCAAATATTTTCCTAAGAATCTTATTCTCAAACACCCTTAATCTCTGTTACTTTCTCAAAGTGAGAGTCAAAGTTTCACAACTATACAGAACAACCGGTAATATAACTGTTTTATAAAATCTAACTTTCAGATTTTTTGACAGACACTAGATGACAAAAGCTTCTCAACCGAATAATAATACGCATTTCCCATATTTATTCTGCGTTTAATTTCCTCCCGAGTGTCATTTATATTTGTTACTGTTGAATTTTTCCACCTCTTCGAAATATAAATCTCCAATTTTTATGTTTCCTTTTCGTACAATATTCTGGTCACGAGACATAATCTTATACTTTGTCTTTCTGAGATTTACTTGCAAACCTATCGCTTTACTTGCTTCAAGTAAAATTTCCGTGTTTTCCCTAATCGTTTGTCGAATTTCTCCTAACATATTCACGTCATCCGCATAGACCCGTTCAATACCAAACCCTGTCTCTTATTCTGAACTTTCCTAATGGCATATTCTAGAGCAAAATTAAAATGTAAAGGTGATAGTGCATTAGTGCATATCCTTGCTTTAGCCCGCAGTGAATTGGAAAAACATCAGCTGGAAACTGGGCTATACGGACTCTGCTGTAATTTTCACTGAGACATATTTTAATTAATCGAACTAGTTTCTAGGGAATACCAAATTCAATAAGAATATTATGTAAAACTTCTCTGTTATTATTATTTTTTTTTCTGTCATCCCATGACATCCAGGCATTGTAATTTTCAATTTTTCGACAGTTTCCTAAAATTAATAAATTTTCTGCAAAAATTATAGCTATGGTCTGTACCACATATTATCCATGCGAACAAGTTTTCTTGGTACTAATGGATTAGAACAAAACAAAGCACAGAAGTCGCATAAGTCTTGAACAATTTCATGATCTTATGAGAGTTTCTTCATTACACATGTTGATGCCTAATATGGATACATTGGTGTTAGGGAAATGGTGTCAATTTGCTTCGAGGAAAAATCGTGTCCAGACAACCAGTTCATCTTCCTCCTCTTCCACATGCATGACTTAGGAATAAAACAAAGATCAGTAGAAGACATCAATTTAATAATTTCAGCTTAAGTTCACATATTCAAATTTATTATATGTGTATTTTCCTTTTGTCTTAATTCTTGTTTTATATCAAAGAGATATTAAGT
The DNA here is from genome assembly GCF_040183065.1 of Periplaneta americana. Lineage (NCBI taxonomy): Eukaryota > Metazoa > Arthropoda > Insecta > Blattodea > Blattidae > Periplaneta > Periplaneta americana. The sequence goes on along the minus strand of NC_091133.1, from coordinate 34,276,583 downwards.
TATTAATTGTATTACAAAAACAAAGTTCTTTGAAGGTATAATATGGAGAGGTTTTAATTGGGTATTTCACGACGTTTCATCAACTGCTATGGTTATCTTGCGTCTGAGTGAGATGAAGGTGATAATAGGGTAAGGTTGCGTATATCGCACCACTTCAGCATTTATAATTTTTATTGAACAATACAATTTTTATTTTCTGCATTCCTTTACAGAAATACATTCCCAGAACATTTACCTTTCATGTAAAAAAGAATCCTTGAATTTGATTTAATATTTTTGAAGTAGAATGACATTTTCGAAACACTTATCAATGGTGCCATTTAGGCAACTAGTTTCCTAAATAGCACCTGCGGTTTCTTAAATCGCACCTCTTTAACTGCAGGGAACAGGATGAAGGAAAGCTTTTAATATTGAACACATTGAACAGTATTTAATATGAATAATGTAATAAATGCTAATTACAAGTTTATTGAAATTAATGAAAGAGAGTAACGCATCTTCAAATGAAATTGAAAAAAACAGAGCATAAATTACCTAACATTTAAACTTCCTGAATGCTTTTTTTATTGTTAAACATTTGCCATGTGCTTAACCAGGCAGTTCAAACTGTAAACTGCGTCACCTTTTCTCCACGATTATCTCGAAGCCACCTAAGAACTGCTTCATGATTTAGCTGTCTGAAATGGTTTGAAGATAGAAACATCTAAAGGCTGGGCCTCTGAGTGTTATGACGAGGAAACTGAAATAGGAGCACATCATTTTCCCGAGATAATCTAGCTTCTAAATTTTTGGAATGGTTCGTATAGGCGCACATACTGAAGCAGCACTTTCTTCTATGGCAGGTTTGAGTGGCAAATAAAATGTTTGAGCTATTCGACAAATTGTTCACTGTTGATGTAACCTGAATCAGAGCAAACAAATAACGATCCTGGAAGAACACCAGCTGATAATGTAGGATGCACTGTTTGACGTTTAAAAATTTTCATAGGTGACACAAAATATCTGGTGCGCTTGTACAACACACACTTGTTGTATTAACGCCCTTTTCACCACTTGATATTGCATCCACCTGATGCATTCCTCGTTCAATTAAAATTTTTTGGCCTTCTTTTGTACGGCTAGAATTGCTACAGTTGCTCATATCGCACCGGTGCGAATTAGGCATCCATAAAGTTGTGCGAATTGAGAAATTACGTCATAAGTTATTATTTCCTTCATTCTAGCCTATAATCACCACATGTTCGAAAATCGTACTAAGTTCTTTAATATTTCTTTTAACCAATAACATCTTAAGATTATGGATTCCTTTGCATACAAGTCCGTTATTAAGTTACAAAATGTTAGCTAAATATACATCCACCTGAGCGATTATATTAAATACTCTACCACCACGTTGCTAGCAGAAAGAAGTGGCAGAAATCAAGTGACATGGTGGAAGTTCATATGATAGATTGTAACAATGCCACTAGATGCTACACTATTACAGTAACTTGTTTTAAACTAGCAGTGGTGCCATTTAGGAAGAGGTGTGATTTATGCTACTCTACCCTATCAGCGAAATGAATCCAGGATATGAAGAAAAATGGAACGTATGAAGTGGACAGACAGAATAGGAAATGAAGCTGTGATGGAACGAGTGTGTGAATAAAGAATAATGCCGAAACTGATCAGGAAGAGGAAAAGAAATTGGTTGGGTCAATAGTTGAGAAGAAATTGCCTTCTGATGGATGCACTGGAAGGAATGGTGACCGCGAGAAGAGTTCGGAACAGAAGAAGATATCAGTTGATAGACGGTTTTAAGATCGTATGAGGAGACAAAGAGGAAGGCAGAAAATAGGAAAGATTGGAGAAATCTGGGTGAAAGATCTAACCTTGGGCAGAAATCTATGAATGAATGAATGAGTTCAGGGTCCAGCGTGGAAATTACTCAGCATTTGCCATTAGTTGAGAAATAAAACCCGGAAGACACCTCAATCAGGTACGTTGTCCCAGCGAGGATTTGAACCCGGGCCCGATCGTCTCACAGTCAGACATGCTAACCGTTACTCCACAACGATACAATGATAGGTTCTTTAAAAATCAAGAACACTTAACATTTTGGGTAATTATTGTATTGTAATTAGCATTTACAATGATTAAGCACTTAATTAATACAGCGAGTGTTTTATAGAGTATGGCCGGGGAGAAAAGAGAATAAGGGCCTGTATTATTGGCCTAAACGCCGTTTAAACCTTACGTTCAGTTTAAACTGAAGTTTTTCGTTCTTTTTATAAACCTTAACTATCAGTTAATCTTGAGTTAACTTGAGTTTAATTTGATCGGCAGTCCTTTGCCGTTTAAACTCCAGTTCAAAGCTCAACAGTGCAATATGGCGGTTTCCGTAATACACATGGATATTGCAGATATTTTCCACGAAGTTATGAAAGACGATAAGTGAATGATCAATATTACTGAACGACCACGACGGCCAAGAATTTTTCGAAATAGAGTGCACCACTTTGAAATATAAATGAACATAAGTTTTAAAACAGATTGAGGCTTTCGAAGCAGACAGTCCTAACCTTCAAAATTAGACTTTATAGTCCTAACCTTGTTTCGAAAAATTGAAAGTCGGGTACAACATGCAACAGAAAAATGAGAAAGTGCAAAGATGTGTTTTAGGGATTGAATTTAAAGATTATTTGAAAAGATAAATTATTTATTTTTTTTTATTTTTGAAAACATTCTGTTGAATCTCTGCATCAATTACTAGTTGCGCTACACTATTTTTCCTCTGGTAGTCCTAAGCATACTGAAAACGATGGAGAATTTCGGAGGTGTCCATAAATCTACTACTATAAACCTACTGACAGTGGCGGCTGATTGACTGAGGCAAGTGAGGCCGGGCCTCAGTCACTTGGCTTAACAGAAATCAAATTTTGTGTTTTTATATAATGTATTAGTTATTTGAATGAAGCATACATCGCTGTAGAAGCATTTTAAAACTTTCTGATGTATATAGACCTGTTTTGCAGTAAAATTTACTCCTGAAGCCAGAATCGCTCGTGCCGGGTCTGGTTGTGATGTATATAGACCTGTTTTGCAGTAAAATTTGTTCCCGAGGCCAGAATCGTTCGTGCCGGATCTGTCTTATGAATTTCTGTATTTTCGCGGGGTTTGAGCTTGCGCTTAAAACGTTGTAGCCGAGGCACAATTCGTCTGGCCTCGTGGCCTGGTCAGGTTTCACTCCTCATATCCATGGGCCGGCCTCAAGAGTAGAGTGGGGTGGGAATAGCAATAGTGACTTGTCTTCCTAAATAGGTCATAAATAACACAAATTCCAGCTCTTTGGCAGGAAGAGACCCACACTATTCCCTCCCCTTATCTCTCAGTTTATGACTTAAGCGAGGGTGTTGTACTATTGTAATTCGTGGTACAGTAGTGAATCTGGGCCAATGTTGTTATGTATTTTTGGAAAATATAAACAGAAACAAATGCGAGAAATAATGCTGGTGCAGTTAATTCATTGTTAAAGTGTCCTTTTTTCAAGAATAAATAATATTGAAAGAAAGGAAGTTTTAAATAAAGAGAGAGACTACCGAGATACCTACGACATCACTGACAATTTTTCTGACAGATAATCTTAAAACCCGAGTTTCTATTGCATCCTGGTATGGGCAACATAAATGGTTAAGTGGTAATGTGGTGTAAAATAAACTTCTCTGTTGGCCTTGTTCGTTGCTGTCAAGGAAAAAAATAAAAAGAACAGAAAGGAGGGGATTTTCAACACATAATGTGGGTTGCTTCATCACACTGAAACAATCACTGAAACTCACAGCATAACAGCTTATTTGGTGAGTGACATCATTTTTCATCAATAGTAGGCTAATAATAATAGACTAATAATAATAATAATAATAATAATAATAATAATAATACAGCAATCATGATATTAATAATATAACAATAATTAATATCATAAATAAACATTTCCTATCGGAGGCACTTAAACTAGTTGCATCTGGCCTCACCGAGGATTTCGATCACCGGTCGCTACTGCCTACTGAGTATTATTGTACTGTGTGTAGCAGACATTCTCCTGGTAAGATTTGCTATAGGGCCTGATTTATAAACGCACTAATAATATTACCTAATTTTACTAGACTCATAAAAATAATTGTATTGTTTGACTGAATTGTTACATAAACATTCTATACAACACACAAAATACGCACACTAATATTATTACTTCATTACTCAGTTGAGTCTGTATGGTGTTACGTCGCAGATGGTCATGCAAGGTTTAGTTTGGTTGCATTGAGTTTGGGAGTATAACGTTGGTAGCCAGCGTTAAGAAACTATTTGAGGTTAAGTCTGACAAGCATACTGAAGAAAGCGATATTGATCCTCTATAGGTTTTTTTATGATACTATCTGATATCGAAGAACAAAGATGTTTCTTAATGAACATTCTTCACGAGCGTCGGCTATTTTAAATCAATAATGTAATTGAACGGCGATCGTCTTCTTTTCTTTCCCAGCAGTAATACCAATCGTATTCCACTACGGTTTAACTTAACCGAGACTCTATAATACGGTACGTTGAGTTAAACTCGCGGTTAGGTTTAACTTAAGTTTAACATAATCTTTAGATTAAAGGCCTCCCCGCACCGACACGAAATATTCGCTGCGGTGGCGAATGTTTCGCTTCGCAAAGTTGACACTGTCTCAGTGTACATTGCGGTATATGAGTGTGCCCACACCGACGCGAATGTATCGCCGGACGTCTGTGAATCTGCAGCATTGAAATTTACATTCGCCGCCTGCGCGGTTTTTATCGCTGCCGCCGCGAATTTTATGATGGCGTTCTGTGAGAAATTGTAAGGAAACATCCAGTATTATACTATTTATTCTAGAGGATTACATGTAAGTAAGGAAAAAAGGCAATATGAGATGCAATCCAATTGGAATTTAATGAAAGTGGTAAGTTATTCGCACCATTAACATATCTTAAGAGATAAATTCTAGCCTACATACGGCATGTCTATAAGGAATAATTTCATATTCGTATCTTTGTTGACTTTTATCAGTCCTTCAGATTGTCATAGCATTACTTAGTACAGAAATATATTTCTAGAGAACCTTCCTATATGAACTTTGCGTCATTTAACATCTTACTAAGTTAATCTTCAAAGTTAATAATTTTCCTGGTTTAGGAAAGTTTTCATTCTTAAAAGCAAACATATAAGCCTATATTTAATAGCAATTTTTTGTCAAACTAATCTCATTCATATTTTATTCCTATGAAATACTATAGGCACTTTTATATTAGCTAGTATAGAAGAGTTGTTTCGATAAACATAAATAGGCCTATTAATTGTTTTCATTAAACCTTACGGATTCGCGCTGTATCTCCTAACATTAGTACTCGCGTTTGGTGTCACTACAGCTCAATCAATAATAATCAATGTTTTGGACTTAGCCTAATATTTTTAATTTATTATGCGAAATTTGTCTACGTAATGTTAAAATAACCGACTTGCAATTAATTTTTAAATATTAAATAAGCTTATAATATTATAGGATTGTTGTTTAGTCAATTTTCCGAAGACAAGTCTGAACCTCACAAAAGATACAAAGAAGGCACTACTTATGAGGCAACTAGGCCAGGAGATAATGGAGTAATGTGGCCAGTTCCTTTCCCCCTCCATTGCATACATCGCCGAAAAAATTAGCAAAAATCTACACCTAGCAGATACTGCTTCACACTTACACTTACACATAAACAGGATAATTTTATTAATTATACGCGGATACCTACTTGTGGGACAAATCCCTCCCAGATTTTAGACTTGACATCATCTCTTGTCTTCCTTCTCTTGAAGGACGCATTATAACAGAATCGAATAAAAGTTAGAAAAGACGAGACGAAGTAGAGTCTCTTCTGTTTTCGAAATTTTGTTACGCACTTAACACACGTGTATTGTATGCTATTTTTGTACGATCGTATATTTAGAACTGCAAATACTGTATGAATTTTATGATACTTTCTGCGTTGAGAGCTCATTTTAGTGAATGTAGCCATTATACATTCAAGGGAGTATTAGTTTGCTAAAAAGTTTAATAAAAGTCAGTATGGTTTTCTTTTTGTATCTAATGATGAAAAAACATTAAAAATATGTTATTGAGGGGGTTTAGAAGTATTATATTACATTATAATAGAAATGCGGACAATTAAAGTATAATAATTGTTTCCAAATATGAATGTATTGATTTCACGGCACTAAAATGATTTATATCGTGTTAGGAGTTTGTTGAACGTACTCTCATCAATTCCTAGAAAATTGCTAAATGACCGAGAATCTTCCAATGCCATCTCTCTGAGTAAGAATAAAAAATATATTACCAATAAAGGATCTTTTATTTCATTTCACTATTTTCAATGCTAGGATGGTAATTCATGTTATGAGGGATTCCCTGAATATTCGTTTCATAGGTAATTTATCTTTTCATATATCTTTAACTTCTTGTTTCTGATGCACTCTTATATTTTTCTACGTGGACTTCACTTTCTCACCCACATTTCTTTCTTTTTTCTATGTGTTCTCTCCTCCAGAGCTTTAAGTTCTTTGACAACGTTTGCAACCGCAAGCACAACATCTAAGGCTAAATGCTAGGTATCATCGTTCGCCATTTTGATTCTTTTCTTTCAATAATTTAATTAAATGTATTCTAATATTTCAGTTACATTTATTTTAATATTGTAACTACATTTATTTTAATATTGTGATTACATTTATTCTTTTAATTGCATTATTTATATTTTAATTACATTTATTTTAATATTTATTATTGCATTTCAAAATACATAACTAAAACAATTTAAGCGATGAAAGTATTTTGTAAGAGGATTTGAAATCAGAGCAAAGATTTCTGTATTAACAGACAAGAGGTTGTCTTGAGTTCTTCGCCAAGTAAAAAATACTCTTTTCTTTAACTCGCTGTAGCTTAAAAACCAGTAAAGATTTTGAATAGCGGCAACTTTTAAAAGTAATTTCCATTATTTCTCAATATTTCATTCGCTTTGAACCCCCATCTAACGTGGAAAATAAAGACGTTTGCCGCTAACCACTTCTGAAGGTATAAATGTCTATTTTCAACAGATCACTTCCAAATTAGTATCTTTTTTTCTCCCGTGTTTTAAAAACAATTTTGATTTCAAAATTTGTTCCATGCTTTCCTCAGACATTGACCTGCCAAACATAAAAATGACAGTGCGATTTATGAACTATCATAGGAGCTACGACATGATATTACTCTGTATACACGAAATTTGGTCTCTGTCAGCGCTGCGAATATTTCGCGTCGGTGTGGGGTAACGTGCGAATTTTGTTGCCGCTGTATACGCGAAATATTCGTCGCCGCCACGGCTGCGAATATTTCGCGTTGGTGTGGAGAGGCCTTAACCGTATTTATAAAACCGGGCCTAAGTGAGAGTTATGCTTACAGTAAACGCCTCAGCTATCTTCACTTGTTTTTTCTATTCTCCCTACCAGCAAGTTGTAACTGGACTCACGTAAACAAAGACTGCCTCCGTACTCGAGCTTATTTGGCAATCTCTGCTCTAAACTGACAGAAATAAGGAGAGTTAACTTCCACGGCTGGAATTTTATCCAAACCAGTGGCAAAAATGGAATTTAAGAAAGGATATCAGGCAAGGTTAAATGTGACCAAGGATGAGAGTGGTGACTTGCTTGCAGACTCTCATTCCATCCTGAACAGATGGAAAAACTATTTTGGGCAACTACTAAATGTACATAGGCCAAATAGAAATGATCGGGACAATATTAAAATATAAACTGCTGAGCCATTTATACCTGAACCTACACTTTCTGAAGTGGAAATTACGATATAAAAGCTGAAAAAGTGTAGGTCTACGTCTCCAGGTATCGATCAAATTCCAGCAAAATTAATACAAGAGGTTCAAAACGCACCATCTAATGACATTTATAATCTTATACATGATACTTAGGAAAAGTAAATTGTACCCGAACATTGGAAGGAGTCCATAATAATTGTACCTAACGTTAAGAAGGGGGGAAAAGACTATTGTAGTAACTTTCGAGAAATATCAATTGTAATGACGTCATACAAAACTTCGTCCAATATTCTTTTGAGAAGATTTACTCTTCATGTAGCCCATATGAAATTATTGGCGACCACCAGTGTGATTTTAGGCGTAATAGATCGACTATTGATAAATTTTTTTGTATCGACAGATATTGGAGAAAAATGAGATAATGAAATCAGTTATTCGTAGATTTCAAAAAGGCATATGATTCGGTTAAGAGAGAAGTTTTATATAATATTCTTATTCAATTTGGTACTGCCACGAAAATAATTAGTTTAATTAAAATGTGTATCATTGAAAGTTACAGCAGAGTTTGTATATCCCATTTCTATCTGTCTCTTTTCCAATTCACTGTGAGCTAAAGCAAGGAGACGCACTATCGCCTTTACTTTTCAACTTTACTCTAGAATATGCTATTAGGAAAGTCCAGGAAAACGAAGAGGGTTTGGAATTCAACGGATTACATCAACTGCTTGTTTATGCGGATGACGTGAATATGTTAGGAGAAAATTTACAAACGATTAAGGAAAACACGGAAAATTTACTTGAAGTAACTAAGGAGATAGGTTTGGAAATAAACCCCTGAAAACAAAGTATGTGATTATGTCTCGTGGCCAGAACATAGTACAAAATGCAAATATAAAAATTGTAAATTTATCCTTTGAAAAGGTGGAAAAATTCAAGTGCCTTAGAACAACAGTAACAAATAAATTACACTCGAGAGGATATTAAAAGCAGAATAAATACGGGAAATGCATGTTATTATCCGGTTCAGAAACTTTTACCATCCAGTCTGCTCACGAAAAAGCTGAAAGTTACAATTTCTAAAACAGTTATATATTAAGGTTGTGAAACTTGGACTCTCACTTTGAGAAAGGAACAGAGGTTAAGGGTGTTCGAGAATAAGGTGCTTAGGAAAATATTTGGGGATAAGAGGGAAAAAGTTACAGGAGAATGGAGAAAGTCACACAACGCAGAACTGCACGCATTGCATTCTTCACTTAACATAATTAGGAACATTAAACCCAGACGTCTGAAATGGACTGAGCATGTACCACGTATGGGTAAATCTAGGAATGCATATAGAGTGAGGGAAGGCCAAGGAGTAAATAGGAGAATAATATTAAAATAGATTTAAGGGAGATGTAATGTGATGGTAGGGACTAGATTAATCTTACTCAGGATAGGGACCAATGGCGGGCTTATGTGAGGGCGTCAATGAACCTCCGGGTTCCTTAAAAGCCATTATTAGTAAGTAAGTATATAAGTGGTACTATTTTTACCAAGTGTGTACTGTGTCAAACAAAAAGTGGCCACACTCGTGAACAGCGAATATTTTCCAAGTTCACTTCAGGTCACAGCGATGTTACACGATGCATGTGCTTCTAGAAGTAGTTCCGGAACTTTAGTATTATTCCATATCTGCGTCTCGTAGACGAGCGATACAGTCCTCGCCTAATGATTCGAAAGTTGTTAGTTCGGACCTTGTGCAAGTTTTAATTTTATTTTTAATCGTTATTTACCGATATAAATAATATTCAAATTATAATTTATATTCTGTATTCGTTCTTTAGCCTTATAAATAACATTCAAGTTACCATTTATAATCTGTTATGGTTCTTTATCGATATGAATAATATTAAAGTAATTTATATTTTATTATCTTTTTTAGCTATGTAAGTAATATTCAAGTTATAATTTTTTATATCCTGTTATCGTTCTTTAGCGATATAAATAATATTGAAGTCATCATTTGTATTCTGTTATCGTTCTTTAGCGATATAAATGAAATTCTAGTTATTTTTATTCTGTTATCATTCTTTAGCGATATAAGTAATAATCAAGTTATAATTCATATTCTGTTATCGTTCTTTAGCGATATAAATGATATTCAACTTATCATTTTATTCTCTTATCGTTCTTCAACGATATAAATAATATTTAAATTATAATTTGTTCTCTGTTATCGTTCTTTAACGATATAAGTAATATTCACGTTATATATATTCTGTTATCGTAAATTTGTGATACGGTATAAAAAGTATTCAAGCTCTCATTTATATTCTGTTACCGTTCTTTAGCAATGTGAATAATATTCAAGTTATCATTTATATTCTGATATCGTTCTTCTGCGGAATAAATAACATAAATTTAATATTAGGTTTAGAACAATACAGCTGCATAATACTGGTGTTAGTTTTTTTTTCTTTTCATATTATTACATTATAGCCTACTATCTTGAAACAAAACAAAATGAAAAGGAGTGACGAGGAATATTGAATCTGAGACGTTGACATCTACATTTCGACGTTTTTCCCACTGAACTACGAGGGCACAAATGTAGAAACATTTGCGGTCAAATTGGCACAATTACCCTTCAAGATTTCCTGATGATTTCTAGAAGCTCGTCTACGAGGCGAGGGCAAAGGCTAATTGTGATTTCCCGGTATTTGCTCGGGTCAAAAATTCTGATATAACTAATATTTAACCCTTACGGTGAATTTCGGTGAAGTTCGAAGGGCCCAATTAGTCAAATCCACTCTCCTCGCCTCCACGCTTGGGCCCTCTGGGATCTATTAAGATGCCAAAGAGACAGTGGTGTGCGGAAAGCAAAGGGAAGTCACCGCTTTTATCCTTTTCAAGAAAAACTGCAAACATGAGCAAAGGGAGCTTTTAATAGAAAAAGAGCATAATCTGCAGACCTCTGAAAAAAGAACTAAGGAAGAGACTAATGAAGTGCTTTCTGTGGACTGTGGCACAGTATGAGGATGAAACATGGACATTATGACCAAATGAAGAGAAACAAATAGAAGCATTTGTAATGTGGATGTGGAGAAGAATGGAGCGTTTGAAGTGGACAGACAGAATAAGAAATGAAGTTGTGTTTTGGTAAACGTTGATGATGAAAGAATGATGTTGAAATTGATTAGAAAGAGAAAAAGGAATTGGTTGGGTCACTGGTTCAGAAGATACTGCCTACTGAAGGATGCACTGGGAGGAATGGAGAACGGGAGAATAGTTCGTTGCAGAAGAAGATATCAAATAATAGACGACATTAAGATATGTGGATCATGTGCGATACTAGGAGGAAGGCAGAAAATAGGAAGGATTGGAAAATGTTGGGTTTGCAATGAAAGACCTGCCCATGGGTAGAACACTTATGTGTGTCCAGAATGCTTGGAATGTCGTGGCTGGGAACAGTCGCTGTTTGAAAAGACTCGAGTCGATTCCATGCCCATTCGACTGCAAGATGTGATCGAGATGTGGGGAAGATAGACTAAATATTGAATCGTGGCTTTTTCTTTTGTTTTGTTTTTTGAACGCTTAATTGATTGGATGTTCTAAGTTTGTTTTGTTTGTGCTACGAAATATATTTTTGTTGAGATTAAATTTTTTTCTTTGCATTTGCAGCCATAATGTCATAATAAATAATGATAAAGTCATGGCATAATATATTCATGAACCTGGTGTTAATTACTAAAAGAATCATAAAAGAGACAGGATCAATTATGTATATTTTCTCTCTCTCCTCTTAAAACAAAACATAAAAGAACATTAAAAAAAACATTAGGTTGTGTTCGAACGCACGACCTCACGAATACCGAGCCGGAACGCTACCATTACGATACAAAGTCACACAGAAAAAGAACGTAATTATAACTGTAGATATCAGGCAACGTAGCCCAACAACATGTAACATCGCCTGTATCCGAATTGTAGGGAAGATACCCGGAGAGAACCTTGCTTCTAGAGAGCGGCCACTTTTTATTTTGAAAACTGTACAATTTTTCAGCCTATGCTGATGTTGATATATTAGCAAGAACTTATCGAGCATTAAAAGAGGTTGCATTGGAGGTCACGGTTAAGAAAATGGGATTAAAAATCAACTAGGAAAAACAATGTATATGACCACTAGCCTATACAAATTTCAGCACATTTAGATAAAAGACAATGAATTTAAGACTTTAGACTATTTCAACTATTTAGTCTCGCTAGTAAACATAAGAAGTAATTACTCAGAATAAATTTAAAATAACGTATATTTCATAACAGATGTTACTATGGATATCAGGAGCAACTGAAATTTATTTTGTTAATAATTAAAAGTAAAATTAAATTATGTAAAATATTAATTAAGCCCATCCTTTCATGTGGATCACAAACATGATTACCACTAAAAACTGAAGAAAACCTAATCTATATATTTGAAAGAAATTTGGGTCAGTATATATGGGCTAAATTAGGACTGGAAAATACGATACAATGGCGAGTTGTATGATATATATGAACAAAGCATAATAATTTACATAAAAGTACAAAGACTGAGGTGTTCAAGACATAAGATGCAATGACCAAAAAAACACTCGAAGATAAAATGTCAAAAGAACGACCCAAAGTCAGATGGGAAGATAATGTTATTAATGTGACAAAAATTCTTGAAAGTATAAATTGGCGAGCATTAGCACAGAATATAGAAGCCTGACAAGAACTTCAAAGGAATGCTATGATCCAAAGTGGGCTGTTCTGCCACTGTTGATTATACCACAGAGAAAAGTTGGGCAGCTCACTAGCAACCACAGGTTTCAAGACAAAACCTGGATGAGAAGTCCAGCGTCGCACAAAGCATCCCAGATCAATACTAGTCCACTGCCATGAGATATACGAGTAGAAAGAGTTGTACACAGCTGCTTTTCACCATTTGATATCACCCAGACCTTTACGCCACTTTGTGTTATATTTCTTTAGGAAATAAGATTGTATGAATTAAGGCGAAAGACAAGGTGAAATAACGAGTGTTGGTGGAGTAAAATTAGTCAACATGAGGGAAGAGGGAGAACTCCGGACAATTCTTCATTCTCATATCTCGTCCGCCACAAGTACCTATTACTCCTAGAACGCTGGAGGTCGGACTCAAGCGCACGGAATGACAAGATTACACTCCTAATCTGATCTACCAGTGGAGCACAATTTCAAATAATCAACAAGGGTTGATAGTTCAATAATGTTCATTTGGTAATAGGGGAAATTAATTCTTTATTGTATGTGTGAACAGTTGTCAAACGAAAAAGTGGTCGCCCTCTAGAAGCAAAGTTCCCTTCGGGTATCTTCGCTACAATTCGGAGACAGGTGAAGTTACATGTTGTTGGACCACATTGCCTGATATCTACAGTTATAACTAAACTCTTTTCTGTGTTACTTTATAACGTAATGGTATTTGTGAGGTCGTGCATTCGAACACAACCTAATGCTTTTACGTTCTTTTATGTTTTGTTTTAAGAGGGAGAAAGAAATAATATACATAATTGCTCCTGTCTCTTTTATGATTCTTTTAGTAATTAACATCAGGTTCATTAATGTATTATGCCATGACTTTATCATTATTTATTACGACATTATGGCTGCAAATGGAAAGAAAAAAAGAATTTATTCTTAACAAAATTATCTCTCGTGCCATAAACAAAACAAACTTACTGGTGTCTGCCTTAGAACATTCAATCAATTAAGCGTTCAAAAACCAAAACAAAAGAAAATGTCCCGATTCAATATTTAGTCTATCTTCCCCACATCTCGATCACATCTTGCAGTCGAATGGACATGGAATCGACTAGTCTTTTCAAATAGCGACTGTTCTCAGCCACGACATTCCAGGCATCCAGGACATACATACATAAGTGTTCTTTCCATGGGCATGTTTTTCACTGCAAACCCAGAATTCTCCAATTTTTCCTATTTTCTGCCTTCCTCTTAGTCTCCGCATATTTCATATTTTCTTCTGTCTCGAACTCTTTTCCCGTTCACCATTCCTTCCAGTGCATCCTTCAGTAGACAGCTTCTTCTCAACCAGTCACCCAACCAATTCCTTTTTCTCTTTCTAATCAGTTTCAGCATCATTATTTCTTCACCCACTCTTTCCAACACAACTTCGTTTCTTATTCTGTCTGTCCTCTTCGCGCGCTGCATTCTTCTTCACATTTCAAGTGCTTCTATTCGCTTCTCTTCATTTCGTCGTAATGACCATGTTTCTTCCCCATACAATGCCACACTCTACACAAAGCACTTCACTAGTCTTTTCCTTGGTTCTTTTTTCAGAGGTCTGCAGAAGATGCTCCTTTTTCTATTAAAAGTTCCCTTTGCTCATGTTTGCAGTTTTTCTTCGGAAGGATAAATGCGGTAACTTCCCATTGCATTCCGCACACCACTGTCTCCTTCACATCTTAATAGATGCCAGGGGGCACAAGCGTGGAGGTGAGGAGAGTGGATTTGACTAATTGGACCCTCGGGACTTCACCGATTTTCACCGTAAGGGTTAAATATTAGTTCTATCGGGATTTTTGACCCGATCAGAGACCAGGAAATCCCAATTAGCCTTTGCCCCCCCGCATCCTGGACAAGTTTCTACAAATCATCAGAAAATCTTGGACGGCGATTGGGCCAATTTTTCCACACATGTTTCCATACTTATGTCCTCGTAGCTCAGTCGGAAGAACGTCGGAATTTATAATTCAGATGTCAAGGTCTCAACTTGAATTCCTCGTCACTCCTTTCCATTTTACTGTGTTTCAAGATAGTATAATATAATAATTTAAAAAGAAAAAACTAACACCAGTATTATGCAACTGTATTGTTCCAAACCTAATATTAAATTTATGTTATTTATATCGCTAAAGAACAATAACAGGATATAAATAACTTCAATTTATTTATAAAATATCACTGAAGAACGATAACGGAATATAATAGCCTAGCCTACTTATATCGCGAAAGAAAAATAACAGAATAAAAATAACTTGAACATTATTTATAACGCTAACGAAAGATAACAGAATATACATGATAACTTCAATATTATTTATATCGCTAAAGAACGATAACAGAATGTAAAAGATAAGTTGAATATTATTCATATCGCTAAAGAACGATAACAGTACTAATGATAACTTGAATATCATTTATATCGCTAAAGAAAGATAACAATATAAATAAGGTGAATATTATTTCTATCCTTAAAGAACGATAACAGAATACAAATGATAATTTGAATATTATTTATATAGCTAAAGAACGATAACAGAATACAAATGATAACTTGAATATTATTTATATCGCTAAAGTACAATAACAGAATATAAATGATAACTTGAATATCATTTATATCGCTAAAGAACGATAACAGAATACAAATGATGACTTGAATATTATTTATATCGCTAAAGAATGGTAACAGAAAATACAAAATTATACCTTGGATATTATTTATATCTCTAAAAAACGATAACAAATTATAAATAACTTGAATATTATTTATATCTATAAAGAACGATAACAGAATATAAATGATAACTTGAATATTATTTATATCGCTAAAGAGCAATTAAAAAATAAAATGAAATCTAAAACATGGCCCGAACTCACAACTTTCGAATTACTATGCGAGCACTCTACCGCTGGTCTACGAGACGCAGATATGACATCATTCCATAGTTCTGGAACTGCTTTTACAAGCACATGCCACGTGCAACATCGCCGTGACCCGAAGTGGACTTATAAAATATTCGCTGTTCACGAGTGCGGCCACTTTTTTTTTCTTTTTTTTCTTTTTTGACAGCTGTACATGCCAACGAGTTTCGACAGCTCAACACAGCGGATACAAGAACATTTGCAGTACCTTCACTGAAACATTACGGAACATTCTCCTTGCAGATCGGATTTATACCCATCCGATTTTCATTCGTTTGTACCAATGAAGAAACATCTTGGAGAAAGACGATGTCTGGAGGATGCAACTGTACAGAATATTGAACCAGATTGGTTGGAACATGAAGTGCCGAGTTTCTACAGAGAATCTTCAAAGACGGAATAAATGTATAAATCGTCGACGATACTATGTACAAAAGTAGGCATCAGTTTGCAGTTCAACATTGTAAATGTAATTTGGACATATACGCTATAGCCTACACAAAAAAGTTAGTAAAGGAAGGAACTTTAATGATCAATCTTAGTTGTTTATTTCACGACGTTTTCAACTACATTGGTTATTCAGCGTAGAAATTCACCCTAGACAAATGGCGGATAAATTTTGTGGGGAACTCTCTATTAGAAACAGGATTATATTACATGCCATAAATCTCCTTAATACAGTAGATCTCGCAGCAGTATGCTTCTGAATTGGCAAACATACATTAGCAATACGACATTTTCTCACAAAACATAATTATTTTATAGATTACTGTGAACGAATAAATTGTGGAAAAGTGCAAAAGAAACGCGAGTACACCCAGAAAGTCGTTCCCGCACGATCCTGTTCATTACAGATTCCATTTAGACTCAACGGAACTCGGATCTCTGACATCAAAAGCTTTAGCCATTCGTCTAACAAAGCACCACAAATAAAGTGTAAAGTGAACTCTTTTGTTTTACAATTCAGTTTTGGTTCTCCGATAAGTCAATTACAAGATTATGAAATATATTTATTTAAAATTTTTTAATCATATGGCTTATCATTCTTATTACAAATTAACATTTGCTAGAACGTGTTAATAGAAATAAAAGACGTATAAACGCTTTTGCCTGTATGGCATCATCAGATACACAGTTGTTTTACGATCTCTAACGTAAGTATAATGTAGAATGTATTCACTTTTGTAATGAAATATTAATTTATATAGTAAAAAGTAAAGTCATGAGTTATATGTAGTGATAGCTTAATATAGTTATAGGGGATATACTGATTTCAATTTAATTGGTTTTGAATTTACTAATCTGCCAAAATTGTACGTGACATGGTGTATTTATACATAGAACTCAAGTTACAATATTTTGTTACATGTGTTCATTAAGACTGTTAAAAATTATTAAAATTGATAAAATAAAAAATATCGTCATACTTATACATATATGTTAAAATTTTATATAGATTTAAATTTCATATGAAAACATTATTAACATTGTGTTTAATTGTGCATGAATATTTGTGATGTTATGATGACGTGTGTTTACATATACTGTACATATAATACAATTATGTTTTGATGTAAGTTAAAACTTCTTCTGTATGTGGTTGTTTCGTGTTTTGCAGATGCTCTCATTAATACGTTATAAATAAATTAACTGAACACATAATTACAAATAAATTAACACTAAAACACCATAACGAGAGCAGAACACCACTCGCATCAATGCACATATACAAAATAACACAACCACGTCGTAATTTATTCAATTTCTTCAAACGTATTAACGTGAGCAGACTTCCATACGAATTCATCGTATATATTATAATACAGCTAAAACAGCCAACGCCATAACTAACTTTATTTACAACGTATCAATGTGAGCAGACCACTGCACGCATCCATTGCACATATATACATCTAAGGATTACACATCTGCAAAATACGAAACAACTACATACAGAATAAGTTTTAACTTATACAAAAACATAATAAATTAATAATATATATTATGTATATACAAACCTATGTCTTCTCGATCTAGACCAGGTCGTAATGTAAGTTGTGTGACGTCACTCGAAGAGTCGGGCTTTTCTATTTGAGTGTATGGATCTCAGTGAAATATATTACTTTATTGCGTATCAATACTCAAGTTTTATTTACTGTAATGTGTGCATAAATTCCATTTACTTCTTGTTACATAATAGTTGCAGAAATATTATTACAAAACTGTGCTATTTTAATGTGAAGAGAGTTTTACATGTTAACATAACCTGTTTGAATTAACATTTTATGTTTAGAATTGGAGCTATTTTGAGGTTTAATAAAGAATAATTTATATTGCGATTTTAATTTATCACATCTACCGTCCTTACTTGTAGGTAGAAAATTCACAACAGTTCCTCCTACAAAATTAGTGTACGTACGGTTTTATGTTCCTCATCTACTAGTTAGTATAGTGAGAAACAAATATATCATAAAATTAAAATTTTATTTAGTATAATGTGCGCATAAGTTCCAATTACTTGTTGTATAATGTGTTGCAGGATATACAATAAATGGTTTATTGGTTTATTATATATAATAGATCACAGACACATTACATACAACAATTTTACACAAAGATATATTATTATATAAATGCAATTTCTACGTTTTACCTATTAACATATTTGTTTTGTCTTGCACTAGCTTTCAGTTATTATGCAAGACTCAACTCATTCTAGAATATTGGTACCATCAGTATTGGTTTACCTTCCTAAGATGTACTTCCCTCTTCACTCTGCAATGTGCAGCTAGCGTATCTAAATCATCTCTAATTCTAGTTTCTTCCATACCTCTTTCCTTACAAAAGTATTTATACAGTTCATACAAGCTCTCTCTCGTAGGTAAGCCTTCATTCCTTAATTTTATTTCATAATATTCTTTTGACGTACCTTCAAAACTATTAAATTTAGAAATAAAAAAGATAGCCAAATAATTTCTAACTAAGTCAAATATGTTATTACCTGTGAGTCTAGACAAAGCGTACCTTCCAAACTTGAATTTATTAGTCAGCTCAGTAACTGTACTTTCCCTTAATGCTTCCTTCCTTCTGTTTTTTAATTTTGCAATCCTCTCCGGTATTTTATTTTCCGTGTATTTGTTTATTATTAAGGGATGTTGACTTTCCTCGATATACAATAATTATAAAAGTGTGTTATTTTAATGTGAAGAGAATTCACCATGTTAACATAACCTGTTTGCATCAACATTTCAAGTTTAGAATGGAAGCTATTTTGAGATTTAATGGAGAAGAATTTAGGATAAGCTTCAGAACGTGGTTGCCTTCCTTACTTGTAGGCAGAAAATTCATACACAGTCCCTCCTATAAAATGTACATACGGTTATATTACTTCTTCTCTTAGGTAGTTGATAAATACAATTCAATACAACCCAGTACAGTAAGAAATAAATACAATTAAAATACAGAGAAATTGCATGTGCGGGGTACCATGTAAATACAGGAAACATAACCTATAATTTCCATACCGGTATGGCATCATAACATATATAGGCCTAATGACAGAGCATTGGAGAATATCAAAATTAGAAAGGATTATATTATATAACTAATCCTTAATTTAAACGTAATACGTTAAGTATTCTTGATCTTTTTCCGGAAATTTTATCACCGTCTATAACTAAACTAGTTTGTGTAAAAATATCTCTATACAAATGCTAATTTTCACTCTCAAATAATTATTCAGCAATATATTTATACATACATGTATATTAATGCAATGGTCTGCAATTTTAATAATTGTGCTACCACATTCACATTCGACATGACAACATAACCTTGTAAATATAGTTGCTCCAGTAGGCTAATAGCGCTTTGGGGTTACCGTATTTCAATGCACTGCAATACAACTATCGTTTACTCAAGTGTCCGAAGACTAATAAGGCATCACTCATAAAGCAACTAAGCCAAGAAATAACGGGAGAGGATCACCAGTTTCTTTTCCTCCTTCATTGCATACATCGCTGACTAGTAACAGGTGAAACTAGCGCTGAGGTAGTTCCAATAATTGCGGGAGTGAAAAATGGTTGAATTTATAAGAAAATTTTCGTGGAGATGCAGTTGATCGTATATGCAAGGCATAATAAAAGCCTAAACTAACCAAACCTAAGCTATCACATATTTGTGTATGAAAGTTGTATAAGTACGAAGAGAACTACCTCAGCGCTAGTTTAGCCCTAGTAACATATTACATTAATCAGACTTCAGATTGCAGCACCGTAAGAAATGAATAAATACAATTGAATTATAGACAAATTGCATTTACAAGTTATACGTATAACGTTAAGTTTAATTATAAACTATATTATGTATAATTGCGAGTATACAAATAAAAATAATAACGGTTTATTTAATCTGGCAGAGTTAAGGTAAGTGTCGTTACCTATAATTTCAACATATCAAAATATCCGTGCTATTCAACTGAAAATTTCGAATTCCGTAATGAAGGGTGCTTTATTTCAATTAATTATAAGATTAGGTACTGTAGCAGGTACTATTTTATAATTTTTCGTATATATTTATATATCTTTATTTTCAGTTCAAATTATATACATTATCAATCATTGTATTATTTATAATGTAAAAAGGGCGCAATAATTTCAATTTAATAAAACAAATACGATAAAAATATTGGTCTGTTTACACAAGAGTAACATCATTAAAGTTGCACTTAGGCCTAATCACAACATAATTTTCATGCCAGTCAATGTTTCCAGTTTCATAATTATATATTTACTGTTTATAACACCAAAAATTCACTTAACCACACAAAAGGAAGGAATATTTTAATGGAAATTAAAGCAGGTATGCACATACGAACTTCGCCTGCATTAACTTAATTTTCACACAAATATAATATTATATCTTAAGTCGCAAGTGAATTATGTCTGAAGTGTCTCATAATCATTATTTCAAAGTTTAATAATGCAATTACACTACATTTTAGGAAATACATGTTACTATTTCTGCTTCCCAACGAATTCATATGGTTAAAAGATCGCCCTTCCCGATCAGCTGTTAAGCGAGTCAGATGGTCTGTCTTACGGCCTGTATTAGATCACGAAGGCAGTGATACAAACACACGTCTTCATAACATCACAAATATTCATGCACAAAATCACAACGTTAATAATGTTTTCATATGAAATATATATATCTATATCAAATTTTAACATACAATATATGTATAATTATGACGATAATTTATATTTTATCTTTTTTAATTTTTAAGTGTTAATAAACACATATAACGAAATATTGTAACATGAGTTCTCTGTATAAATACACTACGTGGTACAGTCATTAAGTTCTGACACTGACGCCTGAAGGGTAGGCACCCACAAGAATCTGGATGTCTCAGAAGATGCCGCATGATACGGCGTACACTTAAACAGATCGACATCCTCCCATATAGTCGCCGTTGGCCGCTATGCACGTCTGCCAACGTTGGTGTAGCTGCTGGAAGCACCGCTGAAAGATGTTGGCAGGAAGATGCCGTACGGCTTCTCTTGTGGCAGTCATGACCTTTTCGGCCGCATAAAAATTAAGCCCTCCTACGATTGATTTCATGAGGGGAAAGAGAAAAAAAATCGCATGGTGCGAGATCAGGTGAGTACGGAGGGTGTGGCAAAACAGCGACCTGTTGCCTTGCAAGTTCCTCTTGGACAAGGATGGAGCGATGTGCAGGGGCGTTGTCGTGTAGCAACAGCCAATTCTTCCTATGCCAAAGCTCAGGATGCTTAAGACGAATTGAATTGCTTAAACGGCCAAGAATCTCTTTGTAGAGAATCTTGTCTACAGTTGCACCTTGTGGGATGAATTCTATGTGAACAATTCCATTTGAATAAAAAAAAACTGTTAAAGCATCACCTTGCCTTTTGACCTGTCTTGTTGCGGATTTTTCTGTCGTGGAAATAATGGCGTTTTCCAGGTGGCGTATTGTCGCTTCAGTTGCGGATCGTAAAGGAAACACCATGTTTCGTCTCCAGTTATGATCGGTTATAGCAGTTTCGCCTAATTTCTGACAGAACGTGACGTTTGCCCGTTGCTCAAACTGCAACATACTCGAGTTCCGACGCGCGCATTCAAATCACCGTCACAACAAAGACCGTAGTTCTGCTTACAGTGCATGCACTCAACTGTCTCTTGTTGGGTCGACAGACTGACAAGGTATCATACCATGGCGCCACCTATGCGCTATAATGCACCACAACGCCACTATGCGCTCAGTATTAGAACTTAATGACTGTACCACGTATATCATGCACAATTTTGGCAGATTAGTGAATTCAATTGCAAATTAAATTGAAGTCAATATAACCCCTATCACTATATTAGGCTATTACTACTATAACTCATGACTTTACTTTTTAACTGTTACACAATATATAAATTAATATTTCATTACAAATGTGAATAGATTCTATATTGTACATATGGTCTGCCTGGTTAGAGCAATCGCCATACCGCTGGCCTTCTATGCTCGAGGTTGCGGGTTTGATCCCGGATCAGGTCGATGGCATTTAAGTATGCTTAAATGCGACGGGCTCATGTCAGTAGATTTATTGGCATGTAAAAGAACTCTTGCGGGACAAAATATCGGCACACCGGCGACGATGATATAACCTCTGCAGTTGCGAGCGTCGTTAAATAAACCATAATTTTTGTACTTACGTTAGATATCGTAAAACAACTATGTATCTAATGATGCCATATAGGCGAAAACGTTTATACTTTCCTTTCTATTAACATGTTTTTTTAGCAAATGTTGATTTGTAACAAAAATGATAAGTCATATGATTGAAAATTTTTAAATAAATATATTTCATAATCTTTTGTTTTACCGGAAAAGTCACATTTATTACGACAATGTTATAACATTTACATAACAATTAATAATAATGTTGTGTAGGCTTTCTCTATGTTCACACTTCTAAATACTATTTTTGTGTTTCGTGTAGGCAACAGAGATTCTGGTATAACAACAACAGGAACGTTTTTCACTGCGCCTCTTCATGACATCCACTCATGCCACATCCAATTAGTTCCAGGATCTATCTCTGGGTTATAGCTTAAAATGTCAAGTGGCAGCTCGAAATGACGCGTGGCGCAGAGCTCTGTGATGGAGCATGCGTTCATATGCCACAGAATGCTTGTGTGATTCATTTGAAAGGGGAAAAATTGCCAGTTTATGTAGTTGTAGTGACAGGATTTTGAAACTTAATTAAATATTTCGACATTTATATTTTTCCGTCGTTTCTTGTTCAGAAAATATCCCTTCTGGCTAACTTCTGTAATATTTAAACGAAAAGTAATCTACAAATTCGTTTCTTTAAAAATGAATCCATAGGATTAACAATGTTTGATTTATCGTTAAAAGTAGTCAGAGTGGTATGATGCCCCTCTTAAATAATAATTCGATATGGATTTTTGCTTTTATTCTCCAGGAGTTCAAGTCCACAAAGAACTAAATTAAAATGTAAGATCTGCAGGAAAAAGTAAACGATTTTCTCTGTAGAAAAGAGCAGATTTCAAAGATCTAAAAGAAATCGTATTACTATGCCCTTCTTTACTATGTTAAGTGGTTAAGCCAATATCAGAAGCAACTGTTTTAGGGGGTTATGTTTATCGGTTTGGCTCCAAAATAAAATGAAGAATAGATCTTCCTCTACGTTTACGTCCATTATGTTTAAACATGGTTCTCGCCTGTGTAATACGAATTTCTTTCACATTTTTCAAATTGGTCTTTATACGAGCAGGATGGATTTTATAGGCCTATCAAATATTTCCATTATTTTTCAATATTATTTTACCTACTCTATGTAAAAATTAATTATGAGATCGTACTTTGAGTCAATAGTACTGACGTATTGGCGTAAATCCGTAGATAGTGACGTAGCCAGGATCAGAGCAAGGGGGGTACGGATGGGGTCCGAGCTGTAAAAATTGGGTGCGAGCTGTAAAAATGCGGTACATAAAAAATCCAAAATGTTCTCTCTCATGCATTTGCGCGCATACCGATACTATACGTCTGTTTATTAAACTGCTACTGCTGCTGCTGCTTAGCCGGGAATGTGTGTTGAATTTCTTAATGTAAAGCTATACGTCGATTACCATGGGCAGCGTCAAATTTGTCGATTAGATCCTCAATGTCCAGCGTCTTTACGATATCCTGCTCTACAACAAAGACTGCGAGATCGCTGAGTCGCTCATGACCCGTTCTGTTCCGAAAGTAAGCTGTAAAGCGAGGTAAACACGAAAATTCATGTTCACATCCCGCACTAGATGCTGGTGTTACGACAGAAATTATGGAAAGTTTGTGAATTTCGTGAAATGCCAATTTACAATCCTGAAGAAAATTAACAAATTTTAAAATGTTGTCAATAGTGACATCATGTTCATTCTCATAATGTTCAAATATTTTAGGGATTAGTTTCACTTCGGTTTCCACACTTCGTTCATCACATCCAAAATGATGCATTAAGGGACGTTGTTGTTTCACATTCAAACACTTCATTCCTTTAATAATTGAGCTATGTTCAGAAAATCTGCGTTCCAATTCATTTAAAATTGTATCAAGAATTGGCAGAAAGGCATGTGCATAGTAATCAACTTCTGATTCAAGTTTCTCTTTATGACAATGCTGTACATAAACAACTTTTTCCAAGTGCTCAGGAAGACGACGTGACCTTCCACGCCTGCTGTCTTGAATTCCATTTTCTTCATTCCGTAAACAAGCTTCTAGCCATATTTTTTTCTAAAATCCTCCCCCTACAGTTTCATAGAATCAGCGGCGATCAACAGTGCTTTCAATCAAAGTGTACGCACTACCAATATCACAATCTTTACTCTGCAGAACATCAGACACAATTTTTATATCTTTCAACAAGGCACTAAATACGCACAAATGAACTAAAAATTCCATGTCTATTGAATTAAATAACCCTTAAGCCTCTTGTGATCAATATCCTCTTCTTCTATCTTCCGCTAGACTGTGTAGCGTGACAATAATGGCAGGCAAAGTTTTCTTCGTAGCTTCGCAAGCTGCTGCTTGGCAAATCCGCTGTGTCTCACTCAGAGCTTTCAGTTCTGTAACAGATTTTCCCCTTTCATGCTGAATATTAATAAAAAAGGGAATGCATGGCTGAGTCTAACATAGACATATACGACGTCTGTAGTAGTGAGAAAAAGCTGTTGGCATTTTCAACATTTTTACAAACATCAACAATAAAAAGCCTATGATTTACGCAATGGGTATAAATCGCTTGAGGTACATCTTTTCTAAACTAACTAACTAACTGAACCTTTCATTACACTGACACCATCATAAGTTTGTGTGATATAGTTTTGCATATTTATACTACACTTACTCAGTGTTTTTTATGAAGTTATAAGTGAAGTGGCGACTAACAAGTTAGCTGGTCTAAAATCTAAAAAAATGTTCATGAACTTTGTCATTTAAGTAAAAACGAACGACAGATAAATGTTCAGTTTTACTTAAATCTTTAGTTTTGTCTGCTGTAATAGCAAAATAAATAGCGCTGTTTATTTGTTTGCTCGCAACTTCAAGAGTTGCACTAGCAAGGACATTTGAGATTTCATTCTGAATTGATGGATGAGCATACTTGGCATTTTTTGGCCCTTCTTTTAGTTTGTTTTCTACAGTGGGATTGTTTTTAGATATTAGCTGTAGTATCTCTAAGAAATTTCCGTGCTTTTCACTATCTTGGGTTTCATCGTTCCCTCTCTGATCGATACCTTGTACAGCAGTGAACCTGAGGATTTCTATTATTTGTCCAATATACATATGATTTTCTCGCACCTTAATTGCATATGCTTCCCTTATAAAGGTCCCAACTGATGTTTGTGGATCTCTTATTTCCATGCGTCGGTATTCTTTCCATGCAGCACAACGTTTCTTATGTTATTCAATATTTTCATGTTTTTTTTTTATCCCTGCGTAGGCGGAAAGTGCTTTTTTCCAGTTGTTATATCTGCCCTTCGTTGTTAGAGACGAACATCGACCACTTTCAGTCGAAAAGAAACGGCAAGCGAAACAAAATGCAGCATCTTGGGAAACATTATACTCCAGCCAGGGGAAAGTTTTAAACCATTCAGATTGAAAAATTCTTTTCTCCTCCTTCCCAGATGTTCTTCTCGGGTATTCATCTAACACGAACTGTTGAGGACCGTCGGAAACTGATTTAGCTATATCGAGGGGGAAGCCCTTTTCACTCTCATTAAGCGCGAATACATCACACACTCGCTTTCGCTTCACTTTCACTTTCGTAACATCTTCATCTTCACTTACTCTTTTTTTGTTTCCGCGTAATTTTTGAAAAGAAATCAGAAATATTACGTTTTCGGCCGGTAGACATTCTAACATACTGTAGAATTTGCCTTTTAACAATCAAATCTCTTAATATCTTATAATTATGAACAAAATAGTATTTAAATTGGTAACTAGTAAGAACACACTCACTATGTTAGAAGTTAACTGTATACTGTACTGTCGCACTGATGAAAGATCTCCTTGTAGGTACTGTACATTATTGTTCTGATACGCGCTCAGTTCGTAACACAGCATAACAAGAATATGACGTCATATGAAAACTCAAATTCATTCAATCTTCTCGAAACTTCACAAATAGTCTTGTTGTTCTAAGTAGATTATACTCATCTTAATTTCATTTAATAAAAATGTTAAATACATTGAAAAATAATTCATATAACCTATAGGTTTACCAATAATGAATCTGACATCCAGGGGTGTTCATTGTCGAGTCGACTGCATTGCACCAATATATATTAATGCTAACGACGTTCAAGTAGATATAACGCTATTTAGTGACGGAATAAAAACGAGATTAACGTCGATTTGCGCTTAACTCTGAATCGTGTAAAATGTCAAATGCTATGTTGGCCTACGGTTTGAAGGGCTAGTTTTTATTTCTCGCGTTTAATCAAATTTGTTTTACACTCTTATAGGAATATGTTTGTTTTTCCTTCAAAACAACTTATGCATAGTAGGGTAAACATTGGTAATTTCGTGATAATTTCATGAAAAGTAATTTAAAATGCAAATGTGTAAATATATCCTTATTCCGATTTTTTCATCTAAAAGACGATAACTTGCTGTACAAATCTGGAGACATAAAAGATTGGATACGTTCTTGAATATGTGCCAAAAACCACTTTTACAACTTAAGCTGAAAGGTTGGTTATTTCGTGATAACCTTGGTAATTTCGTGATATTGCATTGATAATTCCGTGAGAGGTAGAAGAATTGTGGAAAAATTCATTAAACTCAAATGAAATTCTCATTTATTGTTACAACACTTCAAACATAGTAATTCCGTCTAATATTCATAGCAAGAAAACATAGAAATACATATCAACACACAATAAGAATACAATCAAAGTAAAAATTGAAATTTAAAAGGGATCTTCTTTGCCCTGAAAGGGTGAACACTTTTATTACGGACTTTACTATAACCTATATTGCAAGGGTAACTCCAAAAGTAATGCATAACGTTTGTTTAAAAATTATATTTTTATCCTACAGCTTTGCTATTTTCACAGAATGTAGATGCATCCTTAAGGAACAAAATGTCACTTTTCCATATAATCCCCGTCCCTTTCAACTGCCTTATGTAACCTAGGAACGAGGGCCTGTAGACCAGCACGGTAAAAGTCTGGACCAACACGTCTGAGCCACTCTTTAGCAGCGTGCACAAGGGAGTCATCTTCTAACCTCGTTCCGCGAAGGGATCCTTCAGTTTTCCAAAGAGATGATAATCGCACGGTGCCAGTTCAGGACTGTAAGGCGGTTCAGTGTTGTCTATCCGAATTTTCTGATCTGGTCTGTGGTCTTGTGACTGACATATGGCTGTGCGTTGTCGTGCAATAGCAGAACATCCTGCTTCTCCCGATGTCGTCGAACACGACTCAGTCTAACTTGAAGTTTCTTGAGAGTTGCAACATACCCGTCAGGATTAATGGTGGTTCCGTGTGGGATGATGTTCACAAGCAAGAGTCCTTCTGAATCGAAAAACACAGTAGCCATAACGTTTCCTGCCGAAGATGTACTTTTGAATTTCTATTTCTTTGGTGAATTTGCATGGTGCCACTCCATTGTCTGCCTCTGTCTCCGGTCCAAAATGGTGGAGCCATGTTCCATCTTCTGTTACAGTTCTTGCAAGTAAGTCATCTAGCACTTATCATTGACACTTAGCATGATAACAAATCAAACAGAAGCTACACTTAACCCATTGCGTCTTCGTTTTCTTTTCTGTTATCACATCTTGTCTTCAGATTTCTAAAATTCCTATTGTAATACGATTTTTAAAATAGTATAAAATGTAACACTTAATGCTCAACAAAATTTCGCCTCAAACAGCTAAGATTTCTATCAGTAAAGCTAAGCCTATATGGCGACTACAGATGTATCTAAATTCCAAAAACCTTCCATGAAGATAGAATAAATCTTTGTACAAAATATAATATGCTTACCTTTAGTAATAAGCCTGTAATGCAATTACAAACATCCACAAAATTTGTATGCCTGAGAAGTCGAAGCAAACTTGCTCTCTCCAAATATAAAAGCTCACTGAAGCAACTACAATAGTCACACAAAGCTTAGCTGTATGTTTCTGGAAACTGGACAACATATGCAATCCCTTGGCAGAAATCTGGATCTCGTAACACCATTGGTTAGTCCACAAAAGAGCAAAGAAAAAGTATCACGAAATAACCACTGCCACGAAATTACCAATGTTTACCCTATCTTATTAATAAATTGTCCAAATCACGGCTTTAAAAGCCCTTTGGGGTGCGAAAAGGGGTGCAAACCCTTTCCCTAGCCATAGCTTACTGCTGATTTTGTTCAAATATAATATATTTTCTGCTATGAATATATGCCACTTCACCATTGTACTTAATAACAAATTGTTCACAGTTCTGCTCTCTGATCAACATAAATGCCTTCGTGTTGCTTACCCTTATAGCACATAAAAAATTAATTTTCATTGGCGGACAAAAAATTTGGGACACTTGAATTTTACTTTGTAAATGTATTTAATATATTCACCAATATTTTTAAATTTAATTATAAGATTATAAACGTAACATACACTGAAAACGAAAATAATTTTGACATCATACCACCAACAATATTACTAACAATAACATCTTAATCTAGATTTGAATAAAATTTTGCTTATACAGATTTCTGAACGTTATGTTCCTTGTTCACACATTAAATTGTATCATTGCTAAATAAGTCAATGTGGTTTATTCTGAAGATTCAGCACATAATCAAAGAGATATTAATCCTGAAGACGTTGCAAAGGCAATAGTGCTTAGTGAGGATGGCCGCAGCATCTGATACATCTCTAATGTGTTCAATGTAGCACGAAATACAATAAATGATGCCATTTTAGGCGATACAATGAAACTGGACCGCCTCAGCATGCTGGTCTCTTACGCAGAGGGTACGGATTAGATTCCCAATCGGGTTGAATTTCCTGGTTGAGGTTTTTCAGGGTTTTCCCTCAACCGTAAGGGAAATGCCAGGAAATTCGAGCCACAACATACCTGAATATCACCGGTCTCATTCATCACCGAAATCCTACTCATAACAAATCAGTAATACATATGCAGTCGGCATCTAGTTCACAACAATAGAACGAGTCTCAACAATAGTACACAGACCTTCGGATTTCACCCAAAAGATTAACTTGCGATATGACCAAAGATGTTAAAGCGAGTATAAATAACAGCGAAGAAAAAAAATGAAACTGGTAGTATACAAGAAGACAAAGTTCGGGCCGACCACGGTGTACAAATGAATGAGATGACAAATTTGCTGTCAGTACTGTACTACGCAACAGGTATTTGCCAGCAACAATTGTTTCTCGTCGCTTGGCGGAGGTATGCAATGTGATTGTGTTTGCTGGGACCATGAGGAGAAGATTGCATGAGAACGGACTGATGTCCAGGAAACCTGCACAGGACCAGAACTTACTGCAGAACATCGAGTAGCACGCCTTCACTACGTTGGTCAGCAAATCAATTGGACTATAGCCGATTTGGATTCTGTTCTGTTCACCGATGAATCCTGGTTTGCCTTGCGTTCAGCAGATGGACGACACCGTGTATAGAGAAGACCTGGAGAGCGCTATGCACCATGTACAGTACAATATCACCTAGGATACCTTTCAATGGAGGCTCAGTAATGGTGTGGGCAGGCATTTCTATTGCAGCTCGCACAGACCACGTTTTCATAGAGAATGGCACAATGAACGAGGATCGGTACATTGAAGAGTGTATAATTCCTCACGTTTTGCCTTATGCTCAATTTATTAATAATGGCTTTCTCTTAATGCATGACAATGCACAAGCACATGCAGCAAGAATCGATTCAGATATTTTACATGAGGTTGAAATTAATGCTATGGATTGACCAGCCCGCAGTTCTGATCTTAGTCCGATAGAATACATTTGGAACATTTTTGAAAAGCGAATTCGTGAAAGAGCTGTTGTTCTAGAAACACTAATTGAACTACTGACACACTTACAGGAGGAATGGGACTCTATGCCACAAGAACACATAGCCAGAATCATAAGAAGCATGCCACGTCCCTTGAAAGAGATCATCAGAGCCCGAGGTGGTAATACACACTATTGAACATGAGTGCAGCTCAATAAAATGTAAGAAATTTCAACATATCTTTTAAAAGCAAAGTGTAGTTGAAATGCAGAGTGTAACAACAATGAACATTATTGTTGGTAATTAAAGAAGCACCAGCAAAAGGTGCCAACTAACAAAAAGGTTCACCTCTGCTTCCAAATCAGCTACAATTTTCATTCGAATTTCTCGTCTTGTGTAAAAAATTCTTCGGAAAGGATTAACCGAAACAACATGCGAATCTGCTGTTCAGATTGAATTATATTTATAGCAGGATCGAAGTGGAAGTTCACCTTGGCACAAATTAAGATTTTGTTGTTTGTTTGTTGCTGGTGACTCCTTCAATTATTGTTGGCGTTATGTTTTTTGTTTTTTGTTTTTTGTAGTAAGATTATAACCTTATTAAACACCATTTAAAACATATTGTTGACATTTTATAGCCACAAATTTTTTGTCCGTCAGTATATTTACTTTCTGCTCATATATTTTCCTAATTTTTTCTCTATCCTTTGGTACGCTTCATAATGATAATATGTTATGAGCAGGGAAAGGATTTATATGTAAATACATATTTACTTATAAAACTAATATAATTTATATTTTGCATTATCTTTATGTTTCACAATGTGTAGGGTTGAAAAATCCTACTTTTATTTTCCATATTTTTCCATATTTTAGAGTTTAGTACATATTTTCGTTAATTTCCATATATTTTCCATATTTCATATAAAACAGTCCATATTATATTAGGTTTAACAATAAAACAAAACAAAATTCCATTAACTTTTAAAAATACATTTCAACAATAGAGATTTAAACACATGTTCAGTAATCCCTTTAACATCAGAGTTATTTGAAAATTAGCAGTCCTATCAACAATGGGAAAGTAAGTTACAAAACTATATTAATTTAATTTAAAATTTTTAACAGACTTCAGTTGTGCAGCTCAACAGTTAAATGCCAGTCAGAGTACACATAGGTTCAGTTTTGTAAATCATACTATAAAGACGGTAAATATGCCAAAAGTACGTCATTCAGTCAATTTAAAATCAAAACTAACAAGTTACATTTCAGAATTTAAAGAAGATGGTTTATCAACTGACAATAAAATATTATTTTGTAATTTGTGTCAGTGTGCAGTATCATCTACACAAAAGTTCCTGGTGCAACAACACATTACAACTAGTAAACATCAGGCCAACAAACAACTAAATTCCAAGCAGAGACAATTGTTTTTAACACAACCAACAACATCGAATGTAAGATCTGAGTTTAACATCGACCTGTGCCGTTCTCTCATCTCTGCTGATATTCCTCTCTACAAACTAAAGAATAAGGTCTTCAGGGAATTCCTTGAAAAATATACTCAACATACAATCCCGGATGAGTCAACACTTAGGAAGACGTATGCTCCATCCATCTACGATGAGACAATACAGAAGATAAGAGATGAAATTAAAGATAGTTCAATTTGGGTTTCCATTGATGAGACTCCCGACAAAGAAGGTAGACTTGTTGGTAATGTAGTTATCGGTTTGTTAAGTGAACAATATTCTGAACGAATTCTTTTACATTGTGATGTTCTAGAAAAGTGCAATAACAAAACTATAGTTAAACTGTTCAACGAAGCTATGGGTATCCTGTGGCCAAAGGGTATTATGTACGATAATGTGTTATTCTTTATTAGCGATGCTGCCCCTTATATGGTCAAAGCTGGACAAGCATTATCTGTTGTATATCCTAAATTGACTCATTTTACTTGTGTGGCGCATGCATTTCATCGTGTGGCAGAAGTGGTCAGAGACAATTTCCCTAAAGTAGATTTGTTGATTTCATCAGTGAAAAAAGTATTTCTCAAAGCTCCCAGTAGAGTTAACGTGTTGAAAGAAATGTACCCTGAAATTCCATTGCCACCAAAGCCAATTTTAACTAGATGGGGTACATGGCTAGAAGCAGTTGAATATTATGCCGAACATATAGACTCTATTAACAATGTTCTCCTTGCATTGGACTCTGAAGATGCAGTCTCAATTGATACTGCGAAAACAGTTACCTGTGACATAAGTGTGAAGAATGACTTAGCTCACATTCAGCATACATTTTCATGCATCATAAAAACGCTCAAAAGTCTCCAAAATAGGCACCTTTCACTATCTGAAAGTTTTGAAATTATAAATAGTACTGTGGAACAACTGAATCGTGGTAGAGGTAAAGTTGCAGATGCAGTAAGAGCTAAGGTGGACACTGTACTTTCAAAAAACCCTGGATATGAAGAACTACAAAAGGTTGTTGCTGTGATGAGTGGTGAATCAACAGTGAAGATTAACTTGGACTTATCCCCAGCAGACATTGTGAAATTGAATTATGTACCAGTTACTTCTTGTGACGTCGAACGCTCTTTTAGTCAGTATAAATCTATCCTCAGAGACAATAGAAGAAGATTCACTTTTCAGCACTTGAAAGAAATGTTTGTAACCTATTGTTATGGTAACAGACAATAAAAATTGTGTTTTGTTGAAACTACATTGGAAGATAAGGTACGTCCATTATATTTTTTGTTTAGTTTGATTAAAATGTACCAATATTTAACGTACATAGTCATTTTTTTATAATTTTAAGTCCATATTTAATTCCATATTTTGGTAAAAATCCATATTTAATTCCATATTTTGGTAAAAATAACTACATATATATTTACATATTTCATATATTTTTAGTCCATATAAATCCGTTCCCTGGTTATGAGAGTTACAGCAACGTATCACAGGACTGATATTATATTTTGTTTTCTTTTTGTAATTTTCTATGACATACTTAATTTTCTCCTTTTGATCGTCGCAATATGAATGCAGTTGACTGCAAAATATGCTAATTGCCATTTCGACGCCATGTTCGAAAAACCCATAATCAAATCATTAAAAAATAATAATTTGAAGAGAATATTTTAATAGTGTTGCGCTCCATTTTAATGTTACATACATTGTATCACATACCGTTTTTATCCACGACTATTGACCACACTTGCCTTGTCTAAGAGTGGAGTGATATAACCTACAGATTGAAGGATACAATAAAACACATTAAAATAAATTTAAAATATATTATCTGCGTTTTAATTAAGTTCATTATTTATTAGGAAATTAGGCTAAAAGTTTGCGTAAATTGGCAATAGCACATCGTCGGCTCACCTACGAAAACTCACACCCACGTGGTCTGAATACAAGCGTTCCGTCCCTTAGTCACTGCAGTAGAGTTGCCAGACTTCCTAATGACAGGAAGTAACGACACGCGTTAATCATTTTATTGAATATGCAAGAAAACCACTCATTTTAATTTAAATCTGCAAAGAAACAAATCATTCTTTTCGGTTTCTCTAGTGATAATTATAAAAATCATAATAGTACCAGGACGAATAGTACCTATCGATTAAAGCAGTAGGCCTGTTAACATTTAGGGGATTTTTTTCCCCTGAGATAATTATTCATTTGGGACTAATATAGTATTAGAAATTTTCGTTGTATTCTATCCGAGGAATGAGCTATTAAAATCTGCACGTTACGTTACTTCCACTCTGTAGATATCTTTCCCGTCTTTAGTGTTATCTTCTTCGACTTTTTGCTGTTCTCGTTGTACCTAGCGGATCTTCAGCGCACTCAAGCCTCTGCTAGTATTCTTTATTGCTACTTACAACATCATATGAAGCGGTAACACTGATTGAAAGTTACCGGGTAGCTCAGTCGGCTAAGGCACTTTCCTACCGATCCGGAGTTGCGCTCAGGTGCGGGTTCGATTCCCGCTTGAGCTGATTACTAGTTGGGTTTTATCCGAGGTTTTCCCCAACCGTAATGTGAATGTCAGGTATTCTATGACAAATTCTCAGCCACTCTCGCCAAATACCATCTCGCTATCACCAATCTCATCGACGCTAAATAGTCTAGTATTTAGTGCTGCTCATCGGAGTGACTACTACAGCGGAGGAATCGGAGATTACGACTAAAGCTCTCCACCGGTGATCTCCGGTACTACCGTAGGTGGAACAGGGAACATACGGAGGGATGCGGTGGTTCGGAGCGAAGCGAAGTTGGAGGACATGGAGCTCAAGGACGACCGGCGCGTGCGGACTGACGGTAGTTGTGAGTGGAATAAAATGACACCAAATCGTATATCCGTCGCATGGAAATTCTTTAATTTAGTTGAAGATAATAATAAAGTCGCACGCTGTGAATTTTGCGGACGAATTTACTCTAAGGGTGGTGGAACTTCGAATTTGTTAGACCATTTGAAGCGATCGCACAATCGCGAACTTGAAGAAAGTAAGTAAATTTAACTGTCCAAAACGCTTTTGAACTCTTTTAAAAAGCGTATTTACTTGATTTATATATAAAAGTCCTAATAAATAATTTCGTGGTTTTGTGTGCAGACAGAGTAACGTTGCGAATGAAAAACTGAAAATCAGAAGAATTTCAGCAAAAAAGGACCCTCTAAGATTGATCCAGCATATTGTTACGAGATGAAACTCCAAATTTCAGTGATGAGCCGCTTAGTTGAAATGAAATATGAGTTGGTGATTGTGTTGCCAGAAAAGCCAAACGTTCCTAGGACGCTAACAGGTCCGTATTTGGAAATCTCTATGGCGTCGACCAGGTTAGATAGATTCGCTGAGTAGGTCTAAGTTTTAAAATGTAGGTATGCAAGTGTTTAGACTAACATTAAGAACCGCGGTTGTGGTACTCGTACTTGCTGTCAAAAATAAATTATTACCATTCAGATACACATTGACGGTTAATTAGTGATATTATCGTTTTCGTAGTTTTAAAATTACGCAAAACATTTGATACGATTTTTTAAACTGCTTTAGTGCTATTGTTCCAAAGGTCCACAGTCTAGAGAAAAAGTCTTGAAATTTCTATAAAACGTAACTTTCGACGCAATAAAAATCATACATAACTTATTTGGAATACTTAAAAGGCAACTTGAGTTATTAGATTAAAATATTGAGTTTCATTCTGAAACTAAAGAAACGTGTGGTAATAATATAATTACAATTACCCTTAAGTTGATATCCGCTTATATTTTTATTACAGAGGAAGAGTGACGCGTTTCAGAAGAGACAGTTCAAATACTGACACCCTTTAACACAATGATCACAATCCTGTCTGGTGAGGAATCTTAATGAATTATTTTGGACAGTAAACTTTAACCCATTGGTACCACACATTTCTTTTCTTCCATTCTGAAACTCCCTTAATATATTTTACGTTAAACTAAACCGATTAGAATAATAATGGACAAAAACTGTTTGTGAATAAACGAGTGTTTCCAGGAAAATTATAAATGTTTACATTAGCTACTGAAAAGCTTTACTTCTGCATTAGTTTTCAGTTAATTTTAATGTTATTAATTTGATCAATGACATAAAACTAATACGCCTTTCCACATATACTATGAATTTCAAAACTAGGAAAAAAATCTGTCAGCTAACATAGCACTTAAAGCAAAACAAAAAAAAAAAAAGAAGAGCCGAAGAAAGAGAGAGAGAGAGAAAGGGGGGTAAATAAAAAACAGAAAACAAACAACAAAAAATTACACACTTATTTTAAAAAATACGCTGACGTCAGCGGACTCCAATCACTACCGATACGATTAAAGGAATGCTCAGCGGAAAATGTATGTCTGCGCCACAGCACATATACAACCTGAGCGGCATCAATTGGAGGTAACCGGAGGTCTCCGATTGAAAGCACGCAAACAACCGCTCCGGAGGAAAAAAACCTAATCATAAACAGCACTAATAGTATTTGATACAACGTCGTTAAATAACTAACTAAAAACACTGATTGAAAATTTCCCCTAAATACTCGTATTATCTCTGTCTAACGAAAAGTTCACTTCGGCTCACCGAAATTTTAAACTCGGATATCCAACAAGAAATATAGACTCTCTGACTCTTTGGGTAACTGGAAATATTTGTGCGTATAATACGGATTGTCAGTGGAGAGTACAATAGTTTATAATTAAACACTCTTAGCCTAATTATGCTGTCCAATTACGTGATCTTCAGATTTTTACGCGAACGAGAAGGGACCAATAAATTTTGCCTGAAACCCTCTCATTCAGAAACGATTTTTAAATGCAAGACAGAGGTGTCCCAGCTAAGAAAAGCTCCTAAAAGTCCGACTCCTTTGAAATAATTTGAGCCCAAGATTCTCGAATCTGATGACAACCATGATATCCACTAGATATGTATGTTAAGTCATTGAATTTTAGTAAAAGTAAGAGCAAGAAATTTAGTGGCATTAAAATTATAGATGTAACATGAATCTTTGAATGTATTTCCGATTCTCATAAAATGTATTATCTCCTTTATTAGTTTATATAGGACACATTTGTTGCAATATAATTAAGCGAATCATTGTATACTTACTATTACTGCAGTTACAATTCATCCAAGAAATTGAAATGTCATTTCAGACCAGTGGAATAATGTGTGATAATTTCCGCTCACGAATGCTGCAATAGAAAGTATTATTTTTAAGTTGCACAATGTGTACAGAAATTTGCAAGCCTATAATCTAATTTGTATTCTTTTAATTAATGCATTTATAATTCCTTAATTTAAAGTGTAATTTTGCACTGAATATGAAGAGTCCACTGCAAGAATGATGGATGTCACTTTCTTGTCGAAAATGAACCAATACTGTCAAAGCTTAGCTTAAGACATATAGAATGTACATACAGAGTTATATGGCATTAACACTGATAGTCATTGTCCAGTAATGATCGGAAAATCACAGTTAAGCTTTGAGCGCTAAGCATTTCAAACTTTCAATTGCTTCTCCTGCAAAATGTATTCCAAATGACATCCATCATTCTTGCAGTGGACTCTTCATATCTATTTCATTGTTCAGTATTTAGAAATGAACGATGAAGTAGCGATAGACCTAATAAAACGATAAGTTCAAGATGGCAGAACAGATCGCCCTCAACAATCCTCACAGAAATGGCCGAGAATCGAATCCTCTTTCTTTATGTGTCATCCTTGGCGGTCTGATGATTAACATGCTTGCCAATATTCTAGCTTGTCCACCGCTTTGGAGTAACGGTCAGCACGTCTGACCGTGAAACGAATTGGTTCAAATCCAGGTTGGGGCAAGTTACCTGGTCGAAGTTTTTCCGAGATTTTCCCACATCCAATCGAAGCAGAATTGCTGGATAACCTACTGAGTTGGACCTCTCATTCATTTCGCCATCATAATTACACTTCCCCTCATTCATCATCATCTCATTGTCAGATTGTTTCCTAGGTTTCGGGTTTGCTCTGTTATAGAGTCGTCTGCGGATCACCGCCGAGCTTGGACCCAGTGAATATGTTATCAGTCGTTGTTGGTGGTAACACTGTGCATCGTGGGCTCTCTACTGGGTTCATGGTAATTCGTGGGACCGGGGTTCAGGGACCGCGGTGAGAGCTGCGTGGAATGGTAAACTGATCATGTAGGCTGTAGGGGAGTTTGGGGCGGCATGCAGGGGTATCTGTGGCGCGGAGGGCTTTAGGACATCCATCCCGGGTAGTACAATAGGCCTATCCGAACGCCTGCGTGCGAGGATAGTCCCAGTCCTTGCCCAATATCCCAGCTTTGTGGGTCCAAACGCGTACAAAAGCGATGGTATTTTAATGGGAGAAAAGAAATAATGTTGTTGAATCACCAGAACTATTTTGACAATTCTTGCGCTGCCACGTCGACGTATGTTTTTCGGAAGATTTATATACAATATAACTCCAATTCTGTATAAAATCTTTCACAGAAAGAGTCCACTTCTTTTGGTTCACTAGCGATGCAGGCGCATTATAAAAAGACCCATAATCACGATAGTACCACAAATAAGTAGGCAATGTTATATAATGTAACATTTTGTCTTAAAACTAAACACAAATTACATCTTCATATCGGCATTGTTCCTGCAATAATTCATATGTGCAAAATATAAAATTTTTGAGCAGGACGAAAAAACACATTTATTCCTTTTACGGCAATGGTATATAGGAGATGTGAATTCTTAAAGAAAGAAATATAATTACATATAGGAGATTTCACTCGGGAGGAAATTAAACGCAGAATAATAATATGGGAAATGCGTGTTATTATTCGGTTGAGAAACTTTTGTCATCTAGTCTGCTATCAAAAAATTTGAAAGTTAGAATTTATAAAACAGTTATATTACCGGTTTTCTTTATGGTTGTGAAACTTAGACTCTTACTTTGAGAGAAACAGAGATAAAGGTTAATTGAGAATAAGGTTCTTAGGAGAATATGTGAGGCTAAGATGGATGAAGTTACAGGAGAATGGAGAAAGTTACACTACGCAGAACTGCACGCATTGTATTCTTCACCTGACATAGGTAATTAGGAATATTAAATCTAGACGTTTGCGATGGACAGGGCATGTAGCACGTATGGGGGATTCCAGAAATGCATATAGTGTGTTAGTTGGGAAACCGGAGGGAAAAAAGACCTTTGGGGAGGCCGAGACGTAGATGGGAGGATAATATTAAAATGGATTTGAGGGAGGTGGGATATGATGACAGAGACTGGATTCATCTTGCACAGGATAGGGACCGATGGCGGGCTGATGTGGGGGCGCAATGAACCTGGGGGTTCCTTAAGAGCCATTTGTAAGTAAGTATAAGAGATTTCATTATTTGCTGTATCACTATAAGTTATTTATTATAGATCAAAAATCTGAAAATCGATAAATATGTAGCATAGGAGTTAGTGCAGGAACAACGACGATATATCAAATATACACTTTACTTTTTTTTATGAGCTCTAATATTTAAGGAAAGAGTAACTAACAAACGTATACTTTTTTTGTGCTCTTAAAGAAAAATAAGTAATATTTTATTATACAAACAGCTCTGGTAAGAGTCGTGTATGCAGCGTGATGACTGGTAGATTTTACATAAGGTTTCTTTATTCAGAAGTTACTCCTTCGACTTCATATGCAAGTAATTTATTCCAGTTTATTTTTAGCGCTTCAGTGGAAATTTTAGGCCAACAGGCAGTGGCATTAGCCTATAAATCACGTGGGAACATTAATATTGTAATTTCTGGTGATACGTTTAAACTTTTCGCCATTTTCAATTCAATGAATAAATTGCAGTTTTTGTTGCATGTTTAAAGATATCCGCTTGATAAACATCTCTTATCATCTGTGATATGCTCAGTGTCAGTGCCTGAACTGAACTGGCATCATCATTGTTTACTACGCCACAGTACGCTTACAACCATTCACAGGATTTGAGTCGTATTATAGTAAGCATTATACCTAAGATGCACGTATCTATACGAAGTAAGTTAGACCTACAGTCCATTATATGCACAGTGTCCTTTTATGCGTTGTTCCGCTACTTCCAGTTCTCGCCCGGCAGACAGAATGATCACTGTTGTGCAGAAGGTACGCTTATTTTGTCTGTACGAGTTCAAATTCTGTAACTGCAAGGTAAACTTAGAGTTACATAATACATAAGTTTGACATCTATACTAATAATAAATCTGTAGCCGAAATTTTTCTGGTAATTTTCGATTTTCCAAAAATAATTGGTCCTAACATATATAATTAACCACCCTGAAACCGAAAATCGCTTTTTTGAAATTTTTGTTTGTATGTCTGTCTGTCTGTCTGTCTGTCTGTCTGTTACCTTTTCACGCGATAATGGATGAACGGATTTCGATGAAAATTGGAATATGAATAAAGTTCGTTGTAACTTAGATTTTAGGCTATATTGAATTCA
Source organism: Periplaneta americana (assembly GCF_040183065.1). Lineage (NCBI taxonomy): Eukaryota > Metazoa > Arthropoda > Insecta > Blattodea > Blattidae > Periplaneta > Periplaneta americana. The sequence continues at coordinate 34,236,484 of NC_091133.1, read as the reverse complement.
AAACACACTATTTAAAAGGGGGGTTATAAGGCGCCCTGAATTAAATAAATCGAAATATCTCGCTTATTATTGATTTTTGTGAAAAATGTTACATAACAAAAGTTTCTTTAAAATAATTTGCGATAAGTTTTATTCCTTGAAAAAGTTTGATAGGACTGATATTTAATGAGATAAATGAGTTTTAAAATTAAAATAACTGCCATCTAAGGTCGTGTAATGAATTAAAAAACAAATGACTTCGGCTATAAGGGGCCTTGGACAGCAACAATCGAAAGCTATGAAAGATAGCCTACAGAGAATGTTTCTGTGTTTGTAAGAAGTAATATTGGAAGCTAAATTAACCGATTTTGTATAATTAATTATTATTTCACCATTGGAAAGTGTAGTTTCTCTAGATGGACATAATGCTATAATGTTATTAGTTATTACAGTAACTTCTGATATAATATAATATAATATAATATAATATAATATAATATAATATAATATAATCTATACTAATAATAAATCTGTAGCCGAAATTTTTCTGGTAATTTTCGATTTTCCAAAAATAATTGATCCTAACATATATAATTAACCACCCTGAAACCGAAAATCGCTTTTTTGAAATTTTTGTTTGTATGTCTGTCTGTCTGTCTGTCTGTATGTTTGTTACCTTTTCACGCGATAATGGCTGAACCGATTTCGATGAAAATTGGAATATAAATTAAGTTCGTTGTAACTTAGATTTTAGGCTATATGGCATTCAAAATACATTATTTAAAATGGGGGTTATAAGGGGATCTGAATTAAATAAATCGAAATATCTCGCTTATTGTTGATTTTTGTGAAAAATGTTACATACCAAACATTTCTTTAAGAATCATTTCCGATAAGTTTTATTCCTTGAAAAATTTTGATAGGACTGATATTTAATGAGATAAATATGTTTCAAAATTAAAATAACTGCCATCTAAGGCAGTGTAATGAAATAAACAAATGAATTCGTCTATAAGGGGCCTTGGTCAACAACAATCGAAACCTATGAATCATAGCCTACAGAGAATGTTTCTGTGTTTGTATGAAGTAATATCGGAAGCTAAATTAACCGATTTGTATAATTAATTATTATTTCACCATTGGAAAGTGTAGTTTCTCTATATGGACATAATGCTAAAATGTTATTACAGTAACTTCGGAGTGAATTGAGGACAGGTAAGATTAAAATAGCTTCTTATGCACAAACAACTTGATAGGCTATTCTGTGTATTCGTTTCCTGTATTTCTTAAAATAATGTTTATCTCAGAGAATTAACGAACCACAAGAGTGTATTGATTTAGTATGCAGTAATAATATTTTAGCTTAGCATTCCATTATTTTATAATCCAAATTTTAACTATGCTCAATTGAATCGTGTTAAAATACATAAAATACATATGCATTAAATGCAATGCAAAAAAATTGGGTAATGAGCCAAGCAGATTATGTTGCGCTGTTGTAAAATAAAATTTGTTTCTCCTGAGATTCAAGAGCCCCCATAACAAATTAAAAACTTACTTATCGGTGTACATCCGTTATCAACACATTTTTTATATAATACAATATAATATAATATAATATAATATAATATAATATAATGTAATATAATATAATATAATGTAATGTAATGTAATGTAATATAATATAATTTAAGTTATTTAAGTTATTTGGAGGGTTCAGAACCATAGTGGCCCAAGCGCCATTTACTGAATACGTAGAAAACAAGGGTTAAAATTAAGTTATTATCATAATTCAATGGAAACATATAGCAAGTAAAATAAGGTATACACATTAAATCTAAATGCTATGTCAGTCTTCATTAAAGTATGGATGCATGTAATAAAAATTAAGAAACATGTTAAAGGAATTGTCATTGCACCAAATGAGTGTCTCTGGACCAAAATGATCGCATTTTAATTATTTAAATACAATTTAAATTAAGTAACATATTAAACGATTTATCCTTCTATCAAACACGAATCTTCCCTGGATCAAATGTCCTATTTTAATTATGTAATTACTTTATATTTATTTCTAACGGGTGCAGCGGAGCGCACGGGTACGGCTAGTATAATATAATATAATATAATATAATATAATATAATATAATATAATATAATATGTAATATAATATAATATAATATAATATAATATTAGTTGAAGGGTTCACAACCATAGTGGGCCAAGCGCCATTTACTGAATACGTAGAAAACAAGGATTAAAATTAAGTTATTACCATAATTCAATGGAAACTTATAACAAGTAAAATAAAATATACACATTAAATCTAAATGATGTCAATGTTCATTAAACTATGGTTGCAAGTAATAAAAATTAGAAACATGTTAAAGGAATTGTCATTGCACCAAATGAGTGTCTCTGGACCAAAATGATCGCATTTTAATTATTTGGATGCAATTTAAATTAAGTAACATATTAAACGATTTATCCTTCTATCAAACACGAATGTTCCCTGGATCAAACGTCCTATTTTAATTATGTAATTACTTTATATTTATTTGTAACGGGTGCAGCGGAGTGCACGGGTACGGCTAGTATATATATATATATATATATATATATATATATATATATATATATATATATATATATATATAAGTATGAAAAAGCTGTTATCAATGATAAAGAGAAACGTACAGTATTTCTGTTGTAGCTGAAGTAATATTATCGACTGATAGAATAGGCTGTAAGAAAGGGTCGTCGGCTGCCTGCTGAGTTTGGTGATAAAGTTTTGTTTTCATTCTGTATTATTGAATTCCAGCTTTAATTGTGATATTGCAAACGGATTTTGTAGTGCTGCTCGTTTATTTCTAAATAACCTCAAAGTTGGAGAACATTCCGAAAAAAATAAGTTGATAAGTTTGCTCTGTTCTTCGATTAGATTCTCTATCTTCTCTTATAGACCATTGCTATTCCTGTCTTCTAATTATTTAATTATTTGCTTTGAAACAAACAAACTTACAAGAGGAGATATCTTACGTCTAATTTAACATTTTATGGTTGCGTCCATATGACAGTATCATGAATGGTTGCATTTGAGATATGTGAACGTTATGTTTACATTCAAGCTTGAATTATGAATGAGACCTTAGGGTCACATAATTAGAACTCCGACTGAAGGATTCATGAAAATATCGTAAGTTCATTCAACCGTCTACGCAGCAGTCATGTATCGTGGTTCCCCAGGTCAGATTTGGCATCGGCGGAACATCACTTTAAAATACTGTTTCAATATTGTATTTAAAATTACCAGTGAAAATCAAGTACCCTATTTAATAAAGACAGCAAGAGGCTATATGTTTGCTTTGTGTATTTCGGATAGATGATTGAATTCATATATTTATTTCATAGAAATGCAACAACGATTAAGAGTTGCCACAACAAGGTAAACAAAAATCTAAAATTGAATAAGCAAGATATTTTCTGCCATTTTCTCATCCAAATGCATGTCAGAGACGTCCTTTAACGATCTAAGTAAGCCTATAACATGAAAACATGTTTCGGTCATTTATTGTCAGTTCTGTTAGTTTGTTTATTCTGTTGTAAGTGAGTAAATAATTATTTCATGGTCTCCTTCATTCGAAATAGGAATCACCATAAATTCCTTTCTTGTAGAACATAAGAAGATTTTTCTAGACTATATAAAAGTATACACTATATATCGATGGCTGAGAACCAGACTGTTCTAAGTCCAACTTTTTAAAAGAAAAAAATATGTCTTTCATTGTGTTCCAGTTCTTGTCTGCATATATGAATCGAACAAATTGTAAATATTCCTCTCCATAAGGATGTTACGAAGCTATACCAAATTGTTTCATGAAACTTTGAATGTCAGGAGCTTAAAATAGCCCTCCTGAAAAAAAAATAGTAAAATGGACTTGGAACAATCTGGTTCTGGGCCATCGACATGTCGGCAACAAAGAAACGCTATTTAAGAACATTACTCTATTGTTTAGTTTCTATAGTTTCTACAATTTGTTCTAATATTTCTTTAACCGAGATGTTTAAATTTACATTAAAATTGTTGTTTAGTTTCTTTTTATTTAATATAAATGAATAGAAAGATACATGGATAAGTTAATAACAGTATGGTCTACTAAAGAAGTGTCAACAGTAACATGAGGAAGACGACTTGTTTCGAAGCTATTGCTGGTACCAGGCACTTCAAGGGCGAAGGACTTTTGTATATAACGCCACGGAGATCCCTTAAAGAGTATGCTAATATTGAACGACCAGCAAGAAGATTATTTAACTGTGGAAATTTTAGGCGTAGAAAGAAACGAGACGTAAGCCAGACACCGGTGGATACGGAATTAAATGTAGCGTCGAAACCAGGAAACACCAGTTGCGAAGAAAGAGATGACAACAGATTTCTAGAGAGAGAAGGAATTGCGATGTTCACTGATCATGTTCAAGTTCAACGCACCAGGAGACAAGTATTTGGTTGTGGACATTTTAGGCGCAGAAAGGAAAAAGTTGCTAGTCAGGTACCGGTACATGTGGCATTTAATATTGCTCTTAAATCTACAAATTATCCAGAAAATAAATGCGTTCCTTCTTCCTCAAATTCTTTCGACATAGAAAATGCACTTACAACACGAGATAAAACTGAGCCTCATATTCGCCCATGTAAGAAGCCATTTCATAGCAATAAACAGAAAGAGGCGGAGTACCCTGACATTAGAGACAGCAAGCCAAATTCTAAGAGGAACATGAATCCTATATGTTACAAATGTGGCGGAAATCTGTACCGACAAGCAACAAAAGGCAATGAAGAAACTTGTGACAAATCGTGTCAAACAGATGGCTTGATGGAGAAATTGTATGATGCGTCGCAGTATATGGAAAGTCAAAGGCAAAGGAAACATTATAAAGAAACTGCTTCACAAACACAACCGTCAATTTATGTAAAACAAGATAAAAGCTATGATGAAAAGGTAGTTTGCTGTAACGAAAGCATCAAGAAAATGACTTCCAGAAACCTAATCAAAATACCACTTCCAGAGAGCGGCCGTTCAGTGTTGGTCTCTTTAAGATTAGTGGATTCAAAGACAAATAGCTGTTATAACTGTCTTCAACCATCACGTCAAATCTCTCCATCACTTCCCAGCATAAGCAAATAACACAACAGGAATCAAGTTACAACAAACAACAAAAAATTGCATGCTTGTCTGAACCACGTTAGTCAGAAGTACCGGTAATCGAATGTAACACTCACAAAAAATACAAAATCTCAATCACATTCTCAAGTTGTTATGTTAAAGCAACCCTGTCACGAAGTAATACATCACACTCAGATTTCCACTTATCTTGAAATCACACAAAATTCACAACTTATTAATGAGACTCATTATCAGAGCAGCAAAACCAAAAGAAAAATAAATCTATTTCAGGACTTTTTCCGTGGAAAATAAGGAAAGCGAAATAACAGTACAGCATTTAATTTGTATCTCCGCCTTGATAAAGGCAACAAATTAATGTACAATACTATTATACGATAATATACTCTGTTCTTCAAACGGTTTTCCTGCAGTTTATTTATAAAAGTCTAATATCAGAATTAACAAAAATTAAATATAGGCCTATATGTCATATTGCATTTATCATGCACACTATACAGAGTGATTGAGACCATCCGTAACTTTTATTTATTTCGGAAACTATTGCATTAAAATTTTCGAGATAAAAATATAACTAAAGCACATATTGATTCCTTGGTACGACCGATAGACAGATAAATTTCAGCTCACGATGACACACCAATGTTCAGACTGGGAACAAGGGAATTCCCTATTTACCGTCAGCTGTCTCTGAAATTCAAGTGAAAACACACATAGACATGAAATTACGTGAAATATATGTCAGCACAGCTTCAGATCAATGTACAGATCTTAAAATTATTTTACCTCTGCCTCTGTGCAACGTCACATTTGCGGTACGAGGAAAGCAGACGGCAGAAAGATCATAATGCTATTTAATTCGCTGACGCCCACGACTAAGATATGTCACTTGAAATTTAACGGTCACTGACTGGCAGAGATAAAATGTAAGATCTATAGATCTAAGTGGGTGTACAGTGACCGAGGGATATGTTTTGTAATGCTGAACTTCAAGACTATGCTAACCCATTTAAAATTTGTGTGACTGTAGCGTGAATAAAGAAATAAATAAAAGTAATATATATAATTTTAAAAACTGTTGAACGTAAGGCATATGATGAAATTTTTTTTCGGTTCCTGATCTACAGCTGTTAAGTTAAAACAGCTAAATGTTAAAAATAATTTTACTGCCAGTAAAAGCATAAGAACGGCGAATATAGTATTAAAAGAAAAAGTGATGTTAAAACTACTGTATTTTGTACAGAACATTTGTTCTCACACACAGACATTTCACTGATTCACACTTTGTTTTACGCATATTACTTAAAAATCCTTAACTTGTCTCCGTACACTGATGATTTGCACATGAGTGATGTAAAATTCCTTTGGCATCACCGATATTTTCTAGTACAATTCATGTTTAGCGCTTAATGAAAATTGAGATTATGAATGAAAATGCTGTATGGTGACCTGTGCTCAATTCGAGAAATTATTACGAGCGTCACTTCTATTTCAGGAACAGGAACTCGAAATATCGCACGTTTTTACCAGGTAGAATTTTTTTCGAATAATATTTTCACTTTTATAAATTGTTTTTAAAGAGTGTGCCTTGCGTTTTACTGTTTGCCTAACAGTAACTCGACAGTAAATGGGACTGAGTTTCTGTATTTCACATTTCGCCTAGAAATTTTAGGCATTATACAACTTACCTAGTCATTATACATAATTTCTGATATTCCGCATTGTCTGTATCACACAAGATGTCTGAGATCAACGATTACAAAACAATACATAAAAGAATATTCTATAGTGGCTACTTAGGTAACGAACTAAAATATCACAAGTATAAGTATAGCATTACGTAAAACAGTGCCCGTTGACGAATCCAAAATTCCTCCATCTTTCAATTCGAACCATTTCACATCCATAGAAAATACAAAGAAGCTCTACACTGTCCGCTCAGATGAGTCCATTTGTCAACTCAGAAGGGAATCTATATTAAAAAAAAAGACCTCTCATGTTGAGAATTTTATTCAATTTTCGTATAAAGAAAGATTCTGGAGTCCACATCTGTGGAGTAACGGTCAGCGCGTCTGGCCGCGAAACCAGGTGGCCCGGGTTCGAATCCCGGTCGGGACAAGTTACCTGGTTGAGGTTTTTTCCGGGGTTTTTCCTCAACCCAATACGAGCAAATGCTGGGTAACTTTCGGTGCTGGACCCCGGACTCATTTCACCGTCATTATCACCTTCATTTCATTCAGACGCTAAATAACCTAGATGTTGATACAGCGTCGTAAAATAATCCAATAAAATAAATAAAAAAAGATTCTGGAAAGAAAGAGTTAATGTAAAAAAAACTGGCTTATTATGCGAACTACAAAATGTTGTGAAAATATTGAAAATCACTTGAGTCCCCCAATGACTGTACTTGTACGATTGGCATATATTTCACGTAATTTCATGTCTGTGTGTGTTTTCACTTGAATTTCAGAGACAGCTGACGGTAAATAGGGAATTTCCTTGTTCCCAGTCTGAACATTGGTGTGTTATCGTGATCCGAAATTTACCTATCGGCCGTACCAAGGAATCAATATATACATATATAATTTAATTCATATTGGAAGATTTACGCTGTACGCTCCCTCCCTTCCTGTGTGCATAACGGCTAGTTTATCAGCCTGTAAGCAAAAGAATGCTTGCAAGTATTTATGCTTTCTTTAATAATTCAATTGTAAATCCCAATTTTTGTTGTTCACAGGAAGAATAAAATTAACATGAAATGAAGAAATATTATGATTTGAAGTTTATCTAACCATGCATTTATAACACATTAGCTGAAAGTACCCGGCGTTACCCAGGTTTTCCTTTCTGCTTCTATTTTTAATTAAACTGCTTATTAAATTTTCGGAAATCTCGGAAACCTAACTATAGACAACCAAAACGAATTGTCTTTACTAAGCTTTCCTCCCCATAAAGATATATCTTATAGTTAATGTCACTTACATGAATTAATGAACTCTTTAGCCAAATGCCTGCCAGGGTTAACTCAATTTTAAGCAGTTGTAAATCGGGCACCGAAAATAAAACATTTCATCATGTGCCTGACGTTAAATTGTTGTCTTAAATTTATATATTTGTTTTTATTTATTTATTTATTTATTTATTTATTTATTTATTTATTTATTTATTTATTTATTTATTTATTTATTTATTTATTTATTCACTCATTTATTCACTCATTCATTCATTTATTTATTCTGGTGTAGTTAAGGCCATTAGGCCTTCTCTTCCACACCGCCAGATATATAAATAAAGTAATAGAAAAATCAAACTATGAACAAAGTAAAACCCAACAAAAATATAATTCCTTTTCCTCTTTCTGTCAATTTCAGCATCGAATCAATATATACATATATAATTTAATTTATATTGGAAGATTTTTTACCTCTTGACCGCTGTACACCCACTTATATCATACCCATTTTTTTTAATATGACTTGAAACTATATCTCATAAATTCTAATTACATTAATTCTAATTTAATTATAATTTTATACACAGAATACAGATACAATATAAACTCGCAATAAGTCATTTTTAACATAAAGACTAATATTCTGAGAGACGTATAGGTCTACCGGCATTTTAGAAATTAAGAGATTTTTATTTCCTCAATGCTTAACATACTACATTTGCAACGTGATTACACAGACAGAATTTCGCAGCAACACATTTTCGGACGAGAACAACAATATTTTGACAGACGTATATTTTAGAATTAATACAGTGTTACTTTTAGGCCCAATTGTATAAAACTCCCTGACTAAAGATCAACTTTGATCGAAGATCGAAAAGGGAACCGAGTTCAGACACTTCTTCTATTGTATAAAACTTTTCTGCGATCAAATTACCTTGGTTCAAATGCAATCTAAGTTCACGTGAAAAGGATTTGGCAACATCGCATAAACAGGTGAAATACGTGATGCGCGGATCATGTTATACAGGTTTGTTCAGGCGACTTTAACTCTTTTTCAACAACAATTTCTTTTAACTTTTATATTGCTTAAATAGGGATTTAGTGACCTTTTTAGCACCCTATAGTGACAAAATTTAATCTTTCTTTGTTGATAATGAGAAATCTAGCGACTTTACAACTACTTTTTGGCGACTTTCCGTATTACACTCTGTTGGAGACACTGGTTTTTTTGTGCAATGTAAATAATGGCGGACAATAAGAAGGTTGACTGTTCTCCAAATTGTTATCATGTTATGGTGTTCGATACTGCTAAACATAATAAAGCTTTATAAAACGACAATTTTCGTGGCATTTTCGTTTAGTAATACAGTTAATTGTACATTTCTGAATGCACCTATCATATCCATTAATAATTAATGGTTGTTATAAACATAATATAATTATAGGTTATGTTATTTGATACTGCTGAACACGATAGAACCTTATAAAATATAAGAATGTTTGTGTCTTAAGGCAAGAAATTGAAAGAAATACATGTAAATGTACCTAACATATCTATTAATATTAATAATAATGGATATTTTATTTGCACAATCTGTCACTCGTATATTTCAAACAGAAAAGAAAGAACTGAACTTGGATCATCTAACTTAATCGGAGAAATTTCTTCAGTCAAAGTTGACTTTAGTTTGAGACAAATTAATCTCAGATTAGACTTTATACAACACAAAATTCCAAGTTCAGCTGAAACAAGGATCAATTTAACCTCTGATCTAAGATTAGATGGTTTATACAATCGGGTCTTAGTGGGCTTATGTACATTCACATATTACATTAGCAACATGACAAAAGTATCATTGAATTCCTTATTGATATATGTAATTTTTTTTCACTCCTTTGTATAAAATAGGATGTGAAAAACACGCAGTCTTTTAGGTAATGTCTGCAATTTCGAGCAACTGTCCTTGAGCTTCATTTTAATATGGCCATTACAAATGCTAGTCGCACTGAAATTGCAGTTGCTTAAAATGGAATGAGTACCCTAGCAGTACTTAGAATAAAAACATCTCCTTTTATTTTTACAGTTAATATTGCCAATTCTTTTACGTTTCGTATGAGTTTTTCACACCAATTCATGTTGGTGCATAATTTTGGTGGGTCAATATTTCTCAATAGTACTATTGGTTATTCAATATTAAATAAATCATGTGGTAGCAATCCTTGTAGTTTCAAAGAATTCTAGAATTCAGTTGCATAAAACAGTCTGCTTACATCTACAAAACTGCATCAAAAAATTCATAATACGGTTCTGGACTGCGTAAAGATACTTATTGCATAAATTATCTAGTTTTAGCCATCATGATGTGTATCAACAATGTAATATTTAATTTCGTGTTAAAATTTCTATGGCCTTGTGAAAGTCGATGTTGAATACAACAGACAATGATAAAGAACAATTGACAGTAGAAGATTTTGTATTTTAATATTACACATGAATATTTTGATCTATTTATTTTTATTTTTTATATTTTTAATTAATTTAACATCAATTTGCACAATTTTAATGTAGCCTATGCTTTTCTCCTGGTTATGAAGGTTAAATGTGCAAATTTTGGCACATATCGGTCAAAGCGTGTAGATTTGTATAGAGAACATGCATACACACATACTGTCCGTTACTCAGGAGAAGACGAACGGAAAGAATGTGATCTTCTTGACTATCGCTGCTGATTATTATAAACATCGCTCAGGTAAGCATCCCAGTAGCCAGGTTATTACTCGTGCAGGAAACATGAGTAACAATGCGTATGGAAATTAAAGCTAAGTTGAACAGAAGGAGACCTAATGTTTCCGCTTACTGCAGTACAAATATTGCACGTGTTGTCGTACGTTATCTGTTCACATCCCTTCCTCCTCAGTCCGCTCTCGTCTTCTCCTGAGTCACCGACAGTGCATACATATATACATACATACCCACATTCACTTTTATATATTAAGATAGTCCTAGATAATAGATTTAACATTCATTATACTTTATTATTATTATTATTATTATTATTATTATTATTATCATTATTATTATTATTATTATTATTATTTGGTTCCCAGCTTTTAACCAGTTTTTTAAACTTATTCTTGATCACTATCGAAACTCCTCCAGCCGCTCGTTCATTCTTCGTACTCCACTATAAAATTGAGTGTATCTTCCTAAATTCTCTATTCCTTTCCCTTTCTTTTTGGTTTCAGTTAAAATAATGATGTCTTGGTTATGTTTTTGTAATTCATACTGAACAACTGAATATTTATTGTTGGGAAATATGTTATGGAAACAGAAGTCACTAACTTCGCACTGAACATAGAATTGGTAAAAATTGTAACCGAAAAACATAAGAATGGTAAGTCTTGAGGGATAGATGGTGTTTATCCTGAACTTATTAAACAGGGAACAAGTAAATTGTTTGAAATGTTGAGATTTCTTTTGGAAAGATGTCTAAATGGAGAAGAGATACCTAATTCGTGGAAAACAGGACTTATATCAGTCATCCATAAAAACGGAAAGAAGGATGATTGTAATAATTATAGAGGTATCGCATACTCAATACAATCAGTAGAATATATGGAAAAATTTTGAAACATATACTAGAAGCAGAATATAAAGGGAAAGAGGATGAGGAACAGGCAGGTTTTCGAGCAGGGAGATCAACAACTGATCACATTTTTGTGGTTAAACAGTTAATGGAAAAGAAATTTATAAAAAAAAAAAAGACAATCAATACATGTTGTATTGGTTGATTTAGAAAAAGCCTGACTCCGTCTCACCAAAGAAATTATGAGAAGTATAAAAGGATAAAGTAGAAAACAAACTTCTTGTAAATGCCATAGGCAAATTATATGAGAATACAACCTCTAGGATAAAGATTGGGAAGAATGTTTCGGAGGAATTTCTAGGTACAAAAGGCTTACGTCAAGGGCGTAGATTATCCCCAACTTTTTTTAAGATACATATACAACAAGCTTTACAAAATTGGGAGAAGAAGTGTAAAGATATGGGAATACCTACTGAGAATTCTACAATTTATACTCTGTTATTTGCAGACGACCAGCTAGTTATAGCACAGGACTATGAAGACATAGAATATATGAGTAGAAAACTTATAGAAGAATATAATAAATGGGGTTTAAAAATAAATTTAGAGAAAACACTATATATTTCCTGTGGGGAGGAAATGAAATGTTTGGTTTGGAAGATGGAATGGAATGTATCGAAGGATGTGAGGAGTGTGAATATTTGGGGGTAAAAATTAACTCAACATACAGCCAGGAAAGTGACATAAAATATAGAATTCAGAAAGGTAGATCGCAATAGCTATGTTAAATGGGGTTTGGTGGGATAAGACAATAACAATTGAAATAAAGGTCCAAATCTATAAATCTATAATAAGAAGTACTATGACATATGGGGCGGAAACGTGGCATTCAAACACGAATCTGAGATTGAAACTCCTCTCCACTGAAATTAATTGTTTTAGACGTTCCACTAGACATTCTAAATTGGAAAAAATTCGAAAGACAACCATTAGACAAGAAATGGGAGTTAATAGTACATTGTTAGATTTCGTTAGCTACAAGCAATTAGAATGATATGGCCACGTGCGTAGAATGCCAGAAACAAGATTGCACAGACAGATTTTGGAATGGATTCCGCCAGGAAGAGGAAAGAGGGGAAGACCAGGAAAACCTGAATGGACGATATAAAAAGTGGAATAAAGGAGAGAGGCTTGGAAGAACAGGATTGGGAGGCAAGAGAAGAATGGAGGAAGAAGATAAGAATTTAAACACTTTGGATATAGGAATATGTAGTTTACATTGTAACCCCGTTAATAATAATAATAATAATAATAATAATAATAATAATAATTATTATTATTATTATTATTATTATTATTATTATTATTATTATTATTAGTATTATTATTATTATTATTATTATTATTATTATTATTATTGTTATTAGTATTATTATTATTAGTATTATTATTATTATTATTATTATTATTATTATTATTGTATATATTGTATATTGCTCGTTTATACAGTTAACAACTTGTTCTTTTTATGAACAAACGCGTTTCGGGGTATAGGCCTATCTTATACCCTATCTTCAATGTTCTTATTGATATGATTAGTTACATTGTTTGAAGTCCATGATTTTCAATAATATTGTACCTTCTAATGTTAATGAAGTTCAGTTTTAACATTCGCATCCTTACTATAATTATTATCGTACTAATTATTTATACATGGGTCATTCAATAATAACACTGTTCTGCAAGGGTAATTTTTCTTATGTGAAAATATGTGTTTCCAAAGCATTTCCATATGGAAAATTCAAATCTGAAAACAGAAATTCGCTAACAGGCAGAGTTTTTTAGTTATACGAGAATATACGTCTCATTTAACTGACATTTTAAGTTTGTGATAAAGATGGCCAACAGATGCCAACAGTTAATTTTGTTCTCCATTTGTTTCATTTTCAAATTGTGGCATTCCTGTTGCTAGTAAAATTTTATGTTAATAAGCAAGTTATTATTACAGAATTTAAAATTGAGTTTTATAGCGTGTAAAAACGGCATTATTTGCATGATGGAGACATTCCTTACCATGTGAGTAAATATTCATTTTTAACCATAATATTCCGACATCTGTGGTATATAAAATAAAGGGAGTTCTCCTCCACAATGGGAACATAATGCCCTCTGTCCCAGTTGCCTATGCAAGTATGACTAAAGAGTCATGTGATATTTTAAAAAATATGCTGAGATCAATCAAACATAATGAGCACAAGTGGAAAATACATGGTGATTTGAAAATAGTTGCCATGATATTAGGTATGCAACAAGGCTACATCAAATATGGATGTTTTCTGTGTGAGTGGGGTAGTCGCGATAGGTATTCCCGTTATAAAAGAAAGATTTGGCCTGAACGTAAGAGGAAAGTTGGAGATAAAAATATACTGAATGAGAAATTGGTAGCCAGTGAAGATGTTCTGCTGCCCCCTCTTCACATCAAGCTAGGCCTTATTAAACAATTTGTTAAGGCCATGGACACATCTGGAAGAGGATTTATGTACCTTTCAAAAAAGTTTCCTCGTCTTTCTTCAGCAAAAATAAAAGAGGGCGTGTTTGTAGGTTCCCAAATTAGAGAACTTCAGAAGGATTCAGATTTTGAACAACGCCTTGCACCAAAAGAAAGAAGAGCATGGTCTTGTTTCAAAAATGTAACGCAAAATTTTCTGGGAAGAAAAAGAGCTAACGACTTCGAACAACTGGTTCAACAAATGATAAATGCATATAGGAATCTAGGATGTCACATGTCTTTAAAAGTTCATTTCTTAGATTCACATATACATTATTTTCCTGAGAGTTGCAGTGATGTCTCCGACGAGCATGATGAAATGTTCTATAAAGATATAATGTTCATGGAAAAGCGGTATGAAGGGAAATGGATGCCTGCGATGCTTGCTGACTACCGCTGGAACATTATTAGAGACTGCAAAATTGAACACAAGAGAAAAAAATAACACTTTTAAATTCTTAAGGAAAAGTGTATTTTGTTCATATTTTCTAATCTTAAATAAGTGTTTCCTTATAATATAATTATTATATTAAGGCTTGTATATTTTTTTTTGTTTTATAGTGCATAAAATGTTTGTAAATAATTTTGTGAGTGACTAAAATATTAATATTTACATGTTTTGCCTACATAAATACATAGTGTGGAAACGAAAAATAAAAAAAAAATGAAATTGCATATAACTTGAAAACTATGCGTGACACAAAGAAACTAATTACAGATTTGAATTCAGGAAGTAAATTTCCATGTTAATCAAGAGCGTTATACCCAGAAAAATGAATTTCATTTTTTTTAGAATAGTGTAATTAGTGGCAACATTTGAATTAACAAAAAAGAAAACATTTTTGGAACAGTGACATTGTTGCAGTGCGCAGAAGTAATCTCCTCCAACATGAAGAACCCGCCTCCACACCTCAGTGAGACGACGGATGCCACCCACAGAGTCTTGTTGTACTAATCTTCCAACAAACTCCTCTACTGCTCCTATAATTGCCTGTCTGGTTCTAAAGCGAACTCCTCTAAGAGGTAATTTAATTTTCGGGAAAAGATTAAAATCACATGGACTCGTATCTGGAGAGCTTGGAGGATGCTCCAGAACTTCCCAGTTCCATCTGCGAAGTAAATTAACCACAGGGGCAGCTATATGAGAGCGAACACTATCATGTAGCACAATAGGATGAGAATTCAGGAGATTTAGATGTTTACCACTGGTTGTAAATGGTGTTCCAGAAAGTAACTCTAATATGCACTATTCACACGATTTCCAACAACGGTGTTCTGCCAGCAGCGCTCTTACAGCGTGCACTTGCCGATTACGGTATGCCAGCTCCACGTTTTTTATGAACATCTTCCCTCCCGCTGCGAAATGCATGCGTCCACCTAGCCATGGTACGATATGCTGAAGTCTCTCTACCACAAGTTTCCAGTAATGCTGTATGGCATTGTCGAGCATTCTTGTCTCTTGCAAACTGAATTTTAATGGAACATTTTTGTTCGTATTTGCTAAACATTTTAGAGCACTATAGATAACAGTCTATAAATTAGGCTCACTACAATTAATATCTTATAAATGAGGTTATTGCCTTCAAATTCACAGGTAACACACATCAGATGCTCTTCTTTCTTATTGTTATCAGCTTGCATCATTCACCGCTGATAGCGCAACATACAAATTATTGAATGACCCATGTACGAGTATGTTGATTCATAAATCACATATTACTTGTTTATTCCAAAATATACTGTAGGCCTATATATATACTTGTATTCTCTTATGTAAAATCCATATTTATATTAGTTAAAAATTGTTTACATGTAATAAAATTTTCGCTCGCATATAATGAATAAGATTCTTATTCTTCGTCGGCATTTCCCCTCTCAACCTCCACAGATCTCGGCCGTTCTAATTACCAGGTACCAGGCACCTTTCATTCGTGGTTTTGTTCATGTATGCTTCCCATCCCAAAGTCGGCCTATCTCTTCTTCTTTTCCTTGCAGAGGACAATTTTTTTAATTTTCTTTGGCCATCTACATTTCGGTAGGCATTGGATATATCCATACTGACATACTCCATTTATTTGTCTTTGGTCCATACCACTTCAGACCTCTCTTTTCCTAGTGCATTGGATATTGAACATGTAATCCCCACTCTTGTCCAAACTTGATCATTTAAATTATTATTTATTGTTTAAATTATAATATACCTATACAAATTAGCTTGCAGTCATTGTATTTATTTGAATCATGTTGTGAATTCTTGCATATTTTAAATGTGGATTACTTTATGTGTGAATGCCATTCTGTTTTGTAAAATTGTTTCATTTGATTATTATTAAAATAATTTAGATTAGATTTTTCTTCTTTGTTTTGCTTCAATACAATGTTAAGGGAAGAACAACAGATGACATTATACTGTGTATTCCAACTTTGTGTTGAAAACTATACGAGTTTTTACAAATCAATATTTGATCTGTCTATGTCTATCCATTATAATTAATTTGTAAAGATGTTGTAAATCTGTTGTAAGTTCCGGACCTCCATGGTCAGCTGTTAGAGCAGCAGCAAGGATCGTACATAGTAGAATATATGAATACATAAAGGTAACTGTATTCTATTCACACAAAATACAATTTATGTACGTTACTATTGCCGTACATAAATAAAGTATTGTTTCAATTATTTAGTTTCATACTCTAAATTATCGTGTATTTAAGGTCATTCACATCACTGCGTAAATGCAGTCATCTAATGGATGTTCATTATGTGTCTACTAGATCAATTTATTTCGCTTCATGTTAATGATACTTTTTTATAAATTAAAATGACAAGTGTGAGAAAACTTTGTAAATATAACATTGAAATTATCTACAATATACAGTTTCCTTGCTTTTACTACTGTGCAACATAAACATCATGGCAGACGAAGCGTGTGCGTGTAGTATGTATTGTGAGACTATTCAACCGTTTCAGCCGATAAAGTTACCTCCAAAAGAAGGGCCTGGCAATATAGGTTATGGGCCCATTTTTTGTTATACCGGTATATATTTTCTTAACAAGATCTTACAGTGAGCAAAGTTTAGAAAAGAATCTCAACAGGATATAGTTCAAGGTTCCCTCGTTAGGTTGGCCCTTCTTGATATTGGCTATCAATGTAAAAGACGAAATTGCTTCACTTCGGAAGAAAACTACAATTGAATAACCCTATTATTCAGTTACTTAATTCTTTCTCAAGTCGCTAGTCACTGGATATTCTTTTATATATTTTATCACCTTCTATGGTTCATTCTGTTCTGTTTCATTGTTGGTATACATGCGTTCGAACGAAATCTTCTTTTGAATAATCAGCATTTTCCGTTACTTGATTCGTCCTCAAGCCACTAAAACATAGAATAATTTTGTATTGTTCCTTTATATATTTTATCACGCAGGTGGTCGGGATTTGAGTCTCGGTTATGCTTATGACTTTTTATTTGAAAGGAAACCACAGTGACAATTTTGGCGGACAAGATATGCGGAGTGTATCGCAATGTGCATTTGCTGCTAAGACGTTTATTAAAAAAATTATTTGCGATCGCTGCTAGAGGAGCATATCAGCGTTATTTTCGTCTTATAAGGCATGATCCCGTTCCATCTGATCATAAAATTAGGTTATGAGTGCAAAATTTGTAAGATACGGGATGTACTTTAAGGAAAAAATCTAACGGCAGGTCTCAGAATATTCGAACACAATAAACAATACAGACAGTGAGAAATGTTGTTACACAAAGTCCAGACGATCTGTGAGACGATTTTCAATGCATATCTCAAGCGCTGGTATGCATAGAATGTTACGTGAAGATTTCAAGTTGAAACCGTAAGAAATAAAGAATGTCCAGCCGTTAAATAAGTGTGATTTTGAATAGAGAATACATTTCAATGTTGATATTTCGTCTAAAATTAATAAAGATCAAGCTTTCTTGCATTCATTATGTATGTCTGATGACTAATGCAGCACACTTTCAGCTTATCGATTTGTTAACAAACAAAAATATCATTACTAGTCTGGTGGAAAAACCACGTCAACTGCACCAACTGCCCTTACACAGCTAAAAGACCATAGTGTGCCATATGGTCTCTTTAGTGGGTGTAATTGGTCTACTTACAGTGAGGTAATTTTAGCTTCAATATGACGTGGCGACGCGATGTCGCATACAGCGAGAATTTCCAAGCAAGAAGTGCACCAAACTTTCGGCAATCGCGTCATCTTCAGAAATAATGGCATTGGCGCATTGCTTGACCTTCAGGTTACATGACTGAACAATTTATGATTATTGGTTGTTAATGAAAAAAAATTGTCTCCGGCGCCGGGAATCGAACCCGGGACCCCCAGTTCTATGCATTGGGCGCTCTAACCACTGAGCTACGCCGAGGTTCAATTCCCAGCACCGAATAGAATCTTTGAAATGCTGAAAAACAACAATCATTCCTATTGAAATGTTCAAACGTGTCATAGTTATTCTCCGTCGACTGTGATTGTTTTAGTAAATGGTAATGTGTAAGGTTGCAATTCTCTTGCTTGCAATTTTTCACATTAAAACGGGTATCTCTTTCGTTGCATTTTGAAACGTGCATTTTAAACACCGTGTATTTATGATAGTGTATATAATCTGTTTAAAATAAACGTTTCTCAGGCTCATAACAATTACTCAAAATTGTCGATCACAGACCAAAATATGCAAACATTATAACGCCGCAATACTTCTGTCTCAATATTTCAACTTTATATCTTAGAGAATACTCGTCCCGCTCTTTTGCCAAACTATTTAACTGCTATGCAAACGGACGCGCGAGTCGTTCTCCTAGAGCCACGGTACTTGCTTTCGAATTCAGAAATCGTTCTTCTTTAAGCACACTTTTGAAACAAAATGAAGAGCACAAGGAAAGACTTGATACGTCCAAAATGATCGATTTTCCGTTTTAGATGCCATATAATAGCTCATGTAATGTAGAGTTTTTGTAATTTAACTGTACAGAATAACAACCTTTTTGATTCATAGAAATTTGAATAACGATAACACAAAGACAATGGAATATAATGTATATTGAAACTTTTAACTTGTTCTCCTGTAAAAACAGTAAAACGTGACTTATCAGGTTTTACCGCTGTACTTTTCAAATGTCTTCAGACTGCGACTAGAAACCAAGCTGTCCAGCTGAGCGCGTGCTGTAGCAACTTCACCGTTGAACATTTTAAAGATACTGAGTTCTAGCAAACGATATCGATTACAGTACCGGTAGGCCTACTAGGAAAATAGTGGATGTGAAGAGAAATCCAGAGGTGTCAGATCTTAATCAGGACTAATCACACTCACTGCTATAGCACCAGTTAGTGATTGCGTGAATAGAAGTTAAAGCAAAAGTGTAGAAACATACTTAATTTTTTCTTTCAATTCCAGGTATGATTACAATGTCAAGAACGAACACAGCAGACATCTTAGCCATCCGAGCATCTTCGGACATTAAAAAAAAAAGGTTTTATAACGAACACTGCAAAAGTGGCACTATATAAATGACAGAAATTTAACATTGTAGCTACGCTTTACCGAAATATAATTAATATTTAAAATTTGTCAGTAGTAATAAGCCATAAAAACACAAACGATATTGTTATAGGCTAATATTGCGTAACACTTAAAGTTAAAACTTTGCGACACAAATTAAGAGGACATTCAGGATACACAAAAAATATGAATTTCTCGACTGAACATTTCAAGTATACTATTACACTTACCGTACTCTGCAAACTACAGGATATTTCATAATACGCTTACAATTTCACTACGACAATAAAATGACAGGCTCATGTTTCTCCACACCGAGTTACCATAAATCACTTTTTCAACAACTTTTTAAACAAAAGAATTACGGTATCAGAGAAAACCCTTCGCCTACTATGAACAATGGTGGAAACTACTGCTTGCTGGATCACACCTATGACTGTGATGGATGCTCTGCAGTGGATGGATGCGATCAAGCAGGCAGTGATGGAAACAATTTGAAGCTTGTTATTGCTAAAACAAATAAATGTCGAATAGAAAATGTCAAGAATCTGATAAGGTTTAAAAAGGAATTTCCGAAGTACTTTTCTCAACTTATCTCGATGTATGCAAGGTTCCCATCTGAAAGCATAACAGTATTAATAATTGATATACATTATCATACACAGTGAAACAAATAGGGTCATTTAGGGACATTTCGACACGCTAATTTTGAGACTAATTTATGCTAATTTTATTCTAATTTTTCCCCCAATAGGTATGGACATGTTTTCCGTACATTACATATATCTGGTGCCAATGTGATCATTTTGTATCACTGTATTTAAATAAATACAAATTGGTACCGAAGTGTCGACTTTTCCCCTAATGGGGGTGATTTCGACATCGAATTACAAACATAGGAAACATTTTAAAACCCAACATTTACAACACAAATTTTGCTCCTGAAATATTTCTAAATACTTTATAATATTCCTACTCGCGTTGGTCACATGTGAATTTTTCATCGGTGCCATTTTCCACATACTTTTGAAACCATTTTTGGTATTCTCCAACACACTGAACATATAGTCCTCTAGTAATGTTATCGTAGTAAAATCACTACTTGCGGCACAATAGGTTTTTTTTGGATTGTCAGATTGTTTGATGAACTAGCTCCCTTCTCCTACACGCCGAGCATTAGAAGGCTTCCTTTTGTGGGAAAACCTAATTTCTTTTTGTTGTTCAGTCTCATTCAGCTGTTTCCTATTATTAGTCTGAGTCTTGCAGTTTTCTTAACTTTTGCCACCAGATGAAGTGTTAGCAGTGAAACTGGCGCCAGTTCTTCAAAGGAAGTATCAGTAGGTAAGGAATTAGGCAAGACTAATGTCCTTGTGAAGATGGTGTCTGTTGTGTTTTTGGGGGAGTAGTAATAATAATGTCATCTTCAACGCAAATCAATTTTCGGATAGAACCAGGTCACAATTAATATGTTATTCTGCAGTACGTCAGGATGACAATTCTCTTACGTCATTAATTGTTAATTCATATAGCCTTTAGAATCAAAGCGAAGGATATGCCAAACTAAATTGATCTTCCATGTTTGTATTTGAGAGTTGCGTGTTTTCCCATTTGTCCGATATCAATTAAAATTAAAATATAAAGTTTAATTAAAATTGGTTCAATTGAAGATGGGTAGTTTTATAGATGCAGACAGACACACACACAGAGAAAAACAAATAGATTAACAAAGTGGCACTAAAAATTTTTGTGGAGGATTGTGAACTCTCCTAAGACCAAAAATACAAACATTTTGATAGAGACAGCCCTCCCAGAAGGACCACAAGCGAAATTAAGGAGAACTTGACACATATCGAGATCTCCTCAACACAGTGCCGAAATCTCCCCGAGACACACCTGCATTCAAAAAATAACAGCAAACTCCAAACAATGATAATTATTTGAGGATAATCATTTTGGCGCCTTTATCAATCTGTAAAATGATATACTGTATACAATAATTTGTGAATCTCTAATATCACGCACAATCCAATCAAAATACAATAAATTAAAGATGGTATATTATATTTCATTATCGAAAAGAAAAATGTAACTCACATTCATTGTTTTATTGCCTTCTGTGAACATAAAACACAAGGTAAAGTCACGAGATTCACTTACACAGAGATTAAAAACACAGTCAACACAGATCTCATGTAGTTAGACTTTTTTCATTAGAAACAGTGCTCGCAATGGCTACTTTTCTTAAAAGTGTCGAGATCTCCCAAAATGATCCTATGCGTTGCAAATATTTTGGTACATATTTAAGAAAAGCGCTTATAAATGAAATCTGTATTTTGTTTTTCCTTTTCCCATATGTGTCTTGTATTTTACGATCTGATATTTTATGAATGATCCCATTATGAAACGCCTGTCAGTTTAGAATATATCCACGTCTTTCGATCACATAATTATTATATTCTAGTAATATTCGGTCTCCATTAAGAGTTGTTGTACTTGCTCGCCAACATTAATTGATATAATGGAAGGATTCACTAATGATGAATTAGCCGACATGTTTGTGATGTACGCAGCAGCAGGAGAATCGCCATTCGTAACGATTCCCAACCAGCCCAACACCCTTCTTGCTCCTTCCTTTTCGTTCATCTGAAGACGAAGATAGCTAGAGCTAACCTTCGGAACGTTGTGAAATAATGTTAATAAGCAGTTCAAAAGACTCAAACTACACATCTTTTAAAATAAGTCCCACTTTCAGTAATATATAGCGCATAGCCTGGCGGAAAATTTATGATGAACTAGCTAAAAGCACCCGGCGTTGCACGGGTTTTCTTTCCTGCTTCTGTTTTAAATTAAACTGCTAATTACATTTTCGGAAATCTCGGAAACCTAACTACAGACAACCAAAACGAATTGCCTTTCCTAAGCTAAGATTAATCTTTACTTAACGTCACTTACATGAATTGATGAACTTCTTAGCGAAATGCCTGCCAGTGTTAACTCAATTTAAAAAAGTTGTAAATCAGGCACCGAAAAGAAAACATGTCATCATGTGCCTGACGTTCAAGGTTTTTCTTTAATTTATATAATTATTTGTTTTTATTTATTTATTCTGGTGTAGTTAAGGCATCGAGAAATTCATAATACGGTCCTGGACTGCGTAAAGATATTTATTGTACGAATTATCTAGTTTTAGCCTTCATGATGTGTACTAACAATGTTATTCGTGTTATAATTTTCATGGCCTCGTGAAAGTCGATGTTGAATACAAAAGATAATAATAATAAACAATTGACTATAGAACAGCGCATAGGGATTATAAAGAAAGGACACTCAGTGAATTTTCCTGTGTTTTGTTTCTTTATGCTCCGGCGTTTAGTTCTAATTTCAAGCGCTAGAAGTTAGTGTAATCGAGCATACGCTAAGGTAATAATTGAGTATAGAGTTGAGACACAGGATCCAAACATCGCCTACCTTATTGCATAATCCAGTAACGCTTTGCTTCAAATAAATTCAAGTTAACAGCTTTTCCTTATTTCTCAGTGACGAACTAGTTGCAATAATATTTTTTTATATTTCAGATATAATAAATTATATTATAACATTAAGTATCAAATTCGTATTAATATTTGTATATAGGCCTAATATAATATAGGTAATATGGTTTTACTTCTTATAAGAGTTTTGTTTTTCCATTTTCAGTGCTATCAAATCATTACATATTTTAATTATTGTTGCTGGAGTCAACGTCTAAACTCTCATTATAAAGGAACTCTAGAGTCTAGACCAGACGTCTCCAAAAGCGTACTCACGAGTAAGCCCCTGAACGGAACCGAAGGCAGTACGTAATGAACCGTTCCGCCTCACCCATCCCCACCTGTACTGTACTCAATGTTTATGCGCAAACGAAGAGCAGTGGCGGACTGCCATTATCATTGTGTTGGTCGGAGTGTTCCACATTTTCACAATGTCTTCTAATCATGGACGTAGTACATTCAAGGATGAATAGGAAGAGACTTTTTTTGAGTTAGTGGGGAGAATGTGAAATGCTTAATTTGTTCGAAAATTCTTAAGGATGTGTTAAAATTCAACATGCGACGACAATACTCGACTCTTCACAAAGAATATCATACAATTACAGGTATGTGGGACATGTGAAAAGAATTTATTTTGGGGCTATCTGTATAACTGTTGGTTATACATAATAATCAGTGTATTACAAAACGTTTACACTCAGTTCCTCATGACAAACATATAGTTTTTCGTTTAATTTTAGGTGAAGTGCGTAGGCCTACAAATATTTTGATAAATATAAAACAAGAAAATACAAATACAAATCACACACGTGTCCTAAGTCTTAAACAATAAAAGCTTCTTGCTAGCTATGTTCTAGCTTGGAATATTGGAAAGTCAATGAAGCCCTTTACAGAAGAATCATTTCTAAAATCGTGCATACAGGACGTTACTAAAATACCATGTCCACAACAAAGTCAAAGTTTGAGAAAATTAAATTGTTTCCAATTACAGTTCAGAGAAGCAATGTCAAGATTGTAAATGTAATTTAATCTGAAGTCGAAACCACAATTAACCATTTTGTAGCTTACTCTCTTGCATTGGACGAAATCACAGATAGAAATGACAAAGCTCACCTAGCCATTTTCATCCGAGGAATAATGAACATTGTTCTAGATGTAATTACAAAATACAACTGGAGAAGATCTTTTCCAGGCACTGAAAGGCACCATAGAACAGAAGAGGTTTAATTTGCAATGGCTTGTGTCAATAGCAACAGACGGGGATCCAGCTTCATAGTATGTCAAAATAATACCTCTGGTCTAGACATTACAGTTAATGACGGATTTATTATTTTATGGATCCAATTTATTTTATTTGAGTACATAATGTACCTAGATGTATTAATTATATGTGTTATATTTCCGCTGTGTCAACTGCTAGGTTGTGTGATGTGAGCGCCAACTCTAGGGAGAAAGCAGAATCTCAAGCTCTAGCTGGCTTGAAGGTCACTGAATTCAGTCCGGCTACATCAAAGGTACCGACGCGAAGTGTCTATACTTAATTACCTATACGCTGTATAGAAGATATCATTTTAATATTACGCATGAATATCTGATTGTATTTATTTCTATTTTTTATTTTCAATTAATTTAACGTCCATTTGTACAATTTTAATATAGCCTATGTTTTTCTCCTAGTTATCAAGGTTAAATATGCAAACTTTGGCACATATCAGTCAAAGTGTGTAGATTTGTATAGAGAACATACAAACCCACATTCACTTTTATAAATTAAGATTTCAGTATAATTGTATGGTAACTCTGTTTGATACAACATAAATAAAATACTACGGATATATTATTATTTATGTAGTAAAACTCCTTTTATGGCGGGTTAAAATAAAATAACATATCTAAAATAATGTAAATAAATTATCAAAATAATAAAAAAAAAAAAAAAAGGAGTTAAGCTCAGGTTCAAACTTGGTTCCCCGTACCTCAAAGCCATTCATCCTACCACAACGCTACGTATTTAAGTGCTTGAATTTAAGTATTATGAATGTTTCACATTTGCTGTCTATTACTGTATGTTTGATTTTGAATTTATAAAAACTAAACAAATATGTGTTTTATATCATTTTGTATTGTATATTATTGCCCATGACATACTCGTATTCAATCAAGAAATCGTCCCTCATTTACTTAATGTTAATTTAATGTTATTTTATTTAATTTTTCAATAACAACATGCCCGCTTTTACAACGGAAGAAGACGTGATTGGATGACGTCAATAAAAGACAGTTGACTGTAGAATAGGAGGCCATTTTAATATCATACATGCCTTATTTCTTTCTAATGTTTATTGTTTTCAATAATTTAACGTCCATCTGTCCAATTTTAATGTAGTCTATGTTCTTCTCCGGGTTATGAAGGTTAAATGTGCAAACTATGGCAAATATCGGTCAAAGCGTGTAGATTTGTATTGATTACATACATACATACATACATACATACATACATACATGCATACATACATACATACATACATACATACATACATACATACAGACATACATAGCCACATCTATATATATAATTTGAACTGGTAATGGAAATTACGGGAAAACGGCTGAACGGATTTTAATAAATGGCCCCTCATTTTGAAGCTTGGAACCCAAAGTTTTTCGGAAAAGTAGTAGTTTTCAGTGAAATGTCAATTTTCCTACATGATTTTCCTATTTTCCAAAATCCATCTGTTGTCAGTTTTGAGAACTAATTTTATCGAATCACGGCCGACTTGATTGAATTTCAGAACAAAACACACACTACAATAAACAATAGGCTATTACACGAAGGCCATGACCTGCAGGATTGCCGACATATTTAGAGCTCAATTCAATTTGTTATTAAAAACTGATTCTGCAGTGTATAATACAGCTGTGTATTGGATATTCAAATCTACGAAACTTGAGGTGGTTTGATGACATTATTATCATTAGAAATTAAATATTATTATAGTTAATATCATGATGCAACTATTTTTCATTAATTGTACATAATATTGATCCTATATTGCTGACATGAAAGTGAAACGTTTTGAGGTTATGAAAGTAAATGTAGAGAATATTTTAATTTAGATCTTCATTTCTGTAATTTACTGAGTGGCTGCTATATATAACTACAAAACTTAAGATAATAATATTGTTATTAAAAATCAAACATACTTATTAACCCAGTCGGGTTGTGTCTTTTTCATATACTTAATGGCGGTGTAGTGTAGATATTAATGTGTCATTGTCTTCAGTATTGGCTCGAGAGAGCGCAAAAATTACAGTTCCTAAGGAAAATATATAAAAAGGTATTACTTACTGATAAAATAAGAGGCCTAGAAAATTTTGTAGTCTCCAGATCATTTCAGCACGATCTCTTAGTAGGATAAAATGATTTTACGCTCTACATTTCAAGTTCTACATGCAGCAGCTATACGAAAATGCTATTGTTCGAAAGCTTAGCAAACCTGACATTTTTTTTAACTTTTGCCTACAATCCACAATGACCTGAAATAGCTACTGCTATCGTCCTGACATTGATACGTGCGTTTTCGCGTTGAAACTCAAAAACTGAAGTTGGATAGGTTCAAGAGAAAGTATTTGGCCTAAAAAAATCCATTCAGAGGGAGTATGTTTCATTATTATGGAAGCAAATAACTATTAAAAAGACAAGTATTCTTCATTGAAAATAAATCTGAAAATTTTTTATTTGAACGTCTAACGAACTTAGTTTGCAGCAGCATTTGCTGCACAAGCCACTAGTTAACTTTTATATATAAGATTTGGTGACTTGTGCAAGAATAGTCCATGCTCTATCTTGTTTAATTACAATTTTCCTGATTGACCGGAAGCGGCGCTGTGTGCAACAATCCAACAATCGCGTTTAGTGATGCGGTAAAATCTTATTGCGTCTTGCAATTCTATAAAAATAATTGTGCTACGCAAGTGCAACGCTCTTTTTTTGACGAGATATGAAAACGAGGCACGCAACAGCAAAGTGATAAAAAAAAAGTGGCAACATCAATTAGTCACGATTGGTTCTTTGTGGTCACAGAAAAAGACCGGACGTCCAGTAGATTCGAATGAATGTGTTGAGCGTGTAAGGGAGTGTTTTCAACATAACCTTCAGAAGTTCTTGTGGAGAGCCTCTCGCGAGCTGAGAATACTACACCAGACAGTGTGGAAGATGCTACACTTGTCACATCGCAAACTGTACGGCCTTTTTTGTGGAGTCTACAGTCACTGGCATAACCTACCTCGACATGCTCCAATCGTGGTTAATGCTTCAACTGAATAAAGATTCGAATGCTTACCTGTACCAGCAGGATGGTACACTCTTAGACAAAAAAATGACCGGGCTCCAGATTCTATGTCCGATTCGGAAGACTTCGGGTGGATTCGCCAGAACATGATATACACGCGGACGAATTTCTTCTGTCGTAAATGTTTCCAACACTCCACTGTCACTACTATATGATGGTTATATAACATGCTTCTTAAAGGGTATATTCATCGTCTCTCTCGCATAGCGCAGTCGGTAGCATTGTGGTCTTGTATTCGAAAGGTTTCGAGTCCGAATCTCAGTCTATACTTTGTTTTTTTCATTCGCATTTTTTACTTCTTGTATACTGATAATAACCAGTATTGTGCTATATCTTGTATTTAAAGAGACTAAACGAAATCTTCTCGGATAGAAATAAACAAAAATAAACCTTAAGTAAAAGAAATCCTTCTTGGATAGGAATAAACAAACATAATCCTTTTCTGTGTATTAAACAAAATAAAGAAATACATCTCGGAGACCAATAAACAAAAATCAAAATAGACAAAAAATTCAACACCGGGTATGTAATCCCTCCGCATCTATAACCGCCTGCATCCTACGGGGTATGGATGCGATCAGGCGTCTCAGGTACTGTCGACATGAAGATACACGATCCCAACCGTCCTCGATAATATTCCAGAGTGCATCTTTTGTGGTCGGCCGACGTGGCATTATATTTATCATCGCGTTCACAGTTTTCTTCACCTCCGACCACACATTTTCTAGGACATTCAGATCTGGTGAACAGGGAGGCCATGCTATCAGTCTGATATATGGACTCTCTGAAAATAATCTCATGACCTCGACACATGTGTGAACACGATGATTATCCTGTTGAAATATGTTATCATCATCATCATCAGGATATATCATCCGTACAGAGGGAAGCATAACATTTTCCAATAAGACCTTGTATTGTTGGACATTAAGATTTCCGTCGAGCCGCCATAGAACACCTAGACCGTCACTGAACATCCAGCTCCAACCTGGAACAGATACACGGCCACTGCGAAAGCGAGTTGTCACATGCGTAGGATCATATCGGGATCCCCGTTAACATTTTCCTCTGCAAATGCAAGGCGGAATAATCTGTGGTCATCAGTAATGCACTCCCATTTTAATTGCATTAGCGACTGTACTGCTATCTCGTGTTCGTTTACGGCGGATGTGTGGCGATCCTGGCGGTTGTTCTCTTCAAAGTGCAACCGATTTTAACATAGGAATGAACAATCTATATATGATCTGGGCTATTACAAAGCAGATATGTAACGGCACTATTTACGAGTGTAGCCTATATCTCGAACGCATTGTTTAGTCTTTAACATTATTCATCTCGTTTTTGCAACACTATTAACATTATGATGATGATGATTATTATTATTATTATTACTACTATTATTATTATTATTATTATTATTATTATTATCATTATTCTCGTGTTTGTATTACTGTGAATAGTATAAACGGCTAACAACTGCCGAAATGAGATTCATGAGAAAAACTGCTGGATACTCCCTTCTCGACCATCATCGGCACGTAGATATTCTGAAGGAATTAAAGATTGACTCTATTGTCCATTATCTGCAGCAATACAGGCTTCAGTGGCAGACAGATGTCAAGAGGAGGATCGCTCTAGATGGCCCAGGCAGGTTTTGTCGTATGTCCCAAGAGGTCGAAGAAATTTAGGACGACCTAGGAAACGCTGGCAAGAGACCGTAACAGATCCACTAGGGTCTAACACTTGAAGGCTAATGATGATGATGATGAATAGTATTATTGTTATTATTCTCGTTGTTGCAATATTATTATTAGAATATTATTATTATTACTACTACTACTACTACTACTACTACTACTTCTACTACTACTAATCTACTACTACTACTAATACTAATTTTAGTAACTGAACAATACTCCTTATGGAGAAGGGAGAAGATCCAAGAACTGAGCATCTGTTTTAATTCAAGGGTAATTAGGAAGAAGTCTCCGATATTAATGAACGTTTTTGTTTAATTCGACAACTAATCCCAACTCCTGTGCACGTTAATAAATGTATCATTCGTTTCCAGCTAGAGAAAAAAATAAAAAGAAACAAATACACATACTTATACGAAGGCGGATACGAACCCGGGTTTTCTGCGTGTGAAGTCAGAGTTTTACCACGGAGCTATGACACAGGCACAGTTCAAACCGTTGTTTGCCGATATAAGAGTATGTCCTTGGATCTCGTTGGTTTCGTCCTTACTACTCTGATTTTAAAGACTAAAATCAGAGCAGTAAGGACGAAACCAACGAGATCCAAGGATCAGGCGCACAGCCGAATGGAACTTAGAAAAATTTACGCTTCAAGAGTCCGGTCATTTTTTTTTTTGTCAAAGAGTGTACACCTTCCCACTATCACTGTGAAGTTCGTGACTATCTCAATCTCACACTTCTCCAACGTTGGATAGGATGCGTATGAGACATGGACAACGCTTACATGAAATGGCCGTTGCGATCTCCTGATTTAACCTCCTGCAATTATTTCTTGTGGGATTAAACAAAGGACAAAATCTACGTGCTATCTCTACCACGAGACCTGCAGGATCTACAAATGAGCTTTGAAGAAGCCATAGCCACCGTGATACCTGACATGTTATCGAGTCTGACAAGAGTTGGAATGTCGCGTCACACATGCCACTCATATCGAATCGCTTTAATGAAAAAAAAACCTGGGAATCTTGTGCACCATATGAGCCATAAAACATTGTCTAAGACTAGTTATTTATTTATTTATTTATTTATTTATTTATTTATTTATTTATTTATTTATTTATTTATTTATTTATTTATTTATTTATTTATTCATTCATTCATTCATTCACTCACTCACTCACTCACTCACTCACTCACTCACTCATTCATTTATTTATTTATTTATTTATTTATTTATTTATTTATTTATTTATTTATTTATTTATTTATTTATTTATTTATTTATTTATTTATTTATTTATTTATTTATTTATTTATTTATTTATTAAAAACTGTTTCCAGAATATGGAAGGAGTGATATTAAGATGAAAAAGAATAAAATGTATAAGATTTGTTGATTACTGCATATGGCGTTGTTAGCAGAAGAGGAAATGATACTAAAGGATATGCTACTGGAGCTAAAAGACAGCTGTGAGCAGAGTGGAATGAAGATAAATGCAAATAAAATGAGTATGATCATAGGAAGAAAACTACAGAAGATAAACTTGCTAATTCTAAGTGGACGGACAGCTTCAAATACTTGGGGTGTACTATAAGCAGTAACATGAGCTGGTGCCAAGAAGTCAAAAGGAGGATAGCAATGTCAAAGGAAGCTTTTAATAGAAAAAGGACCATCTTCTACGGACCTCTGTAAAAAGAACTAAGGGAGAGACTAGTGAAGTGCTTTGTATGGAGCATGGCGTTGTATGGTGCAGAAACGTGAACATTACGAAGTGAAGAGACGCGAGTAGAAGCATTTGAAATGTAGATATGGATAAGAATGGAGAGTGTGAAGTGGACAGACAGAATAAGAAACGAAGCTATATTGGAAAGACGGAACGAAGGAAGTTGAAACTGATCAGGAAGAGGCGAAGGAATTGGTTGGGTCACTGGCTGAGAAGGAACTGCCTACTGAAGGATGCACTGGAAGGAATGATGAACGGGAGAAGAGTTCAGGGTAGAAGAAAATATCAGATCATAGACGACATTAAAATAATAGGCCTATATAAATGGATCTTATGAGAAAACGAAGAAGAATGCAGAAAATAGGAAAGCTGAGTTCACAGTGAAAACCTACCCTTGGGCAGAACACTAAATGAATGGATGAATTAATTAATTAATTTTATATATTGTTATTGTTTAGTCAACTGTCCGAAGACAGGTCTGAACCTCAGAAGTGATACCAATAAGGCACCACTTATGAGGCAACTAGGCCAGGAGATAATGAGGTAGGGTGGCCAGTTCAATTCCCCCTCCATTGCATACGTCGCCGACTAGATACATATTACACTAGTCAGACTTCAGATGCATACAAACAATTCTTCTTCCTCGACACATCGTCAAATGAGATGTACTGCCTCATAATAGATGTACTGTACATATTATCAACCAGTATATCAATCAGAGGAGATATATAATATATCATGGAATTCATATAACGTGTTTCCTGACAAGAGACACTTTAGCATACAAAGAATAGTTTGTTCCCAGTCATATTTTAGGCTAACGATGATAATTATGTTGGCTATAATTTATTGATTTAACACCTCCTTGTGTTTTTGATATTGAATTTCATTTATCTTCGATTTCAACGAAGTAGTTGACGGGAAAGCTTCGGTCTCTGTGGCCACACCAATTTATTTCGAGCATATAGTCAGAAATAGAAGGGAGGCCTTTACTTGACACATTTTAACCACAAATAACTTATCATAGATTATCAGTAATGCGATTCCTTTGAACATATATCCGGGAGGGATTACGATTCCTCTAACCAGACTAACTCACGAGAAGCATCCTAAAATGAACAAGGAGTAGGACCGAAATATAATGCATGCAGACTATTCCGAAAATCTTTAGTCAGGCAAGTATTTCAAGAAGAAATTGTCATGGACATTGATATTTCAAGGAGAGAAGGAGTATAAAAAGAGAATGGTAAGGAGAAAGAAGCCAACAACAATGGCAAATCAATAAGTAATGAAAGAGAGAGAAACGAGGAGAGAGGAACACGAACGAGTTGTAACTTACATAATATGGTTTTTTATAATGGAGAAAGAAAGACAAAAATAATGCAAATAAATGGAAGCTAAAGGAAGAATGAAATAAACAAAGAACGAAACTTGGAAGGAGAGAAGAACGAACGAAAGAGAGAAGAAAAAATAGAATGTAAAGAAGAAAAAATAGTGAAAAGAAATTGAATAAAGAAATTAAAATATAAGTGAACAAATTAAATGGAAGAGAAGAAAAACTAAAAATAAAAAAGAAAGTAATGAGAAAGGAGGAAAAGAGAGAAAGTAATGAAGTAGAATTAGAGATAACATAAACACGATAAACGTGTCAGACAGAAAGTAAACAAGGAAAATGAGAAGGGAAAAGTAAAGAAAGAAGAATTAAAAAGTCAGGGAAAAAATGGAACATCTGTTATTAGCCACAAGTGTCGTCATAATGCATGTTTTGCGTACCGGTAATTAAAAATTAAAAAGCATTTTATGAATTTACTTGGCCAGATTCATAAAGTACCCAGGGTTATAATTTATATCCCTAGTCACGAAATATTTTGATATCTCTCCCGCCGTTCAAATAGAGCTGTTTATTGTTTCCCTGTATCTCACATTGCTAATGAGCTTTTTTTAATTAGTTGGTATAAATATGTTACACTAATTTTTATTATTTTCAATTTCTACTTGTATGTTCAGTTGTTTTTAAGTCATATTCATTCTGTCACTCGTTATTACAGTAGATTAATTGCATTGATGTACTCGTATAATTTTTCTTGTAGTTGAATTGCATTTTTGATGGTGTGGAAGAGAAGGCCTGATGGCCTTAACTCCACCAGAGTAAATAAATAAATAAATAAATAAATAAATAAATAAATAAATAAAAACATGTAGCCTAAGAAGTGACAGGAGACTTGAGGAAATCTCTATGAGTGCATATAAAGTCTGTGCAGGGTTAGGGTAATGGTAGGCCTATTAAAGTAAATAAATGCAATTTTTTTATTATATTTAAGAAAATTTAAGTGTGTGTAATGAACGGAATTCAATAAGCTGTGAATGAATCATCCCTCAATAATAATAATAATAATAATAATAATAATAATAATAATAATAATAGTAATAATAATAACACGCTGGAACAATGATAAAAATAAGAAATGGAAACAGACAGTCAACTACCAATATAGAGATAAATCAAGGTGTGAGACAAGGATGCCCTTTAGCACCCGCTCTGTTTAACCTTTATATTGACGATGTCATAAGGAAATGGCAATATATTTTATCAGAAAAGTTTAGAGTTGATAATAGAAAATTACATACACTCCTCTTTGCAGATGATCAGGCAGTGATAGCAACTGACGAGGACAGCTTACAGGGAGCCATTTTTCAATTAGAAAGAGTTGCTGCTGAATATAATCTACGGATATCGCCAAGTAAAACCAAAGTAATGGCGTTTCATGGGAAGAATATAGTAAGAGACAAAATAGTAGTGAACAATCTTTTAATAGAACAGGTAACTGATTTTAACTATTTATGAAAAGATATCACAAAGGACATTAACAGAAAATTAAATCTGTTCCAACATAGTTGTGGTACAATTAAGAGAATACTAGGAAGGAAAACCAGAAGAGAACCTTTACTCAAGTTCTATAACGTTTTAGCTTTACCTGTATTGATGTATGGCTCGGAATGCTGGAAGAGCAGAAATGAGATTTCTTCGATATGTAGCAGGATATACTCTTTTAGACAAGAAAAGGAATGAAGATATCCGCAAAGAACTACAAATAGTCAGCATACTAACAAAAATAGAAGAATATAGAAATAAATGGTTTGAACATGTCAGCAGAATGAATGAAGAAAGGCTGCCCCGTATGATCCTAAATTATAAGCCTCAAGGTCACATAAATCGAGGACGACCAACCAAAAGATGAAGTGATCAACTATACTTTGAAGCCGAAACAGATCAGTAATGATCTAATCCATGAAGGAGATGAATAATAATAATAATAATAATAATAATAATAATAATAATAATAATAATAATATATTAAAACATAATGTACCAATAAAAGGGGAAATAAAGAACTGATTTTAGCCATAACAATTAACTGGTATGCTGTAAGCATGTAAGCACATGAGACTCTCCCGCAAATGATAATATTATTTATTCATCTTGTGTAATTCGAAGCTTATATTAACTTTCCACAGTTACGCATGTATTGTGCATGTGTATGTTTCGCGTCCACGCCAAAGCGCATGGATTATACGAGTAATAAGCTCTTACAAATACAGAGCGACCCATATTTATGTCCAACTTTTTATTACACTGTAGTAACGAAACCAATCAGGATAAGTGACCCATTCCATCGCTAATTTTATTTATTTATCAGAGCTTCCTCAAATTACTCAAATTAGAGGCTGCCATTAGACAAAGCATACAAAACAATACAAGAACAAAATAGAAGATGAGAGCTAAAAGAGTAAGAAAAAAGGCAAACAAATACACAAACAAACAAAGGTAGTTTACAGAAGAAAAAAAATTTCAAGTAAAGAATCAATGAAAGCTAAGAAGGAAAAAGAAAAATGTTAATGGTGCGTCAATTTTTTTGCATACACTGAATTAGAGTCCATATACGTGGTTCCGTAAAAGTTTGACTGACTCTTTAATTGAATCGGTCATTGCAGAAAGGGGATAAGTCATAAAATCTTACTTTTGAGATAATCAATAAAAACTGTTTTCTTCTTCCAATACTGGAGTAATCATTATAAATATTTTTTCTTACTTTGTTTATGAATAGTGAAGTATAATACATCATGTTAGACATCTGACATCTCAAACACTTTTGTTTAAAGTTGTTTAATCGAACCATGACTTATCCCCTTTCTGCAAGGAATTGTTAAATATAAAAGAAAAAAATATATAAATTACAATTTTGGGCTAATGTAATATTTGAAAAATAACTAAATGTTAATAATTACAATGATAACGATGTTTTGTGTATAATTACTACATTACAGTCACCATTTACATATATATATTTTCATTTCAATCACTATTCCTACTACAGAAATGTACCAATATGTAATTTTATATCACAGTTTTAAATCAGAACTCTACTTTTAAACTAAAACTTAAAAACTGCATATAGGAGAGCACAATAAAAATACACTAAAGTACTACACAAAATCATTTGTTTCAATTTTTACAGAGTGTATTGTTAGACGTTGGAAGCCACGTCGTCTGTAGATTCCTTGTCACAAGGTGGCCAGTTCTCTTCGTAAAAGGAAGTGTGTTCCAATGGAATGTATTGCCTCACTGTCGAAACGTCTCCAATTTTTTTTCGTATTAATGGGAATTTTCCCATTGTATGCTTTTGTATAGGCATTACTATGCGTCCAGAACCTGGTTTTTTCATACAGAATCTGTGTTTCCTCATTTCACTATCAATGAACAAACTGGCAGTCACACATCCTCAATCATCTTTAGAGTAAACAAATTCACTGAATTGTGCTGAAGAAAACATATTCTTATCTTTCCCTTTCTTCCTCAGTGTGTCTAATGAGCAGGTGGTTTTCTTGTAATACTCTGGCCACCAGTATTTAAAATTCAAAATATCATCAGTAGTAACTGATTCTACAGAAAATCTGTTGTTTGTGTTTGCCTGGTGGATCAAGGTATTGTATTGGTCTGGCACATACTGTATACCCTGTCTGTCTTCCTTAGTTTGCGCTTCACTACACCAAAGTTGCGGTCACAGGGAAGAAATGAATGTCCTCGTTGTGGAAAATAATGAATGATTTTGTTAAATCTCCCCATTTGGGTCAGTGCAAGCAACAATCGAATTAAGATATGATTTTTATTTTGCCCTCCACAGTTATCAGAGAAAAGATACAATTCCTTAACTGAAGAAGAGACATTATTTTCAATGTAGTTCAGAAGGAACACACTTCATTTGAAGATCTGTGGCCTATACCTTCATGATAGGAATAGAAGTGCGCCGTATGGTCTTTGAAATTGTGAATGTTGAAAATTATTGATGACCCAGAGTTGCGTCTAAACAAACAATGAGTAGTTTCTTACCCACATTGTTCTCCTGTCGTACGGGCTGCTACAGACTTCCCAATGGAATTGACGTTCCAATGCCTTCAGTTTATTTTTCTTATTTACATTTCTGCGGTAGTTAATTTCATTGCGTTTACGTTTACCACTAATAACACAGTTTTCTTCCCCTGGGTCACTTACTACTTCTAGCTTATCTGTCATTTTCCTTATCACCTGATGGGTGCATAACTTATTAGATCCGCGGCACTCAGTTGCGTCACGTCGTCGGTCAGTGCAGAAAGAAGGTAAGTCGCTGACTTGTCCCCTTTCTGCAATGACTGCGCTGCTTATGGTACTCTGCTTTGCGTTAAGAATGAGCAAATTTGTCCCATTTCTGTATGGAAATGTGTGTCTAGGTCTGGAGAAAGCAATGGCACTCTTAACTCATTTTCGCGTTTTTCATGACTTATCCCCTTTCTGCAATGACCGATTCAATTATGAGGAGGGCCAGTTCGTTCAGAAAAGATTTGTGCAGCCCTAGGGTCTTACAGAATTGAGAAGAGAAGTTGGGTATCGTTCCTCTTGCTTCAAACATCAATCCCGTAACACTGATATCGTGAAGTTGGTATTTATCTTTATAATACGGGATGGTTGGAACGTAGATTACTCGTTTCTCCTCATGTACGTCTTCGGGTTGTCCTTTGTAAGTTTCAAACCTGATGGTGGGGTCGATTATCATACCCTGAGACAGGGATTCGCTAATGGCGATTATGTCAATTCGTCTGTTACTGCCATTGTGGGCGGTTCTGTGGACTTCTTCATAGACGGTGTATTTTAGTTTTCTAAGGGCATCGGCCAATTTAGTTCTAATTGCATGGTGCCTATGTATACGCAATGTTTCGCCATAAGGGCAGGCTCCCAGGACATGTCCAAGGGTTTCTATCTCACTGAAGCATCGCCTGCAGTGGTTGTCCTGAGACCTACCGGGTATGGCTCTTACAGCGCTTACGTTGGCAGTCATCTTGATAACCTCCTTCCATTCACCGCTAGTCATTCCATCGGGCTTAGTTATCCATTTGTTAGAGGGAGTGAATTCACTGTACAGAATAACGCCTTTTCCCTTTTGAGGTAAGTTGCACCATGCGTTTTACTCTCGCTGGCGTAATTCGGTCCTAATTTTTCTGGTGTTTATTACTCCACTCGTAGAAGTTAGGTGTTCGGTTTCATCGATTTGAAGGTTGTTCAAACAATGTTTAGCTTCCTCCATTAGATATCTAGTGTTGTTTATGTACATATTATTACACATATTCAACTTCATGCAAGAGTTGACGTGTTGCAAGTAGGCTTCCCAACGTGCGCAGAAAATACCTAAGCCTTTAAATTTTTGTCGGAATACAACATATTGTCTGGAATATCTCCAGGAAGTTGTAGGATGTCCTTAATTGAGCTTTTAATAAGAAGATCTACATCTTTGAGGAACTTTACAGGTAATTTATCGGGAGGGGTTAAGAAAACTAACAGAATCAAAAGTCACATTTTTATGCAGATCATCGCCTGATTTCTTGCCATGCTTGATACAGATTGTTAAAAATTGCAGACAAGAAAAACACTTGCGGGAAGGAAACACTATCGTATCGCTGCAGTGTATAACTCGGGATAGACACGTCTATCCACCTGCGGGCAGGCAGCATTATATTCTGTGCAAAGAAGTAGTTATACGTGGTGTGTCTAAAAAGTTCGGTGAATGATGTCATATCTGAACGGCAACTTGGCGCACGTGCTTGCGCATGCTCATGGTTCTTCAGAGACTTGGGGAGAATCGATACACAGCATGCAATGCATGTGACTGG
The DNA here is from genome assembly GCF_040183065.1 of Periplaneta americana. Taxonomy (NCBI): domain Eukaryota; kingdom Metazoa; phylum Arthropoda; class Insecta; order Blattodea; family Blattidae; genus Periplaneta; species Periplaneta americana. The sequence goes on along the minus strand of NC_091133.1, from coordinate 34,198,193 downwards.
CAGTGTAAACAGACTGCGACCAGTTGAACGTAGTCAGTGTGAGAGGAAGTGTCACAGCGCAATGGAGCAACGTGTAAACATCAAGTTCAGCTACAAATTGGGTAAGACTGCAACGGAGACACATGGAATGTTGGTGCAGGTGTACGGGAGGGAAGCCGTGAGCAGAAAATGTGTTTACGAATGGTTTAAACGCTTCCGTGAAGGGAAGGAAACAATTGAGAATGAGCCACGTTCAGGTCGGCCATCGACAAGCAGAACCCCAGAAATGTTCGAGAAAGTGCGACAAATACTGGCACAAGATCGGCGACTGACTCTAAGATCGATTGCGGAGGAATTGGACATTAGCAAGGACACGGTGCACACCATCGTCCGCGATGATTTGAGTAAGCGGAAGATCTGCTCCCGATTTGTGCCGCACAAGCTCACAGACGAGCAGAAAGCAAAACGGATGGAAACTTCTGGTGATTTCATTTCCATGTGTGACCAGGATCCATTGCTTCTGAAAACCATCGTCACGGGAGATGAGACCTGGTGCTACCATTTCGATCCGGAATCAAAACGGCAATCGATGTCATGGTGTTCACCGTCTTCCCCGCGACCAAAAAAAAAGCCGTCTGCAAAAATCCAAGGTGAAAACACTGTTGATCGCCGTCTTCGACAACAACGGCATCATCCACAAGGAATTTGTTCCTGCAGGTCAAACCATTAATGCTGCATTTTACCAGTCCGTTTTTAACCGATTGCTACAGCGTATCCGGCGGGTTCGGCCAGAGTTGCACAAGACTGGAAAATGGATGCTGCTCCATGACAATGCCCCTGCACACTGTGCGTTCCGTGTTCGCCAATTCCTGGCTCAGAAGATAGTAACTGTTCTTGAACACCCTCCGTGCTCCTCTGATCTCGCCGCCTTCAAGCGGGGAAACAGGAAAAAGTCCGCAGGAGCCAGATCAGGGGAATACGGAGGATGTTCAAGAACAGTTATCATCTTCTGAGCCAGGAATTGGAAAAGTTCGGTGAATGGTATCAGAAAGCAAAAAAATAAAGATACAAACAAATTTTCTTTATTGCCCTTCAAAATAGTCGTCACCCGTTACAACACACTTTTGACAACGTTCGTACAGCTTCTGGAAACTATCAGCAAAAGCCTCCTGTGGAATCGATCGCAGAACGGATGTCACACGATCTTTGATAGCATTCACATCCGCAAAACGTTCACCTTTCATGGCCGCCTTCAAGCGGGGAAACAGGAAGAAGTCCGCAGGAGCCAGATCAGGGGAGTACGGAGGGTCATTGTCATGGAGCAGCATCCATTTTCCAGTCTTGTGCAACTCTGGCCGAACCCGCCGGATACGCTGTAGCAATCGGTTAAAAACGGACTGGTAAAATGCAGCATTAATGGTTTGACCTGCAGGAACAAATTCCTTGTGGATGATGCCGTTGTTGTCGAAGACGGCGATCAACAGTGTTTTCACCTTGGATTTTTGCAGACGGCTTTTTTTTTGGTCGCGGGGAAGTCGGTGAACACCATGACATCGATTGCCGTTTTGATTCCGGATCGAAATGGTAGCACCAGGTCTCATCTCCCGTGACGATGGTTTTCAGAAGCAATGGATCCTGGTCACACATGGAAATGAAATCACCAGAAGTTTCCATCCGTTTTGCTTTCTGCTCGTCTGTGAGCTTGTGCGGCACAAATCGGGAGCAGATCTTCCGCTTACCCAAATCATCGCGGACGATGGTGTGCACCGTGTCCTTGCTAATGTCCAATTCCTCCGCAATCAATCTTAGAGTCAGTCGCCGATCTTGTGCCAGCATTTGTCGCACTTTCTCGAACATTTCTGGGGTTCTGCTTGCCGATGGCCGACCTGAACGTGGCTCATTCTCAATTGTTTCCTTTCCTTCACGGAAGCGTTTAAACCATTCGTAAACACATTTTCTGCTCACGGCTTCCCTCCCGTACACCTGCACCAACATTCCATGTGTCTCCGTTGCAGTCTTACCCAATTTGTAGCTGAACTTGATGTTTACACGTTGCTCCATTGCGCTGTGACACTTCCTCTCACACTGACTACGTTCAACTGGTCGCAGTCTGTTTACACTGCCAGTCACATGCATTGCATGCTGTGTATCGATTCTCCCCAAGTCTCTGAAGAACCATGAGCATGCGCAAGCACGTGCGCCAAGTTGCCGTTCAGATATGACACCATTCACCGAACTTTTTAGACACACCACGTATATCGTTCTGTTGTAAGGGAAGAAGGTGGTCCTGCGCGTGCATGTTTTTAAATCGAAGCCCTGTTGCAGCTACGAGAGACTGAAGCAGACGGAAAAGACAGATCGTCTTCTATCTACCCCATAGGCCTATGCAGTATCCACCATGGCTGCAGAAAACTTGCATTAGCGACTGTACTGTCATCTCGAGTTCGTTTACGGCAGACGGGTGGCGATCCTGGCGGTTGTCCTCTTCAAAGTGCAATCTATATGTGATCTGGGATTATATGAATGTAATATTAAAAATTGCCCTTCTTCCATGGAATGAAAAACAATGCTGAAATATCCTTATATACATTTATTATTTCTTTTGTATTAACTAAAACACTAATATTTTCTTTCAACGCATATTGTGAATGACTAGTCCATGAAAATCAGTCTTGATTAAAAATATTCCTTGCATATTGACGCGTTCACATTGAAAGCATGATTATTTTCTACTTCTTTACTATTAGTCACTCTACAGTACTTTTCGGTGTAGATATTACCAAACAGTGAACAAAAATATTGTCTTAGATATATTTATCTGCAGTTTTCCAGAATCAATAATTGAAAAATGCACTTTGTTGTGGCACATATACATTCTTGAAACAATAAAATAAGCTTTCGTGTAACACTCGGTGACAGATCTGATTCTGAATGCTTTAAATGGAATTTATTTACCAGAGCTGGTCAGATACCACTGCCTTTTCTTAATTTCAAAATCTTTTTCTTCCAAGGCATTTCATATCACAGCGACACTGTAAAAAATCTTGGATTTGACAGAGATGTAAATTGGAATGGCCAAGTAACTCATATCTGTTGGAAAGTATTATCATTGCTCCATTCTCTAAATCACTTGCGAAATTATCTGCCTCTTTCCATAAAAAGAAACATTGTTCAATCGCTAGTGATGCTCCATTTTGATTACTGCGATTCTCTCTTGATAAATATAATTGCCAATTAAACGTCATCATAATACGGATGTATATGAACTCAGATATTTTCCGGTTTCTAATTGTAACAATGTGTGGCTTAAATTTCTCTCTATCATCATGGATAGTCACAATCTCGCCAGAGAGGAGGAAGAGTCACTTCAGTTATTGTGCGACACAGTTTGGAAAAAAACCTAAGTAAATGTCAGCTTTTTTATTTTTGGGTGAAAGTTCATGCAGAACATAGAGAACTGTAAGAGTTCTGAAACATTTAATATCGTTTCTCACAACAGTACATGTGCGAGCAGATATTTTCTACTCTTTCGCGTGTCAAAACTATTAAGAGAAGCCGAATAAATTCAGCGAAGACTAGATATTAAATATAACTGACATTGATCCTAAATGAGGGGCTCGGGCGTAAAACATGGTAACTGACAGTTTGGTTAAAAATGAGATATGTAGCGTATAATATGGTATCTTACATTCTGCATCTAATGCACTAGTTAGTTTTCCAATATCTCAACGGATGGCAGAAGTATACAGATTTTAGTTTCCTGGTAACTATACAAACTGTTGCATGTATATAAATGTTTATCTATCTAAAGTCTGATTGATTTAAGTTGGCACAGAATTTATAGAAGGAGAACGAGATACTTACCCTTTCACTTGCACTATTTTTGCCGTAGCCTGCTGTGGGTGTTGAGAGGAGGGGAGAAACCCCTGGTATGTGGTCGTTGGATGTAGGAGTGGAGGACCCGTCTTCTTCTTCGCAGTCTTTATCATCCTCACTACACTCGCTATTCGAAACATCCATATTAATTATAAAGGTGTCCAAAATTTGTACGTCAAACCATCCTTCTCCCAATAAAATTGTTCCACTTTTTTGCACATGAGCACACGCATTTTTCCGGTTTTCCACGGTAACCTTTGACACGGCTTTCTTAAACAAAGCTTTAACGTCGCTAGCTTTAAACGGTATGTTATGTTAGCAACGTATTCCTTTATTTGTCACCAAATTCGTTCAATGGCGCTAAAGTCGCAATGATAGGGTGTTAGTCGCAGTATATCATGTCCGTGTGATTTCGCTATGTGTCTGTTGCATAGATCTTAATATGTTCTTTCTTTACATTTATAAGTTCATAGAACACTGATTTTGTTCCACGTGGATCGTAGTCTATGTTATTTTCACGTAACCATGCCTGCATATCTGATTTTATCGTTGACGATACTGGTGCCTTGTTCAATTCCATCGAGTGGTACGGTGCGTTGTCCACAATGATAATACCATTCGAGGGATTATTAGGAAGCAGCTGTTGTGGAAACCAATCCTTGAAAACACGACTATCCATTTCCTCGTCGTAGTCTCTTGTGAATTTAGATTGGAAACATAGAAGGGCATTGGGGACGAATCTAGTTGAAGAGCCGTCGTGTACAATATTATGAATCGCGGAACTTTATAAGGGATGGTTTTTCGGGTGAAGCTCGTGAAGCGGCACTTCACCTGTTTACTAAGCGCAACTTCACTTATTTACACGCATTTTAATATTTTATTATATTTCACTTCATTTTTGTCTTTTACCTTCTGCGTTATGATATGTTCTGCACTTAGGTATTCTGCATTATGGAACACTAGTCCCATTGTTACTATGGTTGGCGCAGAGTGGAGAAGGGTGACAATTGCAGCTATATCCCTCTTTCAGAGGTAGAGCTTCTCAATTTGCGAATTTGTTTACGGGTAACCATGGCAACGAACCCTTGTAAGATTTCTATAGAACCTGTCTGCGAGGCTACTTGAATCGCTGACAAAACATTTCTCTTGTAGCTGGAAACACTTTATAGCCTCCTGGCTTGGCTCTTTTGAAAGGAAAATAACGGCACGCGAATACAATGAGATGAAATTCCTTGTCTTTAACAGTGTTCACACTTCTTTGTACCTGTTAATTTCAGTTTGTGAGACGTGTGAATAAAGTGACTGTGTTATGTCTTGTTGCTGAAACGATATATTAGAAAATTAAGTTAACTAAGCAGTTATTCATTATTAGTGATTGTTTTACAATCATTTTTAAAAGTGGTGACTCAAATATATATTTTTTAACAACAGGGAATGTATCCTATAAACGATATAATGTGTAGCGTGTTACAGACACCATTTTCGCGATGGACTGAAAGTGATGAAAGAGATATAGTGTTAGCGGGGAAACCACCGGCGTGGTTCAGTCTGTTAAGGTGCTTCCCTGCCGGTCTGAAGTTGCGCTCGGGCGCGGTTTCGATCCCCGCTTGGGCTGTCTACCTGGTTGGATTTTTTCCGAGGCTTTCCCCAACTGTAAGGTGAATGTCAGGTATTCTGTGGCGAATCCTCTGCCTCATCTCGCCAAATACCATCTCGCTATCACCAATCTCATCAACGCTAAATAACCTCGTAGTTGATACAGCGTCGTTAAATAATCGACTAAAATGAATAAAAAAATCGTTAGCGGGGAAACCAACACTTGTTATTAATATATCGGCAAAAAAGTTGAAAAGGAAAGGTGCAAGATCTTACAACAAATAAAAGTGCGTGGTACAGTGCATATCGGTGGCTGTGCGGTAGTTCTTATTCGGAAAAATTGTTTTGTTGACCCTGTTTGTTAGTTGGAATAAAAAATCGGCATGGAACTCGGATGGATTTTGTGAAAACAGATGAAGTTTTTGTCAGCTTTTTTTTTTTTTTTTTTTTTAATAGGCTAAAGAAAGGGGCGAATTTTCAGGGCGGAAATATGTTAAGCTGTCAGAAGGTAAACTTTTTCAAAAGTACAAACAATTATTTTTTAAATACGTGACGTCATTTTTATGCAAGTTAACATCAGATATCAAGACATTGAACAGCTTCAGTTTTGCTCTCTTGCCAATACTTCAAAATTTCTTCAGTATTCAAATATGTTTCCTTCTAATGCTCTTGCCACTCTACAAAAGACTTTCCCAAATTTGTTCAAAGTAAGTCGTTTGAAAACAGAACTAGACCTTCTCTATGCAGATCATGAGTACCCTGATACAATCACTAAAAATTGTAAGATAAAACAAAGGCGTATTGAAGAAATCAATAGGCGTTTCAGTGGAGCGAAGTTTTTTTGCACTCAACCGCATAAAGACAATCTTCGCAATTCAATGGCACAAGGAGATTAACATCATTGGCGTACATCTCCATTCGCAAGGTCTTGCTACATGATTGATTGAGAAGCAGCCATTTCATGACAACATCAGTAACAATTCTCCTTCCGTAGAGACAGACGAATCAACTTAATTTACAAAAAAAAAGGTAAGTTGTACATCATGTTCCTTAATAAAAGAGCTTCACCAACTTCTGAGGTTGCGAGCCGCCACTGAGTGGGAGATCATAATGACAGTCTGGTTGCTCACACGCCCACACTTTATTTATTGTGTGATTTACGTTCACTCTGGTTTCATCTAAATATAAACAACTATTTCTATGACGAAATATAAGTTGTAAATTAATGTACTTCAGTTTATCCAAGTTTCTACAAGACCTTAAGATATGGCATGATGAATTTCATACTTTAAGTATTAACAGTCCCGCGCTGTGGCGTCGCGGTCTAAGGCATCCTGTCTAGGACTCTCGTTACGGAATGCGCGCTGGTTCGATTCCTTATGGGGGAAGAAATTTTCTCATGAAATTTCGCCCAGTGTATGGGACCGGTGCCCACCCAGCATTGTGATGCACTTGGGGAGCTACGATAGGTAGCGAAATCCGGTTGCGAATGCCAGCTATAACGGCTGGGGGGACCATCGTGCTTACCACACGATACCTCCATTCTGGTTGGATGATCGTCCACCTCTGCTTCGACATGTGGACGTGAAGCCAGCAGCCGGCTGGTCGGTCTAGGTCCTTCACGGGCTGTAGCGTCACGGATTATTATTATTAAGTATCAACAAAAGGTGTAACAGAATAACTACTCCTAGTTTTCTAATTTAGTAGAGGGCATGAAAATAATGTTTTTTTTTTCTTAATACAGTAGTGTCCGGAAATGCTTCGTATAAAATACAGAGCTCATCACTCACATTATGGCTGCATTTATGTTTCAGCTGTTTTTGTTATCATGGAAATAATAATTGAAGTCAGTTTGTTCTTGTATGACACAAAATATCGTTGGTGACATCTCTTTATTTAAATTTATGGTATTAAAATGCATCGATATACAAATATTGAACTTTCAAATATGCATAAGGCATTTGGAACAGCTTATGGCAATGCTAATTTGGCAAAGTGATCTATGAGGAGCAACATCCTCAGCGTTATATTCCGGTACTACTTGAAGATGTCTCGATTAATATTCGGAGAAACTTGATCTTCCAACACGACGATGCACCCTCATATTTCGGCTTAAAGTGTCGAAATTATTTAAATGTACATTTTCTGAATCGTTGGATAGGGAGAGCAGGTCCAGTTGCTTGGCCGGCACGTTCCCCAGATATTAATCGAGTTGATTTTTCTGTTTGGGATCATATTAAATCAATTGTTTATTAACATATTTTCTAAGCTAGGGAGAAAATGTGTTGTGTAGAGAATAAACTGTTTGTCTTATGACAGAAGCAGTGAATGGATCGACGATTGTTTTCATAGGGGTTCTATTTGGCCGTTTCTTTCCAGGAGTGCACAATACTGATGCGCTAACGTCAGAACACTTCTTCTCATTAAATATCCTGTGCAGTGTGAGCCGAGAAACGCCAGTAGCAGCAGTTGTTTTTTCCGTAATATTGGCGAAGATATAGTTGGCTTTCCAGTTTTCAGCGCCTCTTATTCTTCAGAGAAGAATATCATCTGACTGTAAAGATTTGCCTTTTTTTTCAACACCGCACAGTGTGTAATTTCAAGCAGCTAGCCGGCCAAAAATCATTTTTCACACTCATATCTGCAATGCTAAATTCTTATATAGACGTATTTATAACACTCCAAAATATAATATCCAAGTGTATACATATGCTTCCATCTGGTAGGGGACCCTCACAACAGAGCGAAAGTTGCATTTTTCAGATAAGATCATTTACGCTGCAGAGGCAGGAGCGCAGTTTGTATTTCGATGACGCAAAGTGAGGAAATGAATATAATATTTTTCTCTAATACACAGTGCGAATATATTATAAGAAGGTATATACTTACAAATAAACTAATTCTTTTGCTAAAAATTATTATCTTATTGTCTGGAATAAATGTCTGAATAAACTTGTGCAAAGAGTAGAAGTTCTACCTTATTACATTATTTTGAGTTGAATTTTAAAAGGTGTAGCCCTCTATCACCTCGATAAAAGTTTGTGGAGATATTCATTATGCTTTTCTGATAAAATCATAATTTTTTTTTCTGCAACCAGACGCATACAGAATAACTATTAATTATTTTCAGACACCATGCGCTCTGTAACTCGGAGAACTGTTTTCGAGGTGTGGAGCAAGGGAGAGGGAAAAGTGAAATTTTCAAATTTATAGTTGAACATTTTGGTCTTGAAGTTTGCCCTGAAGACATTTTACAGTCAGTAAAAAAATGAATTAGATTTTTATGCTCGAAAATTCGATTACGGCGGGAAAAATACAGCAGAAATAAGAAAAAAAACTCTTAAAATAGAATGCGCTATGTTTGAACCCAGATGTAAAGTCTGAGAATGAAATATATAATGCTTTGTTATCTACTACAAATCAATTCCAATTTGAGTCTGCTAGTACAAGCATTCGAGGACCTCCACGTAAACTTTTCGGAGAACTGAGCGAAAGACCAAAACGAAGAAAAAATAGTCCACTTTTTTAAGCAAGGTGGCCAGAAAAAAAGCTTTCTGCTGACCAGATGAGTTTCAGGGCTTCTAGCTAGGAAAAGAGATGCGACCAATATTTTAGGAGAGCTTTCACTTGCATCACTTCAATGTGCGACAAAAAACGGAAAAATGGCCTACATTGTTACCTAATAAGGATCTCGCTTTGATTACTGATTTACAGTTGACCTCTATTCGATATAAATAATTAAGGAAAATGCAAAATCTGGTAACAGTTAATTTAGATCCACCGTATTATTTAGTGCGAAACATTAAAGATAGGGTAAGTTCCGGCAGGAAAGAGGACTACTTGTTGACATGATAAAACAAACCAGTCGCAATAAAAACGATGCAAATACCGCAAGAAGATTTTCCAGGGAGGTTTCCACTTCCGCATATATTATGGGAATAGATGGATATCTAATAAGTCGCCTACACATATATAATATTATAAACCTTTTCTTGCGGGTTTGCAATATTGATAAAGGGGCATTTGGCATGTATGCAAGGGAGACAAGTAAATTATATTTATTCTTGCACAAATAGTATTATATGTCTATAACTCTTCACAAACTCTTGGCTCATGGACAGAAGGTCACAGGACACTTTGATACCTACTGGTAAATTATATCAGGAAGTCCAGGAAAAGAGGAAATATAGGCTATTAGAATTTCCAGAGAAGTCTTCACAAGAAAAACATCAAGAAAGACATAAATACCGATCTTTCACTTAGGATACGTATTTCTTTGGACTCTTACATCACCAGCTTAAAGAAATTAACGATAGAAAATCTCGGTCGATTTTAATAGTTGTGCTGCAGTTACCCTCCCAGCCTCCATTACTCGGTGCTGCCGAAGGAAAGACCAGCAGCGAAAATACAGATTCTGATGGGGATGCATTCGACGTATTATATATAGCAATATTCCTTCATCTTACTTTATGAATTTCAAGCGCATTCCACATTATGAACATTTATTTATTTTTTCACTCAAATCGAAATTTTTTCACAATATTACTAATTTTATTTTCAGTAAAATTAGTTGCTATTTTAATTTTCGTTATTAAAAACTTATCCACTTCAATAATTGAAGGTACATACAAAATGCTGTGGAAATTGAGCGAATAGTTTTCGAGAAATTATTTTTGACTGACTAGACTCTCTAAATTACACACTGTGCACCGGCTTGAAAAATCACAAACACAAGTGAAATAACCGATATTAAATGAAAAAGAATATACCATATTATGCACTTCCAGAGCCATGATGCTTAGAATCTACTTCATCTCAAAAACTAAAATAATTCACAACGTGAACACCGCCACTGATAACCTCCAACTGGCTGACCGAAGGGGCATGGATATATATGGAAGGGGATTGGAAAAAGGTTGACAATAATGTTTAGTTATTCCGGAAACTCCTTAGCCTTAATGAAGGTTTTGCATTGTTCTCAGTAGAAGAGGAAACAGGTCCTTGAGGTCTCGCTTTCTAACCGTCTCACAGTGGTTCCAAACTCAAATCTGACTGGACAAAAGGTATAAATGTTTGAGCTTAAAAACAATATAAATACTGCAGTTCTATAATCCTAAATAGTCGTGTATCTACATTCGTATTCAGTTTTCCATAAAAATTATTGTGGTCTGCGCAGGAGCAGGTAGAAATCAAGTGTTCAGCACAGACATACTCTTCTCGTTAGCATCGCCCGGCAAGTTACCTTCAGAACATCGATGTGTGAAGATATACCCTATATTACCTATCCTCTTCGAGTTTCGATGAATAAAACTACAGGTATTTCCCTACATTTTTAGTGCATATTCGAATTTTAACATTGTCTTATTTAGTTATAACACTCATTAATACACAGAGAAGTGTTTCATGAAAATTTTTTAAATTTTATTTGCTATAGCAGGCCCGCAAAAGCAAAGGCCACAAAAGGCCATTGTCAAAGCAGGTTCAGCATTTACATTAGTCATTTAGGTATGTAACTATAAAGGTTTTATAACCAACTTCAATCACCTTCTCCTTTTATTTATATTTTAGTGATGGTGGACCGAATTCTAAGAAGAGAACTAGTTGACATTTCGTGAAAACAAAATAATATTTTTAGAAGATTAGCCTGTGTGTTTGAGTATGTATTAATTAAAATGGTTTAGGAGATTCTGAGGGACATGATCGTAAATTAGTGTAGAAAAAAGTGCTGAATTCTGAATGAAACTTAAAAAGCTATGGACTAACTTCCTATAGGTATTATAAAATTTTCTTAAGGAAGTACAAGGTTTGGTTAAGTGTTAAAATGACTTTTTTTTAAATAGACTGTGTCTAGCAACGAAAAGACAAAGATCGTCCACAAAAGCCGTTTCATGAACGTACTGAGAAAAGTCAGAAGAAGCTGAAGCCTTTGGTGGAAACACATTTCGTATTTTAGTGTTTCTCACGAAGGCGAATAGGCCTATTAGCCTACATTGAAAAGCACGCGAACACTACTTCACAGAAAACTGCTATAAATTTTATGATGAAGTGTTGATAAGTCTTATGTCTTAAGTTAGCATCTGATATCACGATTTCTCTCTCGCAGAAAACGTAGCAACTCTGCTGGCAGCAGAAACACGGTATTAAAGGTATCTCGCATAGGAAGTATTGTTCCTTTAAACAAAAACATTTAGCTTTCGGATACGCAATACAACACTTATTCAAATAGCGGTTTCGAAATCCTGCGCGTTTTCTTCCAAACAAATGGCGGCTTTACGCTGTTTCAATTTGGGAACGTATTTCTCGCTTCTCTTCGTGGTAGGGGCTCGATGTACAGCTGTCAAAAGAAAAAGTGGCCGCTCTCCTGAAACAAAGTTCCCTTCGGGTATCTTCGCTACAATTCGGAGACAGGCGATGTTACATGTTGTTGGACCACGTTGCATGATATCTACAGTTATAATTGAAGAATTTTGTGTGTTATTCGATAGCGTAATGGTAGCGTTCAGGCCTCTTATTCATGTGGTACTGCGTTCGACTACAACCTCGTGCTTTTTATATTCTTTTTTGTTCTGTTTTTGAGAGAGACAAACTATACATAACGGCTCCTTTCTCTTTTACGATTATTTTAGTAATTAACATCAGGTTCATTAATATATTATGCCATGACTTTATCATTATGATATTGTGGCTGCAAATGGAAAGAAGAAAGATTTTATTCTCAATAAAAATATCTTTCGTGGCATAAACAAAACAAATTTACTGCCGTCGGCCTTAAAACATTCAAACAATTAAGCGTTCAAAAAACAAAACAAAAAGCCACAATTCAATATTTAGTCTATCTTCCTCTTATTTCGATCATTTTGCAGTCGAGTGGGCATGGATTTTGCAAATAGCGACTGTTTTTAGACACGATATTCCAGGCATTCTGAACATACATACATAAGTGTTCTGTCCATGGGCAGGTCTTTCATTGCAAACCCAGCAATCTCCAATCTTTCCTATTTTCTGCCTTCCTCTTATTCTCCGCATATGATCCACATATCCTAATGTCGTCTATTATTCTTTTCAACCAGAGACCCAACCAATTCCTTTTTCTCTTTCTAATCACTTTCAGCATCATTCTTTCTTCCCTCACTTTTTCAAACACAATTTTATTTCTTATTCTGTCTGTCCACTTCACAGACACCGTTCTTCTCCACATCACCATTTCAAATGCTTCAATTCATTTCTCTTCATTTCGTCGTAATGTCCATGTTCCTTCCCTCATACAATACCACACTCCACACAAAGCACTTCACTAGTCTCTTCCTTAGTTCTTTTTCCAGAGGTCCGCAGAAGATGCTTCTTCTGTTGTTAAAAGTTTCCTTTGTTCATGTTTGCAGTTTTTCTTAGGAAGGATAGGTCTAAATGCGGTAACATCCCGTTGCTTTCCGCACACCACTATCTCTTTCGCATCTTATTAAATTCCAGGGGGCCCAAGTGTGGAGATGAGGAGAGTGGATTTGACTAATTGCGCCCTCCAGACTTCACCGAAAGTCACGGCAAGGGTTAAATATTAATTCTATCAGGATGTTTGACCCGATCAGAGACCGGGAAATCTCAATTAGCCTTTGACCCCCGCATCCTGGACTAGCTTCTACGAATCATCAGAAAATCTTGGAGTGTGATTGGGCCAATTTTTCCGAAAATGTTTCCACACTTTTGCCCTCGTAGCTCAGCAGACGAACGTCGGAATTTAGATGTCAACGTCTCAGGTTCAATTCCTCGTTACTCCTTTTCATTTTATTGTGGTTCAAGATAGTATAGGCCTAATGTAATAATACAAAAAGAAAAAATAATACCAGTATTATGCAACTGGATTTTTCCAAACCTAATATTAAATTTCTGTTATTTATATCGCTAAAGAACGATTACAATATAAATAACTTGAATATTATTTATACAGTATCACTAAAGAACGATAACAGAATATACATGATAAATATTGGTTTGTTTAATTAATATAGGATATTATATGATACGTATTTAATTATCTAAATAAAATAACCTATTTTACAAAGAAAGATAGTTATTTGTGTTATAATAATTACTTACATAAAATACAGATTATTTATATTGCGAAAGAACAATAACAATATAAATAACTTGAATATCATTTTATAATGCTAATGAAGGAAAACAGAATATAAATGATAATTGAATATTATTTATATCGCTAAAGAACGATAACAATATAAAAAACGTGAATATTATTCATATCGGAATTTTACAGAGTTATTACAGATGTATTTAAGAAATTGTAGAAGAATAGTAATTAGTAACAGTGTCCTATTTATTCTTCTTGGAGCCAAATTTGTAACTTTTAAAAGTGTGGTTACTATGTTGAAGTGTATGTGTTGCAACGGATGCTTGATTTGTTATGTATGTGAGTCAGTTATGGGATGCTTGATGTCGTCGCAATGTCGTAATTATAGTTTGATTGTGTTTGTGTGACTATTGTGTATTAATTTATTATGTATGGTACGACAAGCTGCATATTTGTGTTATAGAAGTGTTACGTATGTATGTTGTTAATGTTTTTGTATGTTTCAAATTGATAACTGATATTTGTTTTGCAATCGCAATGTCTAATTTACGGATTGTTTATGTTTTGTTTACATCGCGTAAGCTAATTTAATTTTCTTTTCCATTTCTCTTTATGCGTATCTTTTTTGTGTATAAAACTATAGCCCTAACATACATATGTAAAATAGAGCTAACACCCATTGGAGATACAATAATAATTATTATTATTATTATTCATATCGTTATAAAACGATAACAGAATACAAAGGATGACTTGAATTTTATTCATATCTCTAAAGAACGACAACAAAATATAAATAACGTGATATCCATAAAGAACGATAACTGGATATAAATGATAATTTGAATATCATTTACATCGCTAAAGAACGATTAAAAAATTTAAAATTGAAAACTTGAAGAAGGCCCGAACCAACAACCTTTGAATCATTAAACAAGCATTCTACCGCTTGTCTACGAGACGCAAATACGGAACACTTTCATAGTTCCGGAACTGCTTGTACAAGCACATGCATCGTGTAACATCGCCGCGACCCGAAGTGGACTTTGAAAATATTCGCTGTTCACGAGTGCGGCCACTATTTTTTTTTTTTTTTGACAACTGTACATAGAGAAAATTGTTTCCGCTATCGTAATTCAGTTATTGACCAGACGGGATCAAGCGATAATCGCGATTAGTGACTGTAGTCTATCACCAGTATTAGGGCCTACTTTCATTCTACAGTATATCTTGTGGTACCATAATACATAGTTTTGCAAGTATAGAGACTGGGAACACAATTTAATAAAATTATCCGAATCATACTCGTTCATTTTATAGGCAATCTCGCAGGTCCCATTTAAAAGAACCTAGGAATGTTAACATTTTCTTCAGTATATTTGCTATACTTGCTTCTTTTTTTTTTTTTTTTTTTTTTTTTTTTTTTTTTTTTTTTTGAAAGATGGGACATGACAGTTAAGCGCAAGAGGACTAATAATATATAGGCCTCGCCGAGCTTGGAACTACAGTGCTATGTTGCCAATATGGATTACCACGCTGCCAGTTGATGGCGGTTATTTAGTAAGTCTATGGGATAAACATATAATATAATATATAATATTATATATTTATCCACGGCTATATGACATTCAGTTGTTTTTCCGATCGCGACGCTCCTGTCATGTCCCATCTTTAAAAAAAAAAAAAAAACAAGTATAGAACTTCTTGTCATACGTACATGACAATTTTTCTTAGGTTATTCTTTTCTCCAGGTATCGATCAAATTCCAGCAGAATTAATACAAGAGGGTGGAAGTGCATTATATAGCGAAATTTATAAACTTGTACTTGCTATTTGGGAAAAGGAAATTGTACCAGAACAATGGAAGGAGTCCATAATTGTACCCATTTTTAAGAACGGGGACAAAACCAACTGTGGTAACTTTCGACGAATATCACTTTTGTTGACATCGTACAAAATTTTGTCCAATATTCTTTTGAGAAGATTAACTCCGTACGTAGATGAAATTATTGGGGATCATCAGTGCGGTTTTCGGCGTAACAGATCGACTATTGATCAGATTTTTTGTATTCGACAGATAATGGAGAAAAAATGGGAGTATAAGGGTAAAGTACATCAGTTATTCCTAGATTTAAAAAGGCTTATGACTCGGTTAAGAGGGAAGTATTATATGATATTCTTATTGAATTTGGTATTCCCAAGAAACTAGTTCGATTAATTAAAATGTGTCTCAGTGAAACATACAGCAGAGTCCGTATAGGTCAGTTTCTATCTTATGCTTTTCCAGTTCACTGCGGGATAAAGCAGGGAGATGCACTATCACCTTTACTTTTTAACTTCGCTCTAGAATATGCCATTAGGAAAGTTCAGGATAACAGATAGGGTTTGGAATTGAACGGCTTACATCAACTTTTTGTCTATGCAGATGACGTGAATATGTTAGGAGAAAATACACAAACGGTTAGGGAAAACACGGAAATTTTACTTGAAGCAAGTAAAGCGATCGGTTTGGAAGTAAATCCCGAAAAGACTACGTATATGATTATGTCTCGTGACCAGAATATTTTACGAAATGGAAATATAAAAATTGGAGATTTATCCTTCGAAGAGGTGGAAAAATTCAAATATCTTGGGGCAACAGTAACAGATATAAATGACACTCGGGAGGAAATTAAACGCAGAATAAATATGGGAAATGCGTGTTATTATTCGGTTGAGAAGCTCATATCATCCAGTCTGCTGTCCAAAAATCTGAAAGTTAGAATTTATAAAACAGTTATATTATCGGTTCTTCTGTATGGTTGTGAAACTTGGAGTCTCACTCTGAGAGAGGAACATAGGTTAAGGGTGTTTGAGAATAAGGTGCTTAGGAAAATATTTGGGGCTAAGCAGGATGAAGTTACAGGAGAATGGAGAAAGTTACACAACACAGAACTGCACGCATTGTATTCTTCACCTGACATAATTAGGAACTTAAAATCCACACGTTTGAGATGGGCAGGGCATGTAGCACGTATGGGCGAATCCAGAAATGCACATAGAGTGTTAGTTGGGAGACCGGAGGGAAAAGACCTTTAGGGAGGCCGAGACGTAGATGGGAGGATAATATTAAAATGGATTTGAGGGAGGTGGGATATGATGATAGAGACTGGATTAATCTTGCACAGGATAGGGACCGCTGGCGGGCTTATGTGAGGGCGGCAATGAACCTTCGGGTTCCTTTAAAGCCATTTATAAGTAAGGAAGTAAGTAAGTAAGTATTCTTTTAAGCTTTCCTTCTAGGAATAGCTCAAGTGTTTTAAATTTAGCGTACATAAGTTATTTATTTTAGATTAAGTTACTAGCACGTATTTAACAAAATACTAGGTTTTTCCACTTCAGTTTAACTGATTTAAGCATACGAAATTTTGACACCTGACGATTCCAATGTTACTTATCTCCACGCCCACTTTGTTTTGGGCGCATAAGTTAATTGCGGACGATAGTTCAATTTTCTTCAAACATGGCGGCGCAATGGCCGCTCTATCACTCTTCTCTTTCTAACTCGTGGCTTCTGTGCTCGTTGTCAAGAGGCCTATATATATGTTATATTTATATTATTAGTCCTCTTGCTCGTTGTGCAGGCTTATGTAAGCAATGTCACCAATGTCAGTAATTTGTCACAAAATCTGGGACCTTTTAACGTTCATCTGGGGAGTAATTTTTAAAACTTTATCATTGCTGGTGTAAGAGTTCAGCGAATTTTTTCTCATCTGGAAAGAGAAAATATTTCATTTTCTACTGATAAGGCCCGTAACACACTTGCAGAGTTTTCTCCAGCGAGAAATGTGTTGCGAGAAAGAGGCGAAGAGCCTTCCTCCACACATTTGGCGAGTTCTCGCCATCACAGATCACATCTCGCTATGATCATCTATGCACTGCCTTCATGCAGAAAGCAGTTTTCTGATTATAGTAATGACTCGTTGGGAGAAATATTATAGGTTATGTATTTACGTATATTGTCGTACTTAAATATATAACCCTTAGATACTATAGAGAGGCTAAAGACCTCTGATAAGCGCTCCCTGCGGAGGCCAACAGTACTATGGATCGTTCCCTAAAAAACATGGCGTCTATAGTACCGCCAGCCTCCGCAAGGAGTGCAACGAGTTGGTACATGTATTATATTTTTCAGATACATCAATATTTAAATTAAACATTTCGCTATAGGTTTTGTAAAAAGCTGATTTATAAATGAAAAAGTAATAATTAAGACTTTAAAATTTCCAAAAATGTCTCATTCCCTCGGATTTAAATGAAATGTACCGTAAATCATAATATTCGTTGCTGGATAATTAAACCCTCTCAATACAGGTGCCATTGCCGTAGAGAATTATAAGATAAGACGGACTGAGCATAAGCGAAATATCTGTATTAATAAGTTTGTACCATGAAGAGTTTAGTATTTATTGTGTTTATAGGGCCTACTCCAACTTTCTTTTTATTAATGCGTTAGGGCTCTTTTTGTTACCAAAGAGGAAAGTTAGCACTTGCATCACACACAATTTGTCATTATTGTTCAAAATAATGTAAGAACAGTTTTATTCTGCAAAAGACTCTGCTTAGTTACGAGACACGTGTGAGATCAATGCTTGTTTCAAATTATATTAGACTACACGATGTCTCCATCACGCGACAATATTTGTTTCAAACTATATTAGACTACATAATGTCTCCATCACGCGAAAAGAAGTGTACCTAGCTGTGGCTCCGGTTGTTTCTGATAACAATGTTAATCGTATCTTATCGTTTCAATAAATGTGGTGAGTTATGATTAGACATCGGATTTTTAGGCACTAGAAATTGCAGTTTTAGGCGCCTAAAATAAGCTCAAAATTTGTAAAATTAGGCTCTATTTTAATGAAAATAGGCATTTTAGGCACATCAAGGTATCATACTTATTTCTTTCACTGAAATTTTTAGTTATACACTAAAATACGCACAAAAAAGTATGTTTAAACATTAAAAAAGAATACTATATTATATTTATAAACAGAGCTGCACAAATTTAATATATTGAAACTAATGAAATAATGATTATTGATATCAAGATTACTCATTTTAAGTTATTGAAATTCAGTTCCATGCTCAGACTTTATTATAATTATCTGCACAGTACACCACCAGAATTTTTTCTAAATTCTCCACAGTTAACCTTTGCCTTTTGTCACTGAGAATCATTTTGAAAGAAGTTTTAAATTAGGTACAATAGAAACATCAATACTTACTGGAACATTTACACTTTCCCCTGATATCACTCTTGATACTTTTTCCAACAATGAAAATCCTACATCATTATTTAATACGTTGTCCCATTTATTTTTAATTTTTTTCCCAGTTTCGCCCAAAGCAGAATGTATGTTCACTTGAGCTTCCTTTACTATTGCTATTTGGCTACAAAGAGATTGTTTTTCACGTTCTAATTGTTCAATGCTTGCAGGTATGAAAGAAAAGTTTGACGTTATGTAGGCAATATCGTTTTTCACTCGTGAGTCATTCAGACAATCTTTCACTGCTTTCACACACGCTGCACTATCAGTTTCAGATAATTTATCAATAACTGTGACCACATCTTTAAAATACTTAGAATAATACACCACTGACTGAATCCAGGTTCCCCATCGTGTAACAACCGGCTGAGGTGGGAGTGGGATATCTGGAAAGTTCTCTCTGAATATTGAAATCCTGGATGGGGCTTTACAAAAACATTTTTTTTTTTTTGTGTTAGAAATAAACGAATTGACAAGAGGAAATTCATTCCGGATTGTTTCAGAAACCCTGTGAAGGCCATGTGCTAGACAGGTTACATGCGTGAGGTTAGGATAAAATGTTTTAAGAAGTGGAGCTGCAGCAACCATGTATGAGGCAGCATCAGTACAAAACAACAGAACTTTAGAATCGTCTATATTACCTGAGTATAAAGACTGTAGGCCTTTATTTACAAAATAAGCAATGGCTTGGCTATTCACTTTCGAAAGTTCCATAACACATACGAGGTGTGGAATCGAAGGTCCATCAGGACTAAGTTTTCCTACTACCATATTTGCTATATACCTATTCATAGGATCTGAGGTTTCATCCACAGAGACCCATATGTAAGAATCACCTATATCCTCCCGGATGGAAGCTAAAGTTTCATTGTATATTCTGTCTAAGTAATTTTTTCTTAGGGTCAACTCAGATGGGATATTTTGTTTGCAGTATTTTTGTAAAAACTGTCTTAAAACCGGATTTTCAATTGCATTCCAGGGAATGTTAGCAGCAACAAACGCTCTGGTTAAATCAGCATAGAAATTGCTGCTGAGATTGGATGAAGTAGGCTGTGTTAGTAAAGTTTGTTGCAGTTGATTTTTCTGCTGAGCTTTAGCCTTATGAGCCGCTCCTTGCACATGCTGCTTTAGGTGGCACTTCTTTTCTTGCGAAATCTAAAATGTAAAGTAAACTGAATTAAAATAAAATCCTAATTGTTGTATTGCCGTATTTCTATCACAAAGTTAGTGGGTTCGAACAATCAAAATTTTAATGACCTGCAAATACTTTAACTATCGGAATTTAAAAGGTTAAAGTGTAGTGGTCTTAAAAAGAATTATACCTCAGGATAGCTCAGTCAATGTATAAATATTATAGGCCTACTCATTAAAATTAATAGAATTTATATATTTCAACTATTGTTACATACCTGTTTGCTACAAATCTTGCAGAATATTATTTTTCCATCATAAGTGAATTCTGAATATTCTGTTAGCCATTGCCGGATCAATGTAGATTTTGCACTTATATTTTTCGGCATTATCGCGTTAAACTTCACAGGAAAACGTCCTACCGCTCAAAACTTCTCAACACAAATAAGGTGAGGGAAAGAGCAACTGTTAACGAGCATTCAAATGAACCGTTGTTATTGAGATTCAATTGGACAAAAATACAAAGTTCCACTTATTGTTGCATTTCCTGGTAGTGTTAACACTAGGAGGGCCATTCTTTTAAATATTTTGTAACGGTTTACCCTACTAATTCGCAGTTTTACGACTTTTCATAAATATTTCAAAAACACTCTTTCTCCAAAAATTGTGATTTTATGACACTCTGAAGGGCAGTACAGCTAATCGGTTTCAGACCGAAGACAGTCATTTTTATAGTATAGTATATCTCTGAATCGGTAGCAGCACATGTTGTGATTGTTGCCTGCTTCAAAACTAAGGTTGGTTCTTTGTCGGCATTTATGCCTCCAAACATGTTAAATTCGGTGAAATCTATTGCGAGTGTCGTGAGATTCAAAACATTTTGTTTCCTTTATCAATGGTTTCATGGCCGGTGTGAAGCAAACTTTCCACTTTTTAAATGCCTTAAATTTCGCAGTGAATGCATGTATAAATTATAAAAAAGTAAGAGTAAAATGCGAAACTTTACAGTGAGTTAGGCATTTTTAGGCGAATATTAACAAATTAGGCTCTAATAACCGTTTTAGGGCATTTTAGGGCACTATAAAACTCTTTGAATACCTTTCAATTTCCATGAAACACAAATATTAATAATTATTTTTACTTTTCTCCTAAAGAAACAAAATAGGCATTTGCCCTAGAATCCGATGTCTGGTTATGATCATGAGTAACTTTCTATTAGTGTCATTCTTTAATTATTATGTTGCATGCTCAGAGATTATTTGTAGTTTTAATAATTTCAGTTTTCAAAAGTTCTCTGTGTTAATTCCAATTTCAAATGAATTTTTCTCAATAACTTAATTACCGGATATTTTTTGTTTTTTAATTTCGCTACTACCTTTCCTATATTTTACTCCTATTAGTTACATACGTCGTCTCTCTTGAAATCACCTGGTGAGCATTGAATTACATGATTTCATATTAGGTTAGACTAGCTGTAAGGTAATTAAATTTGTGACGAAGTCAAAAAATTATTTATTTTTCTTCTGCCGATTAAATTCATCCGTATTTAGGTGTTTTGCTTTGGTTGCATCGAGTATAGCTTGTCGTTTAATATCTGGGCTATATTTAGTGAAACTAATAAAACATAGGCCTATAGCCGTTATAAAACGTAAAGTTTTGTGTGTATTTTACTTTTTACTTATTAACATAGTCTTAATATGCAACTCAATTCACAATAATACTAACTTCATCACAGTCATTTCCTACAACATCCGAGCCACGCCCCTTTGTTTTGACTAACCGAAACATGGCGGACCAATGTTCAATTGTCTTCAACTTTCTGAGATCTTTGTCCTCTCTATAGTATCTAACTCGTTGGATTTAACCATAACCTGTAAGTATAAGTTCGTTCCAACAGCAGTCAGGAACCGTCCGTAACCATCGTGAGCATGCGCAGTACAGAAAAAGCGTTCCAACACAATCCGAACCAGTCCTGAACCGGAAACATGTACTGCAGTCGGGCGTTCCAACAAGCTTTTGACACGGGTTCGGAACGGTCAGAAATAGTCCGCGGATTGAGGCATGTACGGAAGAGTACGCAAGACGCGGATGCGCATAAGCTCACCAACGTCTCCTGGATACTGAAGAAAGACATGATCGACTGTTCACATCAATGAGGTTAAGATGAAAAGTGACAGTGCAGACGAATAATAAAACTAGAGATTTAATTTAAATTTTCGCCAAAAAGAAAGGGAATGGAAATTATTTGGGTATTTAAATAGTTAATTACAATTTGAACATGCAGCTTTGATTAAAAGTGTAATAAATAACGTACATACATTAATAATTAAAAAAAAGAACTATTTGTAGATGAGAGTTCCCCAGTACACGACATTGAATTAGCGGAATTCTTGCCTTCCATATTTTTTGTCATCTTTTTATAGAAAATGATCGAAATTCTATTTTCTGCAATTAGAATTAGCTGCAAAACGATAATAATAAGCATCCCGTTCTTAGCAAAGATGATCGCAGTTAAGGCTGGTTCACAATAAACCGGGAACGAGAACCAGAATGAAAACGAGAAGCAGATGACGTGAATATGAAAATTTTTGATTCACAATAAACCGAGAACGTAGACGACTATGCATATCGATATGTATGTCAATAACGATATGTAAAGTCGATATTACGCATTCTGATGTTATTTGTGTATAATTGACCAATGGCGTTCTCTCATGAGTACAAGGCAGCCTACATAAACACAGGTTAGCCAATTTAGAAATTTCAACTGAAACATTTCATTAGGTACGGTACTATAAATATAAACATGCATCTTTATTATCACAACCTATTTTAAGTCTACCATAACGTAAAATAATTAGAGAAGAAACATTTGTAATAGAACAAAAATGAACACAACAGTAGTTATTGAATTGTAGCATGAATATGTAGTGTGTAATACAACCAATACAGTAATAAAATATGATTCACTTACGATCTGTGTTCAAAGATGCAGCTATTGAAAGCCACGTATTCTCCTACATTTTCTCATCTTTATACGAGGCGCGCCGCTTATCGTAAATGTGAGGATTTCAATATTAGAATCTCATCAAATAAAACTTGCTCCATGATGCACAGCACAGAACAAAATAATGCATAGGTTATGTCACGGTCTTCTTGCTACAAAATATACGACGACAAAATAGCTTTTAGATGGCAATAGAATGAATCTAGTGGGCTGTGATCGGAAACGTGAACGCCAAAGTTGAAACTTGGCCAACTCTCCGTTCCTGGTCCCGGGCTCCGGCAAGCTTTTCGTTAATTGTGAACGCTCACATTTAAATGTATACATTTTAACAATTTTACCGTTTTCGTTTTCGTTCCGATTCTCGTTTCCGGTTTATTGTGGACCAGCCTTTATAGCATCTCTGGATTTAGTACATAACGATCCGCGAAAGCGTTCCAACAGCGTCCAGTCGAGTTTCAATCCCATAGCAGATGCTCAACTAGCGCATGCGCATAAGA
The DNA here is from genome assembly GCF_040183065.1 of Periplaneta americana. Classification (NCBI taxonomy): domain Eukaryota; kingdom Metazoa; phylum Arthropoda; class Insecta; order Blattodea; family Blattidae; genus Periplaneta; species Periplaneta americana. Next base: position 34,174,715 of record NC_091133.1, on the reverse strand, counting down.
TGGTACAGGGACCGTACATGAACTGATCCATGAACCGCTTGTTGGAACGAACCTATTGTCGTACTTTACAATTTACGTACGAACGCTATGTTGAATCTGAGTATTCAGGTGATGAGGAAATGGAGTTACATGAACATATTTTGTTAATGAAAAGAAAAAGTAGGCCTAAAATTAAAGCCAGAAATATCTGAAAATCACATTGTATCTTACGAAAATAAGGGCGAGTTTTGGACACTGGTTTCGATTTGAATGATGATACGTTTAGGCGTTATTTCAGGTTCAATGGACCACAGTTTTTTGCCATTCATGATATGATAAAGGATCCTTTGCTATGTTGTGATTAAAATTATGTAAACTGTATGACATATAGATACATTATTTCAAATGTTTAATTAATACTATTAAATCTCATCAAAATAAAATATAGCCCTATTTATTTTCAGATAATCTCCAGATTTCTTCTTTAAGTTTTTATAGTTTTCATCCCGTGTATCATATAAATAGGCTTACGGGTGACATCGTACAAGTTCGATAAGTTTCTGACTGCAATTATCAGCCATCTTTCCTCATTTTCAAATAAAAACAATACAATTCATCGCCACCTGTGATATATTTTTCTACATTCAATCGTCATAAAGAGTATAAATGTCAAACATCTTTGATAAATGTGTCAAGAAAATTCGCTCAGCTACCGATTCCAGCGAGAAACTCGCGCGAGGTTTTTGCCTCGAGCGAGAATCTCTTCCAGTGTGTGGACGTCCATTTGAATCCATGTTATCAATTTTTTAATTTTCTCGCAACACATTTCTCGCTGGAGAAAACTCTGCAAGTGTGTTACATAGACCATAGCCCGCTCCTATACAGCATTATTATGCTCTAGAGTATGGGATCGGAGAGGGCTATGCATAGACTTACTAAATAACCGCGGTGTGTTACGGGCCTAATGGAGGAATCCGGCACTGCTTCTTGGTTGCGTTCCATGAATTGGTGTTGGCAATACTGATTATGATGGCTGTTATGGATTGGAATGTGTTTGCATTGTGTTGATTGTTGTCGACAACGAATATGCAAAAGGAATTCTGTTCATTGAAGCACTTTGAATGAAATATGGCTGCTTCTTTCATCAGATTAAATGTTTTACGAAGGTATACTAACTTTGTAACTATTAGTTGCATGAATAGGCCTATTTTTGCAACTACCTTCTAAGACCCGGAGACATAACCTAACATGAATAAATTTATTTGGATTTACAAGATTATAATATGTGACGATTGGCTATTTCGAAGATTAAGATCAAATGTATTTAAAACACATTTGGAATGACTTCAGAATACCACGTATGTCGTTATTTCATTATCGAATTGTTTATTTTTTGTGCAAGGGGGTATCTCATTTTTTTTTTTTTTTTTTGTAGGTCTACTTATTTATCTAACCGGGAAAATTTCGGTATTCTGAAGTATAGCGATCATTTTATGCAAATATAGGCCTAAATATTTCAATTGCGGTAATTTCATAGAAACGGTGTATTATTAAATTCCAACTGTGGTGAATAAACGGGTGATTTTGTGTGGGACGACACGTCGTAACTGATTTCATAATAATAATAATAATAATAATAATAATAATAATAATAATAATAATAAGCAATGATCAGCGATAAAGTCATTAATTAAGTAATATTCATGTGTCTCTTTATTCAACGAAAAACTTTCAAGTTTTTTAAATATGCTGTAAGGTTATTCTACAAAAATTCCCTCTCAGTAGACTATCCACACATAATAATAATCCTTCATTTGGGAAAATGAATTTTAGAAACAACGAATAATTATAATAATAATAGGTCAATGTTACTTATGTCCCGCCCACTATAGAGACATAGGCCAATTTTACACATATTTAGTATAACTTGTTGCTTCTTTGACAGGTTAGGTTTGGTTAGTTTAGGTTTTTGTTATAGCCTACCTTGCATATGCGATTATAGCGCAACATTGGCATTGATAAAAGTGAAATATTCGTTCAGTGGGCGTTGGATACTCTACATTCACCATATATTTATTTCCGCTTTAGTATATCCCAAAGGAGACTCAGAGAGTCAAAGAATATACAAGTCAAAAGACTTTATCTCCTAACTGACAATAAAGAATACATATCATGCAAAAAAAAAAAAAAACAAACAAACAAACAAAAATTGTAATAAAAGTAGCCTACAAACAACCATCTAAAATGAATGGCCATGCTTTAATTTTTTAGCAGTAAAATAGAAAGCGAAAATCAAATGTCATGTAAGACTTTAAAAACAGTGAAATAACAAATCAAAGTTATTCATTTTACAGTAGAGAATTACAATAATGTAGTGTAATGTCAATTTACAAATGCGTGTGGATACATGCATAAGCTAATTTTAAATACTATTTTCTTAACCTTACTCCTGGCTTTTGTTACTTCACCAGAAGAAAAAGTAAATATCGCCAATAAGTTCCCTTCTGGTTATTGAATTTCCAGCCAGGTATACAACACCTTGGCATTTTATTTAGGCCTAATGTATTCAAAAATAAAACAAGTGACATTGATGAGTGGAGTGAAATTTGTCTCTCGAATTAGCTATAAGATATTGCAATTTGTACCACCCCACTTATCTTATCTTTTGTTTGTCAAAAAACTTTGAGAGACACTGAGACTGTAACATATCCTAAGATTCTCCTTTCAGTTTCCCCCTCCTCCGAAATTTAGGAATAATCTGAGAAACGTGATCTATCATGTTTAAGAGAACATAAACTCTGTTTTCTCTTGCATAAAATGTACAATGGAAGAAAGGCATTCTCAAATTTGAAGGAAAACGCGTTTTTCTGATAGTTGAAATTCCCAGTATGTATAAGTAGTCATAACAACAGAATCTACTTGTGTTTATGAGGGAGTGAAGTAGAGAGAAATGGGAAATTATTATTAAGTTATCATGACAGATTTATAACGAGAGTGCCAATAAATATGACATATTTGTTACTAACAATATGGTGCCAATAAATATTGCTTCCTTTTGTATATTGCCCCATGTTTTAAGTCTCTTCAAAATATCTTTGTTTAAAAGTAGGCCTACATACATTTTTATTCTTTCAATTTCGACATAAAGAATTCTTCAATAATACAATGTATATGGGTCATTCTCACGAAACCCATCACATTTCTTTCCCCTGCATAGATTTCTTTATATCTTTTAACTTGAAAAATGTCTCCTGTGTAAAGAATACAGCACTATTACACCTAGTTATCCACCCTAAACTTAGGTCGATATTACATCTTCTTACTGCCATGCATAGTTTGGAATACCCAAATATGTGGACACCATGGATGTCCCGCACTACAGAATATAAATTTCAATGAATACCACCTTTAAACTATCAATCCAAATGGAAACAAACACATTGTATTGAAAAGTGCGTTAAAGGAAGTAAACATCCCATAGACAACAGTTTTATAAAAGTGCCCAATGTTACTACAGAAGTGGTGTAGTTTTTGTCCACGAGTTTTTGGCTTTGCCATGGAACGGATGATTCTTCGCTTTGAATTTGCCACTTTAAAAGAGAAGTTCAATGTGGTGCTTCCAGAACATTCGGGAGATAAAGACGGTGAATTGCCAGTGCTTTCTCAGACATAAAAAAAATCTGCACTTGCGTATCAAGTTCAAAAACAGCATTGAATAGCAAGTGTTCATTTTTTAAGTGGACACCGTGGATAAAGTGCCAGCTCATCTACGCAAAAAGGAATTACCAAGTGCTGGGTAAGTAATGACTTCATAGGCTATTTATGAAATATGATCGGAAAAATTAATATGCTTAAAAGTAATCAGAACACACCAGCGCGAAGTCTGAAATGTGGACACCATGGCTGTAAACACCGTGCATTTATTTAGAACGGGATATTTAGTTCACAGGTCATGATAATTATTATTGATGTGATGTTTATGATGTAGCTGGAAAATACGGTTTCTACATAGTTCTATATGGATACAATATTGCGACTGTATCATGTATCTGTATTACACGATGAGTGGTGGTGAACTGACTAGAGGACGGAAAAAATACGAGAATAAGGGAAGAACAAGAAAAATAAGCTTAAAGACAGAAATTTATGAAAGTAAGAAGTCGAAACGTGCAACTTGCAAGGAAAATAGAACCAGAGTGTTTAACGATGGAAGCAGATCCTGAAAAGCACACTGCTTACATAGCGGCGGAGAGTAAGATATGGGCTGAGAGGAAGAAGGAAGGAAAAATTAAGACAGTTTTGGCCACGACTAATAGAGAATTAAGAGAGTGAAGGAAAAATGAAGAGAATAGATGAGAGAATACTGCACGAAAATTAGGAACAAATATATTCAACAATGTAATCATAGTAATTTGGGAAAGGATATAAAAAGCTCTCCTGCTGATAAAAAGTAGTGAAATTATTCGAAAACTAAAAGCCGAAACATTAAGCTTAAACATTTAACAGAAAAATTGAAAAAGCTTTTTCACGTGTAAAAAAAAAATGAAATAGGCCTATGCTATACTCCATCTCGTATCACAGAGACAAAAAAAGCAAACCTCGCGCACTGCAGTTCATACTTTGCTAAGAGGGCGTCCAGTTCCTTCTGACATAAAGAAGAAACTGATCCTTGGAGAGTTGCTAGAACAGCAATTAAAATCATTTTCTTCTGTAGAATATAAAAGTAAACAATTAGTAAGACGCATCATAAGTGGCAAAACAATTAAGACATATAAAATGCTGCATCACTGTAAGAGAGTAGTTTCTCGCACAGCTTTTGCCAGAATAATTCCTATAGACACAAGAGTAGCCACAGTTTGGAATACGAGCATCACGTGATACAATAAAGACACATGAGTATAGTGGTGTGAAGAAAATAAAAATTTGTTAATTTTCAATGAATTGAGTTATATGTGTAAATTTCAATGTGGTATGAGTCATTGAAAATTTTCTTTTGTGTCTTGTATAGAAGTGTATGTACTTATAAAAGAATCAGAATCAAAGGTAAAATATTTATGATTATTGTTACTGTATTACTATAACCGTAAATCATTTCTTATTTCTATTTCATTATCTTCATGAAATAAGTGAAATCAGTCACCGGTGTAGCTCGGTCGGCTGAGGCGCTTGCCTGACGATCTGGAGTTTCGCTCGGGCTTGGGTTCGATTCCTGCTTGGACTGATTACCTGGTTGGGTTTTTTTCGAGGTTTCGTCAACCGTAAGGTGACTGTCAGATAATCTATGGCGAATCCCTGGTCTCATCCAGCCAAATACCATCTCTCTATCACCAATTCCATCGACGCTAAATAACCGAGTAGTTTATGTAGCGTCGTTAAATAACCAAGTAAAAAAGTGTAATCCAATATGGTATTATTATTTATAAACATATAAATTAATACTCTTACCACTGTTAACGATAATTCACATTATTAATCAAAAATGTTTGCAAGCGAACATAAATACCTATTTCATTTTGTAACATGGCTCAATTGCATTATTTCTAATAACAATCAGTTAATATTATTATGAATAATAAAATTTGTGACTTATTTATTTTCAGTATTGATTTCAAGTCGGTTTGTAAATCAAATTTCCTTTACCGAGCCATAGGAATAATCCACGGATTAAAACTGTAGACACCGTGGAGATGCAGTGAACACCGTGGAATCTGAAAATTGATTTTGTTTTATTTCTCGTAGTACACGAAGATTTAGACATGGCCACTAACACACCTGACTTATCTTTCACACCTCTCCTTACAATTTCAGTTGTTGCCATTTTTGGGTTCCAAAAGTGACGGGTTTCATGAGAATGACCCATATAAAAGCATTCAAGCAAACCCTTCATGGTAAAAAAAACCGTACAATTCTTCTCTATCATCATAATTATATTATTATCAACAATTATTATAATAAGAGCAACAATATTATCAAAAACAAAAACAAATTGAAAACTTTTGCAGGACAGACCTCACAAATCAGTATTGTTTATAAATATTATTGTGTTATAAATACATTTCCACTTTGAGTTGTATTTTTGGATGTAAGGGTCAAGTTTAATTTGTCGCAGCGTCCAATAAGCATTTTGCAAAACCAAAAAAAGAGAACTTTTCTAATAGATGTGTTTACTTGTACTGTTTTCAAAATATCATTGTTTGAGAGTACACATTTTTTTTTCTTTCATTTTCGACCAAAGGTATCCTTCAATAATAAAATGTTTACAATAGCGTTCCAGTAAACCTTCACAGTGACTTCATTTGGTAAAAAAAAAAACACAATTCTTTTACAAAATAGATCTCTCAAATATTTTACAAACACATTTCCTCTTTGAGTTGTGTTTTAGGGAATATGGGTTATGTTTAAAACTCCTTAAATGCTTTAGAAATTCATGTATTGACTGGAGAGCATCTCTAATCTGTTATAAACCCCATGACTCTTCTACAGAACCACCACAGCCTTTCAGCAAACCCTTCATCCACACTGTACTTTCGATTGTTACTGACGAACAATATTGGCTGTTGTAAATTCGACACAGGAATAAAAGTTAACTTTATGACACTGCTATAAATTTTCTTCTCATAAGCATTAAAATTGTGTGTGACCGAAATAAGGTACAGTCCTAAGATATGTCGTAAAAATGGAAGTAGAGTTAAGGAGAAAGGAGGTGAAGAAGGAGATCTTTTAAAGAGCAGTGCTGAGTGCTGCGAAATGGAAAAGAACTAGCTACAAATATCGCTAGTGTGACATGTCATGTGGCCACACGTAGCGACATTTAATGGAGAAACTGAGCAGTAATTGTCGCACCTGTGTGGCCACCCATTTTGCTACAGTTGCGGCAGCTACATTTGTAGCAGAAAACCTGCTACAAATGTAGCTCATGTGGCCGTACCCTAAATTCGTACTACTTAGTAGCAAACATTAGTTCAACTGTGGAAGCCAATGCCAGTAGGCCTATAATAGTTCAACGTGAGGAAAATATAGACAGACTTTAACGAAGATAGATATTATATCGTCACTAGAAAGTGTAAAAAAAGTGTTCAGATTTGTAGAGAATGTAACACTGTTATCGGTTCAAGTATGGAAACCAGTGGTAGTAGTATAGTGCAGTGCGAGAAAATATACGGCAGACTTTAACGTGGATAGATATTATATTGTCACTAGAAAGTGTAGAAAAAAGTATTCAGTTTTGTAGAGAATGAAATTTACTTTAATCAGAAGAACCAAAGAATTGTGTGCATTGTGAAAACCAATTGAAAGTTAAAACTCACAAATGATCGTCAAAAAATACTTGGTTTGAAGAGTGTAAATCTACACTTTTGCAGAACACCGTTCTTATATATTGTTGCCTTCATGAAATTTCTTTACTAATAACTAGTAGTGAAAGTAACTTAAGCATAGTTACCGTACGAGTATGTGTTTCTTACAAAACTTACCAAAGTGTACCGAAGATATGGCAAGTAGAAATTAAGTTCAAAAGCTTATACTACTCGAATAGTCGAAGTGAATGATGAATAAAACAGAATGATGAGTACTAAATATTATATACACAATTTAATCGCATTAACTCTTTAATATATAACAAAAATCGCGAATTAAAAAAAACATGTATGTATGTATTCACACTGCAATGGGTGTATACCCGGTGGCAGTGGTAACTAATTACACTCAATAATGACAATAATAAATTTGTTAATTACAAATACACTTAATAATAATACCAATAATTAATACTAACAATAATAATAATAATAATAATAATAATAGGGAATATCCTAAATTAAATTAAGCACTATCACTTAAAATAACATTTAAAATAATTCTAATTTGTATCTTAAATCTAAGTTCGAACTAAAAGCCACGAGTATGATATGTTCATATCTGCACAAGTACCTTTCCACATTACACTCATTTCGCTGTCAACTCACTCACTGCACTGGAACTACGACACATTTCACTGATTCTATCCTGATTTCACTACCACTTCAAAAACATTTCACTGGTCAAATACTTTGCACTGCCACTATAAACTATAAAGCTTCCCTGACAGGAACACGTTTCACTGACACAACACACTTCACTGACACAACATAATTCTTCACTGATACAACACTTCAATAACAAAATATCATTTACATCCTTTACATACTGTGTATAATTATGGTCTATTAGTAAAGTCCTTAAGCCTATTTTTAAATACTTTTTGGTTGTTGGTAAAGCCTTTACTAAGTCTGCAGGTAAAGCATTCCAGTCCCTGATAGTACGATTGAGAAAAGAAAACTTTCCAGTGTCCGTCCTCTGTCTTCTTTCCCTCAATTTATATGAGTGGTCGTTCCTTGAAGAGTAATTTGGCGGTTGCAACCTATTTTTTATTTCTCTCCAGGCAGGCTCACCTCTGTATGTTTTGAACAGTGCGCATAATCGAATTCACGTTCTCCTGTCCGTGAGTGTGTCCCATTTTAATGGTGAATTTTTCCGACAACACTTGAGAGCCCGTTTTTTAATCTTTTGCAGTGTCTTAATATGTTCTAATCTGTAAGGATCCCAACATGCAGCACCATATGGTGGTATATAACTATTATAACTACTTTCTGATGTCATCAATGACATCATACCTTTCCATCGTATTTTTAAATTTATCAATTTTTATATCATAGGTAAGGATAGGTGGAACTACACATGGAAAGTTCAAGTGATATCTTTGACTTAAAATCGATATCCGAGAATCCGATCTAACTTTAATTCTTTATTCTAGAGCAATTCCACGTATAACTGACTGACATTTACAGTACACTTTGACAGCAAAATGTCTGCCTAAATTGTGTAATGGATTGAAATTAGACTGTGTCACTGCAGGATTTGATAGAGGAAAGTGTACACTTAAGATACATATAATAATAAAGTATTTAATAGGAAAAGTATACTATTTATTTACGTCCAAAGTGTGTGTAACTGACTGACATAAATGTCAACTCTCTCTTCAGGTGAACATAGTTCTTCACAGATTTTTTCTGAAATGTCATTCCTGATACAATTTTGCAAAATATTGTTTGGAAAGGAAATTGTAATCTTCAGTTTAAGTTAAACACGGCCTCCAAACCGCGGTTAGTAATGGAGTTATGTGTTACTGACTTCATTCTGTAATGGACTTACATCTCTGAATTTTTAAATAAAATTGCACTTATGGAACCGTAAATAGTACAAAATAATATGAAACTTGATAAGTAGTAAATTAACATAATGATTAATTTAAATGGATAATATGTTTTCCGGAATACAAAAATTAGTTCACTTAACCATGCATCTTACATGACACAAAATGATGCAGATACAAGTATTACATAGGCCTACTTAATAACTATAGGCCTATAGTTCTTTCTCTGTGTTTAAATACTGTATATACCAGCCATAAGCATTTGGTGATTAATTTTAGGACTATAAGAGTGTCACAGCAACCTTGGCAGCGCTTATCACTTTATACGGCATCAAACCCCCCAGCGTAAGATAGTATGTTATGTTATCCAAGTGCGTCCCTAACAATCTGGCACTGACATCCTTATCGATTATGATCAGGTGAAGCAGATCACAGTTCATATTTCCCATGCCTATGATTAGAATTCATTTATGAAGACTGTCAGACTGTTGAGTTCTACTTTTAGATTGAATTTGAACCATTGGAATTAAACATGTAGAAGCACTCCACGGCACTCGTTGACTCACTCATTTAGTCTAACAAGTATGTACTGCAGAAACATTGGCAGTATGTCACTTATCTGAACAAACTTTAGTTCCTTTTCACACACAGAACCTGTGAATCTTTCGCACTGATTGTTCATAAGACAGTTTATGCTGTTTACAAGACAGTTTATGCTCACAATGTTACAAAATTCTGTAGCGCTTTGTATCTTCTTCCCCGGTTTCACAGCCATCCATGCCATCCTTTTTACTTGGCCTCCAATCCCATCCATGGCCCCTATGCCATGATATGACTGAAAGAAATTCCATTGTATGTTAAATCCAAATATGCGAGTAAGCAATGTCACATTGCTCAATGTATACTTCTGTTTAAAATGACTCGCTGCTTCATCTGAAAATATTTTTACCACTTCACCGTTCGGAAGAATCACCAAAATTTCCGAAAACACTTTTCGTAGACAAGCATCCACTGCATATTTGTCATGTGCTACATAATCTGACACTAATGCAAAGAATTTCTTCTGAACTTCCCTGTCACCTTACTGTCTAAACCAGGCAACAGCAGTAAATATTGAGACATGCTTATTGCTCCAATGAGCTGCCTGAATCTCATTTTGCTCTTTGCAGGTGTAATTTTCCAAGATGTCAATTTGTATGATCGCTTCATTTATTGCAACTTCTTCCCGAGCACATTTAAATGCCTCTGCCTGCTGTCTTTTAACATAAATATGGTTCAGAAAATCCAGTAAACACTTGCCCAATTCTTCCATACAATCAATTACTCACCCTTCTCCTATGTCAATCTGAGCTCTTTCGTTAAGAAATGTCCACTGACTCTACTCACATCGTGAATTACCACATTCGTCTGTGATCTTTATTTCAGTTAGCAAAGGACATTTTTCACATCCTGACTGCATGCATTCACCTGCGTTCTGGTCACATACCACTTGACACAAAAACTCTCGCAATTCCGTCTCTACAGGTACGTGTTTCTTGCGAATGCCTTTAGAAGAAATTTCACATTTTCGTGTACAATGCAACCTCTTTGATTTCACCTTTTACACTAATCTTAAAATCATTTCTTCCTGCAGCCTGATATGTGATGGTGTCGTCTTCATAGAACTTGAGGACCTCTGCCTGAACATCGTCTGCTAGCTGCTTTCTGGGTACACACTTCATTGGTTTACTAATCCTTAGTCCCTCTTTTTCTGCCAACTTTGCTGTAAGTAATTTTCTTTTTCTTGGTGAAGTGGGCAGTGCTTCCTCAATACGTTTCTTGCACTTACCATAATGCTGATGACATCTGAATGCTGTAGCTAGGATCTCTATGTCAGAAATATGTTCTCCTTCTTGAATTGTTTTCAACTTGTCTCTTCCTTGTTTTTCTCTTGCAATTCTTCACATCGTCCTTCCTTCTTTAGACGGAGTCTATATTCAGGTTGTCTTTCTGCCGCTGATTTCCCCATATTACTGCACACTTAACACCAGTTCATGTGTAACTTCACCAAGGCCTTCCAGGCAACTAAGTACACTGTGGAATGAACAGCATAACAGCTGAGATCACGACATGTCAGCCACTCACAATGCCACTGCGGAAAGCAAAATCACTTTAGAAGAAAATGTTCTAATACTTTTTTATTGGTCATGTAATAATAACGCAGAATATCAAAGGAAATTTTAATCTGTCAATTATTGTACTGTGTAGAAGAGTTTTTGTATGTTTATTGTGATGGACTGAAGGCGGCTCGAAATAAAACAAATTTACATGTCCAAATTGTGACATGAAACTTAAGTATCTTTACATGTTTTTTAAGTGTTTGGAATATGACAAGATCTGCAGCAAGTTATACACTAAAAGAAAGATTATTTGAAACATCATCTTACGAAATAAGGCAATTTAAAGTATAAAGAAACATATTTCTTCAACAAAAATAGTCTTATATCAATTTCAAGAAGTTCACCTCGGTATGACATTTTCATGGAATTGCTCTCTAACTAAAGTCTTATTTACACAGTATCACTTAGTAATGCATAGTCACTGACATCACTAAACTGCACTGTGTACATCACTGTGCAAGTGCTCACTGCGTCATCATATCACTACTTGCACATCACTAGAACAAGTTGGCTGCCTTCCAACTTTAGTGAGCAGTAATACATCATTTTTCCCATGATTCTACCTGTTTAATGGTTGATTTTGCGCGTAAATTAGTTAGTTGTTTGCAGAAGTTGCATTAGAACTTGCTAAAATGTGGATATATAGAATGGTGAATGTATTCTGTGTTTTGTTGAGGAGTATGGGGGACAGAAAGTAAATAATCAGGAATATAAAAGCAATGTTGCCAAACTGTCTACGGTAGATGAAAACCAGACAGTTATTTCCAGTTTTAGTTTTGCTGGAGGTATCCTCATTGTTGTCTGCTTTCTTTGTATAGACACTTTAACTTCTCCAGCAAAGACGAAAACTGATCACTTGTCATCCTTAAGTAATTACTGTTAACTGCGACTATCTTTCACAATTAACTTTTTTAGAATTGTATTTGAGGCTCTCTGCACTTCTCTTCACTCATGTGTAGGCTTGTGAAAAATGAAATCCTGAAGACTAGTTACTTCAACCCAATTATAAAGAAATTCTCTGCAAAGAAGTTTTGCAAATGTTTGTGTTGAACACTTGATTAAGAATAAATATAAATAATTCATGGTAATTTCACAATGTGAGCGTGTGTTATCTCTGACAGTGTCATTTACCAACAAAGTACCATTTTTATGTTGAAATTTTTGTTCCCAAGTATCAAGGCTCATGTTACATTGTCCAAACGTTTGTAATGATTAATCTCTGCTGTACATGAGGTTTTTTAAAGGTCAAGATACCGATTTTGTTGGATATATCAATAAATGCAAGTTTATAGATCATTTTCATTTTCACTCTTATTAGTGGTTGTGTAGGCAGGGTCCAGTGCACTCTTTTGCCCTGGGGTCTATAATGCCATTAAGACGGCCCTGCATGCACGTCACCACTTCCGGATGTGTGCACACTCAACGATGCATCACTTTCAGACTTGAAATTGCTCACTAAACGACACGTCACCTAGTAATATCATGTACATGAGGTTTAATAGAGTACAGTGATGTATTAGCCATATCCCAACCTAATATAATTTTGTTTGTTGGGGGAGAGGTGCTTCACACCCCCTGCTTATATGCTGTCACTCCCAAATCGTCACTGACACTTAATAAACAGCATTATAACCAATTAAATACACAAAGACAACCAGTAGTACTTCCAGTGATGTTAATTTAGCGGAAAAACGACATATCTGTTATGTAAAAGGAGACCTCTTCCATCCAATTACCTAAATTTGTATATCTTACATATTTCTATATAATGCCTTAAGTTAATTATTAATAATATTTTGAAAAATAATTTAAAGTCGTTTTTTGTATTCTTTAGCATAGGTCATAGCATCTTAAACATGACATCATTAATATGTGCTTCGTTGTTTGCCTTTGTACCCATATACCACTTCTTTGAAATTACCTTTATTGTTTCAGGCTGTCTGACCAGATCTGGAAAGGAGTTAATGACAAACATGTAATTCTTTGGAATAAACAGTTGCCTTGTCGACCAGATATTTGTATTCAGTGTAGAGTGCTGCACCTGTCATTCGTATGGTATAAGAAACGAAAAACTATTGAAGAAAAAGTAAGTAAGTTGCAATTACTATAAAATAGTAAGACTATTATTTCGAATACTGGTTAAGAGTTTGAACAAACTATGAGGATAGTACAAAGTTCCCAATCTCGAGTACCCTCAACATGTACTAGCCAGTTTCCATTCTGTTCTAGCTCTTCACCCGCAGTAACGGGATTTTCTTTCACCGTGAAGTACACATGCACAGACTGCTCTTCAATCCTATGATTAAACTAGAATGTATTTGAACACTATTGCACTGTTCAATCTTATAATAATAATAATAATAATAATAATAATAATAATTATTATTATTATTATTATTATTATTATTATTATTATTATTATTATTTATACTGGCAGAGTTAAGGCCATAGGGCCTTCTCTTACACTTTACTAGGTCACAAATTATACAAGCAGTTAAAATTTAACAAAAAGTTAAAGAACAGAATACTAACATATTACAACATGAAAATAATACCATAATAGAAAAAAAGAAAGTAAAATGCATTGGAATATAGTAAAAGCAACTCATTTAGTACAAATGGTTAATATGGAAAACGTAAGAAAGAATATAACAAAATGGAATGTAATAAAATAATAATAAAAAAAGAAAAGAAATACGAAAATGAAATAAAATTCACCATAAAAATAATATAATATAATAAATTCATTGGCTGATAAAGAGAACAAAAAGGGGAAAGGTAGGAAAGAAATATATAGGCCTAGTCTATATTTTTACAAAACTATCGCAGAGAAAAAGGCTTATAACTGGAAGGAATCTGTATTGAAAAAGTGAATTTTAATTTATTTTTGAAACTAGACAATGTCCGACAGTCTCTGACATGTTGTGATAGAGAGTTCCAGAGATGCAGAGATGAGCTGCAGAGACGGTGAAAGATGAAGAGTAGAAGGATGTTCTGTATTTAGGAATGGAGAGTGTGATATGGTGTTGTGAGCAAGTATCTATTTCGTGATATGAGGACAAATGTTGAAAACGAGAAGCTAAGTAGCTAGCGTTAGAGGTTTGAAGAATATTGAAGAGTAAAGTGAGACTGTGAATAGTTCTTCGCTCTTTGAGACGGGTCCAGGAGACTGTGAATAGTTCTTCGCTCTTTGAGACGGGTCCAGGACTGCATATTTAGTGAAGGTGTGATACGATCAGATCTAGGATGTTGCAAATAAATCGAACACATGTATTATGAACACGCTATAGTCTGTCTGTCAGTCTCATGTTAAGGTCAGTGTAGAGAGTGTCACAGTAATCAAAATGAGGCATCAAGAGTGACTGCACTAAATTCTTCTTGAGAAGAAACGGAAGGAAATTTCGAATTCTTTTTAGTGCGTGAATTTTCATAAAAATAATTTTACATGTGTGTGTGTGTGTGTGATTTGAGTATTCCAACTTAAGTTTTTGTCCATATAAATTCCTAGATTTTTTACTCTATCACTGTAAGGGATAATAGTTTCATTCATTTTAACAGGAGATGAGTCACCTGTGTTTAATTTACTTAAAAGTTGTTGATGTCCCATTATAATTGCCTGTGATTTCTCTGAGTTCAATTTCAGTCCAAACTTTTTCGTCCATGAAATGATTGATTTTAGGTCATTGTTTACTTTATTTATTGCGTAATTTAGTGCCGATATAGGTACAGAGATATATATTTGTAAGTCGTCAGCAAATAGAATATGTCTACAGTGTTAAATAGATTGTGATATGTCATTTATGTAGATCGTGAAAACTACACCTGCACCCATGGTACACAGACCCGCACACATTGTTGGCGTACTTGAAGGTAGGAGGTAAACCACGACACTGAACTTTCTGATAAATTAAGGGCTAGGAGCTTGCATAGTAATAGATCTATGTCAACTGAGTCATAGGCTTTACTGAAGTCAAGAAGTGTCAAAATGGTCAATTTTTGTTTATCGGAGGCTTCCCGTATGTCTTCCGTAACTTTAAGTAATGCTGTATTTGTGCTATGTCCAGTTCTGAAGCCTGTCTGATACTCGTCAAGTAAATTGTGTTCATTCAAGAAGTCCAATTGTTTGTGAACAATGCGTTCCAATGCTTTTGACGGGTGAGCAGGATGCTTATAGGCCGATAATCGTTTAGGTTTGAAGGATTATTATTTTTAGGAAGGGGACATACATAAGCTTTCTTCCATAGGGTCAGATATGTCGAGGTCATAAGCGAGGCATTAAAGATGTGTGTCACAGTTGGCAATATTATGTCTATGATTTTACGCAGTAGAACAATGCTGATGCAGTCAACTCCTTCAGCTTTAGTACTTATCCGTTTTATAGCTTTCTTTATGTCTAAGTCTGTTACTTATGTGAAGTAAAATTTCTCGCTCGTTTCACAGGTCGCTTGCAGTAGTTCATGCATTGTCTGTTCTCTCTCCTTGGGGTCAATTGGTTGTGAGTGTAATGTGGTAAAATGGTTATTAAGAGCATACAGTGAAATAGAAAAGTCATTTACTTGATCATTCTGTCTCCCTATGCCCATTGTTTTCAAGTCTCGCCATAGTGCTGATGGGTTTGAAGATGGTCCAATAATGTCATGCATGTGTCGAAGTTTCGAATTTCTTATTTCTTGGGTGACTTTGTTACGTAATTGTTTGTACTCAGTGAGATTGTCTTCAGATCTGGTCCTTCTGTATTTACGGTAAGCTGCGTCACATTCAGCCATCATAGTGCGTATTGAGGAAGTTAACCATGGGGCTGCTGGTCTTTTCATTCGTTTCGATTTCAGTGGTGCGTGTTTATCGTAAAGTTGTGTAATATAATCATTAAACATCGAAACCTTGTCATCTAGAGTGGGAGTAGTCCAAATTGTGTGCCAGGGAATCATGGTTCCGTCTGATATTAAAGCTGTCTGGTCAATGCGTCTCAGGTCTCTATATGTCACTGTTTTACGAATGATTGGAGGGCATTTGAGGGAATAGGCAAGGTAGATAATATCATGCGCCGAGATTCCCAGTGCAAGTATTTGTCCTGGTTTGTTGTAGCTATTATGTCCAGTAAAGTCTCAGAATGCGGAGTGTGGTGAGTAGGACTGAGGGGAAGGACTGTCAAGTTGCATACTTGGAACATTGTCAACAGTTGTGTTGTGCAGTTCGATTGGGTGGCAAGCAGATTTGTATTTAGGTCGCCCATTATAATTGCGTGTTCATAATGAAGCAGATGGTTTATTAGGGGCACTTCAATATCCATTATTCTATTGATGTTTGGGGGTTGATATACAGGGTGTTTAAAAAATATGGGGCATAATTTCAGGAATGTATTTCCCACATGTAGACAATCAAATTAGTTCATTACAACATGTGTCCGGAAATGCTTCATTTCCGAGTTATGGCCTTCACAACATTGAAATTCACCGGAACGTTTTTCTTTCCGCAGGTCGTTGCCGTCAAAGGAGACATTAAGAGGGCACTCTGACAGTTCATTCCAAGGCGAAGGTTACATTCAGTGTTGTGTAGGCGTTAGACTGTGCGACATGTATTCAAATCAAGAGCTGGCAGAGATACACTTCATGTATGGTAAGGCGGACGGCAATGCTGCGCTGGCTCGTCGTTTGTACCAGGAGAGGTACCCACAGCGACAATGTTCAGATCGGAAGACATTTGTACATCTCCATTACCGTCTGTGCGAGTATGGAAAATTTAACTCTCCTGGTCTGGGGAGGGGACGACCAAGATCTACAACTCCAGAAGTACAGGAGGAGATTCTGGAGGCTGTGAACATGACTCCTTCTATCAGCATACGAAGGGTAGCGTTGCAAGTCAATGTTCCTCATACGAGGTGTCTGGAGACTGTTGAAAGAGTATCAATTGTATCCTTATCATTTGCAACGTATACAGGCCCTGTCACCAGCAGATTAGCTACCCTGCACGAGTTAGGTTCTGTCAGTGGTTCTTGCAGCAGTGTGGTGTAAATCCGAACTTTCCTGCCTTAGTATTACTTACAGATGAAGCACAGTTCACACGAGATGGCATAACAAATTTCCACAATCAGCATGTATGGGCGTATGAAAACCCACGTGCAACAGTTCCATCTCATCACCAGGTGTGGTTCTCCCTCAACATGTGGGCCGGTATCATTGGTGATCGATTAGTTGGACCCCATGTACTTGTAAACAGACTTACGGGGCAGGCGTACACAAACTTCCTGGAAAACACCATACCTCGTGCACACTTCAGTCGTACGGCTCGCCGGTACTTGGATCGAAGGTTTCCTGATCGATGGATAGGTAGAGGTGGCCCAATTGCTTGGCCTCCATGCTCACCTGATCTGAACCCTTTCGATTTCTACTTGTGGGGCCATTTAAAATCATTGGTTTATTCATCTCCGGTGCCTGATTTTGAATCCCTTCGGAATCGAATTGTGGCATGTTCTGAGGACATACGCAATACTCCTGGAGTTTGGGATCGTGTTCGCAGGTCAATGAGACATCGATGTGAGGTCTGTATTCAAGCAGGAGATGGGCATTTTGAACATCTTCTGTAATGACAACGACCTGCGGAAAGAAAAACGTTCCGGTGAATTTCAATGTTGTGAAGGCCATAACTCGGAAATGAAGCATTTCCGGACACATGTTGTAATGAACTATTTTGATTGTCTACATGTGGGAAATACATACCTGAAATTATGCCCCGTATTTTTGAAACACCCTGTATTACGCAAAGGAGACATTTTTTCAAATATGCAGTTATTTCAATAAAAAGAATTTCAGGGGCTGCAGAATACTCACTAGGAGTAGAATATATAATTTTGGGTTGTAGATCTGACCTAATGTATGCTCCGACACCTCCACCACCTTTATTTGTGCGATCATTATGCAATAACATGTAGCCGTCTATGTTGACTAGATCTGAAGAAAGGGAAGTTTTTAACCAAGTCTCAGTTAACAATAAGGCATGAAGATTAAGTGGAGAAAATATGTCATAGAACTCGTCGAAGTGGGCTAATAGGCTTTGAGTGTTAATGTGGGCCAACTGTAGTGTATGAGTGTGAAGAGAGAGAGCGGATTTTAGAAGACTGGTTTGTACCTGAAAGTTTTTGACTGAAGGGCATGCAGTATTGTTTGCGGGTGAACAGGGGGAACATTTCTGTTTCTAATAGTAATTGCTGCTAGCTTAAAACCTTATCTAAGCCAAGAAACAAATTCTCTACTGAACTAAAATGAAATAACTAAAACTACTAAGAAGTAAACTGTGATAAGCTAAAATAAACCTAAATAAAATTTTCTGATAAGAAAAATAGAAAAAAAAAATGTAAATCTAATTCAATAACAAGAGAAACAATGAATGAAATGTTTATGTAGGATACCAAGAAACACGCACTGACTCATTGCAGTTCATTTTTGCGGGCAATCGGCTCTTTGTATCGCCTGTCTTCGCAATTATTACGCCATCCTGTGCCCATACGTTGTGCAGACCATACTTTGTGATGCAGTCTTTCAACAGTTGATGTCACACCTGCGTCAAATCTTCTCTCAACACAATTGAAGCAGTCGGAGCTAAAAGGAACTAAGTAAGTCACTTTTCACAACTTTTCAGGAGAAGCAAAAAACATTCCACTAATAACACAAATGTATATATTTTTATGTTGCAGATGATAAAAGAATATTTAAAAGTCTTAGTTCCTTCTTCCACCGTTCAATGCGCTTGACATCCGTTGTTCAAATTGTTGCATAACCACAAACTGCATATTTTGACTTAGTTCCTTTTAGCTCCGACTGATTCAATTCCAGAATTTTTTAGCAGCTTTTTGTTTGTATACATTTCCTGTCGTTTCCTGTAGCTGCAGAATTTCACTATTATCAGTTGGGGTCATTCGTCATTATCTCAGGTTACAGCAAATGTTCGAAGTTATGTCTATTTGCTCATCAACAAGCTTCAATAAATTGTTTGATCACGGGCAACATTTCTTCTTGTGTAGATCTAACGCTATGAGGAACATTACGAATGTCATGTAATGGACTCTCATGTATCTGATGAGGAGCTTTCGAATTTCAATAACAGTTGTTTTGGAAATTTATATATCCCAGTGAATGTGGCCTCATTTGTTCAGTAAAAATAATAGTTCAAGATTCACAATCTCGTCTGCAGAACAAATTACAAAACTGAATTTATTCGATTTTTGAATAATTTAAAATGTATGCACATAAGATGAGTAAATTTAGATACCTAATAAATAGAATGATCACAACTCCTTTAGATAAAAATAAATATGAGAAAGACAAACCTGGCAATAGATAATGGCTACAACAAACAGATCATCAAAAAACTTATTGCTAAAAGAAAATCCACTCTATCCAAGAAGAAATTTACTACCGGTACATTAACCCCTGAAAATACATGTTCCAAAAAACCTCGTTTTGGAATGACCTACTTTGGCAAAATCTCCAACAAACTAAATAATTTTTTCAGACAACATAATATACATATTGTCTCCCATACAAATAACTAACTAAATAATATAATGTCCAATCAAAAAAATAATAATGACACCTTCTCAAACAGAGGAATTTATATGCTGAATTGTAAAAACTGCCAAAAGAAATACATTGGTCAAACACGTAGGAATTTCAAAATTAGGTTTAATGAACACATATCTGATTTTAAGTACTATAGAAACAGATCCAAATTCACTATACACTTAATTGAAGAAGGTCATGATCTTAATATTAAAGACACATTGCAAATAGTTAAAACCTTAAATAATAGCAATACAGTAAACATCGCTGAAGAATACTATATCACAAAGGCAACCCAACTTTGAAGTGATCAAATTACCAATACAGTGAAAACTGTTCAAATCAGAACCTGAATAATCCGGAATCCTGTCTATTTTGGAACAATTTATTGGTCCCGGCGAAATTCATATGTATTATGTGTAATTTTTCCTGAATAAAATGGAAACTGTCCAACGCGGAAACGGAAACTGTCTGCTACTGCTCAAATTGGAAATAATATTTTGCACACACTACTTTAATGTAAACTATATTTTGAAACAGTATGTGCTTTCAAGGAATATACGAAATACGTAGGTCACTAAGATAAAAACAAGTTTTCTTTGTAAAATTTTTGAGGATGCGAGGGTGTGTTGGCCTGGTGGTCATAAATTTTATTACCCTATTGACTAGGCAGACGAGTCCCTTCAAAGATGTTCAATGCTTCACTCTGTATACTGTCGTAGCTGGGTAGAAAGCAAGTGTATTAGTGATTTCGTGATAAAAAAAAGTTGCGTAAAAATGTTGCACTATCATTAATTGATGAAATAAAAGTTATCGAGGAAAATGAGAAATGAAGAGTATGGAAAACAGTGTTGAAATTTATGAATGGAAAACTCAGGTGTAATGTAACACTTTCAAAAATAAAGGCCGTATCATGAGTGAGTGGCTTGCGGTCAATAATGGTCACATAAAAGGAAAGAGAAAATAACTGGTTACATAGAAATAAATGAACTGTTGTGGGAGTGGATTCTTCTTGCCCTTTCAAAGAGCATGCCAATTTCTGGACCTATTCTGCAAAGCAAACCTTGAACTGGCAAAGAAATTAGATAATCCAGAATTCAAGACTTGTAGGCTCCTAGCCCAATTAAATAATGTGCTGTGATACACAGTAAAGTATTATAGTATGGTGTTTGATATTAAATTTAGTGTGATTAATAAACTTTATAGTGTTTAATGAGTGAGTTACGATACAATTTATACAGGAAATGAGATTTTCATCAAGATTATTCATCAATTAAATAAGCGACATGAAGCTGATTTAATGTCAGTAGTGTTAAATGGAATATTTTGTAATTCCTACATTTTGCGGCATGCCATTTTGTTTTTCATTTATACAAATGATAAAATATATCATTTTAACGTCACACCTGAATAACATGGAAACCTGTCCACAACGGAAAAAAAATTAGGACCATGTCACTTCCGTCTTGAACAGGTTTCACTGTATATCAAACCCTCTATAAAATTTAATTAGTAATTATTTATTCAGTCATTTCTTGTCATTGTTATGTGACTCTCTTAAACTTAAACATATGTTATTTGTACTTTCAACTACCTATTGTACAATAATTGCTCTGTCTTTGTGACAACCTGTTAATACAGGGAGCTGTTATTGTTTAGATAAATAAATAAATAAATAAATAAAATAAACTGATTACAACATCAAAAGTTCTATTTAATCCCACAAACATTATACCTCACGCCCTCCACAGAACAAAAGACCACCATACCACGTAAGTTTTTACAATAGTTTAAGAAACTATCACCTAACTATTGATATTCAAAAATTTCCTTTCTACATAATAGCAAACTTATTGGCCCATTTCTTACACAAATAAATTAGTTTGAGTTTTAATAACTCATCTGACACACCGTGTGCTAACTTCTACAGGAAGATAATATCTATTTGAATAATGTAATTTTAATTTCACAATCTTATTGAGTAACAAATTCATTTTAAAGTGTCCATGTTTATATATAATTTTTTTTATTTTATTTTAATATATTCAACATGTATTTACTTTATCAGTCATTTCTGTATATGCACATTGTATTCATATTCATGTTTTACTTAATTGTTACATGTTCTGAAGATGGCAGCTTACGCCAAAAATGTTTAACACTGTGAAATAATGTTATAAATATTCAAATATTTTGTAAATTGTAACATAATATTGATAAGAAAATTGATGGACATATCTAAGTTATTTAATTAACTTTTTGTGCTCATAAATGTTATAAATGTTATGTCCTTTCGGTAAAATCCAAGATCTAGTCGCTATTTTCTTGGACCAATTGGAAAACAATGATGCAATATATGACGTCACGCACGATGTTAATATTTGAAAATATGAATTAAATCGACACCCTCACTACTCCCATTTTTCATTCTCCCACCCTACACCACTTCACTACACTCTATTTCTCCCATATTTTCTTCTACTTCTATCTTTGAACCTTACCTATTTTATTCTACAAACTACTTCATATTAAATTGAAATACACAACTTATCTTCGAACACCAGGATTCGATCCTAGAACCTTTCATGTAGTAAACTACCATCATAGCCATTATGCTACGAATTTGTTGATGAACAAACCCTTAAAAATTATACTTAGACACAATTAACATAAAATACTTCCAAACACATTAAATAAACAACTTCATTATTATATAACGAAACTGAATTCATAAGTTTGCTACTAACTTTCTTACATTAAAATATAACAAATAGATCACAAACTATTTAACTTATATTATAAAAAAAAAGTAGTGTAAATATCCGAAAGATGGCGTTACTCCATTTATCCACTATCAATTGTCTTATTATATGTTACTCCGTTTAGTATTCTAGTAGTAATCTTACAATGGCTAGTGTATCAAATATACATGTACCTGACGCATCACAGAAGACCATAAACTTTCGCGAATTATGCAAAGCCATCGACACATAACGAAAGTAGTGTAAATTGGTGCATCAAACAAGGATTAATTCCAAATAAAACACCAAAAACTTGTACTAATTGTGATGCTGCAGAAAAAGTAGTATGGCAAGTAAGATCGAAATATAAAAATGTTTAGTACTACCTTAAATGTAATCAGCAGGGAACGGATTTATATGGACTAAAAATATATGAAATATGTAAATATATATGTAGTTATTTTTACCAAAATATGGAATTAAATATGGATTTTTACCAAAATATGGAATTAAATATGGACTTAAAATTATAAAAAAATGACTATGTACGTTAAATATTGGTACATTTTAATCAAACTAAACAAAAAATATAATGGACGTACCTTATCTTCCAATGTAGTTTCAACAAAACACAATTTTTATTGTCTGTTACCATAACAATAGGTTACAAACATTTCTTTCAAGTGCTGAAAAGTGAATCTTCTTCTATTGTCTCTGAGGATAGATTTATACTGACTAAAAGAGCGTTCGACGTCACAAGAAGTAACTGGTACATAATTCAATTTCACAATGTCTGCTGGGGATAAGTCCAAGTTAATCTTCACTGTTGATTCACCACTCATCACAGCAACAACCTTTTGTAGTTCTTCATATCCAGGGTTTTTTGAAAGTACAGTGTCCACCTTAGCTCTTACTGCATCTGCAACTTTACCTCTACCACGATTCAGTTGTTCCACAGTACTATTTATAATTTCAAAACTTTCAGATAGTGAAAGGTGCCTATTTTGGAGACTTTTGAGCGTTTTTATGATGCATGAAAATGTATGCTGAATGTGAGCTAAGTCATTCTTCACACTTATGTCACAGGTAACTGTTTTCGCAGTATCAATTGAGACTGCATCTTCAGAGTCCAATGCAAGGAGAACATTGTTAATAGAGTCTATATGTTCGGCATAATATTCAACTGCTTCTAGCCATGTACCCCATCTAGTTAAAATTGGCTTTGGTGGCAATGGAATTTCAGGGTACATTTCTTTCAACACGTTAACTCTACTGGGAGCTTTGAGAAATACTTTTTTCACTGATGAAATCAACAAATCTACTTTAGGGAAATTGTCTCTGACCACTTCTGCCACACGATGAAATGCATGCGCCACGCAAGTAAAATGAGTCAATTTAGGATATACAACAGATAATGCTTGTCCAGCTTTGACCATATAAGGGGCAGCATCGCTAATAAAGAATAACACATTATCGTACATAATACCCTTTGGCCACAGGATACCCATAGCTTCGTTGAACAGTTTAACTATAATTTTGTTATTGCACTTTTCTAGAACATCACAATGTAAAAGAATTCGTTCAGAATATTGTTCACTTAACAAACCGATAACTACATTACCAACAAGTCTACCTTCTTTGTCGGGAGTCTCATCAATGGAAACCCAAATTGAACTATCTTTAATTTCATCTCTTATCTTCTGTATTGTCTCATCGTAGATGGATGGAGCATACGTCTTCCTAAGTGTTGACTCATCCGGGATTGTATGTTGAGTATATTTTTCAAGGAATTCCCTGAAGACCTTATTCTTTAGTTTGTAGAGAGGAATATCAGCAGAGATGAGAGAACGGCACAGGTCGATGTTAAACTCAGATCTTACATTCGATGTTGTTGGTTGTGTTAAAAACAATTGTCTCTGCTTGGAATTTAGTTGTTTGTTGGCCTGATGTTTACTAGTTGTAATGTGTTGTTGCACCAGGAACTTTTGTGTAGATGATACTGCACACTGACACAAATTACAAAATAATATTTTATTGTCAGTTGATAAACCATCTTCTTTAAATTCTGAAATGTAACTTGTTAGTTTTGATTTTAAATTGACTGAATGACGTACTTTTGGCATATTTACCGTCTTTATAGTATGATTTACAAAACTGAACCTATGTGTACTCTGACTGGCATTTAACTGTTGAGCTGCACAACTGAAGTCTGTTAAAAATTTTAAATTAAATTAATACAGTTTTGTAACTTACTTTCCCATTGTTGATAGGACTGCTAATTTTCAAATAACTCTGATGTTAAAGGGATTACTGAACATGTGTTTAAATCTCTATTGTTGAAATGTATTTTTAAAAGTTAATGGAATTTTGTTTTGTTTTATTGTTAAACCTAATATAATATGGACTGTTTTATATGAAATATGGAAAATATATGGAAATTAACGAAAATATGTACTAAACTCTAAAATATGGAAAAATATGGAAAATAAAAGTAGGATTTTTCAACCCTACACATTGTGAAACATAAAGATAATGCAAAATATAAATTATATTAGCTTTATAAGTAAATATGTATTTACATATAAATCCTTTCCCTGGTAATCAGTGTAGAACAGCATATACAATAACAACAAACATGTGGTTTGAAAACTGTAAAATCAGCATCTTTCAAAGTTTAGCATTAGTTTAGTTTTGGTTAATGGATGTATAGAACAAGCTGATCAAATGTTCCTCGACTTCATAAACAACATTAAAAAAGCATGCCCTGACTGTGGACAAATACCATTAACACCCAGAACTTACACTAACACAGAACAACAACACTGAGGTAAGTTAAATTGTCAAAATTTTATGAAAAAAATTTTTCTTACTTGCAATATTATGTGTACATATATGTGACGTCATATAAGCCTCTTACGTCATTCAACTTATTGATTGGGAAAACAGCGACTCCATCTTGGATACTACTGTCCTTTCAGAACCTTCTTTCCTTTCCTCCACTTCTCCAATTTCTTTGTCGTATTATTTATATTACTGTAATGACATTATATTAGGGTGTCCCTTATTTTCCGACTTCAACATTTTTGAACGCCCACCCTCCAATTTTGTTCGAATGACTCTAAAACATATCTACACAAAATTCTGTTGTGATTGAAACATTGTAATCCAAGCCGACTGGAGCACGAACTCACATGACTCTGGATTTGTCACGCTGAGTCAGTACATGCAGTACAGCCAGTTCTTCATCTATTACCGATCGTGTCGCACGTGTCTTCGGGTCGCTACTCTAACATTATGTCACATTAATTATGCATTGCTAGGGCACATATGTTTTTATTAGGTGATATAAAACGTCAAATAACTGGACACAAATTATCATCAAATACACAAGTGCTGAAAGTTTTATTTTATAACATACGGGAGGTAAAATTAACTTTTAGTTAAAATGCTAATCTTGTGGTTCGTGAGTGCGTTATATTTTGGGAGAAAGCAAGAATTCCGACATAAAAACTTATTAACTTGCATTCGAAGTGTAGAAAATTGCAAAAAAACGCAAAGAAGTGTGCACGCATTTTTAAGTGCCGTGAAGAGGAGTTTATACATAATTTGGACAATCTATTTAATATCTCACATGCCAATGTTCTACAAATATTCATGTTGGAAGAAGACAGCATGTTTTTACTTCAACAGTGAGAGATAGGATGTAAAATCTACCTTGCAGGACTAGATAGAAAACTCGCGGATAAAGAAAAAAGAGCGATGCAAAGGAAATTAGAAGAAGGGAAAAGGAAAACGAGACAACAGTGTGCAGCATCTACTTCTAAATCTTCAGGTGTACTTCCTTTTCCATCATCTGAAGATTCAGATAAGGCATTTCCAAGTTTAGATGAAATCGATGTTGGCCAATTTTTAGTAGAGACTTTTGAGAGTAAATCAATGCAGAATGCCACAAGGTGAGGTACCAAAAATGTTATCACTACAAAATTAGTGGCTGCTTTGGATAGATATCAGCTGAGTGTAAGAGATTCTGTATACATTCTTCAGATGACAGCAGAGGCACTTGGCCACAATATTGAAGAATTTCCAATAAATAATTCTTCTATTCATCGAATCAGACAGAAGATGAGAAGAGAACTTTCTGAAATAATTAAATCCACTCTCAAGAATAATATCCCTGCAATTCATACTGTCCATTGGGATGGTAAACTGTTGCCCACATTAAATGTCAGAGACCCAAAAGAAGAAAGACTCCTAATCGTTGTTACATTTGGGGATAGTAAGCAGCTCATCAGCATTCCAGAATTATAGAATAGTTCTGGTAAATAGCAGGCAAATGCTGTTTGGAATGCATTAATGTATTGGGGTATTGAAGACAATGTACAAATTCTCTATAACGACACAATTGCCTCGAGCACTGCCCGTTTTAATGGACACATGTCTTACTTGAACAAAAATTGGACAGGGAGTTGTATTTCTCATGCTGTC
Source organism: Periplaneta americana (assembly GCF_040183065.1). NCBI lineage: Eukaryota > Metazoa > Arthropoda > Insecta > Blattodea > Blattidae > Periplaneta > Periplaneta americana. The sequence goes on along the minus strand of NC_091133.1, from coordinate 34,147,606 downwards.
ATTACATATATGAACTTATCTTACGACGTGTATTTGAATGTAAAGTACGTGATGTAACAAGCAGTCCTAACATAGTACTTTTTAAACATTTGAGGGAAAGCTGCAAAAGTGTCAATCCCAATAATTTTTGAAGTGGCAGAAAGAATGTGGTGTGGTTTTTCAATGAGTCATAAATTAAAGAAATTTTAGACTTTGATGACAGTAAATTAGATAAAGAAACACTGAGATGTGATTACCATGAACTGGTAGAGCTCTTTGTAATATTTTTGGGAAGAGACTCTGGGGGGGGGGGGGGAAACTAAAAATACACCCTCGTGGGGCGATGCATCAAGCATGATGGATGGCAAGAGCAATATATTGGTTTAAAATGTTTCTGCTAAGATCTCAACTTAAACTCTCTATTAAAGTTAAAAATGTCAAGGGATGTCTCTCTGTTCACTGTAACTGTTTATGTCAAACTGTGGCTTCAGTGTAATGCAGTTATAAAAGCTCCTTATCAAGTTCTCTGCTTCATAAAAAGTTCCGAAATCATATAAAAAAATAGATTCCACAATTTCAAAAGCAGCTGTAAAGAAATTTAGTCACCATTATGTGATATTTTTCGGAAGAGTTGTCTGTCCTTTTGCTATTTGATGATGAAGTAGATACGTATTACTCAAAATCAAAATGGTAGCAAATTTGAATAGAGAGAATCTACACATGGAAAAGATATGTATTTCTCTTTGTGGAGAATTGGATGGGCAATTATTTAATAAAAAATTATATATTATACATTCAACAATAACTTTTACCCTGACTCCAAACTACAAGATCTAGAATTGAAGGCGTTAGTGGAATAAGGGGGTATCCCACATTTTGGTAAAAAATGAACTAAGTCCATATTATGAAAGCTGAGTCCATCTACTGTTAGTTTAATGTGCTATTTAAGTAAGGGATAGTCCCATTTTAAAGTAAATATGAACATATGAAAGGGCTTTGTAAGTTGTATCAAAATTCTGAATGGAATAAGGAGGTATCCCACAGTTCCTTGAAACCTTGGTTCTGATTGCCCAGCTGTTTACCTAACTGACCAATGGGAGAATACTGCTTTGATACAATAAGTTTCCAAGCAACATGGCGGATGTGTTTTTTTATTGGGTTATTTTACGACGCTGTATCAACATCTAGGTTATTTAGCGTCTGAATGATATGAAGGTGATAATGCCGATGAAATGAGTCCGGGGTTCAGCACCGAAAGTTACTCGTATTGGGTTGAGGGAAAACCCCGGAAAAAACCTCAACCAGGTAACTTGCCCCGACCGGGATTCGAACCCGGGCCACCTGGTTTCGCAGCCAGACGCGCTGACCGTTACTCCACAGGTGTGGACTGGCGGATGTTGACCGTACTAATGTTTTTGTAAGTAACGAAATGGTGAAAATAAGACAAATGATAGCAAAAAGAGGAAAAGATATCCATAAAATGGAAAGACAACAGCAGACAGAAGGCACGAAACAGTGGACAAGAATATATTACACGCACAGACAAAGTAATGTCTGCTAAAGTGTTCACTAACATACAGAAAATAAAAAAGCCACCAAATACAGAATGTTAAAAAGTATCCAATATTTTAGGAGGTGATAGTATGCATCAAAATAAGAAAATAATGTCTAATAAACATGGGTCCTACAACACACACTTGTTCATAAGAGGTGCTCAATGTGACGTCCATTCATGGCAATGCATTTCTCTGCTCTACAATACAGCAAACTGCCAGAAAATCATACCGTAGTTGACACCTTTGGCATGGAATACTGATACATCGCAAGGAATACTGAAAACAAAAGTCTGGTTGCAGATATGAGCAGGGTTCAGCAGAGATGGTGTTGTGAATTTTCATAATCAGCATGTGTGGGCTGATGAAAATTCCCATGCACTTGAAGAAACGAGGCATCAGCACCCATTCTTAATCAACGTATGGACAGGCATTCTTGGTGAAAGATTAATAGGGCCATATGTGCTACCACAGAGACTTTTAGGACTTTCTTATTAACGTATTGCCTGCCTTGCTGGAGAATGTGTCATGTCAGCAGGACTACAGATGTGGTTCATACACGATGGCGCACCAGCACATTTTCACCACAATGTGCGTGAACACCTGACGTTGACATTTCAAGACCATTGCAATGGTCGGGGAAACCCCACACCTTGGCCTGCTCGTTCCCCAAACCTAAATCCTCTAGACTTTTGGTTACGGGGACACAGATGTAGTTCATACACAATGACGCACCAGCACATTTTCACCACAATGTGCGTGAACACCTGACGTTGATATTTCAAGACCACTGCAATGGTCGGGGAAGCCCCACACCTTGGCCTGCTCATTCCCCAAACCTAAATCTCCTAGACTTTTGTTATGGGGACACACAAAGGAATCAGGTCAATTTCAAAGAGTGCGTGATTCCTTACACCAAAGGGCAGAGAAATGCATTGCGATGAGTGGACATTAGATTAGGCACCTCCTATGAAGAAGTGTTCAGAAAGTATGTGTTGTAGGACCGATGTTTATTAGACATTATTTTCTTGTTTTGATGCATACTAGCACCTCCTAAAATATTGGATATTTTTAACACCCTGTATAGCAAGCACAGTTATGAAACCAAAGCACCCCGATGGAATGCTCATCAAAGCTGCTTAGCGTCCTGACATACTGTCCATATTAAAGTTCATACCTCCAATTCATCACAACTTTTATTTAAATTTGAAATCAGATAATGGATGTGAAGTAGAAAACAATGATCATGACCCATTACCTCTTGGTCTAGTTGCCTCATAAGTGGTGCCTTGTTGGTATCACTTATGAGGTTCAGACCTGTCTTTGGACAGTTGACTCAACAGACAAACAAATGAATCTTATTTAAGTGTCTTTTGATTAATACCTTTCAAAGTTTGTTTCTTTCTTTATTGTAAAATATAGTATATCTTAAGTGAAATTTTCCTACAATAACAATAATAATCAAGATATTATGCTCTACATTTGCAGAAAGTTATTTCAATACCTACCTAACACATTACCCAGAAGACTTTGTGATTCTTATTATTTTCCTTAAGTTACAGAGAATCTAACAAAATGCTAAATATCTCAAAAACATACTTTTGAGGGATACCTCCTTCTTCCACTAAGCCCTTCAATTCCTAACATTCAAATTTAGCGCTCAAGTTGGCACGAGTAAATGTTATCCTACAGAGATGAAATTTTGTTTTTGAGTAAATCTGACCAAATGGAAAATATTTACGGGATGGGCGCAAAAATTATCGATTTTTTTTTTCTTTTTGGTAAAATAAGGGATATCCTACTTTATATACATCTGTAGTTCCATCTATAAAATGTTCAACATTTAAGATCTTAAAATCGTATTTTGGATATAGCCTATGTGTTATTTTAATGTATGTTTCCTTACAGAGAAATCCGAAATCGTTACACTATTCTCCAAAATCTAAGGCAAAGGATCCAATTATTGACATATGGAGAAATATGACAGTAGCTCAGGTGGCAAAAGCTATGGAAAAAGATATTGGCAAGTATTGCAACAGCTTTAACTAGCATTCTTATGTTATTAAGAGCATGATTTTGTCATTACTGAAAGCAATATGAATTTCATTGACTACGTGCAGAATTATATTTTTGGTTGATAGATTCTGTAAAAAAAAAAATTGTTGTAAGTGATAATTGAAGTTGATCTCAACTTAGTTAATTTTTACGTATTCTTGAAAATTCGAACACACACACTCTTTTCATAGAACATGAGATTAATTTAAGCATTCATTTTGTATAGCAATGAGTTTATGCTATGTTATGGTATATAATATCTTGTAATATTTTTCTTGTATTTATTTTATAGATCATGTGTTCGAGGTTATGATGTACATAGATAACTCATTAAATTATGATAAACCATCTTCAGTTATCAACAACTTGACAGTTATTCAGGATATAGTGAAGAAATCAGGAATGAAATCTCGGATAGTGTCGCCTGCAAACATGAATGAACCTGAAATGATAAATAAAGATGCTACAAAACGGTTTGTAAAAGATTTGACACTATTTAGATAAATAATCTTGATGCTCTAGTCTCAAAAAAAAAAGGGGGGGGGACTTTTCTATTGACTATTGGTGCCACTTATAAATAAATCATAAACTGGCAAGTGATTTGTCATTTTCTGGTCGGGAAATATATGATCTGAACTCAGCAATTTCATAATTATAGGTGGAACAGTTTTACAGAATTAGCTTCATTTACCTGGCTTGATTTACCTCTAAAAATTTGAAAGTTAGAGCAAAATTGTTTCATTCAAATCTTCTATTCTCTATTTAACTGTGACATAAGTGATGAACTTATACGAGTATACTGATTTGTTAGTGGTAATTATGTAAAATTAATTTTATTATGGATGGGACAAACTTCTGACCTGTATTTCTTTGCAACTATAAATGTATAGAAAGTTCTGCTATCTTTGTGAATATTTTCAAGTTTCATCTGTTTGAGCTTCAACATTAGACCTTTTTGTTTAAGAAACAGTCTTATTTTTTAAAAATCACATTCATTGTGTAATGCAGTAGTATTCAATCAGTGTGCCATGAATAGCCGCCTGGGGTACCGTGAACTTTTTCTGTAGTTAGTAAAGAAGACAGTTGTTGGGAAATTTCGTTTTTGGTGTTGATTAACCTGCGTGACCTCAGGAAATTCCACTTTAAATGTTGGCCAATTTATGTAAGCAGACATAATCTCGAAGCTGAAATATCGCATCGTTCCTGTTAGAAGCTGCAGTTTTTTTTTTTTTTTTTTTTTTTTTGTTTTCAACTAGATTTTATTAGATGTGACTGTTATAAAATTGATAAACTATGGAAAAGTTTTCAAATTTGGTAAGTGGTAGTAAAAAGCATGAATTTGTTGAGGACAGCAAGGAAAGTGGTAATGAGGATAGGAAATGCAAGTATAGAAAATACAATAGTTAATTAGATTTTGGTTTCACGTGCACTCTTGTGAACGATGAAGAGCATCCACAGTATGTTTTGTGTTTGGAAGTACGGTACTCTCTGTTGAATGTATGCTAACTAACAAATTAAAGTGCCATTTTGAAAGTGTTCATAAGAATGACATGGTCAAACCAAGAGAACATTTCTTTAGAAAACTCAGTCAAATAAAGGACAAAAGTCAGCATTTTCTAAGTCAGAGACTTCTGAATAAAGCTCGTCTAACATCCTACAATGTAGCTTACCGAGTAACAAAATGTAAGAAAGCCCATACAATTGCAGAAGAACTAATTCTATCATGTCCTATTTACATGAAACGACTAAGCTTAGAGATTTCATGGAAAAATAGTTTTTGCCCCTTTTCTTTGTTTGACACTACAATCAATCGACAAATTCAAGATTTAGGAGAGAATCTTCTTGAGAAAATTATAAAAAAATGAGGGGAAGAGATTTTGGTTTGCAGCTTTATGAGGCTATTGATAACAATAAAGAAATGTTTAAATGTTTTGTTTTATTTAATGACTCTCGCAACTGCCGAGGTTATATCAGTGTTGCCGGTGTGCCGGAATTTTGTCCCGCAGGAGTTCTTTTACATGCCAGTAAATCTACTGACATGAGCCTGTCGCATTTAAGCACACTTAAATGCCATCAATTTGGGCCGGGATTGAACCCGCAACCTTGGGCACAGAAGGCCAGCGCTATATCAACTGCGCCACCCAGGCCGCCAGCAATAGAGATGTTCATTTAATTATTAGTCATGTGTGATTTGTCAATGAAAAAAGTAACGAAATGGTTGAAGATCTTCTTTTTTGTAAGGAAATATATGCAGGTATGATAGGCAAAGATTTGTTTGAAATTGTGGACAGCTTCAGGATAGAAAATTAAATAGACTGGGTTCATTGTGTTGATGTGGTGGGCATTCCATATCAGGACGTTACAGTAGCCTATAAGCACATATCCGTGGCAAAGCTCGTGATGCTATTTGGAGAAGCACTTGCTTTACAGCATTTGTGTTGATCTGAATCAAATTCTGCAAACTGTCATAAATGTGGTGAACTTTATTAAAACTCGTCCTCAGAAAGCTAGATTTTTTTTTAGTCAAATGTGTCACAATATGGGGGCTAAACGTACGTCTTTATTATTTTATAGCTGCATTCGTTGGCTTTCCAGAGGAAAAGTATTATCGCACATTTTTTAACTTAGGCGAGAATTCTACTTTTACCTAGAAGAAAACCAATTCAATGCTAAGTGCTTTCTAGACACTGCCTCTCTGTTAAAGCTGCATACATATATATATATAAGTGATAATTTTTGGGAAGTTAAACTCATTGAATAAGTCTCTGCAGGGAAGTGACACTTACTTGATTCAACTTACAAAGTTTCAGTCTTCAGAAAGAAGCTTCTTCTTTGGAAGAGAAAATCAATGAGAGAGGAGAAATGGACTACTTCCCATATTTGCAGCATTTCATAAAAGACAATGAGATAGTTACTGTAGATATTATTTCTGTAATTGAAGGATACTTATCTGAACTTTGTTTATTTTGAAAAAATACTTTCCTGAAAACTGTGAGAGGTGAGTGTGGATTCAGAATTCCTTAAGTAACAGTGTTCCTTCCGACTTCAGTACTGCAGAAGAGGAAGAATTGATAGAACTTTCGTCAGATTCTTCACTAAGGGCCGAATTCATAGTCAACACTTATCATAAGGAAACCCTTAAGCAGTTGTTTATAATAATTTCCAATTCATAAATCTCACTGAAGTGAACACTTATTCAAATAAGGTAGCTTGTCGCTTACTCATGTGTTTCCTCATATCCATTGTAATCATCTGATTCAGTATACAATGAATGATAATTATGATTTTGATGAATTTATTGAGTTCTATAATGAAAATTAAAATGTGTTTCGGCAAAACAAAAGATATATCAGAGATATGGAAAACTCTTTAAAGAAGTACAGTGACCAATAATTTAAGAAAATATAGCATTTCGACAAGAACACTGTTGTGGATATTCTGGTGTCCCTCATTGAAATTCACAATACAACCACGAGGCTTACCGATTTCACCACTGCTGAAAATACTGCTTTGAGATTTTATGCTACAGCATCATTTCAGGTAGGTTTAAGTGGTATTTTTTTTTTTTTTTTTCAAAAAAATATTCAGGTCCCAATGAAGTGTTATTTGCATTTTCGTTTGTTAAGCTGTTAAAATTTTCGTTATTATACCACTTCCACTTTGTTTACCATAAAAATAACTGAAAAATAAATTAAAATAATTTACTTACACGAATATTTCCAGAGTTTGCATTAAATTCAACTGCAATTTTGTCCATGTCAGTTTCTTCTTTTGGAGGAACAATTATCAGATTTTTACTTTTGACAATATCTCTATATTTCATAACTAGTTCTCTTAGCTCACTTCTTTCTTCTTCTGTAAAATGCTTTCTCGACATTTTTTATAACTTTTAGCTCTATAATATTTACTTCTGTATTTGTGTACAATAATATTGGTAATGCCAATTTAACAATTTGAATGCACTGGAAAACAATTGAATGTATGAAAGCGCTCACGTCTAACCGTGTTGCCATATTTCTTTCGATATCAAGGGAATGCTCAGTGCGTATGAAAGCGTAGCGTCTCTGCAATACGACATAAAATAAGTGCTAAGGAAATGCTCATTACTCAAGTGTTTCCTCATTTCATAAGTGACGACTATGAATTCGACTCTAAAAGTGAAGTTTTAATCCATGACATTGTCAAAATTTGGTATTCAATAAGACAAGAGTTCCCAAGCTTGAGTAAGAGTGCACTGAAGATATGAATTCCTTTTGCAACCTGATATCTTTGCGACAGTGGGTTTTCGGCAGTGGCTGTCATAAAAAGGAAGAGAAGGAAATGAGGATAAGTGTATCTCATTTGGTGTCATGATTGGACAAGCTGTGTAACAAGAAACAAGCTCAGTTATCACATTGAGGAGAATGGTACTTCATTCATATATATATATTTTTTTTATTAATTATTTTAGTTTCAGTTTTACTGTTGAAGTGTTTTTGCTATGGAGACTGAATCATGAATGCAGTATATGAGTGCATCTTTCAGACATGAACCAAAATTTAAAAAAGAATAAAAAGTATTAAATTGAAATTACATTATGCTATATGCTGTTTTCATATTATAATTATCCTGAAGTAAGGGAGTTTCAAACTGCACTATGTGTTATTGTTCTTGTACCATACATGTTATTGTAATTTTCCACAGATATTACTAAAATACCTTGAAAATTAAATTTTAAAAAGTCTTTCCTATAAAACATTGCTGGTTTTTTAAGATATCTTATAGGGGAGCCATGAAAACAATATAGTTGGTCAGGGGAGCCACAGACTCAAAAAGGTTGAAAACCACTGCTGTAATAAATTAACATGTATTTTGTTACCATTACGGGTGAGACATAGATTTCTTAAGCATTTCTCTTTGTTATTTATTTTATTACAAAACCAAGATGTAATTTTCAAATCTTACACTTTTAAGTAAGTTACACAAATAATACAGATTCAAAATAACATGCCATGAACACTGAATATAGGTCTATTATTTCTGAAACTATCAACATGAGCAACAAAAATCTCAGTAACAAGATTATAAATATTACCCTGACAACCTATAATTAAGTACTGTTCAGACATTGAGAGAAATGTATATATTTTATACTAATTTAAGAGCAGAGGGAGGAAAGGATATGTGCCAAAATATTAAATTTTCACATTTTCTTTGGAAAATGATATTTGGCCTCATGCCTATACAGTACCATCAATGCAAAAATTTGACTACAGAGTTAGTAAGAAGCTCAGTAAATGGCGTAGGATACAATTCTGTAAGCTGAGTCCATTGAGAACGAAACAAGTACCATTTGTTAATTTTTTGGCACATATCCTTTTCTCCTCTATGCACTAAGCATACCAACTTTACAAATAAAATTACAAGCATAAAATAAGTGAACTATATTTCAGTTACTATTGACCTGTAACATGTATGACAACTGAGCTCAAAGAACAGATCTATCTAAAAGCTCCTTGAAGAGCTTGTGTCCCCTATTGTTCACTATTTTAGGTTCTGATAGGATCTTTGTTATTACTTTATAATCTTCAGTTGATCTTTCAATATCTTCCTTATTCTGAGGTCACACCCAATATTTTCCACTTTTCTTCATGTACTTCACAACCACCTGAGAATGTTCAGAAACAATTTCCTCTAGTATCCATGTTCGAATGATACTTGCATATGCACACATTGTGTGGCGTGTTAGTATAATTTAATACAAATGAAGCTTTGAGTTAATACATTTTGTGAATTTTACATTGGAATAGAATGGAATTTATGAGAGAGGGACACTGTGGCCCAGCACTGTGACTTGTTACAATTTATTGTGCTAACCCTCAAGCTAGGCACTTTCCAAACCCTCACCAGCTGGCTACACTAAGGTTTGCTGCCTACCCTAGTTTCGAGTAGGCAACCTCCCTCGTCCCTAGGTCAGCATGCTTCTTGCATCGCCAGCCAGCAATCGAGGAATGCTATTGAATTTTCAATGAAAAATCTCAGACCTGACTGGCACTCAAACTCGGGCCGCCTCTGCATGACAGGCTGGAGGTATGACAACTCAGACACCATAGAAGGTGAATTTTACGTTAATTTCAGGGTATTCCTGTATAAAAAGTACATAGCATTCTTTTATTGTCATGAACATGATATGCTTTTGTTTAGAGCTCTTTTCTCCAGTTACATCATCATGTACAGAAATTGCATTCCTTTTCCCTGGTTGCTGGTAACTGACATGATCTCTTTGATAAAAAGACTGAATATTTTCTATTGTGTCATTACTTCATTAGTTATTGCAGGTCCTTCAGATTTTAACTTATCAAAAGACAACGATTTTCTGAAATCTGAAAATTGATTTAAATCTAGTTTTTTTATCATAGCTCTTCTTTTTGATGGACTCTGTGGTAATGATTTTTTTCTTTTACTTACAGCCTTGTCAAATGAGTTATTTGAACTGTAACTTCTTTTTTCTGCAGATAATATGTTTTTGTTTTTTCCTGGTATTTTAGGAATTTGTTTCAGTTTCTCCCTGTATTTGCTTTTACACTCCATTTCAGACAGTGTCTTTTTTTTTTTAACATGATGGTGCTGCTTGCACATTTGAATTTCTTATTTTCTCTTCGCTTCTTACCACATCCTCTCTCTTTGGCAAGATGTACAGGTAAGATCTGCTTTTAATTTCTCTCGAAATTTGTTCACCCTTTCTCGGTTCACTGATGCTGAAAATGGCATCTAGAAAAAATATTATGGTTAGAGATCATAATGAATGGATTTTCTCAATCAGACTGCATAAAAACGCAATGAAGTGTGCAATATCATTATACCTTGTCTTGCCCACTTATAATTTATTATAATGTCCCACCCGTAATATATGCAGTAATCCACCTGTAATATGTGCAGTGTTCCACCCATAATGTGTTATTTAATGTAAAAAAGCAGGTACCTCTTTGTTTCGAGTTTATAGGTTAATTAACCACATGTTTTAGGTTACTTTTGCAAAGTAGGCTATAAAGAAAATCCTAAGTACAGAATTTAAATTAATTAAAGAAATGTAAGTTTTTCCATTACATGTAGGACAAATGTTATATAAAACATAACATATCTTTTCAACAAATCTTCCTTGCAGTATATGGTCTGTTGTCTGAATTTCAGAATGCCATGCTTTACATAATTGTTCTAGTCAGTTAGGAGCTCTAAATATTACAATGAAAAAACTCTAGGAATAAAGATTATTGCTTCTTGAAAAACTTCAAATTTGTGAACAAATTGCACAGAAAAGAACTACATTTCACTTATATGAGTGACATAATAAAAAAACTTCATATTGTTAGCTTTTATATGAGTACCCACATGACAGTTTTTAACCACTTTTAATTTTTTGTAGAATCTCCCTTATTTTATGAAATTGCTGAACTAGCTAAGACATAGGAGAAAAATACTAGAGTTACTAGGTCCATATTTAGTAAAATCTCCTGTATTTTACCATGTATTGTTTCTACTTCCTGTCTTCTTTGTTCTTCTGTGTTTCTCCCGCATTCTTTACACTAGATTAATTAACAATTACGAAGTATTAGTATGATATATTTTTTTGTTAGAAGTTTGATATTAAAAATTATTATTTATGAATTGTAATGGTCATAATTTATAAATATGGCTGTGAGATGAAAGAAATATTTTTAATAAACTATTATCTTGTTATAAAATTAAATGCACTAAAAATACAGTGCAATTATTTTCACTGCCATCATATCCTGTATGGCCAGTAGGTTGAGCGACACTACCAAGAGTGCTGACCATGTGTGTCTGGTAAATAGAGAAAATGTAAAATGCAATGCCAGCCTTTACCTATAGATAATGCTGGAAATGTACATTTGCATAGAGACATGCTTGACATCTTTGTAAAAAATTGTTGTTTACATTGTCTGAAGTTCATTCTTGGAAATTAATACAGTACTAGTTTCCTTTGAATATTGCCTTTCAGTTCCTCCAACATGTGGGATGACTTTTGTAAACTTTGTCTTTTAGGTTTCCCCACATGTATATAAAAATCTCACTTTATCAAGTACGTGAAGTGTGGTGACCATAATTCTACACTAATATTTATATTCAAGTAACTCCAGGAATTGAAGCCACAGCTTTATGAGCTACAAAGTTGTTCGAACTCAAACCATGTGTGTGTTATGAACTACAGCTGTGGGACCATGGAAAAGGTGTACATTTTATGAATGGGTTGTGAATGATGGACAAATAAAACTATCTCTTTTTCTTCTCCAGCAAGGCTTGTTTCCACTTCACGGCTATGTAAATTGACAAAATTACAGCTACTATTTTACTGAAAAAACAGATTATTCATGAGGTTCTCCTTCATAACGAGAAAGGAGGGGAAGAACTATCAGACCATAAGAAAAAATTAATGCTGATAGGTATGCAAATCTGAGTTTATAGCCCTTTTTTCAACACTTGACTAAGATGGAACAAAACAGGTTTCGGTCACTGCTCATACAACAAATGTCTTCCTACAAGTAATTAATCGAGTGTTCCAGGGCGGAATCGTTAGTGTTAATCTGTGGCCCCCTTCCTCCTCTGATCTGACTTCCTGTGATTCCTATCTTTTGGCTTCACTGAAGTGTACAGGACAAACCCACGTACCTTAGAAGATCTCAAGCATAATATCCATCAAGAGATTTCCTCTGTTTCTTGACGAGAATTTGAGCGAATGATGAAAAACATGTTAAATAAGTGCGAAAAATGTAGAAAAAAAGGCAAAGGGCAATTTCAGCACATTCTTCGTTAAATTGGGTGAGTCCATAACATATTACTAGTGTTAACCCAGCATACCTTATGGCCGATAGGTACACTGTTGCTATGTAAATGAAAGAATATTAACAAATGACTATCTTAGGCTTTTTTCTTCTTCCTAAGTGTCCATGAAGATAGTCTTGATCTATCTGTCTTTGTCTGGGGCATTCCAGATCTCTCCTTCCTATGGGCCTGTATTTAAGTGCTAACTTGGGAGTTTGATTCCTATCCATTAAATTAATTTAAACATTATATAACTTGAAACTTTGTGTGCATGAAATGTTTTCTTAATCAGTGGAGTGAAATTTAAATGTTCATTGACAGTAATATTTATTTTATATATAAAAAAAAGTGCACACAGATGTATATCATCTTTTTTGTTGCTACTATGTTTAAAAATTGAATACCTATTCAAATTACAGACCTCCTCCAGATCCTTCTGTTCTTGTGAAACGACCACCTGTAGTAACTGTAATGGGACATATAGACCATGGAAAAACAACACTTTTAGACTCTCTTCGAAACACGTCAGTTGTGGAAACTGAATTTGGAGGTATTACACAACATATTGGAGCCTTTTCAGGTAAATATTTTTTTGTTTTATAACTCATTGTTTCAGGATATTTCAGTGCAGACTTAGAAAAGAGATGGAGGTCTTTTCAATTTTATAACTTAGATTGCACTGTTATCTGAAATGATGAGCTATTTTCAAAGTACTTAGTAAAATTATAACATGATGGCGTAAAATTGTTTGGAAACTATGCAAGCAGATGATAGCTTTCCTCCAAGATTCCAAAATGATGTGTCATAGACAGTCTTCAGTTTTAAAACTTCGTTGACATCTATCAGAGTTATTCTTTAACAGTTGTAGATCTCAGCTTCTTTTATATGTACAATATACCACTCCTGAAAATAATAACCTCTCTTCTCTTGGCTCGATTTTTCTTTCGTCTGTTACTTGCTCATCCCTTTGTTATATAGGAGTCCAAGTGGTCATGAGGGCACTATAATAACAAAGTAATGACGTGTCACTATAAGAACCAGTCAGATTCAGTCTAGCTTGTATTCTTCCACTGGGAAGTACACTTGTGCAGCATTCACTTTGATTGTTTTCTACTATATTATACACTCCTATTTAACAACTTTCGTTACATGCTCTAAACATTATTATATTATCCATTATTGTCATTATTATGATTTAATAATTAGTTATTGTACATTTTTTATTTCAATCTTGGTACCTATCTCTGTTTCATTACTGTGCTTTGTCTTTAATAGCAGCTCAAAATTGAGAAGTTTTTGAAATAAAAAAAATGTGTTGTAGTAACACTACATTGTTAGTGTTAAATACAGTAGTAATAATTTAATAATGGATGAAGGAAACTTACAAAGAGAAGAATTGAAAAAATGAGATTCATGTGTAAGAAATGCAATGATGAAAGTTTTTAGGAGATAACGAAATGCTAATGCATGGTTATATATTATCTGAATTCCCTAACAAAGAATGGCTTCATATTTTTACGTATGGATCCCTACTGTCCAACCAAAACGAAGCAAGTCTGGTGCTATATGACCAATTTTCTAGTTTTATAAATCCTTATTTTGATGGAGAAGTTGAAGTCATCTGTTTGATACTGCAAAATCTGCTATACCAGATCTCTTATTTTCAAATTGTTACACAGAGTAGCCCAATAAAATGTATATACTGTTTGTTCATCAATAACTTTGGAAGAAATTGAGATAAAATTCTCATTTTTGGGGAAATTGTAGCTTAATGTTGTTAGTTGACAGTGGCCAGATGAGCGTGCAGGTGTAGTGTGAAAACAAAATGGCGGATGCAAGGTCATTTGAACAATGGAAGGTGATTTGGAAATGCTATTTTAAGTTTGAAAACATTAGTGAGGTATGGCAACAATGGCAGAACGACTTTCAAACAATACTGCCGATACATCCAACAATTGTACATATTCAGCACAAATTCGGAACCAGTGGTACTGTTAATGATGTGCATAAAGGATGTTCTGAGTGACCTGTAATAGCAACAACTGCAGCTGCCTCTGCAGCAGTAACAATAATTTACACATTCACCACAGAAGTCTGTGAAACAGTTTGCACGTGAAACCAAAGTCAGTCGATCAAGGTACAGTGAATTTTGAAGACTGCAAAGTGGGAGGTGTACATTCCAAGACTGCTGCATGCAATGAATGAGGACGACCCTGATCGACGAATTGAATACTGTGAGTGGTTTGAAAATATGGATGGGAAGTTTGCAAGGACATTGTCTGGTCTGACAATACACAATTCAAACCTAATGGTACTGTAAACCGTCACAATTGTGTGTACTGGACCCGAAAATCCGCACGTCTATCAGGATAAAATCGTCAGTTTACTGGGACTTAATCTTTGATTTGGGTCGTTCTTCTTTGAAGATACAGCTACCAGTGTGGTATATCTCGAGATGCTTCAGACAACAATTGTATCTGCCATCCAAGAACTGTATGGAGACGAAAGATTTTATCTGCAACAAGATGGAGCCCCAGCCCACTACCAACGAGATGTGAGAGTGTATCTGGATGAAACTATCTGAATGATGGATAGGTCGACGAGGTTCTGTCAAGTACCCAGCACGGTCTCCAGACCTAACATCAATTTCAGCCTATGGGGGACCCTAAAGGAAATGCCAACTACACTGAATGCGCCACAAGAACACATTTAAATGTAACGTCATGTGCAGCTATCACATTGAACACGTTACAGAACGTAGTTTGTGGAGCAGTTCAGTGGCATTGACAGTGTTTAGATGCTGATGGTGGCCACTTCGAACACCTACATTAATCTACAATTTCCCCAGAAATGAGAATTTTATCTCAATTTGTTCCAAAGTTATTGATGAACAAACAGTGTGTACATTTTTTTGGGCTACTCTGTGATTCTAAAGCAGCTATTACTGCTGTAGCAATGCATTTGTCACATAAAAATAAAAAGTAAATAACTGTTTGTTGAAAAAATGTTACACCATCTGATGAAACTTAACAAAAGGATAGTACCTGCACACTGTCAATTAATGAAGCTGCTGACCATCTTGCTAAGAAGGGAAGTAATGTCCTACAAAACCCCTTGTCAACTTTATCATTTTCAACAATTAAAAGATTGCTATAATCAACTCAAAATATCCTTCTTATTCTTATTTGGTATTACAGCCCAAGTGGGTCTTAACCTCCTCTATGGCTCTCTTCCATTCTTCTCTATCCATTGCCAACTCCCTCCAAACTCAAAATATCAAGATATACATAATCATATCATTTCCACGAAATTTCAAATAAAAAAAATTGGAAGTGTCTAATTGTAGAACAAAATGTAATTCCTGAGTATCGAAAGTAAAGTACAGTTGCATCCTTTCTATTACTCATAGGATATGACTGTCTATTAAAACTCTTGAACAAAATTGGAATTATTTCTATATCACTTTGCCCATTGTGCGGTCTTCAGGAACAAATGGATTAGAATCATCTTCACCAATGTCCAACTTTTTTCATCAAATCCACTGTGTGTGAGAATTATTGAAGAGCAAGGGAATAGTTTCATTGCCAAGAACTCAGCATTAGTTAACATATTATCTGGACGAAACCTGGCTCTAAAATTGTATGGTTTGTGTTCGAATGAAAGTGAATAATTGATTTATGTGCCTTTCATATCATTCTATAAAAATTTCTCACCCGATTGAAATAGAAATAAACTGTATCTTAACTTCATGATTTTCTCGTCCTTGTTAGTGAATTACTGTTACTCCTTCAGTTTTAATTCATTACACAACTCCAAGCAGCACTGACACATGGTAAAACTAGATGTAAAAATAAAACAACTATAATTTGTAGTCAAAATAATTGTTACATGTAGAAAATTCATTTGTTTCATTCATGCTGCTAATTAAATATACAGTATACACGAACATACCTATACGAACATACAGCAATATGCTAAGAAAATCAAATGGGGGGGGAAAAAAGTAACAACTAAACAAGAAATACAACAGGGATGCTCACTATCCCCAGTTTTATTCAATATATATCTTGATGCTGCCGTTCACCAATGGCAAAACGAGTGAAGTAGTTATTTTACATTAGGAGATACAGTTTTAAACACAGTTTTGTTTGCAGATGATCAGGTCTCCTTTCAGTTTCCAAAGATGAGCTGCAAGTTACAACTTATAAATTACCATAAATAACAAAGGATTATAATCTGCAAATCTCAACTAAGAAATCTAAAGTTATGGCATTAAAGGGGAAGTTCCCAGTTAGATCTAAAATAATTCTAAATAAGATCATAATAGAACAGATATCAAATAAGAACCTTCAAATATCTTGACTGCTTAATATCTTATGAGTGGGGAACGAATTTCTATGTGCTAAAGGAAAGAGATTTAGGACTTTTAGGAGTTTATATACAATTAATAATTTTAATTTTAGTAAATATTCCATTTTAGGTGGAATTTATGTGCAAATAGCTGGTGCTGACAATGAGGGCTACTGAATTGAAGACAAATTTTATCAGTGAAAGAGACTGATTGCTGATTTGTCAGTTTCATTTCGCATAACGGGTGCCTTGACTTGATAAATTAATTTGCAAGCTCTTGCCTAACAGGGCTCAAATGAAGCTGAAAGTAATTTGTAAGTTCTCACCTAACCGGAACAACCTACCACCCTTTTATGCTAGAATGTAGTTTTCCAAATGAATTCGGTCCTAAGAAATTACTATGTTAAATTTGAAATATACCGTCTATACTTATCTAATATAGTATAGACGGTATATTTCAAATTTAACATTGTATTACAATTTGCTTATCGGATAAATCATACAACATGAAATTCCTAAGAAATTAGATAAAATCTTCTTCCCTCCCTTTCTAAGATCAATATGGAACAAACTTGCCAAACCAGTATTTGTCTGTAAGAGAATTTTTTTTACATTTTAAATAGAACTTTTGTAGTTTTTTTTTTTTTTGTGCATGTTTAGTATTGGTATTTTTATTTTAAATATACCCAAAATACTAGAAAGGCACTTATAGGTACAAACATAGCTTTTACGCATTTACAGAAGTTTATGGTTCATTTAGGCATTTTAGGTTCTATAGAATTTTAATAGGAAATCCTGTATACATGAAACATAGAGTTACCTGAATAACGCATGTCTAAGACGTAGCAAAGAAAATAGGTATGGAACTAGAAATCCATTCCCTACTTATGAGTAAGAGAAGGACCTAGATCTGAAAATAAGAAGTTTCCAACATATAAGGTGGGTGCTCCTGTTATGGCCATGTTTCTGATATGGCCACCCCCCTATTGTGAGTTAGTTAACCAAAATATCCGCTAAATTGCAGCAGCATCTTGTTTTATGCATGTTTTTCAAATACTTGTTTCATGAAAACCATCGTACTCCATTCAGTTTTTAATGTTCTGTTGACTGGTGTTGTCGTTGGCGTATCTTTTACGAGTTGTTCATAATCAAACGATTTTCGTGAAAGCTTACCTGCTCCTGATATGGCCATATCTAATGCACCATGGCCATATGAAGTTCATTTCACTTTTATTTTTTCACCTGACAAATTTACATGCCTTATAGCTGGGATTACGCAGAAATTTTGTACTGTAAGAAAAAATAACGTCATCATGTGTTTTTTAATCTGAATTGGTAGAAAATATGTTACATTGTAATGGAAACTTTTTTCTTTTTGCAAATGTGCTGGAAATGTTTGGCATTAGTAGACAATACAGTCCATATAACTTAAGTATTCGCCTTAGTGGAAGCTTTAGAAATTTTGTTTCAGATATAAAATAATGTCGGTCAACATGAATAAGAGGGGATTATGGGCTGAAGAAGCCATGTCCAAGGCAGTGAGAGGTATAAATAGTGGAAAGTTTTCAGTTCAAGGTGCAAGTAAAACGTTTTGTGTACCTAAACATACTTTACGCCGCTATATGCAGAAGATGGCCCATTAAAGAAGTCAAAGTTAGGTGGGAGAACCACCTTGACACCAGAACAAGAAAATAGCTGTGCCAGAGAATATTCTGTTTGTCTTCTGTAGGTTATCCATTGACTCCTAACATTCTGAGCCCGGGCTGGGTTCAGTCTTTGAGCTTTGCATTGTGCAACATCAAGGTTCCTCTTCAAAAAACTGTCGAAACACTTACGACCAGTAGTCCCTTTAAAACGGTTTGTCAGGAAGACGAAGTCAAGGACATGTGACTCTGCGGAGTCTGTGAGAATTTCTACCACAAAGAGTGTGTTGGCCTCACTGCTGCTGACAAAGACATTTTTATTTGTCCCAATTGCGATCAGAAATTTGTTTTCAAAATCTTATTTTTGTCTTGTAAGTACTCTTCTCTTGAATGATTATTCATTTTTGTTTTTGAAGTTAAATTTTTATGTCAATTTTGTAAACAACTTAATTTTTGATGGAAAATTCTGTTTTGACTACACTTTTGAATTCTGTGGTGTTTGGTTAAAGGGGTATGTCATTTTTTTTGTCCAGGTGGAATTTTGTTCCCCAGATGAACACACAAGTTAAATTATACAAGTGGGTGTGCAAAAATCAAAGAATACAAGCAGTTGATGTGTTTTATTTGTGTAGAAAATTATTTGTAATAAGGGTTCCAAGTTTAATTTTCATTTATCTCCGAACTCATTTTTATGACTTATCTCCCTTTACCCAAACACCACAGAATTATAAAAAAGATTATTAAGTATCATGTTTATTCATTTTACACCAAAATTATTTAATTTTAGCACAACTGCGCTATCAAATTGAAAACAATCACGATTTGTAGAACATGGAACAAAGGTGGCCATATCATGTGCACATGTTCCTGATATGGCCACTAGGTAGACTTTTTGAATTTGGAACTTCTTGGACAATTAAAGCTGTTTTTATTGGGAAAGGAAATTGTTTTAAGAAAGTCCATTAGACTGAGAACGAGTAAGAAAAAAGTGGTTTACATTTTTTAAAAAAATGGCGGCTAGAAAAATTCTCAAACCTTAGCATGGCCATATCAGGGACACCTACCTTATGGGGAACTATTCATAGAACATTCATAAATAAGGTTAGAAAAGAAACAATGATCAGATTTTATAAAGTATTAGCAGTTTCACTCTTAACTTATTGATGTGAAAGCTAGACTATGAATAGAACAGACAGAAGAGGAATAGAATCATCTGTAATGCGCTTTTTTAAGACAGATATCAGGACACTTCTTAAGAGATCATATATATATAGTTCCACAATATGAGAAGAGCTCACTCAAAGTATATAAATTTGATGATAAAATTGACAACATTAAAAATAACTGGTTTGAACATATAACTAGAATGGACAGTACCAAATTAACAAGAAAACTATTAGAATACCGATCCTTTGGATGGCATAGTACACAGAAATCTTTGAGTTGGAACAGGCTTTCAGCCTAGCCGTGAAGTAGAAGAAGAAGAATTTAAATATCATGCTAGAAGCACATGAGCACTCATAAGATGTTGCAACCTCGCAAAAGTATTGCTGTCTTTCTCTGTACAGAAACCTATCCTATATGGCGACAATAAATCAGTGTACTGGTATTATTAACATGTGAAGTTTTGTTGAAAATTTTTTCAAGGTTTTGTGTTACTTTAACCTTTGTATCATGTCATACATTCTTTGAAAATTGCTTAATTATATTTATATTATATTTATTTAATTTTAATAATTTATATTTAATTATATTTATATCATTTTTAGGCAATTCATACAAATGTTCAAAATTCTTTTAATGCTTGCATTGTATTGTTAGCTATTGAAAACTATATGAATTGTTGTATTTATGTCTTTTAAGTGAAACTACAAAGTGGGGAAACAGTGACATTTCTGGACACTCCTGGTCATGCAGCTTTCACAGCAATGAGGGCCCGAGGAGCAAGAGTTACTGACTTGATAGTCCTAGTTGTTGCTGCTGATGATGGAGTTATGGAGCAAACAGTCGAGTCTATCAGAATGGCGAAAGAAGCAGAAGGTAGATATTGTATTTATTATTCATAAAAAAACAGTGAACATTTTTTTCAGCATTCTTGAGAATTCAATTGTCAGTTATTAAATCTCATGCTAATTCAAGTAAACATGTGGATTATCCAAAAGGAAGATGTAGTTTGCACTATTTTCTGTTTATCACTGTGCATTGATTATTATTTATAATCCCTTTGCTATTAATTTTCACTTCTTTGTTGCATTTCTGTTGAATGTATGTCTCACATATGGTAAAAAACTCATGGTATTGTAAGGACTCATTTTGCTTATACATATACATATTAATATTTGAAAATGTTGCCATAATTGTATTCAGTTATGATTTTAAGACGGTTAATTGATTTTCTTTTTCAGTTCCTATCATTGTTGCTATAAACAAGATTGACAAGCAAGATGCTGACATTGTAGGTAAACATGATTTATTACTTTTATTAAATATAATACTCCGAAAATATGTGGCTTAGTGGCTACTGCATTGATTTGTTCTCAATTCACTAAGCAATATTGAATATGTCACTTTAGTAATGAAAGGATTTTTTTATTTTTTTATTTTTATTTTTTTTTATTTTTGTTTCACATATCACATTAAGTGAGTCAGAGACACGTAAGCATGAGGAACTATGAAAATACAGATTTAGTTACTTCAGTAAAAATTTATGGGATGGGTCGATAACGACCCTCTAAGCACTTCCTCGAGAATTTGTTCATTATAATGTTTTTATGATTTCTTGTTTTATTTATGGTTTTACACATAGTATGCAGCTCGTTAAATTTAAAAGTAATATATAGACAAGTCATTACCACATTAAATATGCATACCATTTTTTTTATATTTATTCAATAATTTCCCTGACAACTACATTCGCATTCACTTATATTTTACATTCACAAATTTGAAAGGAAACCCAATACTAGAAGAAATAAATAATTCGAAACGCACAATAAATATGGTACATGACATTAGCCCTTAGTTCTACTCATGGTATGGTGCAATGCAGGTATCATGGAGAGGAATATTGCATCTCTTATGTGCTGTTGCATTGCCACAAATCTTGCGTCGCCATCTTTGTTGTTGGGCTATACGAGGCGTGTTCTTAAAGTAAGTTATGTTTTCAATTATAGTCGTCGCATCGCTGCAATCGTTATTTTGTGCATGCGTGTTTTCTTCTTCAGTCCTCAGGCAAGCTGTGCATGCAGTTTCAGAGCTTCAGTCCGTGTGTGTGTGGTTAGTTGTGATCAGTTGAAATGTTTAAAGTGATCGAGCACCCCGCTGACTGTGAGATGCGGTTTGTTATCCGTTTCTGAATGCGAGAAACATCAAACCAGCTGACATTCATCTTCAACTTTGTGAGATGTATGGTGATGATGCCATTAGTGATGGAATGGTTAGGAGATGGGTTAGGAAGTTCAACGAGGGCCGCGTCTCTGTGCATGACGAGCAGCGTACCTGTCGGCCATCTTTGATCAATGACGATTTGGTGCGTGCTGTCGAAAAAATTTATGAGGACGGAGGTTCACAATTTCTTCGCTTTCCTTGAATTTTCCACAAATGTCACAGAGTGTTGTCTACAAAATTGTGACAGATCGAGTACGATATCGAAAATTGTGCTCACGACAGGTACCCAAGATGCTCACCGAGGAACACAAAACCAAACGAGCTTCCAGTGCATTGAGCTTTCTCACACGTTACAGTGAGCAAGGCAAGAGTTTGTTGACCATATCGTGACAGGTGACGAGATTTGGGTATCTCACATGACACCTGAATCGAAGCAGCAGTCCATGGAATGGAGGCACACTACATTGCCAAGGAAAAAGAAATTCAAACAAACCATGTCAACATACAAGATCATGTGCACTGTTTTTTGGGACAGAAAAGGAGTCCTACTCATCGAATTCTTGCCTTGGGGTGAAACCATTAATAGAGAAACCTATTGTCAGACCTTGAAGAAGCTCCGTCGCGTAATTCAGAACAAGAGACATGGGATGTTGATCGATGGAGTTGTGTTGCTTCATGACAACGCTCGGCCACACACAACTCGTTACACCCAAAATTCATCTCGAAATTTGGCTGGGAACAAATTGACCATCCCCCCTACAGCCCGTATTTGGCTCCGAGTGATATCGTAATCGATCTGTCACAATTTTGTAGACAACACTCCGCGACATTTGTGAAAAATTCAAGGAAAGCGAAGAAATTGTGAACCTCCTGTCCTCATAATTTTTTTCATCGACAGCACGTACCAAATCGTCATTGATCAAAGATTGCCGACCGGTACGCTGCTCGTCATGCACAGAGACGCGGCCCTCGTTGAACTTCCTAACCCATCTCCTGACCATTCCATCACTAATGTCATTATCACCATACACCTCACAAAGTTGACGATGAATGTCAGCTGGTTGAAGTTCCTCGGTGGTCAACATTTTGATGGCGATGATGAAGTGAAAACAGCAGTGCAGGAGTGGTTCGCATCACAGGCGGGCGAATTCTACAATGAGGGGATAGAAAGACTTGTGCCACGACTCGATAAATGCCTCAGTAATAGTAGAGATTACATGTTGAGAAGTAATTGACGTGTGGGGAATACAATGCAACAAAAATGGTTCGTAAATATCTTCCCGTTTACTTACTTACTCACAAGAAGCCGAAGGAACTTGGGAAGACCTAACAAGCGCTGGATAGAGACCGTAACAGACCCTTAGGTCTAATACGTGTAATGGTCATGAGGATGAAGAAGATAGCAATTCCAATATTTTTATATCCATGCAGGTGTGAGAATTCGTAATTTGTCATAACTAGTAATGGATCAATGATTTAAAATAATAATAATAATAATAATAATAATAATAATAATAATAATAATATTAACAATAATAATAATAATAATAATAATAATAATTTGTCCCTAATACTACAGACCTACATTATAGACCTTAAAAATAGTCATGTTTCTTGGTCATGTTGTCAACATAGAAAAGGAAGAGTACAAAGTGCTAATCATTTTAATATTTTCCATTAAATGTAATAATGAAATAATAGATGTTTAGTCAGATGCTGTATATTTGTGTGCATGTGCGCATATAGGGAGCTGAATGTGAACATCTGTATCTTTACATTTATGTGGTATATAAAACATAACGTAAATATTTCAAATACAGTACATCAAAGCTACCTATCATTTTCACGTCTGTGAAATTCATGTAACATTTTAGAATAACATATTTAATTTTCATATATATTTAAAATTATCTTCTGTACAGAATTTACTCATTGACTGTAAATTGTAAGGTCAAAAATGACTGGACTAAAATATTGCCTTCAAAATTGACTATTGGTTTGTTAAATGCCAAAGATCGTAAATGTTATGAGCTGTTTGACAGTGTGAAATATTTTACAGTCATCAATGTGTCTTGTATCTTACGAAGATTTTGGACTTTTTAATTGAGTGGCTGAAAAGTAAAGGGGTACAAGTGCACTTTAAAAACTTTCAAGGAAAATTATCTCAAAATTTGAATAAAGAAGCTATTTGGATATATCATTGAAAAAAAAAAAAACAGTGACCAGATGGCAGCACATGATGAGAATTTAGCTGTAACCCTTTTCTACGGATTTATAGAATATTTGTAGTGTGCAATTATCCACTTACATCGATTTGTTAAAAAATATTTTACCCCTTTTCTTTTCATCCACCCAATTGTGTTTAAATTTCTATGTTGGTTTAGAACTGCTTATGATGTCCAATCTCAGGATAGTATCACTTGAGATCTATCCAGGACACTATTGGATTTCAACATCGTTGCAGAGACTTCACATCATCTTCATAACTCTAATCCTGTGAAAGTCTGAAGTCTTATATGTCTTGGATGGCTATTGATATATGATATATATATTTCTCAACATGTATGTATGTATCCATCCAATGCCTACCCACTTCACTTTACGTGATTCGGGTTCTGCATATCGCGGATAGATGGCAGACTGTGACCCATTTTCTAATTGTACTCCACTTCGGCAGGCCACGTTGTACATGATGTGTATCTGTGGAGAGTTATGTCGTGTACTAGGGTGAGTGTATGTGTAAGTGTAGTGTCTGGAATGAATGATGATGATGAAGATAAGGAAGGGAGAAGGGAAAACCCGATGTCAGCATGTAGCTTACTCCTGTCGAATAGCACCAAGGGGTCCACCAAGCTTAACATCCCCGTCAGACGGACGAATCATTATCAACAGTGACATATGTCTTCTCTTCATATGCACTGGGAGAGATTTGGAATTTATCCCAGGCATATTAGTGCATAATCTAGTGATTAGAAGTTGTGCACCACATCTCTCCTAGTCCCGAAGTAGAAATCTTACATGAAAATTTCTGACCCTACCGAGAATCGAACCCGGGCTGGCTAGTCTGGAGGCAGACACGCTACCACAGTGCTAACTCGGCAGGCTATTTCTCAACATATTCGGTCACATTTCTGTATTTGGGCCAGCAGTCCCTTACTTACACTATTTACAACTTTAAATACAGACTTATTGTGACTCTTGAAGCCTGTTCTTACTATGTCTTTCATGTTCCTTCACTTTCACTTAACCATCCTTCTAATTTATTCACTTATCCTACTTCTCTTCTCTTATTCTCAGCTACACTTAAAAACTATTCCTACATTCATTTTCAGTCCCCTTCTCTCATAACTACTAAATACTGTCTTCTTGTAAATAACATAATACATTTTAGACTTATTTAATATAGAACACCTAACCCTTGTTGACTATTTCACTGAAACTTAACCTGTTATTAAATTCGCTGTCTAAACACTTCTTACACAACACGTTAGTGCTCGTACCCTAGACCATTGGTTTCACTTTATTTATAACACTATTTAAATAAGACTATTGTTCTATAACACTGAAAAAGTGCAACAGTTCAATTCCATTTATCCATTACATAACTAAACGTGCTATTATTTCAACTCACTGATACACCATTTCTTCAGATTATAGACAGTGTTTTCTTCCCTATTGTTGCCATGTTCTGCACTCCGAGTACAATTTACACTCTCAATACTTCCCCTTCTACTCCCCACACTTATTTCACTTTCTCATTCACCACTTTCTTCTTTCGTTGGTTCAGCATTCTTCTCTCCCCCCTTTTGCCTTTCACCTCCATGGTCTTCAACTCTGTTGCCATTTTATACTTTGCTTATTTGTCTGAGTTGGTATTGGGGTGATAACATTACTGATCGTCTACTTGGTGGTGTAGTGGTAGTGGTAGCGGCACCGGCAGCGGCAGCGGCAGAGTTAAGGTCATAAGGTCTTCTCTTCCACTCAACCAGGTTTCAATAATATACATAAAATACAAAATTATGTGATAGATTACAAAACAACACAAAAGAAGATACCTTAGAAATCACAATAGTAGAAAATTACAAATAGTCAAGATCAGTTACATAATATAAGGAGCATATAAAATAAAGTAGAAAATTACATATAATCAAAATCAGTTACATAACATAAGGGGAATACAGACATACATACATACATACATACATACATACTGTCATTGCAAGTTATCTTGAACCTTACATCCCCTAAGTCTGTCTTTGGAACTGCTCGGTACGGCGTGTACTCATCAACGTAACGACACGGCAAGGATGCCCCTCCCTCGGGTAACGTGACTCTTTTCAGAAAACGTTGGTTCTTTTACCTTACGGCTCTCTACTGTAAAAGAACTTGGTTCAATACAGACATCATCTTCTCTCGATACTCCGGTTTTGAGAGGAGAACATAGTTTCGTAGCAAGCTTTAATTAACCTGTAATGAGTAAGTATTTAAATATAATCGTGTGTACACTCCTCTCTCATCCGGGCTGGGGAGTTACTACAGCTACTTCTATACATTATATAGGCCTGCATGACTTACACCTTGAGCTAATATGTACATATTCTTATAACAGTATTTTACAGGTTTATTATTTGAATTTACATTAATTTACAATTATACACAATCTATATCCCTATCATTGCTGCCATCATCACTTGGTCCAAAATTAATTATTTCGTCAATGGCATCATCCATTCGGAATTATCTTCTTAATCGTAGGTACTACTTTCTGAACACGATATAATACTTTGACTGTATCCCGAATAACATGTTGATCGAAGTCGTCCACTTCAACTTTACACAAGTCTAATTCTGGAATGAAATAATATGTTTAGTAGAACTATAAGAAAATAATAACTTGCAACAGTAATTCATTATGTCGCTCTCAATACACACACTATTGTACATAACTATTATAGCAATAATTTCTAAACATTACATACCTATTCTTTCCCGGAGTAGTGTGAGGTTCATTCGGTTGTAATTCAATAGTATTTTTTAATTCTCTTCACAGAACTAATACTTTTGCCAGAGTATTTAGTCGCTCTCTCATATTCCTTAGCAAGAGGTTCCAGCAAATATTTGTTTAATTTTTCCTCCTTGCAACGCTTAATTTAATTATATTTGCTATATTTTCTCTTTCTCGGCTATGGATAACAGCGTTACTTTTTCTCCGCAGTGGTGTGATTTCACCATAATTACTACCCTGTGGTTGCTGCTTGGTACGCAGTGAAGTAAATAGCCCTATTTTTCTTGACAAGAGATTATGCTGCGGAGCATGCGCAAATAACTCATTTGGCTCCATCCACGTTACGTGCTTCCTTCCCTCTGCCCCTCTGTCCCCGCTCAGAAGGTTCAAGATAACTTGCAATAACAGTACATACATACAATTTGTAAGATATAAACTGCCCGAGATAAATTCACTTGAGATATACTGTAGTATACGGTTAATATACTAATAGGAAAATATATGTGGGTTACAAGGCATAAAAAGTTGAAAGCAAAATCGTACTAAATGGCATACAGATACAAATGATTAAGTAATATATCAAGATAATAAAAATGAAAAAAAAGAGAGAAGAGAGAGGAGAAAAAAATAACAACTTGGTCATTTAAGACTATCTAGAAGCTTCGGCAAGAGTCTAGTTCTGTTCAATAAAAACATTTCTGAGTAGAGTGTACTTAAAAGATTTTTAGACTCCAACTGCTCCTGATTTCCTGTGACAAGGAATGCCAGAAATGGGCTATGTGTATTGTGAAGGAAACAGAGTATAGAGATGTTTGATGATATGGTATTGATAGAATAAGGTTATGCTGTGAACTTGTATCTCGGGTGTGGTGGGTTGCTAAAAGTGTGAAGCGAGGAACTAGGTAAATAGGTGTGGAATTATTTAAAATCTGATACAGCAAACTGAGTGAATGAACTGAATGCCTCTCTCGTAAACGAAGTCAAGATAATTGTAAGAAATACTCGGAGACATGATCATAACGATGGCTGTTAAAAATGAAACTGACACAAGCATTAGAAACGGACACGAACACCTTAGAATTCATCGCCTGAATGGTATTTTTTGACAGTGTTGATTTCGTTCAACATCCTTTCATTGTAGTCTCTTGTGTCACTGCCCTCATGCCTTCAGCAACCTTACCTTTTCTATTCATACCATTATTATTAACAATCCCTCTTACTCACTCCTTTATCTCTATTCTATTTCTTTCATAAATATTTTCCCCATTTTTTTATGCATTCAAGTTTTCTAAACAAAATTCGACATCAAATAACTCCCCATGAATTTTCAATTTGTCCTTAATTAGTTTTGCATAATGTCCATTTTTCCTAGCTGCTTTCATAAATGGCACTAACACCTTCCTTCTACACCTCATCTCATATTCAAAATCTTCATCTGTACTAATGCTCGAGTCTTCCAATGCTTTCTTACTATCCATGATCTTCTCTTTAATCATTCGGTTTGCCAGTCTGATCAAAATGGGCCTATTTTTCCCATGACCTATTCTATACACCTCTTTAACTTCTCCATTTCCACTGTCAATATCTAACCACTCCCACACACATTCACTATCACTTTATAATATATGTGTTCTAAGTCTGTTCTTTCACCTGTTCTTCAATACCAAAGAAGTTTAGGTTGTTCCTCCTTTTCTCTTCTTCTAAATATTTCACCTTTTTAATAGATTGTTTTCCTTTTGTAGATCGTCCAGTTTTCTGTTAATAATATTGATGGTCTCCCTTAGACTTGTGGTATCCTTTCTCAACAGATCTTTTACCTCACTTATTACTCACTATGAAATGGCTTCCATATGCTACTGCACTTTGCTAAGTTAGCAGGCTTGCAGTGAATCATGTCTTACTCGGTTGTTTGCTCATTGAGAACTGGACAGATTGCTATTACATTTAGAAAGTGTTATTTGTGGTATTTTAAGACTAATGTAATGAAATCCGAAAAGCCCTAATATTGTAGTACAAAGAAAGAAAAGCATAATTTTAAAAACCCATAATGAAAGATTAGACTCTTTCTCAGATGAAATGAAAGCCTAAACGATCCTGTAGTCTATTCCAGATATCAAATGCCCATTAGCAAATTTCAGAAAGATATTCGTAAATTTCAATACTGTATTGAAGTAAAAACTGTCGCTGTTTCTTATGCCTTTGTTGTCAACAGTGTGATGTCCACACCTGTGGAGTAACGGTTAGCGCATCTAGCTGTGGAACCAGGTGGCCCGTATTCGATTCCCGGTCAGGGCAAGTTACCTGGTTGAGGTTTTTTCTGGGGTTTTCCCTCAACCCAATATGAGCAAATGCTGGGTAACTTTCGGTGCTGGACTCTGGACTCATTTCACTGGGATTATCACCATCTCATTCCGACGCTAAATAACCTCAGATGTTGATAACACATCGTAAAATAACCTACTAAAAAAAAACAGTGTGATGTTTCATGTAGTTATAAGTTTGTAACACGGTATCGTGTTACTTGTGTACTTTTGGCGGTTCAGAGTTATTACTGTGATGTAATCATTTTGAAATATTGAAGTGCTGGATGCTTCTACATTGATGTGACAATGATTTACAAATACTCTTAAAATGTATTGTTGATAGATAGTGGCTGGTACATTGCCTGTCTTGGTAGTGCTCTTTCATAGTCTCCTGTATCAGATATTTAATGATTAAAGTGTATAGTAGTACTTCTGTGATGTATTCAAAATATGTACAACTTTTCTAAAGGACCACAATGTTGTTGTTAATAATATTATTAGAGCATAACTCAGTTGTACTGAAATATCCTTTCTATATTTATTCAAAAGAGCATTTTCGAAAATTTAGGAGCTCTGGTATGTATTGTACTTTTTAATTTCAGGAACGCACGAAAGATATGCTGGTACAGCATGGTGTTCAGGTTGAAGATAGAGGCGGAGATATTCAAGCAGTTCCAGTGTCAGCTCTAGCAGGAACTAACCTTGAAACCTTGACTGAAGCAATTGCACTGCAGGCAGAATTGATGAATTTGAAAGGAGATCCAAGTGGTTTGGTGGAAGGGGTAGTTGTCGAATCGAAGACAGATCCAAGACGAGGGTATGAACATTTGGTTGTGCAGTTAAATTGAATAACAAAAATAGTCAATAGATTACCACCTTATTGTGAAGAGTTGTATAAATTAGTGGTACTCACATGGAGCTCTCAGAGAGGTTTATTGCGGCTCTTGAACTAATTTACTATAACAACACTTTGAGAATTATTTTTTAATTTCTGTAATGTGCAACTGAAAAAAACTTTGGTTACCCTGCATCATTACTGCTAGTGAATGTGTTCAACAACGACTCATATTTGTTTTCTTCAAAAAAGGTAATGTCATGTCTCTTGTGCTTATTATGTCATGATATAATAATGGGTTATACAGTAGCGTGCAAAATACTCAAACGGGATAAAAAAAGGATCTAAGACATACCTCAGTAATCTATGTGGCCTCCCTTGTTCCTAATAACAGTTCTGAGACGATTTGGCATGGATTCCACTAATTTCCCACAAATATTCATTTCTTCATTGCGAAACCATACACCAATGAGGGCAGAAATCATCTTCTCCTTTGTAGAACAATCCATTTTTTGCATTCTTCTTTTGCAAATTGACCACAGGTTCTCAATGTGGTTGATGTCGGGTGAGTTGCCTGGCCAGGGGAGTACCTGAATATTCTTCTTGTTGAATTCTGTAGTTTTTCGAGACATATGGCATGGTGCCAGGTCTTGTTGGAACACACCTCTGCCATCTGGAAATGATTTTTGCAGCTGGGGTACGATTCTGGTTTCCAATAAGTGAATATATTTGTCAGAATTCATCATTCCCTTGATAGGTATTAATGCTCCAGGCCCTTCATGTGTAAAACAACCCCAAAACATTACTTTAGGGGGGTATTTGGGTACTTGTTGGAGATGAGCTGCTGTTACTTTTTCGGATCCTTTCTGTACGTAAGAAACACAGTGGCCGTGGACCTCGAAATGAGACTCATCGGAAAAAAGTACATTCTTCCAGTCATTCACTGTCCAGTGTTAATGTAATTTTGCCCACATTAAGCGTTTTTTGCACATAACAGGGGTTAGCAGTTGCTTCTTAATAGGCTTACGAGCCCTTCGTCCAGCTTCCAAAAGCCTACACCGCACTGTTGTGACGTGAATATTCGCCCCAGTGGTAGCCATTAACATGCGGGTTAAGTCGACAGCAGTTAGTCTAGGATTTAATTTACTTTTCCTGACAATTAAACGATCATCTGCAGGTGAAGTCTTCCTTTTCTGGCCACAGTTTCCTTTTTTCTGGGGTGTGATGGATCCAGTCTCCCTGTATCGTTTTATGATCGAATTAACAGTAGCCAAACCGATGTGACATTCTGCAGCAGTTTGCCTCTGTGTCATAGAAGAATGCTCTGCTAATGTTATAATTTTAGACCGTTTTCGTGGAGTTGTATCCATTTGTGAAGGCGACAGAATGTACACAGGATTGCAGTATTAAGTCTTCAACACAACTGAAATGCTTATAAGTACAAAACAACAGGCAAAATGTCACATATTATAAAAAAAATAATGACAGACCTTCAACAATGGAATTACACGTACTACAGATGTCAATTAAAGCGGTATGAGCAGCTGTGAGGCCAACAATGACAGAAAATGTAAAAATATGTCGTGTTAGGGTTAATTTGCATGCTACTGTAAGTGTTTCTATCTTAATAGACATTACAATAGCCTGCATTCTAATTTTGATAACAAGTATCCAAAATATTCTCAATCAAGAATAGAAAAACTGAAAAGTTAAAAAATGTCAGTTATAACCTGAACAGAAAGTAATGTATGGGGAATTCCATGTCAAATCAACACAAAAAAGTGGACTTTTCAACCCGACCACCTCAGATTTTCATTAAATTTGGTAGGATGGTAAAGAACCTTAAGTTAAGTAATTATGTAAAATTTTAGCCCTCAATAATGCACGATATCCCTACAGCAATTCTGTCAATACGAGAAAAAATGTCGCATACTATGTCAACAAAAATAATTCATAACTTCTCTTCTAATTGAGGTAGAATCTTAAACTTGGGCTTATTTTAAAGCTAAGGGATCATACGTTTCAATAAAAATAGGTTTGCATCAAAATAATGAATTCTTTATTGAATAGTCACGTGAAACACATTTTAACATTGCATATCTATAAATGCGGGACATAAATTATTTCGCGAAAAATGTATGTTATAGAGGTAAGAGTATTCTCCCCTTGGTGTAAGTTTCATTTTGGAAACGTTTCAGGAATATCGGTAAAAAAAATATATCAATGTATTGGTTTGTAGCACTTAACCCTGTCTTACACCAACACTGCATGCTCACGAGTTCCTACTTGTCTGATAAGCTGCGTCATCGATCTGTCAGGCCGTCATTCAATTTACACAAAACGTGCAATCTGTTTCAAGTGCAGTGTCGTTAGTTTTCGTAGTATGTGGTAGTTTTGTGCGATGTAATGGAGTCACGTTTTAAGTTATAGGCCTGTGTTTCCTGCAATCCCTTCGAGAAATCAGGGCACTGTAATTAGAGGAAAAATTTAAGAAGTGTTATATCGTGGATGCTTAATGTATTCCTGATTTAAAACAGGAACAAAAGGTGTGCGCTATGTGTCACAAAGAAATAAAAATATAATATGATACTATTACGCAGAATCCTCATAATGACTCTAGTAATGAAGAATACGTCGACTCTACAGCAAATGTAAGTTCATTAAATACAAGTCTTTTTGACCAAGGTGTGTTCCTTATTAAACAAGAAAGGCTACAACAAGAGAAATATAAGAGACAGAAATTTGAAAATATTGTAAAAGACAAAGTCTTCGATATAAAGATGCCGAGGAACCAGGACCTTTCTGATTCTGAAATTTTGTCTCAGTTGCAGGAAAGTTTTCAAAATTCAGGTAAAAGTGTGAAAATCACCATTTTAACACTACTACCTAAAAGCTGCAGCGTAAATAATATAAAAAAATAGTTTCTTTCAGCTTTTGAATACATAATTCGGAAAGCCAAAGTCCTGGCAAAGGGAAAGGGAATTTTGTGTTCACCAAATCCGAAACCTAGAAAACTCTTGCTCGCGGCTGTTGCCGGTAAAGTTAAAGAATTCTGTTGTTCTGACGAGATAAGCAGAATGATGCCTGGTAAGAAATATTTGTTGTGATTAAAGAATCGGGGAGTAAATCACATGAGCAGAAATTAATTATATGCATTGTTTAAAAATTCTAACCCTGACCAAGAAATTGTATTCTAGCTGGAGTTAGTGGACTATACTGTCTGTGTTTGTGTCCTATCAGAATGTAAAACTTATGCCGGAAGCAATTTATTAAAGTTTCAGGTCTACTTGGATTTCAAGAAAATTTTTCTTTATACTTTCCAACTTAACATTTCTTGGCTACTATGGTGTGCAATCCTCCTCATATAAATTGCTTGTTCAGGAAATGTACAGAATGTCCTGAACCATTCAAAATAAGAGAGGGTTTAGAGAAATGTTTCGTATAAAACTTCAGTGAATCAGTGACCTACAAGCAGTGGATGACGACTGACCGATCAACGCTTGAGACTATAATGAAATCCACAGACAAATTTTTCGACTGTCTCTTGGAGACAAAATTGTGATTTAATATTGCTTTGTAAAAGTTTTGGCAGTTGTTTTTCGTCTACTCACACATTTAGGTTGCATTAGTGTATTGATGCTTCATGCATATTTTGCTTACTTCTCATTATTATTATTAATGTATTCAGAATATCCACACATTTTTAATTAGTTGCAATATAGTGATAAAGATAAAAAGTAATAAAAAAACCTCCTGTTTTAGAGGAAACACTGTGAAACAAAATCATTTTCACTTCATTGATAAAGATGATTAAAAGGGTAAAAATATAGTATTTCTTTACAGATAAGTTTTTGCCAATCATTTGTACTATACATCTTGATTACACACTTTTAAACTTGTATCATTAATGATTTGATGAATTCGTTATATAAAGAACTTTCTAGTGTTAATAGAAAATGTAAAGAATTTTCCATCGTTAATATAAATTTTTATGATATTTTACCGTAGTGTATGTGAAAATGTGAGGTCCACCATTAAATGTAAGAAATGCTGTGATGAAATATGTATAATATCATTCTCAGCTGAACCCCACTCCGCCTTCAACTATTTTGAAAGTATAACCTTTTCACCTATTTTGTATTACCAACTGGAAAAGAAAATATAATACTTCAGTATAATCCAATAAGTAATTTGAGTGAATTGTCATCTCATCTAGATGAAATCTTCCACAAAAGTGATACTCACCCAGAAATAGCAAAATCCAATACTCTTCAGACTATTAACACAAGATACCCACAGGATGATTGATTGGGTACATATTTACACAGATGGCTCACTCATGAATCCAGATGAAGGTGCTGGAGCAGGTGCTACTGGTTCATATTTTTCATTTTATAAAAATGTTGGCAAATGTACAACAAATTTTGATGGTAAACTTGAAGCTATTTATGCAGCTCTCCAAAATGTTTTTCCTTGGTTACAGAAATGCAAAAATATAGTTCTCTTATCTGATTCCAAAGCTGCAATTTAGGCAGTTAGTACAACTACTTTTGCTAAATCAGAAAAAATTACGGAAATCCATTGTATGTTAAAGCAGATTCAAAATTTAAATAAGACCTTAGTTCTCCAATAGATTCCAGGCCATTGTGGAATATATGGTAATGAGAAAGCTGATATGTTGGCCAAGAAAGAAACTAGAATAAGTGTAAAGAAGAACTACAGTTTTTCATATGAGTCCATAAAACGAGTTATCAAAAGGAAAATTAACACTAATTCTCCAAGTGAACAGCAAAATTCAAGATGGAACAATTTACTACAAGATTTGAAATCCATTCCTGATCTACCACGAAAATTTGCTCTGGCCATTTTCAGACTGTCTTACAAAACATCTACATCAAATCGGCTTACTGGACTATGCTAAATGTTTATTGTGCAATGAAGAAGATGCCATGGACATGGAACATCTAAAAATCTGTAAATCTCTGGAAAATTTTATGGACCTTACATCTAAATATTGGGAAGCAAGAAGGAGAATAACTTTACTGTTAAATATTGAGGATTAGACACACACACACTATTTTGTATTGTTCGAAATATTGCTCTTTATCAATATGTGTAGCCGAAGTTTTACAAACAGTAGAAAGTGATGACTTTGCAGCAGTCCATGTAAATACATCTTTCGATGCCAAACAAAGCCACAATAAAGACATTAGCTCCTCAGTGTGATTACTGATGACCCATTTTTTAATGTAACTTAATCACAGATCATAGAATTCTTCACATTGAGTGAAAATTTTGTTAATCGATTTCCCCCTTTCCCTGCAGCATGTAAAGCAAGGACTGACTCTGAATTTAAAAAAAGCTCTGCCATCTTATCTCGAATTTTATCTATGAGTGAATTGAGAATTGTTGTTGTTTTCTAATGCCAGGCGTTTGACAATAAAGTCATTTGACCTCTTGCACTCCAATATTTTTCAAAGATATTATCATGACCAGCCAATGAAGCACAGATTTTGAGGTGTTCCGAATCCATTTCTTGGTTTGAGTTGCACAATGGGCAGTTAGGGGACTGATATATTCCAATTCTATGCAGGTGTTTAGCCAAACAATCATGGCCTGTTGCCAATCTAAATGCAGCTGCAGACAATTTTCGTGGTAAATCGGGAATTAACTGTGGATTTTGATGCAGAGAGGTCCATTTTTTCCCATGGGATTGTGTTATCAAATTTTGTTTGTTGAAGTCTAAGTATGTAGATTTAATAAATCTCCTCAGAGTAATACGTAGATTTAGTAACAGGTCTGAAAGTAGCAGTGCTGCCCTTGTTTGCTAAAGCATCCGCATTCTCGTTTCCCAATCCATGGTATCCATTGGAATACAATTCTTTTATTGAGTGATATTAATTGAGAGAGCATTTTAGTTATTTCTGCTGTTTGAGATGAAGGTGTGTGTTTAGAGACGATTGGTAGAATAGTTGCTTTGGAGTCTGACAATATAACTGCATTCCTAAATTTATTGATGTGGCATAGAAGATTCCTGAGACATTCACTTATTGCAATGATTTCACCGTCAAAACTTGAGAATTGTAAGAAGTTCAGTAGTCATTATCTCCTCACTCTCAATTAGTCGAGACTTCAGAAATAAAAAGCCATAAAAGCTAAGTCAAAAAATTTTCTTAAGATTTGAGGACATGACTTTCGTGAGAGGAAATACAACTTCAAACCAGGAAAAATGGAAATAACTCTCTCTAAAGTTGGAAAAAGTGATAGCCATCTTGTTTTTGAATGTCTAAGAATTGATTGGTACTGAACATCTGCAAATTTGTAGAATTCGTTAAGAGTTTCCATGTGAACTGCATAGATATAAAAATATGAAAAAATTTTGCAGACAATTGCTTCTACAACTGCTAAAAAGTCACTCACTCTCTAAATCCTGTTGTGAAGAATGTGCGCAACACAACGCAGACCTAAAATGTTTCTTTTTAAATTCAACTTTATTTTGCTGAAAACATTGCTGCCTCCTTGATTAACTCCACCAAAATTTGTGTTCGTATTATCGGCAGAAAGAGCAACAACTTTATCTGTTAATTTATATTTGTTGAGAACTTCCAAAATTACATCTGTGAGAATGTCTGAAGGTTCCTCTTTCATATTAATGAATTGCAAGATTTTCACTGTTATACCTGTATGTGGCACAAAATAACGTACAAGCACAGAAACTATGTTTGTACTCTTGTGATTCGAACTGTCAGTCATTACAAATACAAATCACGCTTTTTCTAACTCGTGAACAATTTCTTGTATGGTGTATGGTGCTAAGACATTAATAACAATATCTCTTGTTTTCTGATGAGTGCATGAGAATTTCATTTTGGTGAACAATTCTCGAATGATTTCTGATGTGCAAGTCATTGAATTAAAACTATGATTATGCTTGGCAGTCAGGAAAGAAAATGTACCGTCACTCACTGCTAATTTGTAAAAGTCACTGTCAGCTTTAACAGGTACAAAAAAGAAACCTGTAAGTTTTTCAGATATCAAAGCAGATTAAAGCACTAATTTATGTTTTTTAGATTTCAAATGTTCTGTAATATCTGGCTCTGCCATGAGCCATGGAAAACACCGAATTACACTTCAAGCACTTGACTGTTTCATTGTCATATTATCATAATCCTCCTCCTTATACTTCTTCATTACAGAAAGTCATTTTGCAGTTTGTCATTGAACTTGCACTTTCGGTTAGGAGGTATTGTAGAAGTCAGAACACACACAAAAATCACTTATTTCACTTGTCGCAACACAAAACCGAACACGTTGTCTCCAACACCACCAAGCAACTGTTGACTGTTGCCATTTGTTGTTCTATCGAATTCAAAATGAAATAGCAACTGATTCTCAACCAATGAGCTAGTCAGTTTTAAAATTGTACGTTATGATAGCTCGACAATTGTCTCATTTATGAAATGTTTCCAAATCTGTTATTGTTTCAATATACAGCAATACATATGAGAGACAATATGCATAAATGAATGGAATTTTTAATGTACCATTGCATGAAGCAAAATTATTTTCAATTTTGATCAAATTCGGAACATTTATATGTCCCAAAAAGCACTTTCGGGACACCAGGACAGATGACTGTAATCCAGTACTATTCTGGAAAATCTGGTATGTATAGCAGTCCTACCACAGAAGAAAATGTTAATCGTCTTTGACAGCAGCACTTTATAGGAACATTAGAGAATGGAAAGTTTGTCGAAGATGCCTTAAAAAAACTGAATTCGAAATATATCAGAAGAAACAAAAGGTCATGAGCAGATGAAATGGTTTCTGGATCCCATTCTACTGACATTTCAATATGTGAAGTGACAAGGCACTGAATATTTGATTCATGGGAATGAACTTTTTCTATTAACCGACTTTGATATTGCCATTTACAGTAAGTGTGACAGATGGAAATCTCTTTTTTCATTTGTGAATCTGAAGCTCAATTCTTGGCTTTACAAAGGAATTTCCAAAAGTTGGCAGGGAAATAAAGAAGACTTCACTTGTTTGATGGAGCTGGTGGACTGAGATAATACCAAATTTAATTTACTGTATATGCACGAATATATACAAAAATTATTTACTTGTATTGGCTAAGAATCTTTGCTTGAATATATGCATGCTGTACTGCATAACACTAGCACCATTTAAATATGAACTATAAGTTTAGAACTACAACTGTAGCAGCATGTTAATAAGGTGAACAAGCTGATCAACCAAAATCTAAAATATGTACTATGAGAAAACATTCTTCTATTTGGCATCCTTACTTACATTTCTAAAAATTTAGGACAATTGACACTTCATGGATGTATCTGATGTCCAATCAACTATTAAGACAACAAAATGTGCCTGTGATATTTCAGACTGTATTTGGTGGGATCAACTTAGGTACACAGAATATTAAATTTTTTTGAATATGAGAACAAAAACCATGAAAAATTGTTCTAGTTTCCAAGTGGATTCAAAGCCAATACAGTATTCAAAATTTTAACATTAATTCCTCAGTTTAATGACTCCAGAAGGCAAGTTCTGAAAGCATAAGAACAAAATATTGTTATTGGATGACAAATAATTAGCCTGTTCTGTTCAAGAGTTTCATGTATTTTCCACTGGAAATCTATGCTGCTCACTTAATGTTCATTTCGACTACTTATGCTATCAACTGTAGCTCTTTAGACAGTGTGGTTGAAGGAACTTCTGTATTGTAGTAATAGCAGTAGAATGTTGTATTTAATGATGCTTTCAACTAAAAGGGTTACGGTATTCAACATCTAGTTGACTTTTGTGGATCACTTTAAACTATTTTGTATTTTTGCTCAAAACCAAGTAAAGAGAAAAGAATTTTAAGTAGTTTTGTACTGACCAGTCAAATCACTTTCCCCAAGAGGTATTGAAATTAGAGTAATATAACACAGAAAGAAGCAAAATATTTAATTTTGAAAAGATTGTTTGCTTCATATGTCAGTTTTGCTTGATTTAATATTCCTTAGGAGCAGTTAGGTAAATGGAGATTATTGATTAATAAAGTTTTATAAAAAAATAATGATGAAGGGTTGTGAGATCAGTGCTGTAATTACTGACTGAAATTCCATCTGTGTGAGATTAGATCATTTGCGACATCTGTTTAGACTGAAACATGAAAAGTTAGTTTTATAACAGACAAACAGAAAAGTAGATGTGACTTGAAATTATTTGCAGGAAACTATCAACAGCCATTGTTCAAAGAGGCACTTTACAAAAAGGATCTGTATTGGTTGCTGGATTGGCATGGGCCAAAGTACGTGCCATGTTTAATGAACAGGGACAATCAGTTCAAGAGGCTCCACCATCAACACCTGTTGAGGTACTAGGTTGGCGAGAACTTCCTTCAGCTGGAGATGAAATTATTGAAGTTGAGAATGAGGTTATTATTGCTATGACTTGTAATAACTATTTACACTAATATTGACATAACCATATGTTCGTTTTTTATGTTCATTTAAAATATTTGTAATTCCTATATGTTTATATTTTAAGTATGACTGTACAATATTTTTGTCTTAAACTAGTATCAAATTGTGCATGCATTATAGGAGTTACGTCATCCCTTCTGTCTTTTATTGTTATTAAGATTCGTTCGGTAACATTGTTTAAGAACTTTGAGGTCTTATTCTAAATTATCATTGTTTAAGAACTTTGAGGTCTTATTCTAAATTATCAAAGCAACATAACTTTTTAGGATTTATTGTTATTCTTCCTCATGATCACTGATAACTATTGCTATTGTGCTTAATTTATATAGCAAATCAATGGTTTTGTTCATATAAGATTTATATTATGTTAAGAATATCCAGTTAATCAATTTACATATCATAAAAGAAGAAAATGATCTATTATTCTGCTCTCTTATTGGTTTCAGAAGCCATGTTCCTACTGCCTTTCTTAACATGTGTGAAAATTAATTATAGTTTCTATGCATTCACTTCTCTCATTTCCTTGCCTCTGACTTCTTGCATGTATTAAACTCTTGTGTTACAAGATTTATAGCCATGAGTTGATGGATTCGTATATTACCTATATACGGCAAGAAAGAAGTACATAAATGTTAACTGTA
The DNA here is from genome assembly GCF_040183065.1 of Periplaneta americana. Taxonomy (NCBI): domain Eukaryota; kingdom Metazoa; phylum Arthropoda; class Insecta; order Blattodea; family Blattidae; genus Periplaneta; species Periplaneta americana. The sequence continues at coordinate 34,107,538 of NC_091133.1, read as the reverse complement.
CACTGATTGTTGTATTTTCTCAATTTTCCAGAGTGACAGTATCTAATTGCGAAATAATAATTAAAAAGTACAAAAAGGAAAGTGAAAAAAAATTTTTTGATCATATTCTTTCCTCGTACTTACCGATGTTGTTCAGATGTTGACAGTATCACACATCTGGTTACTGTGCAAACAAAAGAAAAAAAATGTTGTTGTTTTCTAATACCAGGCATTTAACAACAAAGTCATTTGACCTATTGCACTCCAATATTTTTCAAAGATATTATCATGGCCAGTCACTGAAGCACAGATTTTGAGGTGTCCTGAATCCATTTCTTGAAGAAAAAAAATGTACTGGAATGATTACCTACTGCACTAGTGCAGCAAGTAAAATGATCCTAAAAGAGAAACATTATCTTATTTTTCTGTACTAAATCAGCAGAGCTGATTCTCCATGTCTCTACAATCTCATCATCAAATTATCATAAAACTATTCAGTCAAATAGTTTCCTCTAAACCTGCTGTGTGTGAGAAATATTGGAGAGCAAGAAAATTAATGGCTTTGTTGCCAAGAACTCAGCATTAATTAACAACAACAATATTACATTCAAGCATCTAAATTTAACTACCAGAATAAACATTGAATTAATTATTTAAATCGAAAAAAAGAAGCTACACTAGTGCCCCAGCAATGTCTTGTTGCCATTGTTCTTATATCAGTAATCTTTACGTATTAAAGATATGATTTTTAATATTTTAATTAATTTAAATGACGATCTTCCAAAAAATGCAGACAGTTCATTTTACGAGGAATGCTGAGCCTGGTGGCAGCTCAGCACACATTCACATCACTGGCCACGTGCTCTGTGCCATTGCTGCCGCTAGATTTAAAATATAAAATGTTGTGTACTTACCAGTTACTTCAGATCTTCAATTGTTCTAATGTATGGGGATTATTTTTGTACACTTTACGCTTTAAGTTTCCCCAATGATAAAAATCACAGTAACTGAGATCAGGGGATCTAGGGGCCACAAACCTCTGCTTATTATCCGATCTTCGAAAACTTCCTTTATGGTATCCAGTGATATGATATGATATGATATGATATGATATGATATGATATGATATGATATGATATGATATGATATGATATATGATATGATATGAATGATATGATATGATATGATATGATATGATATGATATGATATGATATGATATGATATGATATGATATGATATGATATGATATATGATATGTGACGTGACGTGACGTTTATTCTACCAGCTTCCATACATCGGTCATGATGGCCCTTCACCTTTTTTGTACACAGTACCATCACTTCCTTAGATACATATTTTGCGTAGGTTTTTTTCTTTTTTGTAATATCCGGCTATTACATATAAATGACCCAGATCACTTTTCTACCACTTCTATCACCTCTGTTTCACCTCCCTTCTTTTTCTACTTACTCCCTTTCCTTCCCAGTTATCTATCATATTCTTACTAATCTCATTTAACTAAACAATCACTTCTCTAAATTCCTTATTAATGTTCCCACATTGTTTACATTATGTTTAACTCTTCCATAGATGTCATCCTATTCATTCACTTGAATCACTAATGTCCACTGATCACATATTCCAACTAATCTAATCTATATATTTTCAGACGAACTAGTTTTACACTTTCATTACATTTCCACTCCCACTTTCTTTATTATATTTTAATCATTACTAATTATCTCTCTCTGGTTATTACTCTTATCTTTCTCATCCTTTTTCACTATTATTCCCTTGCCTTACCATCTTTTCTGTCACCATCACCATTTTCACTTTATCACTTTCCTACATTTTGTCATTCATCCACCAACTTCTAAGTTATAACTTTTCTGTCTCTTACTTCTTCCCACTGACGTACCTCTATTCTATGTCGCTAATGTTATTTTATCCCTTCCACTTCTTGCAGAATCTTGACTTCTTATCTCAGTTTCTTCTTCATCTCTCAATCCCTTTTGTAATTGCTGACCAATATTTATTCTCCCAGCTGGATTCACTGAACTCTTTTTACTGTCCTCAGCTCCTGTATGCTCTCCTTTGGTTCTCTCCTGTCTACCTAATGTCGTCATCATTATTTTGGTGAAAGTCTCTTGTTTCTTTCTCAGTCGCTTGTTGACGTCATCCTCGTCTGCTGCTGTTGCTGTGCTTTGCATTTTTACTCTTGCTGCTGGCCTCTCTTTCTGGTTGCTGTAATTTGCTGACTGTTTCATTCCATCACTTGCTATTCTTTTCTGTGTGATGACCTCTCCACTTTCTAATTTTCCAAATAGTTCTCCCATCGTATGTTTTACTACAACGTTCCTTATCTCCTCTTTCAGATCTTTTTTTTTTTTTTTTTTTTTCCCCATTTCATTAACATTTGTCCCTATCTCTGTAGGTTCAAATTATCCAAATAGAATTCCAAATCAAACATCTCCTCATTTATCTTTAATTTGTTTCTGTATAATCTAGCAAAATTACCATTTTTTCCTTGCATCTTATTTCATATTCAAAATCGTGTTCTAGTCTAATATTTGAGTTTTTTAAGTACTGCTGTTTGCTCAAAATTTTTTCTTTTCTCATTATACTTGAGAATTTAACTAAAATAGGTCTATACATTTTTCCCGATTCCATATGCTTCTTTTATTTGCCCATCACTCACATCAAACCTGAACCAATTCCAGCACACTTTCATTACAGTATTGTATATTTCCAATGCCCGTTCCTTCTTGTTTTTCTCTATTCCAAAAAATATTAAATTCTTTCTTCTCTGATCGACTTCTAGATGTTTTACCTTACTTTTAATTTGGTTGTTTTCTTTTTGTAGAGTTTCCAACTTCTTGTAGATCTCTTCAATGTTTGCTTCAAGGTTTACTACTACTTGACTATATATTATTCAGTATTCACCATTAGTACACTATTACATGATGTCATGGGTCAATTCCTTCACTACAATGTTTTCTCACTGCCGAAGTTCCCCCGCACACGTATATACTGATCAGCTGTTCGTTGTGGAATCTTATGGTGTCCAGTGAACATTCAGCACTATGTGGAGTAGCATTGTCCTGTTGAAAATGACCGTATTGTTTTTCTTCGTCTGTAAGCTGGCTTAAATATAGAGGCAGTATTGTATCTCTATTCACAGTTGTGCATAAAATATCAACCTGATTATTCTTCTTGCACTACCGCACACCAAACCCCTACTTTATCGCTGTGCATGGGATTTGCTGTACAATCTGCAGAGTTTCATCACTCCAATATATCGAGAACTGACATGACCATTGGGATGAAACCATGCCTCATCAGTCCTAAACATTAGCTGTGGATCAAGATGTTCATTGTAAACATTTTCAAGAAACCAACTGCAGAACCATATTTTGGGGGCAAAATCTGTTTGCTTGATTTCTTGCAAAAATCTTATTTTGTATGGTCGAAATTAAATTAGCTTGGTTGCTTTGTGAGCTAACCCGCAGGATATGTTTGTTTCTTGATTTATGCAACAAAAAGATTTCTTTGGACTTAATTCTAATCGCATTTCAATATCTTCAAGTTTTTCTGCCATTAAAACATGTTGTTTACAGTCTCTAGGCTTGACACAAACTGAACCTGATGTACACCACTTTTTCATTAGCTTCGAAATGCAAGACTGTGTAGGAATTGTTGAATTGAGAAATTTGCGCACAAATCTACAAATGCATTTGCTATAATTGTTTTTCTTCACGTAATACTAGATAAATTCGTTCTTCAACAGTATACATCATCTTCTCACAAAGTACGTGTACACCACAGTGAACTTCAAACTCAACGAAATCAAAATACGTTGGAACCCAGGACTTTGTACAGGACACGTCACAGCCAAGGTCACTTTCGTAACACACAATTTAAAAATTAAATTAAATTATGGTTTATTTAACGACTCTTGCAACTGCCGAGGTTATATCAGCAATGTTGGTGTGCCGAAATTTTGTCCTGCAGGAGTTATTTTACATCCCAGTAAATCTACTGACATAAGCCTGTCTCATTTAAGCACATATAATGCCATTGACCTGGGCCAGGCTCGAACCCGCAACCTCGGCACAAATTTTGCCGCCGCTTGACTCGTAATACAAACATTCCTTGTAAAATGAACTGTCTGTAATATACAAGATACATGTGTTAGGTACATTATCAGAATATCTAAAATATAAAAAAATTCGACTTCATCTCGTTTTTCAAACTGTTCCTCGATTCTGCAATAATGCACTTAGTATATGCAATATACTATTACAGTAGTTTAATTTTTATGATATAAATTGTATATGCGGTTTTTTTCTCAAAACACTACCACTGTATATGGCATTCCTTCCACGGCATTTTTAGTAATTCTTCCTCTGAATATTTGATAACATATCCTATCCAATTTTGACTATTTTTATGACTTAATCTGTTAAGAGGGTAAAATAATACATATTATGTTCTTCTGTTAAGTATTTTTCACGTCTTTGAATTTCATTAAGTCCACACCTGTGGAGTAACGGTCAGCGCGTCTGGCTGCGAAACCAGGTGGCACGGGTTCGATTCCCGGTCGGGGCAAGTTACCTGGTTGAGGTTTTTTCCAGGGTTTTCCCTCAACCCAATGCGAGCAAATGCTGGGTAACTTTAGGTGCTGGACCCCGGACTCATTTCACCGGCATTATCACCTTCATTTCATTCAGACGCTAAATAACCAAGATGTCGTAAAATAACCCAATAAAATAAATTTAAAAAATTTCATTAAACTATCTGCTTATTACAGTAATGAATCAGAAAGTTTTTCCTCAGTAATTACAAAATTAAAAAAAAAAAAAAAAACTACTTGAAACAAACTGTTCGCATTCATTAATCCATTATAGCATAAGTGTGCTAGTTAAATTTATATTTTTTTTATTATGTCCTTGTACAATTTTGAGATGTTTTTTTTCTTGCATTGTTAACACTAGTTAACAATATGTTATTAGATTTTTTAATTTTCATACACATTTCAGTTTCAGATAGAAATTCATTTTGATACTACTTGTCATAAATTCTGAGATAATTTCATAATAGGCAAGCCCTTGAATATTGTTATTGTCTTAGTGTTAGATTTCAATTTTCATGATTTGTGCATCGGAGATTGCTTCCATCTTACAGACTTACAGACAGAGATATCTACGTGAAACAGAAGACTTAAGATAAAATGACTGCTGGTAATTTTACTTAGAATTTCCTTTATTTAGTAATAGAGTTTTTTATAGAGAGGGTTTGGAATTGAATGGGTTACATCAGCTGCTTGTCTATGCAGATGACGTGAATATGTTAGGAAAAAATCCACAAACAATTAGGGAAAATACGGGAATTTTACTTGAAGCAAGTAAAGAAATAGGTTTGGAAGTAAATCTCGAAAAGCCAAAGTATATGATTATGTCTCGTGACGAGAATATTGTACAAAATGAAAATATAAATATTGGAAATTTATCCTTTGAAGAGGTGGAAAAATTCAAATACCTGGGAGCAGCAGTAACAAATATAAATTATACTCGGGAGGAAATTAAACACAGAATAAATATGGGAAATGCCTGTTATTATTCGGTTGAGAAGCTTTTATCATCAGTCTGTTGTCAAAAAATCTGAAAGTTAGAATTTATAAAACAGTTATATTACTGGTTGTTCTTTATGATTATGAAACTTGGACTCT